>NC_083403.1:75040899-75665899 GCF_020745735.1 Hemiscyllium ocellatum
AGGTGTGATGACCCTCAGGTTAAACCACCACCAATTCTCTCTCTCTAATAACAGAGCAACCCAATGTTCAGGTAGGACTGTGGTGACTTTTACAGAATGCTTTCTGAACCTAACGCTCATCTTGTTCTTCCTGCATACTTGCATTACTGATGCTATATATTTTATGAATAGTACTATTCATATTTTTCTGCTTTCCTGTTCCTGCAGTATCAATCAATACCAGCTACCTATCACTTTTTTTTAGTAGACAACTTCTTTTGGATGAACTGTAACTCAGATTTTTGCTTGTCAAGTCCATATAACGCAGCAAACAGCTCAACGTTCAAAATGCGAAGAGCACATTTCTCTGTTGGGTCATTTCTCAAAATTGTGCTATGAAGTGGGTACAAAAAAAATGACCACTTCCTTCCCACATTGAATTCCTGTTTGTGTATGCACATTTCTTTTTCATAAATGTCATGCAGAGGAAAATATTTTCATCATTTTCATTTAGCTTTTTTTAAATGAATAACACCCTATATAAAGAACTGGCAGTTTTCAAAAAGTGGTCATTTCAGACTGAGAATGCAATTCAGCAATTTACTGGGGCAATAACTTAACAGTTTGCCCTTTTATTTAGAATGCAAGTAAATTACATTGATGAAAAGGTATCAAGTGCTAACTCTTCAAAACCATTCTTACTGCTAATTTCTAAATAAAAGTTCTGGCATATATTTCATTTTTATACATCTGTGTTTGTTTGGAATGCAATAAAGTGAAGTTCACTGAATGGTTTTTAATGGGACCTGCTAGAGTAAAAATAAAAATGCACTTAAACCTACTTAAAATGCCCATAAAATCCACATCCTTATCAATCACATAAACCCATCTCCTGACTAAAAAAAAACAAACTTTTTTTTAATCTTCAGGCTTTCTGACATCTTAAAATGATCAATTCTTGGGTTGTCTGTTTGAAATTAAAGTGACTTGATTCACACTTTTATGTATTATTTATCAGTATGTGAACAATGAACTTTTACAATCTTTTTGGTTTTATTTGTCTAAATCTGCCCAGCCTGTTAAATGCTTTGGGCATTAATGGGTTGCAACACATTTAGCAATTGCCCACATGCTTAGGAACCAGACAATCTTCAAGAAGCTGGAAAAAAGTGGCAACTTACCAAGCGGTGTACATGTTAGTCTAAACCACAGATTCCGACAAAAGGTTCCTGACGTTTTTGGCAGGACCTGTTCAACCACAAGGCAAACTAGACAGTTGTCTGGAAATGCAAAGTTTGGGGGCACCAAAAACTGATTATTTATAGAGTTTCATGAATAGTTCAAAAAGGCTTCAGCAATGGGAATGACAGATCTAGATTTACTGAGATAAATGAAACATATTTCCATGCAATAGATTCCCTTGTACTTCCATTGCAGTATTTCCTAAAATTTCGTGCTATATTCGTCATTCTGTTCATGTGAAAGCTTTACAAATTTGTACATAACTATTCCAAAGCTGCAAGCCAACAAATTATGTCAAAGAATGCAATTTAATATGATCCACTGTATCACAATGACTACTGATTTTGCAAATTATGATCATCTTATTAGGATTGTACTATAGACTCCATAATAGCGTGAAATTGAGAAGCAGGTTTGTAGGGAGATATCATTTATCTGTAAGAATAATAAGGTGTTTATGGTAGGGGATTTTAACTTTCCAAACATAGACTGGAATGACCACAGTATTAAAGGATTAGAGGGAGTGGAATTTGTTAAGTGTGTACAAAAAAATTTTCTGATTCAGTATGTGAATGTATCTACTAAAGAAGGTGCGAAACTTGACTTACTCTTGGGAAATTGGAGGAAGGCTAATTTTGACGTTATGAGACAAGAACTTTCAAAAGCTGATTGGGGGCAGATGTTCGCAGGCAAAGGGATGGCTGGAAAATGGGAAGCCTTCAGAAATGAGATAACGAGAGTTCAGAGACAATATACTTCTGTTAGGCTGAAAGGAAAGGCTGGTAGGTGGAGGGAATGCTAGATGTGAAGCCTGGGAAGCATATGTCAGGCCTAGACAAGATAGATCGAGAGAATCCTTAGTAGAGTATAAAGGCAGTACAAGTATGCTTAAGAGGGAAATCAGGAGGGCAAAAAGGGGACGTGACATTGCTTTGGCAAACAGGGTTAAGGAGAATCCAAACGGTGTTTACAAATACATTAAGGACAGAAGGGTAACTAGGGAGAAAATAGGGTCCCTCAAAGATCAGCAAGGCGACCTTTGTGTGAAGCCGCAGGAGATGGGCGAGATACTAAATTAGATACTAATTTTGCATCAGTGTTTACTGTGGAGAAGGACATGGAAAATATTAAATGCAGGGAAATAGCTGGTGACATCTTGAAAAATACTCATATTACAAAGGAGGAAGTGCTGGATGTCTTGAAACGCATAAAGGTGGATAAATCCCCAGGACCTGATCAGGTGTACCTTAGAACTCTGTGGGAAGCTAGGGAAGTGATTGCTGGGCTCCTTGCTGAGATATTTGTATCATCGATAGTCACAGGTGAGGTGCCGGAAGACTGGAGGTTGGCTAACGTGGTAACCCTATTTAAAAAAGGTGGTAAGGACAAGCCAGGGAACTATAGAGTGGTGAGCCTGACGTCGGTGGTGGGCAAATTGTTGGAGGGAATCCTGAGGGACAGGATTTACATGTATTTGGAAAGGTAAGGACTGATTAGGAATAGTCAACATGGAATGGTGTATGGGAAATCATGTCTCATGAACTTGATGAGATTTGTTGAAAAATTAACAAAGAAGATTGATGAGGACAGAGCTGTGGATGTGATCTGTATGGACTTCAGTAAGGAATTTGACAAGGTTCCCATGGGAGACTGGTTAGCAAGGTTAGATCTCATGGAATACAGGGAGAACTTGCCATTTGGATACAGAACTGCCTCAAAGGTAGAAGACAGAGGGTAGTGGTGGAGGGTTGTTTTTCAGACTGGAGGCCTGCGACCAGTGGAGTGTCATAAGGATCGGTCCTGGGTCCACAACTTTTCATCATTTATATAAATGATTTGTTTGTGAATGTAGGAGATATAGTTACTAAGTTTGCAGATGACACCAAAATTAGAGGTGTAGTGGAAAGTGAAGAAGTTTGCCTCAGATTACAGCAGGATCTTGATCAGATGGGCCAATGGGCTGAGGAGTGGCAGATGGAGGTTAATTTAGATAAATGCAAGGTGTTGCGTTTTGGGAAAGTAAATCTTAGCAGGACTTATACACTTCATAGTAAGGTTCTAGGAATTGTTGCTGAACAAAGTGACTTTGGAGTGCAGGCTCATAGCTCCTTGAAAGTAAAGTCACAGGTAGATAGGATAGTGAAGAAGGCATTTGGTATGCTTTCCTTTATTGGTCAGAGTATTGAGTATAGGAGTTGGGAGGCCATGTTGTGTCTGTATAGGATGTTTGTTAGGCCACTTTTGGAATATTGTATGCAATTCTGGTCTCCTTCCTGTCAGAAAGATGTTGTGAAACTTGAAAGGGTTCAGAAAATATTTACAAGCATGTTGCCAGGGTTGGAGGATTTAAAAGGCATCTGAATGGATATATGAATACGAAGGGTTTGGAGGGATCTGGGCCGGGTGCTGAAAAGTAGGACTCGATTAGGTTGGGATATCTGGTTGGCATGGACAATTTGGACCAAAGGGTCTGTTTCTGTATTGTACATCTCTGTGACTCTATGTGCATATGATGTACAAAAATATCAGTTGTAGGAGCACAGTATTAAACTATTTGAGTCATATTACAAGTTATGAGATATCTTCCATCTGAGATGTCGTTTCTGAAGTAGGAAACAATGAAAATTTGCAATAATATCACAAGTCTTTTTTCATGTAAAATAAAAAAAAACTACAATTTTATTTCATGCTAATGCATATTCTGCAAAAGGATAACTCTGATTTTTCCCCATAGGTGCCGTCAGATCTGCTGAGATTTTTGAGCACTTTTTGTTTTGGTACTGTACACAGGCTGAAGTGAGTTGTAGAGGGTGAAAAAGCCAACCACTCACTGCATTACTGTGAGACTTTCAAGCCTCCTGAGCAATTTAAAAAAGACGTGAGGGGCAACTTTATTTATGCAGAGAGTGGTTTGTGTGTGGAATGAACTTCCAGAGGAAGTGGTAGATATGGGTACAGTTACAATTTTGAAAAGACATTTGGAATAAGTACGTGAATAAAAAAATATTTGGAGAGATATGGACCTACTGCAGGTAGATGAGACTAGTTTAGACAACATTTTGAGTATTGTGCACAGTTTTGGGCCGCATATATCAGGAAGGATGTCTTGGCCCTGGTGCTTGTTCAGTGGAGGTTCACAAGAATGGTCCCAGGAACGAAAAGCTTAACATATGAGGAATGTTTGTGGACTCTGAGATAAGGGGGGATAATGGGGGATTTAATTGAAACATACAGAATACTGAATGGCCTGGACAGGGTAGATGTTGGAAAGATGTTTCCATTGGTCAGAGAGACTGAGACCTGAGGGCATAGCCTTAGAGTAAAGGGAAGACCATTTGGAATGGAAATAAGGAGAAACTTCTTCAGCCAGAGACTGGTAAATTTACATAATTCATTGCCACAGAAGGCTGTGGAGACCAGGTCATTGAGGATATTTAAGATTCAGGAAGATAGGTGTTTAAGTATCAAGGGTTATGGGGTGAAAGGGGGAGAATGGGATTGAGAAACTTATTTGCCGTGATGGAATGGCACAGTAGACTCGATGGGTTGAATGGCCTAATGTCTGTTCCTACGTCTTGTGGTCTTATAGTTTGTGACTATGGTTGGCGTGGACCTGTTGGACTGAAGGGTCTGTTTCCATGCTGTATGTCTCTATGGTTCTATAATTAAGTGGAATGGCTATGATAGTAACTTATATTAATCAATTTCAATTCCAGTATTTATTTGGACATTTCAAATATATCAATTTAAGGATTTTGGAAGCTGTTTTGGATCACAATGTGTACCCAACTAGTTCTTTTTGGATTCAGTTCAACATAGTTAAGAGAAGACTTGACAACAGCAGTTTGCGTAAATATGAATGTTTGTTAAGTAATAATGATAATAGTAATAATAGTAAATGGAAAAGAAAGAAGAAAAAGCAACAAGTCTCACGTCCTTCTGCCCACTGGAGACCCCTCAATCGATGGCCGGTCTGGTCCCAAGTTAATTCTCTGCATCATTCATGATCCCAGCCTGAAGTGAAATTCAACTCTTGGAACAAAACTCTCTCTCTCTTACAGTGTAATAAACAGCCAGCACAGTAAAGCAAATACAGAAGACAAACTGCTTGCCAGGACAGAATGTATGGTAATGTTCACAGGACTCATTCAATATTAGCCCTTCAGCCCATCCTATAAATCCACCTTGATGATATTTGATACTGTATGTTACAATTGCACATACAGATGCAAATCAGCAATAGCCACGTGAGAATGTATAATAAGACCATATAACATACACCAGAAAATTAAAACTACAATGAAAATAACCATCATTAATTCAAATATTCTAACAATAGGGTATATCATCAAATTAATGATCGCAGTGGTCTTTTTTGTGAGATTAGGTACAGCAGCTGCCAACTGATAATCATCCACAACAGCATTCATTCATAATAAATTTGCATGGTTCTGAGAAGAAATCATATCTTATCAGTTTACAAACTTTAACAACTCACTCTCTTTTCATTAACTTCCCTCTGTCTACACAAGCTAGTCTTCCTGCCCTTCTATCAATACCCAAAAGGTATTACCCATGGGCAAGTATGACACCAGGCTTAGGCAGGTGTTGTGGGTCTAACTCCACTTTTCCCCATGTACAAAGATCCTCAGACATTATAGGTTGATTTGGAGGATGTAACTGGCCACCCCCTTTAAACAGTCTACTCCTGGATGTTTCTCCTTTCAGGAGCTGGTTGTTCAGATTATACAATGTCCATGGCAACACTTTGAGCCATCCCTGTAATGTATGATTGGGGTCAATAATTTAATTTGTTGTTTTAATAACCCATTCATTCATTCTACAATGCCAGTTACTTGAGGGTAGTAAAGAATGTGAAATATTCAATGCATCCCGTGGTCTGCAGTCCATTGCTGCATTTTTTGACCTTTAAAGTGTGAGTGGTTATCTGATTATATTTCTGATGATTCACCATGGTAGGATATCAACTGCTCTAGGGCTTTAACAGTGTTACTCAGATTTGCTTTGGTTTTCGGGAAAGCTAACATTAGCCAAGAGTAAGTGTCCACCATGGTTAACAGATATTGATATCGTTGTTGTAACAGTAATGGACCAACATAGTCAATTTGCCAGATTTGAGCAGGCTGATCTTCCTGCTTGATTTATGCCATTGGCTTGACTGGCAGTGATACATCATTGTCCTTTTGACATAGCTCACACTTGCCAACAACTTCTTTCACCAGATCAGCTGCTAAGTGCAAACCTCAATCTCTTGTCCATTGCAGTCCTGCGATACTTTAAATGTCCTGAATTTTCATGAGCCCATTTTCCAGTGTGATACTCTCCAAATGCATCTTCAACTGTTCTGGCTTTTACTATTCCATCTACAGTATTGTTGTGACCAGCAGATTCTGAGCCATCCTTCATATGGGCATCAACATGGTACTTAGTAATTTTCATGTGCTGTGCCTTTGCGCATTTTTGTTTCCATAGTTCTGTTCCCCACAGGAGCTTTCCAGCAATCTTGCAGTCATTTGACTGCCAGGTTGGCACCCATACAGCCAGTTCATTGGCCACCACCTATGAGTTAATATAAAAGTGCAGACACCAGCCCTCTTCTTGCAGCAGTAGGGCCACAGCTTCCAGTTTGGCAGACTGGCTCAATTCCCCCATCTCCTTCACTATACGACTTTTATGCGCATGTGAGAAACATGAGAATGACGAGAACAAGGGTAGGTCCAATCAAGGACAGTAGTGGGAGACTGCGTATTTAGTCGGAAGAGATAGGAGAGGTCTTGAATGAGTACTTTTCTTCAGTATTTACAAATGAGAGGGACCTTATTGTTGAAGAGGAGATTATGAAACGGACTGGTAAGCTAGAGGAGATACTTGTTAGGAAGGAAGATGTAATGGGCATTTTGAAAAACTTGAGGATAGACAAATCCCCTGGGCCTGACGGGATATATCCTAGGATTATGTGGGAAGCAAGAGAGGAAATTACAGAACCGTTGGCAATGATCTTTTCGTCTTCACTGCCAATGGGGGTGGTGCCAGGGGACTGGAGAGCGGTGAATGTTGTGCCTCTGTTCCAAAAAGAGAATAGGGATAACCCTGGGAATTACAGGGCAGTTAGTCTTATTTCAGTGGTAGGCAAAGTAATGGAAAGGGTACTGAGGGATAGGATTTATGAGTATCTGGAAAGACACTGCTTGATTAGGGACAGCCAGCACGGATTTGTGAGGGGTAGGTCTTGCCTTACAAATCTTATTGAATTCTTTGAGGAGGTGACCAAGCATGTGGATGAGGGTAGAGCAGTGGATGTAGTGTACATGGATTTTAGCAAGGCATTTGATAAGGTTCCCCATGGTAGGCTTATGCGAAAATTCAGGAGGCATGGGATAGTGGGAAGTTTGGCCAGTCGAATACAGAACTGGCTAACTGGTCGAAGTCAGAGAGTGGTGGTAGATGGTAAATATTCAGCCTGGAGCCAGTTACAAGTGGAGTTCTGCAGGGATCAGTTCTGGGTCCTCTGCTATTTGCAATTTTTATTAATGACTTGGAAGAGGGAGTTGAAGGGTGGGTCAGTAAATTTGCAGACGATACGAAGATTGGTGGAGTTGTGGATAGTGAGGAGGGCTGTTGTCGGCTGCAAAGGGACTTAGATATGATGCAGAGTTGGGCTGAGGAATGGCAGATGGAGTTCAACCCTGTCAGGTGTGAGGTTGTCCATTTTGGAAGGACAAATAAGAATGCGGAATACAGGGTTAACGGTAGGGTTCTTAGTAAGGTGGAGGAGCAGAGGGATCTTGGGGTCTATGTTCATAGATCTTTGAAAGTTGCCACTCAGGTGGATAGAGCTTGTAAGAAAGCCTATGGTGTATTAGCATTCATTAGCAGAGGGATTGAATTCAAGAGTCGTGAGGTGATGTTGCAGCTGTATAGGACCTTGGTAAGGCCACATTTGGAGTACTGTGTGCAGTTCTGGTTGCCTCATTTTAGGAAAGATGTGGAAGCTTTGGAGAGGGTGCAGAGGAGATTTACCAGGATGTTGCCTGGAATGGAGAATAGGTCTTACGAGGATAGTTTGAGAGTACTAGGCCTTTTCTCATTGGAACGGCGAAGGATGAGGGGTGACTTGATAGAGGTTTATAAGATGATCAGGGGAATAGAGAGAGTAGACAGTCAGAGACTTTTTCCCCAGTTACAACAGAGTGTTACAAGGGGACACAAATTTAAGGTGAAGGGTGGAAGGTATAGGAGGGAATGTCAGGGGTAGTTTCTTTACCCAGAGAGTGGTGGGCATAGAATGCGCTGCCTGTGGGAGTGGCAGAGTCAGAATCATTGGTGACCTTTAAGCGGCAATTGGATAGGTACTTGGATAAGTGCTTAAGCTAGGACAAATGTTCGGCACAACATCGTGGGCTGAAGGGCCTGTTCTGTGCTGTATTGTTCTTTGTTCTATGGATAATTGTCTGTGTGGAGGGATTAAACACAGCCACTCAACACCATCTTTCAACACTCTTCCAGGTGCTGATCCAGCAGTGAACCAAGTAGAGTGACAAGTATCTTCAGAGTTAAAAATCACACAACACCAAGTTATAGTCCAACAGGTTTATTTGGAAGCACTAGCTTTTAGAGTGCTGCTCCTTCAGCAGTGGTGGTTATCAACCATTTGATGAAGAAGGAGCGCTCCAAAAGCTAGTGCTTCCAAATAAACCTGTTGGACTATAACCTGGTATTGTGTGATTTTTAACTTTGTACACCCCAGTCCATCACCAACACCTCCAAATCATGAGGATCTTCAGGCAGTTTTTCATCAGCATACCCTATTGAACGGGAGATGCAGGTATGGCCAGGTCAAAACTTGGAGTGTGTTCACCTGGTGGGTATTCAGCTATTTGTTCATGGAGTTTGGCAATGCCTTATTTTCCTTTCTTGGCTCGATCAGCTTTATAGCATTTTACAGTGGAACTTTGTTGGGCTCCATCGGCCTTGTGGGTTGCAATGTCAGGTAACACCCACATCAGAATTAGTACTTCAGGTCTGAGGAGCACTTTGTCCCCTTTCCTGGCTGCCCTTCAGTTTCTACCAGGGGTCTTCAGCTTCTACTAGGGCCCACTAGCACGCCAGAAGTTGCTTTTCAAATAGTGTGTAACGAATAGCTGCTTCAGTCAGTTTTCTGGACCAGAAGGCCAAAGGTATTGCTTTCCCCTTTTGTCTCTGCCATAAGCTCCATGTGGCTACATCTGAGACTGCTGATATTTGTAATTCAAAAGGGTAAGCCAGCTATCCATGGAGCTGGAGCAACGCTAGTGCTGCCTCTTTAGCGGCCATAGATATTTTCTGCTGTTCATTGCCCCATTCAAACTAAGCTTTCTTTTGAGTAATAGCATTTAAAGGTCTTAGTAATGTGGTCGTGAGGTATAGGTCTGCGCCAATATCTGAGCAGACATATAAACTTCTGTGTCTCAGCCTTGCTAGTTGGAACAACTGTTTTTTGTATTTAGTCTTTACTTTTCTAAGGATGTTTCTAACCTATTTTGTCCACTGAATGCCTTGAAACTGCAATGATTATGCTGGTCCCTGCATCTTATTTGGGTTTACTTCCCAGCCTCTGTCTCGCGTTGTTTGCACTGGGGTGACTACAACTACCGCCACAGCAGCTTCTGTTGGTCCATGGATCAAGATGTCATCAATATAATGTGCTACATGAATGTCTGGTGGCAGCAGACACATGTCTAAGTCCATTAGTACTGGCCCATTCCATAAGGTTGGGCTCTGTAGGTGAACTTGTGGTAGCTGACAGAAGGTATGTTTCCCATGAAAAAGCAAAATGAGCTTGTGATTCCGGGGCTGTCGGTATTGAGAAAAAGGCACTTGCCAGATCAATAATGGCATATCAGGCATCTAGCCATTGAGACAAAATTTCTATAACAGTGACCACATTAGGTATGGCCATCGACATGGAGGAGAATATTTATTAAGTTGGTGCTAATCAACTGTCACTCGCCAACTTCAATCAGGCAATTTAGGGCTATTGTACACAGATACTGCATATAGCACAATCTTCACAGCTAACAGACCCTGTATACTATCCCCAATTTCTTTGTGACCTCCCAGAATGATACTATTTCATCAAAATCACCTGAGACAGTGGAGGAATAATTTTGTCTTGCCAATAGTAACCATCACAGCTCATATCCCAAATGAGAATTTGTCCAGAGGGGTTTGCAAGGTGGTACCTCTTAATAAGACTATACTGATAATCTTTTCTGGTATGTTGGATATCAATACCAGGACTATTCATGAGAGTCCATTCCCTGAGGCCATTCTAATACTTGTTTTAACTGCCAGCGTTATTGCTCCAACAGATCCATTAATAATGGCTGTGAGCCCTACATGTCTATGTGGATTGCTATGTATAATAGTAACTTCTGTCCCAGTGTTTAATAATGCAATGTCTTGTTGTACATTGCCTTCCTTCAATAAACAGTAATAGGGACATGAAGCCTCGGGTTTCTGGTTGTCCCAACAAATACACTTACACAGATCCTGGATTCCTGGCACCATCCCTTATCAATTGGTTGACTGGCTCACCACAATTGCCTGACCTCCTCCAGGCTAGAGTATAGTGATGTTGTGGAGATTCTGGATCAGTGGTGCTGGAAGAGCACAGCAGTTCAGGTAGCATCCAACGAGCAGCGAAATCGTGCAGTCGGTCTGGTTTCCTTTCCTCCCTCCACAGCTGTTTTAGTCTCTCTTCCTTATCCTTTGAAGAACATTGTGCCTTCCACATAATGTGCATGGTATCCATAGGTAGTCTGTCTATCCTACTGCTCTTGATTCCTGTTTTCAATAATGCTGCAAACATTTCTCTTCTGGTTACCTTTTGCTTCACCTTCGAACCCACCCCATCACCACCTTGTTGTCCCTGTTTGTCGCTTGCTCGGGTGGGCCTCACTCTTTGCTTACCATCCTCCACATCCTCTAACTGTACCAACAACAAACATACATGTCCCACTGCCTATCCCCGGCTTACTTGGGCTAACAGGGCACCTCTCATCCAGCCTGGACCACTTCACATTAGCAGGCTCCTTATTCTGGCTATGAAAGCTTCCTGGTCTGGACCTTGAAACTTTTGAGAATACATACCCGCTTGTATAGCCAAATCCCTCAAATGTTTTATACCTTCTGGTGTGCTCTCCCATTTTTCAACATCACCACACCAATCTATCGGGGAAGAGTACTTGTTTCCTATTGCTCGTGTCAATGCATTCCACAACGATCCAGTCTGCCTAATCTTCTAAAAATGCTATTCATATCTGAATCAACATTGAATGCTCCCAGATTCCCTCACTCTGTGGTACTCAGCATAATATGGGCAGGACCCTGGTTCCATGAACACATCAGCCAAGACTTCACCCGACTTCTGCTTAAAGTGTGACCCCAAATCCTGTAATTTGAACACAAAGTAATCTCTCACTATTCTCAGATTTTGTGGGTTTTCTCCTCCTACCTGTTTAGCCTTATTTGCTATTTGGGATCGTGCTTTGGTCATCCACAGAGGTGGAGCATCCCTTCCCCATCTGTCCATTCATACTCTGAATCAGATGAATACCAAATGTCTCCAACCCAATGGTTGGGGTCCCATTGCAAGGTTAATAACGTACGTACTTTGACTGGGTCAACTTTCCAATTGCAATGTTTTGTTCTCTTTTTCTGCTGTACCGTAGCCAGATGGTATACTATCTGGTTTTGCTTCTCCTCCACATTTTCAGCTCTCTCCTGCGTTGTCTTAACTGCTTCTGTTAGGATGATGTTATGTTGTTCTACCGCCGTCCATGCAGCCTCAAGCTGCCTGTCTTTGGCCTGTCACTCTTCCAACTCCCTACATATAGAACAGAAAGCTGATGAAAATATCCATCCAATTTGAAGTACACTGTCCTTGCTTTTGGGGAAGCCTGCATCCTGCAAGCCCTCGTGTACAACACAGCCTGAATGAATAACACTCCCTCCTCTCTCTTTCTGGCTGTAACTGTACTTCATTCTCGTGGGAGTGCTAATTGTACTCACAAGTTAGTTATGGACCCGAAACCGGAGTCTGCTGCTTCCCATCCTGGTTTACGGAAGGTCTCTGGAGCATCAGGCTGCCTTACCCTTCTCTTAAACATTTTCCTGAATCCCATCCTCATTGCCAAAAGTGTCATGGATCACAAAGTGTATCCAAGCAGTTCTTTTCAGATTTGGTTAAATGTAGTTACGAGAAGACTTGACAACAGTAACTTGATTAACAACGAATGTTTATTAAGTAATAATAATAAGTGGAAAAGTTGTGGAAAAAGCAACAAGCCTCAGACACTTCTGCCCATCGGGGACTCCTCGGTCGACGACTGATCTGTAGGCTTAGATTTGTTTCTGGCATTATTCATGATTCCAGCCCAAGGTGAAGTCTGACGCTTGGAACAAAACTCTCTCTATGGAACAGCCAGTATAAAAAAGCAGATACAGCAGACAAACTGCTTACTAGTACTCAAACCTGCTTCAGCACATCATCACTCACATTAACATACCTTGTTGTAAATACACCCTTCTGTGTAGCAACATTCTTCAGAACCCTTCTTAATAAGTCACTGGATCTGAAACTTTAAGCCTGCTTTCTCTCCACCTTTGCTGCCAAGCCTGCTGAGTTTCTCCAGAAATTTCTGTTTTTGTTTCCGATTTCAGCATCTGCATTTTTCTTTCTGCGTAGTCAATTCATCCACCCAACCACCACTGACATTATTTCCCATCTTTGTGCAATGATACATCTCTTCCTGATCTTCACCTTCATCAAATGCTCTCCATCCATCCATTTATCATATTACCGTCAGTTATCCATACTTTAGTTCTCTTTTTGAAGAAAACAGTGAACATTGAGCAAAGATGGAGAACTGGACATGATAATCTGACAGCTACAGAAGAGGAGACAGTTGTAACATCAGTAATACCATGGTCGACTTGGATATTTGAAATGCACATTGGAAAACATCAAGTTGACCCTTAAAATCTGATAGTTAATAAAATGTATATTCTCAGCACTTTAACTGGTTCAGAAGGAGGCCATTTTGTTTCTGTAAAATTGATGTCACAAGATTAAATTCAAAACTAAAAGAGGTACCAGTGATGGAGATGTTATTGTTTAAGGAAAAAGCTGCAAGTTATTTACCAATGCATGTTTCTTTCTCTCAATGCATTCTACGTATGATTACAATCTTGAACTAAATATTAACTCCTTTCATATAAATTATAATTTTACAGGTGCACTTTTTAATTTAAATTAATATATTGCGTAAACAACGGACTTTTTCTTTTAGCATCCCTATTGAATTATCACTCTGTGGCTGACATGTTGTAACGCAATTTTTGGAGTATGGCAAGTCTTCTCGCAGTATTATTGTCAAGTAAACTGTAATAAAATGCTGAAAATACTCAGCAGTTCATTAAGAAATGCTTATAAGGCTTGCTGAGTACCTCCATCATGTTCTGTTTTTAATTTCAGATTTCTAGCAATCGTAAGCAGACATTTCGTTTTAAACTGGCATTTGGAAAGATGTGGGCAGGTCGATCATACCCACCAGGTCTTTTTGTTTTGGAGTGAGTGCACCCGGACTGGGACTGGGGAAGAAGACCATGCCCTGCTCTGCTCGGGGATTAGTGGCGTGTTGTGCAGGCGGTTTCCTTGGAAACTGATTGTGACAGTCATGATTTGGAGATGCCGGTGTGACAGTGTTATCATCAAAACGCGAGTGTGCACGTGACCTTATCCTGGATCCTGCTTTCTAATTACATTTTAATTGTTGCTGCCTGGAACTGTTAATATCAATAAGACAATGATCCCAGCCTCTGAAACACTTTTGAAGTTTAGCAATCCACATCTAATTACTGTGCATACGGGAGCACCGGCATCCAAGGCAAGTTATTTCATCAGGACTCTTGTAAATCTGATTTAACATGTTCCTGCCCATGATCTTTGCCAATCAACTAAATATTCATAAATGTGCAGCTTCCGAATTTGCAACGCTTTGGGTTTGCTATTGTCATCTTATAATCATTCTTATTTATCAATACATTGGAAACATACATTTGTGCGCACCATTGGCTGTTAACTTTTATCTGTCACTTTCACTGATCAGGCCAAGGATCATTGATTGATTGCATCTCCAGACATGTTTTACATACTGGTAAAATTTAAATCAGTACTCACTTGTTTCTTGTGAATTCTTTAACACAACATTCAACTCTGTTCTATGACTTTTAAAGGAACAAACATGTTATAGATTGATACCTGTTTTAGAAGTGGCGCCAAACCACAATTTATGAAAGAGATAAAATATTTCATTCATCTCGAAGATTAGGTCAGGTTGGACAAGCTGGTGCTGTTCTTCTTGCAACAAAGAAGATTGAAGAGGAATTTCCAATGGAGGTGTACAAGATTATAACCACATTTGCTAAGGTAGACTAGGAGAGGTTGTTAATAGCTGATGGAACAATGCCTAAGGAAAGGGCCCTTGCACTGCAGTGCTGCAGTCTTAACTTCCAAGCCAAAACGTCTGGCTCCAGTTTCCACCTAATCCAGAGATGTATAATAACAACTCTGAGTACGTTAATTAGAAAATACTTATATATTGGGTCTTCAAACTTACAACCCTCTATGAGATCACATTCATAGCTGTGAAATCAAGGACATCTTATACCAGTAATCTTGTCTACATGGTAAAATCTGAAATAGTGCATTTTAAGATTTAAGGACTATGGATGGAGACACAGGGGAAAATGAGGAAGAACTGTTTTACTTAACAACTTGTTACCAAAAAGGATGGTGGAAGCAGAGGTGATCAATGAGTTCAAAGAAAGAAAAACTTGCAGAACCTTAAGGGGATAGAGTGGGAGCATGAAACTGATTAGATTTTTCCACTGACAGTGTGCATAGACATGTTGGGTCATTAGACCTCTTTTTGTACCATTTGACATTTTTAGCAAAATAGAAAGTGAGTGATATGTTCACTCCAAGCCCAATCTCCATTCAGTGAATCAAGTGTTGGATGGCCAATTAGTGGCTTCCATCACTGCTACTCAGCAGTGTAGCAGGAATGTCGACGCAAATAATATGCAACAGAGGGTTATGCTGTGAGCAGGAAGTTTGTCACAGCTACAGATTTAAAGGCCCCACACTCTCAGTCTCTGCTTTTTTTCATGGCAGTCAGAAATGTAAGATTGAGGTTAAAAAAGGTACATACACTGTCACTTTCGCTAAAGGAATTTTCTGCCATGTGCTGCTATGATATGATCCCAGTGACTGGCTGCTCTTCAGCCCTTCAAAACTGTTGTAAATAACTGCCAAACTTCCTCCTATTTAATGTTTGCAAAGTGCAGGAACAAAAAATGCATGACACAAACTGTTTAACAAACATAATGACTCATTAATTAGTTATTTAAAATGATATTTGGGTTTCCGACTTGAGCATTTGAGCATTTTCCATGATGTTTGAGGCTGGTGTGATGACGTCTTGCCCACTATGAAGACTATGACAAGAGGAAGGCATCAGTAGTTAAGTCAACGACTCCATCAAAAACACCATTGATGTAAATGAGTTTATTCCATCTCCAGAATGGTTAATTGCGTCTCTTTATTGCTTCCATCCCGAAGAAAATTAATGACAACCAGCCTTCTTTCAATGAACTCATAATAATCTGTTTATTAACAACAAAACCTATTCTTAAAGCAAGTGGCATATTTTGGTTATCACCTAAACTAGGATTGAGAATTAGAACTATTTTCCTTAATCCTGCACACATATAAAACCCAAACACAGCATAAAAAGACAAGTTATTGCTGAGTCAGAGGTTTAAGACAAAATGCAAAAAGGGAAAAAAAAGTGGGTCAAGAGTCTGCAAACAAAGTATAGAATGTGGTGACTTCTCATGCCTACTTTTTGCTGTTGATGAAGTTGAATGGAACACAGCCATAGATTAATGATAAATGTCCATTTCGATTCTGACTGGCTTTCATTTGAGGCCCTGGAGATTGGTGACAATGCACTATTTCAGGTTTTACCGTGTAGACAAGATTACTGGTACAAAAGATTCCCCAATTTATGCTTGTCCAATTTATGAATGCTCCTAGCTACGAGTGTGATCTCATACAACATTGTAACTTTAAAGACCTGACATACAAGCATTTCCTGTAGTTAAGAAGTGCTTCTGTATATTGTCCTGCACTGTGCACGGACTTGCAAAAAAATTGACTAATAAGTGGACTCCAGAACGGAACCCAGTTGCAACTTGGGACTGCAGTTGAATTCTGTTAGATTCCAGGGACTTCCAGTGAGAACAGGTTTGCAGGAGACTGTCTGGCAGCCTCAGAGTTGTCTTCCTTACTATGACTCTTGGGTCTGTAGAATACGACTGCAAGTCCAGAGAGGAATATGAGGCAACTACTAATGTAGAGGCCCTTAGTTCTCTCAAAACCATTCCCCCCACCCCCCCAAAGTTATTAAGGAAGTAAGCCTCATCTCTTATTGTACTGAAAACTTTCCTGAGCTGTTTCTAAAGTTGCTCAATTTCCATAAAAAGGATCATTCACAGCATAGATTAAACTGTTTTCTTAATTTCTAAGAAATCACATGATAATCCTCTTTCACAATCTAGCAAATGTCTAAATATTTTCAAAAGAAGCTTCAGCTTTTCTTTCAGAAAGTCCTTAAATATAAAATATATAATTCGAAGAGATTCAACATGATTCTCTATTTTATTTTTGCTTCCGGGAACTGGCGAACTGCCTGATTTGTGGCTGTAAAAATCTAGATTTTTGACTCACTTACCCTATGGTTTAAATTTAGTTGAAGCATTGCTGGTTCACAAAATATGTTGATTAACCTCTGTATTTGAGCTTCATTCTCATGATGTTGTAATATCCGAACCTCAAAATTAGTGTCCATAAATCTATACATATTATTAATGGTATGTTTAATTTACAATGATATGCATAGGCTGTTCAATTCTTTCAAACCCAGGAGTATCTTGTTAACTTCAACAATAAGAAATAAAGAACCTGATTAATGTAAATATTTTGTTACAATCAAAATAATATATCAACATTATTAAGAACTGTTAAATAAATATCATGTTTTTAAAATCACATTCCAGAATTCTTTCAGAGATAACTATAATCCATCCATTAATTGGTTCATTGAGGTAATTAATCTATAAGTTGTCGATGATCTCTTTAAGTAATACTGGTGATGGGTCCTTTGATGGTGTTGAAAGCTGTGGGAGGTTAAGAGTAAGATAGGTGACAGAGCTTCAAAATAGCTGTGTTGATTTCATTTAAGCTTGATCACTAAACAATTAAAGTACATAAGTTCGAAAATACCAACCATTTCATATCAGATACTTTTCTCATACTGATATGAAATATGCTGGATATTGTACTGGTAAACAGTTTATTGGGTATTCATTGAGACTTTATCATCAGTGTGCGGAGCAGGCAGATCATGATACCAAGCAGCGTGCGATGCTTCATTGATGCCAGCATAGCTACTTTGGAGTTCCATGCTCCAGTTTACTCTCAATCTGTCATAGGTTGTAATCTAACAGCCACTGGAGTGTTAGTCATTTCAGTTGGAGGGGTTTTGTGCTCCATCTGCGAGATGTGGTCAATCATGGACATTGAGTGCTTTCCTGATAATTATATCTGCTGGAAGTGTACCCAGCTTCAGCTGCTCACCGAATGAATGGATTGACATGGGCAGCAATTGGAGATGTTAAGGAGCACACAAATGGTGGAGAGCATAATAGATAGAAGTGAGAGAAATATGGTCACACCCAATGTATTGGAAGATAGGTGATCTCTAGATGTAGCAGGCAGTCAGTGCAAGAATGCCCTGCAGCCGTTCTCCTGTCAAACAAGCATTCTGTTGGGTACTGAGGTTGGCCCATCAGGTGACAGCAGCAGCAGCTGAACAGAGGTAAGGGACAAAACGTAGTAGAGCAATAGTAATTGAAGATTCGATAGTCAGGGGCACAGATAGGTGCTTCTGTGGCTGCGAGAGAGACTCCAGGATGGGCTGTTGCGTTCCTGGTGCCAGAATCATGAATGTGTCTGAGTGGGTACTGGACATCCTGAAACTGGAGGGTAAGCAGACAGAAGTCATTGCCATACTGGCTCAAATGACACAGACAGGACAAGTGACATGGTCCTGCAATGACAATTCAGGGAGTTAGGCAGTAAACTGAAAAACAGGGTCTCTAGCCATCTCAGGATTATTCGCCATGCCACGTGCTACTGAGGGTAGGATCAGAGACAGAGTACAATTGAACATATGATTAAAGAGTTGGTGTAGGAGAGACAGCTTCAGATATTTAGATTATTGGATGTCTTTCAGGGAAGTGGAGACCGCTGCAAGAAGGATGGGTTGCACCTAAACTGGAGGGGCACCAATATCCAGTGAGGTTCTACAGTGGCATTTGAGAGGTTTAAACTAGTGTGATGGTGGGGGGGGGGGGGGGGGGGGGGGGGGGGGGGTGGGAACTGGAGCAGCAGGTCAGTAAGTAAAGAAACCAGAGAAGAACATAAGACTGAGATGAATATCGCAAAGAGGAAAAACTGTCAGGGTGAGGTTGCTGAGCTCAGCAAATCTGGAGGCTTGGATTATATTTGCTTCAATTCAAAAAGTATAAGAGGGAAGACAGATGAACTGAGAGCTTAGATTAATGCATGCAATTATAATGTTGTTGCTATCACAGAGACGTGGTTGAAAGAGGAACGGGATTGGCAGCTTAATGTTCTGGGATATTGATGTTTTAGATGAGACAGATGAGGAAGCAAAAGGGGTAGTGGAGTTGCATTACAGGTTAGGGACCATATCACAGCTGTGTTGAGGGAGGACACCCTGGAGGGATCTTGCAGCGAGACACTTTGAGTAGAGTTCAGGAATAGGAAGGTGCATTCACAATATTGAAGAGGAAAAGATATGTAGTCAGATTATGTAAAGATGTAATAATGGCAGGGTTGTTGTGGTAGGTGATTTTAACTTCCCCCATATTGACGGTGACTCCCTTAATGTTGGGTGTTTGGAAGGGGAGCAATTTGTGAGATGTCTCCAGGAGAGTTTTTTGAAACATTATGCGGGTAGTCCAAAGAGAGGGGGGTGTCATACTAGGCCTGGTACTGGGAAATGAGTCCAGCCATGTGATCAAAGTTTCAAGGGGGGAGTATTTTAGGAATAGTGGGCAAAATTCCATACATTTTTGGGATACTTATGGATAAGGACAAGTGTGGACCACAATTAAGGTGGTAAATTGGGGGAAAGCTAACCATGAGAAGAAAGTGAGGACTGCAGATGCTGGAGGTCAGAGCTGAGAGTGTGGTGCTGGAAAAGCACAGCAGGTCAGGCAACATCTGAGGAGCAAGAGAATCGACGTTTTGGGCATAAGCCCTTCAACAGGAATTAGGAAAGCCAACTATGACTGAATTAGGCAACAATTGGAGAAGGTAGATTGAGAGTGGCTGTTTGAGGGTAAATCCACATCAAATATGATGGAGTCTATTAAAGACCAGTTGATTAGAATGTAGGACAGACATGTTCCTGTGAAAATGAAAGACAGGAATGGCAGGATTCAGGAACCTGGGGGAAATTATCAATTTAGTCAAACAAAAGGAAGCATTCTGAAGGTCAAGGCAACTAAAATAGACAAAGTCCTTGAAGAATATAGAGAAAGTAGGAATTAGGAGGCTAAAAGGGGCTATGAAATGTTGTCAGCTGGTAGAATTAAGGAGACTCCCAAGGCATTTTGTGCATATATCAGGAGCAAGAGGGTAGCTCAGGAAAAAGTAGGCACACTAAAGGATAAAGGAGGAAGGTTGTGTGTGGAGTCGAAGGAAATGGGTGAGACCCTTACTGAGTACTTTACATCAGTATTCACCAAAGAGAGTGACATAAGGAATATTGAGATTATAGAGTCATAGAGATGCACAGCATGGAAAAAGACCATTCGGTCCAACCTGTCCATGCTAGTCCCACCTGCCAGCACCCGGCCCATATCCCTCCAAACCTTTCCTATTCATATACCCATCCAAATGCCTCTTAAGTGTTGCAATTGTACCAGCCTCCACCACATCCTCTGGCAGCTCATTCCATACACGTACCACCCTCTGCGTGAAAAAGTTGCCACTTAGGTCTCTTTTATATCTTTCCCCTCTCACCCTAAACCTATGCCCTCTAGTTCTGGACTCCCCGACTCCAGGGAAAAGACTTGGTCTATTTATCCTATCCATGCCCCTCATAATTTTGTAAACCTCTATTAGTTCATCCCTCAGCCTCCGACGCTCCAGGGAAAACGGCCCCAGCCTGTTCAGCCTCTCCCTACAGCTCAAATCCGCCAACCCTGGCAACATCCTTGTAAATCCTTTCTGAACCCTTTCAACTTTCACAACATCCTTCCAATAGGAAGCACACTGGAATTGCACACAATATTCCAACAGTGGCCTAACCAATGACCTGTACAGCCGCAACATGACCTCCCAACTCCTGTACTCAATACTCTGACCAATAAAGGAAAGCATACCAAATGCCTTCTTCACTATCCTATTCACCTGCGATTCCACTTTCAAGGAGCTATGAACCTGCACTCCAAGGTCTCTTTGTTCAGCAACACTCCCTGGGACCTTACCATTAAGCGTAGAAGTCCTGCAAAGATTTGTTTTCCAAAAATGCAGCACCTTGCATTTATCTGAATTAAACTCCCATCTGCCACTTCTCAGCCCATTGGCCCATTTGGACCAGATCCTGTTGTAATCTGAGGTAACCCTCTTCGCTGTCCAATATACCTCCAATTTTGGTGTAATCTGCAAACTTACTAACTGTACCTCTTATGCTCGCATCCAAATCATTTATGTAAATGACAAAATGTAGAGGACACAGCACTGATCCTTGTGGCACTCCACTGGTCACAGGCCTCCAGTCTGAAAAACAACCCTCCACCACCACCCTTTGTCTTCTACCTTTGAGCAGTTCTGTATCCAAATGGCTAGTTCTCCCTGCATTCCATGAGATCTAACCTTGCTAATCAGTCTCCCATGGGGAACCTTGTCCAATGCCTTACTGAAGTCCATATAGATCACATCTACTGCTCTGCCCTCATTAATCTTCTTTGTTACTTCTTCAAAAAACTCAATCAAGTTTGTGAGACATGATTTCCCACGCACAAAGCCATGTTGACTATCCCTAATCAGTCCTTGCCTTTCCAAATACATGTACATCCTGTCCCTCAGGATTCCCTCCAACAACTTGCCCACCACTGAGGTCAGGCTCACTGGTCTATAGTTCCCTGGCTTGTCTTTACCACCCTTTTTAAACAGTGGCACCACGTTAGCCAACCTCCAGTTTTCTGGCACCTCACCTGTGACTATCGATGATACAAATATTTCAGCACAGTTACTGCCTTTGCTGTTTTTGAATTCATGTGTCGTTGGACATCGGAGTGCATCTGGGAAAATTAACGAACAGTGAATTTCACAACTAATCTTGGAGGAACCGGGCGAAGTTCACCACACAGAATCAAACAAGTTAATTGTTGTTTTAAGTCTGTCCAAGAAAAAGGCTGTATTAGTGAGTACAGTGGGTTCTTTCTTGATCATATATTTTTGGAGATAAGTCTCTTGGTTAAACTTAAAATATAAGCCACAGCTATTAATTTAACCTGGTGTAGTATTTTGTAGAGGAATAAGACGGTGTTATTTTCTGGGTCTGTACATTGTGAAGGAGCAAAAATGGTCTTTACAGTGATATGTACTTCTTGTCAGATGTGGGAGTTTAAAGAGACTTTAAGGGTTACTGCGAATCTTACCAGATTGAGTGGATCGGTTGGAGAGACAGATAGAAGCGATGAGGAATTTGCAACAGCAACAGTATGTGATGGATGGCAGTTATAGGAAGGGGGGAAAGTCTCAGATACAGTTACATAGATGGATTAACTTCAGGAAGGGTAAGAGAGGTAGGCACCTAGGGCAGGAGTCTTTTGTGGATATACACATTTGAAACAGGTATGCTGTTTTGGAAAATGTAGGAGGTGATGGATTCTCAGGGAACGTAGCACGAACAGCCAAGTTTCTGGTATTGAGACTGGCTCTAATGCAACGAGGGGTACGTCGGCTTCCAAGAGATCAATTGCTTTAGGGGTTTCCTAGTCCGAGGTACGGACAGATGTTTCTGTGGCCAGCAGAAAAAAAGCAGAATGGTGTGTTGTTTCCCTGGTGCCAGGATCAAGGATGCCTCAGAGAGGGTGTAGAATGTTCTCACTGGGTAGAGGGTCCAGCAAGAGGTCATTGTCCACATTGGAACCAACGATATAGGAAGGGAAAAGGTTGAGGTTCTGAAGGGAGATTACAGAGAGTTAGGCAGAAATTTAAAGAGGTCTTCAAGGGTAGTAATATCTGGATTACTCCCAGTGCTACAAGCTAGTGAGAGTAGGAATAGGAGGATTGAGCAGATGAATGTATGGCTGAGGAGCTGGTGTATGGGAGAAGGATTCATATTTTTGGATCATTGGAATTTCTTCTGGGGTAGAAGTGACCTGTACAAGAAGGACGGATTACACCTAAATTGGAAGGGAACTAATATACTGGCAGGGAAATTTGCTAGAACTGCTTGGGAGGATTTAAACTAGTAAGGTGGGGGGCGGGGGGGGGGGGGGGGGAACCCAAGGAGTTAATGAGGAAAGAGATCAATCTGAGGTTAGGGAAAGGTGTGTGAATACTCTAAGCTAGATCAAAATAATGAAGGAGGAAGTGTTGGATGCCTTGAAATATATTAAGATAGACAAGTCCCCAGGGCCAGATGGAATTTATCCCACAATACCATGGGAGGCAAGGGAGGAAATAGCTGGGGCTTTAACAAATACCTTTGCATCCTTTTTGGCCTTCAGGAGAGAACCCAGAGGACTGGAGAATCGCCAATGTTGTTCCTGTGTTTAAGAAGGGAAATAGAGATAATCCAATAATTACAGGCCGGTGAGCCTGATGTTAGTGTTGGAGCATCTATTGGAGAAGATACTGAGAGACAGGATTTATTCACATTTGGAAATGAATGGACTTGTTAGTGATAGGCAGCATAGATTTATGTGGGGAAGGTCACATCTCACCAATTTGAATGAGTTTTTTAAGGGGGTGACAAGAATAATTAATGAGGGAAGGGTCATGGATCTTATCTACATGGAATTTAGAAAGGCATTTCATAAGGTTCCTAATGACAAGCTAGTATAGAAGATAGAGTCTCATGGGACTCAGCTGGCTAGATAGATACTAAAACTGGCTTGGTCAGAGAAGGTCAGAAGTCACAAAACAGCAGTTTATAGTCCAACAGATCTATTTGATATCGCAAGCTTTCGTAGCACTACTCTTCATCAGGTGGAGTGAAGAGAAGCACACAGGCACACAATTTATAGGCAGAGAGATCAAAAGATCGTAAAAATGGTGTGAGTAGAGTGTGGACAGGCTGAATAATAAGTCTCTGCAGAGACTTTAGTGTTCCGTAGGAATCAGTGCTGGGATCTTTGTTGTTTGTAATATATATAAATGGTCTGGATGAAATGTAGATGGTCTGATTAGTAAGTTTGTGGATGATACCCAAATTGGCAGAGTTGCAGATAGTGAAGAGGATTGTCAAAGGATATAGCAGACTATACAGAGATTGCAGATTTGAGCAGAGAAATGACAGATCAAGTTTAATCCACATAAATGTGAGGTTATGCATAATGATTAATGGGTAACACGGTGGCTCAGTAGTTAGCACTGCTACCAATTGGGGTGGGGACCTGTGTACAGCTCCAGTCTCAGGCTACTGTCTGTGTGGAGTTTGCTTAGTCTTCCCTTGTCTGTGTGGGTTTCCTCCAGGTGCTCCAGTTTCCTCCCACAATCCAAAGTGCGCTGGTGAGGTACATTGACCATGCTAAATTGCCCATAGTGTCTAGGGATGTGCAGTCTAGGTGATGGGAAATGCAGGCTAAAAGGGACAGGGTAGGGGAGTGGGTCTGGGTGGGATGGTCATTCAAAGGTTGGTATTACTTGATGGGCCAAATGGTACGCTTCCATACTGTAGGGATTCTACACTTGTATTCCATTCTCTGATGTATTTACACATGGAAAGTTCATGACACTGGTCCAGCTCCCTCAGAGCCAGCCCTCAGAATGAACATGATATCTGATACTCCTCTTTGTATCTGTCAGCCAGGACTGAATTAACAGCACCAATCGGGGAACTCATCTTGTACGATACCCACCTGGCTGACCTCCTAACAATCATGACACACAGCTAGAGATTCCACAAGATGTTGCATTTCTTCAATGAGCCCTTTCTCTTCTCTTTTGATAACTGCATGCTGTGATGAAGCCTCGCATAGAGAATGTGTTTTGATAGACTTGCATCAATCATATGGATGATGTGGCCCAGCCAATGCAGCTGATTGAGCATATCCAGTGCCTCGGTGGTGAAGATGTTGGCCTGAGCAAGAGGACACCGATATTAGAGTTCCTATCCTGTCATTAGATTTCCAGGATTTTGTGGAGGCATTGCTGGTGCTTTTTTTCATGGGTTTTGAGGTATCTGCAGTACATTGTTCATGACTATGATGCACACATTCCAGAAGGGCATGTAACACTGCTCCCTGTAGACCATGAGCATAGCTGCATTGTGTACAAACTGTGAGGGTAAAACAATATGAACAGTAGGATTGAAATCTGCTACGTAGAGAATGTTGGACTGTAAGTTATGGATATCCAAAGGAATAGAGTCATAGAGATGGAAACAGGAAACAGACCCTTCGGTCCAACTCGTCCATGCTGACCAGATATCCCAACCTAATCTAGGCCCACCTGCCTGCACCTGGCCCATATCCCTCCAAACTTTTCCTATTCTTATACCCATCCAGGTGCCTTTTAAATGTCGCAATTGTACTAGCCTCCACCACTTCATCTGGCAGCTCATGCCATACACATACCACCCTCTGCATGAAAATGTTGCTCCTTAGGTATCTTTTATGTCTTTCCCCTCTCACCCTAAGCCTTCTTGTTCTGGACACCCCCTCCCCAGGGACAAGACTTTGACTATTTATCCTATCCTCATGATTTTATAAACCTCTATAAGGTCACCCCTCAGCCTCAACACTCCAGGGAAAACAACCCTAATCTATTCAACTTCTCCCTGTAGCTCAAATGCTCCAATCTTGGCAACATGTTTGTAGATTTTTCCTGAACCCTTTCAAGTTTCACAACATTCTCCTTATAGGAAGGAGACCAGAACTGCACGCAATATTCCAAAAGTGGCCTTACCAATGTCCTATACAGCCGCAACATGACCTCCCAATTCCTGTACTCAGTACTCTGACCAATAAAGGACAGCATACCAAATGCCTTCTTCATTATTATTCTATCCACCTGCGACTTCACTTTCAAGGAGCTATGAACCTGCACTCCAAGGTCTTTTTGTTCAGCAACGCTGCCCAGGACCTTACCATTCAGTGTATAAGTCCTGCTAAGATTTGCTTTCCCAAAATGCAGCATCTCATATTTATCTAAATTAAGCTCCATCTGCCACTCCTCAGCCCATTAGTCCATCTGATCAAGATTCCATTGTAATTTAAGGTAATTTTCTTTGTTAAAAAATGAGGTCTGCAGATGCTGGAGATCACAGTTGAAAATGTGTTGCTGGTCAAAGCACAGCAGGTCAGGCAGCATCCAAGGAATAGGAAATTCGACGTTTCGGGCATAAGCCCTTCATCAGGAATGAGGAGAGAGTGCCAGGCAGGCTAAGATAAAAGATAGGGAGGAGGGACTTGGGGGAGGGGCGATGGAGATGTGATAGGTGGAAGGAGGTCAAGGTGAGGGTGATAGGCCAGAGTGGGGTGGGGGCGGAGAGGTTAGGAAGAAGATTGCAGGTTGGGAGGGCGGTGCTGAGTTGAGGGAACCGACTGAGACAAGGTGGGGGGAGGGGAAATGAGGAAACTGGAGAAATCCGAGTTCATCCCTTGTGGTTGGAGGGTTCCCAGGCGGAAGATGAGGCGTTCTTCCTCCAACCGTCATGTTGTTATGTTTTGCCGGTGGAGGATTCCAAGGACCTGCATGTCCTCAGTGGAGTGGGAGGGAGAGTTAAAGTGTTGAGCCACGGGGTGGTTGGGTTGGTTGGTCCGGGCGTCCCTGAGGTGTTCTCTGAAGCGTTCCGCAAGTAAGCGGCACATCTCCCCAATGTAGAGGGAGGCCACATCGGGTGCAGCGGATGCAATAGATGATGTGTGTGCAGGTACAGGTGAACTTGTGGTGGATATGGAAGGATCCCTTGGGGCCTTGGAGGGAAGTGAGGGAGGAGGTGTGGGCGCAAGTTTTACATTTCCTGCGGTTGCAGGGGAAGGTGCCGGGAGTGGAGGTTGGGTTGGTGGGGGGTGTGGACCTGACGAGGGAGTCACGAAGGGAGTGGTCTTTGCGGAACGCTGATAGGGGAGGGGAGGGAAATATATCCCTGGTGGTGGGGTCCGTTTGGAGGTGGCGGAAATGACGGCGGATGATACGCTGTATACGGAGGTTGGTGGGGTGGTAGGTGAGAACCAGTGGGGTTCTGTCTTGGTGGCGGTTGGAGTCCATCGTGAAAATAAGGTGTTGGGGACCGGGGAAGCGAAAATCCTGGAGGAGGTGGAGGGCGTGGGTGGTGTCTCGAACGTAGGTGGGGTCCATCGTGAAAATAAGGCGTTGGGGACCGGGGAAGCGAAAATCCTGGAGGAGGTGGAGGGCATGGGTGGTGTCCCGAACGTTGGCGCACCGACCTCTATACCGCTGAGGCCAAACGCCAACTCGCGGGGCGCACCGACCTCTATACCACTGAGGCCAAACGCCAACTCGCGGACGCCTCCTCTTATCGCCCCCTCGACCACGACCCCACCTCCCACCACCAAACCATCATCTCCCAGACCATCCATAACCTCATCACCTCAGGGGATCTCCCATCCACCGCCTCCAACCTCATAGTCCCACAACCCTGCACCACCCGTTTCTACCTCCTGCCCAAAATCCACAAACCTGAATGCCCCGGCCGACCCATTGTCTCAGCCTGCTCCTGCCCCACCGAACTCATCTCCGCATACCTTGACACGGTTCTGTCCCCTTTAGTCCAAGAACTCCCCACCTACGTTCGGGACACCACCCACGCCCTCCACCTCCTCCAGGATTTTCGCTTCCCCGGTCCCCAACACCTTATTTTCACGATGGACATCCAGTCCCTGTACACCTCCATCCCCCATCACGAAGGACTCAAAGCGCTCCGCTTCTTCCTTTCCCACCGCACCAACCAGTACCCTTCCACTGACACCCTCCTTCGACTGACTGAACTGGTCCTCACCCTGAATAACTTCTCTTTTCAATCCTCCCACTTCCTCCAAACTAAAGGAGTTGCCATGGGCACCCGCATGGGCCCCAGCTATGCCTGTCTCTTCGTAGGATATGTGGAACAGTCCATCTTCCGCAACTACACTGGCACCACCCCCCACCTTTTCCTCCGCTACATCGATGACTGTATCGGCGCTGCCTCGTGCTCCCACGAGGAGGTTGAACAGTTCATCAACTTTACTAACACCTTCCATCCCGACCTCAAATTCACCTGGACTGTCTCAGACTCCTCCCTCCCCTTCCTAGACCTTTCCATTTCTATCTCAGGCAACCGACTCAACACAGACATCTACTATAAACCGACTGACTCCCACAGCTATCTGGACTACACCTCCTCCCACCCTGCCCCCTGTAAAAACTCCATCCCATATTCCCAATTCCTTCGTCTCCGCCGCATCTGCTCCCAGGAGGACCAGTTCCAACACCGCACAGCCCAGATGGCCTCCTTCTTCAAGGACCGCAGATTCCCCCCAAACGTGATTGACGATGCCCTCCACCGCATCTCCTCCACTTCCCGCTCCTCCGCCCTTGAGCCCCGCCCCTCCAACTGCCACCAAGACAGAACCCCACTGGTTCTCACCTACCACCCCACCAACCTCCGTATACAGCGTATCATCCGCCGTCATTTCCGCCACCTCCAAACGAACCCCACCACAGGGATATATTTCCCTCCCCTCCCCTATCAGCGTTCCGCAAAGACCACTCCCTTCGTGACTCCTTCGTCAGGTCCACACCCCCCACCAACCCAACCTCCACTCCTGGCACCTTCCCCTGCAACCGCAGGAAATGTAAAACTTACGCCCACACCTCCTCCCTCACTTCCCTCCAAGGCCCCAAGGGATCCTTCCATATTCGCCACAAGTTCACCTGTACCTCCACACACATCATCTATTGCATCCGCTGCACCCGATGTGGCCTCCTCTACATTGGGGAGACGTGCCGCTTACTTGCGGAACGCTTCAGAGAACACCTCAGGGACGCCCGGACCAACCAACCCAACCACCCCGTGGCTCAACACTTTAACTCTCCCTCCCACTCCACCGAGGACATGCAGGTCCTTGGACTCCTCCACCGGCAAAACATAACAACACGACGGTTGGAGGAAGAACGCCTCATCTTCCGCCTGGGAACCCTCCAACCACAAGGGATGAACTCGGATTTCTCCAGTTTCCTCATTTCCCCTCCCCCCACCTTGTCTCAGTCGGTTCCCTCAACTCAGCGCCGCCCTCCCAACCTGTAATCTTCTTCCTAACCTCTCCGCCCCCACCCCACTCCGGCCTATCACCCTCACCTTGACCTCCTTCCACCTATCACATCTCCATCGCCCCTCCCCCAAGTCCCTCCTCCCTACCTTTTATCTTAGCCTGCCTGGCACTCTCTCCTCATTCCTGATGAAGGGCTTATGCCCGAAACGTCGAATTTTCTATTCCTTGGATGCTGCCTGACCTGCTGTGCTTTAACCAGCAACACATTTTCAACTAATTTTCTTTGCTGTCCACTACATCTCCAATTGAGGTGTCATCTGCAAACTTACGTACTATGCCTCTTATGCTCACATCTAAATCATTTATAACTGATGAAAAGTAGTGGACCCAGACCAATTCGTGTGGCACTCCACTGGTCACAAGCCTCTGGTCTGAAAAACAACCCTCCATCATCACCCTCTGTCTTCTACCTTTGAGCCAGTTCTGTATCCAAATGGCTAGTTCTCCCTGCATCCCATGAGATCTATCCTTGCTAACCAGTCTCCCATGGGGAATCTTGTCGAACACCTTACTGAAGTCCATATAGATCACGCCTACTGCTCTGCTCTCATCAATCCTCTTTGTTACTTCTTCAAAAAAACTCAAGCTCATGAGACATAATTTCCCACGCACAAAGCCATATTGACTATCCGTAACTAGTCCTTGCCTTTCCAAATATATGTACATCCTGACCCTCAGGATTCCCTCCAACAACTTGCCCACCACCGATGTCAGGCTCACTGGTCTATAGGTCCCTGGCTTGTCCTTACGATACTTGTTTTTTCTTAAAAAGAAACCTTCTTTTAGAAAAGACATTTCTTGAAAGTCCTGTGTCTTGTGATAAATTTTTGTTTACTGCAGATCCCTTACACGGGTTTATGATTGTCATATTACAGCTTTGCTTTAGAGATTGTGTCTATTTGGATTTTCTAGTTTTTGGCTAGCCTGGAGCAAGAATGAGTCTCCCAATCCAATCCATCTATTTATGAGGGAACCTCTTATGGTGGGTCCAGTGTAGTATCCGTTCTGAACCCTGATTGTCCTCCTGTGATGTGTCTGGAAGAATTCTTGATTCAATGGAGAGTTATAGGGGCATGGAACGCACTGCCTGCAACAGTAGCAGACTCGCCAACTTTAAGGGAATTTAAATGGTCAATGGATAGGCATATGGACGAGAATGGAATCGTGTAGGTTAGATGGGCTTCAGATTGGTTCCACAGGTTGGTGCAACATCGAGGGCCTTTACTGTGCTGTAATGTTCTATGTTCTAATATTTCCTAAGCAAACTGTGTTAGCAAAGTTCCCAGAGACATCTGCTTGCATTTGGCAATGTTCATTCTTGTGCACCAGAATGGCAGATCAAGAGATGTCTGAATATTCCACACTTTAACCTTTTTTTTTATTTTTCACCCAGTGACTAAGATCTATTGGCCAAAAGAGTTTTTAAATCATTTTTCCTGAATGTTTGCAAACTAAATAGGTTGACCAATTTTGCATTTTCATTAAATATGTCTTCTTTATAATGAATAATTTTATGTTTATCAAGAAAACATGGAAGATGGATCTTTTTCCTTTAAGTCAAATACAGAGAAGACATATGATTGGCCATGATTAAGAACCAGGTAAAACAATTACAGATAGTTCTCCTATAACGCCGCAGTTGTGGTCCTCTGCGATGCTGTGTTATAGAAAATCATGCAATATAAATAATAGGGCATATGGGAAAAAACAGGGTTGGGACAAATCACCAAAAGTACCAGTAAAGATTGAAACAAAAATGGTAGTTTGCCTAACACAATAGAGTGGTGCTGGAAAAGCACAGCAGGTCAGGCAGCATCCGAGGAGCAGGAAAATCAATGTTTCAGGCAAAAGCCCTTTATCAGGAATAGATGAAGGGCTTTTGCCTGAAACGTCGATTTTCCTATTTCTTGGATGCTGCCTGGCGTGCTGTGCTTTTCCAGCACCTCTGTAATCTAGACTCTGGTTTCCAGCATCTGCAGTCCTTGTTTTTACCTGAATAAATAAAGTTTGACCTGTTGTAACTGTTGTATGGTACTGTTTAGTGCAATTCATCAGAAACTTCAACTGATTGCTCTCAATTGGTATCTATACCTGTTGGCTGCACTATATTCTAGTCAGTCTTTTGATTCCATCCAATGGTAACACAGCACAAGTCAGATCCCAGAATGAAACCTGCCTTGGCAGATCAAGGGCTAAATCTTAATTTCTTTCGCTAAGTGTCAGTTTTGTCAAAGTTTTCAGAGGGATTCACATTGTGATGCTTGGGGATGTCTAGCATCTAATTTACAAAACCCATCTGCTTTATTATCTACCCCACCCTTTGGTGCTCCTCCCACACATTCTAGCATCATTGTACTATGTGCCATTTCTAAAACAACTCACCACTTCCTGGATATCCCAGAATTGACGAACATCTGTGGTGCAGCACCATCTTTAAAAAGACATTGCGCACCCAGCCAAGAGCTGTCAGACCAGAGCTCCCCTGCATGGTTCCTGATATTCAACCTGGATGTGGGAGAAAATGGAAAATTGGTGCCTCTCTTTGTGGGCAGGGACATAGAGATACTGCTGATGGGGATGGAGTGATGCAAAGGCAGGATGTCCTTTTCTCCCATGCCACCAGAGGACACCGATCTACTGGAACACACCAACCTGGACCAGGGTTACCATGCAGGCCAGTGCAGCCTCAACCATCTGAAGGAATGCACAGAATGTAGGAAGAAGATCAATGACCTTCTCCACTCTCCCTGTGAAAGTGCCACCATCTTCTTGCTGATACCTCACTCAATCTCTGCCACTGTACCCACCATTTCCTGCAACATCTTCCCTACTCATTCTCATCCTCACTAACATCTGACCTTGACTCACCCTGAATCTCTTATGCACAGACTATTCAGCCCCTCAGGACATCTACACACATGCACCAAAAGTAACAATATACTATCCCCCTCACCCACTATGTGCAGAATTTCCTGACTCTGACCATCTGAGCATTTGACTGACCGTGTCCAAGCCCCTGTATTGGTACTTTCTTTGCAGTTGGTTATCATAGTGATTAGTCACTGAAATATTCACAAGAATCTGCGGATATTAACATCTAAACATATCTTTAAACAAAAATGGGAAAAAAATCTCTTAATACAAACAACAAACCAAGTATCAAACTACTCCTTAATATTGTCCTTTTACTGTTCATCAAACCCAGTGAAATTTCACTCTTGTCTCAACAGTTTTTTAATTAAGAGATTACTCCCAGCTTCTTGTCCTCAGACTGTAGAGACATTTTCACGATGCTTTTCCAAGTCCACTAGCATAAAAATTACACAATACCGTTCACAAAACATTTCATGAGAAAGTGCACAAGCCGAATGATTATGTAATGCCGATTGGAGTCCAGTCCTCCGCGCATACTACTCCTGATACCAGGGATGAGAATCGTGTAGCAGAGAACGGGAGTTCGCCTTATTAAAAAAAAGATTAGCAATTCAAAAATCATGTTACAGACAAGTCGTGTTTAATAAAAGTGTGTTATAGGAGAACTACCTGTACCTTTTAGTTGTGACCCGTGGGGCAATGAGTGATGAGAAAAACAGTACACTTCTTGTAACTCGATCATACACATGAAATAGGACGGGGTGGTCAGGCAGCACAATTCGCATCGGAGAAAGTGAGGACTGCAGATGCTGGAGATCAGAGTCGAAGAGTGTGGTGCTAGAAAAGCACAGGCGGTCAGGCAGCATCCAAAGAGCAGCAGAATCAACATTATGAGCATGAGCTCATGATCATTTTAAGGGGCTATCAATGTAACCACCAGAGATTTATACTCTAGTTTTCTGAATTTGAAGTGGACGTGTTAATGAGCAGAATAGAAAGAGCTTTTCTGTACCAGAGTGTGGTTTATGAGACTGAAAGTGGGAAATCACACAGGAAGAAATGTAATATATTAGCTTGAATGTTTATCAAAAATATAAAATAATGAATTTGAAGAATGACCTTTCTACTTGTTGCTAATTTATTCAACTGTTTTGTTTACCCAGGACCATAAAATAAGCCCTAAAAAATGTACTCTTGGAGCAACTAAAGGATCAGAAGAACACAATAAACAGTCAATAGAATGCATTTTAAATGCAATATTACCTCCAAGGTAAGTGGATTTGAGGGCTTTTCTTCATTATGTCTGTAAGTTAGCTCACTGAGCTTGAAGGTTTGTTTTCGGATGTTTCCTCACCATACTGGGTAACATCATCGGTGAGAGTCTTTGGCGAAGCCAGTATGGTAACGAAACATCTGAAATCAAATCTTCAAGGTCAGCGAGCTAACTTACAGACTTATCGTCAACCTGAGCTAAAAATCTTCTCAAAAATCTCTTTTCTTTATTTTTCAATCTCAGATTTATGGTATTCTTGGGTGCAGTCAAACTATAAAATAAACAACTTGGACAATAACTTTTAATATTTGTAGTTGATTTCCATAGTATTGCAGATGAACAATGTCTGAATAAAATGATTGTCCTATAACTGTGCAGCTATCTCTAGATTAACATTGTAAGGCAAAATTTAGGCAGGACTTGCCAGAATCATTCTTTATTTCATGCAAACTATTTTCTGTATAATTTAAGAATAATGAGTATGTTATACTTTGTCTTAATGACAACAGAATAGCTTCGTTATTCCCTCCTACACTACAAGGATATGTTCTTTCTTCTTGTAGTTTCCTGTCTTTTATGTAGCCCACCTTCTGCTGTCCAACTCTTGCACAACATCCTTTAAAACAAACCAAACTCCAGTATCAGCTCTTAGTCAAACTAACTCTTATCCTTCCAGTAGATTCTACTCGTTTAACTTAACAGTAAATTTTTAAAAATGAGCGAGTGATCTCTTTGAAAAACTTAAACTTCTTAGAAGAATTGACAAGGACAATACGAGGAAGATATTTCCCCTGGCTGCAGATGCTACACCTAGGAGTCATTTCCCAGTTAACAGACTAGCTGTATTGAATGTAGGTGAAATGAATCCTTGACACACTGTACCCTAGGGGCTTTGAATGATCGGTTCAGCATACTCAAGACAGAGTTTGTTAGATTTTGGACGCTAAGGGAATTAAGGGATATGTAGGTAGGGCAGTGAAGCAAAGTAAAGGTAGAGTTATGATCCTAATGATTGGAGAAGTAGGCTCTAGGGTCGTATAACCTCTTGCTCCTATTCTACTTATGATCTTGTGCCATTATCTGCCCTTTACTCTGTTTAATACTGCCTTCAACTCTGCATACAAAGGAGTCGGTCTCTCACTCAACATCAGTGAGAACAATTCTCCACCAGCCCTCTCCTGGGCATGCATCTACATCTCTGGCATTTTGTTGGAGAGGCTTTGGATCTCATTGAAGAAAATGCCTACCATTATAGTGGTGACCTTTGAGAAAGATAGCTGAAGTTGAGAATCAACTATGCAAGTCAAGCCTTTCAAAACAATGTTTGTGCAACAGAGATCCTCATAAATATACAAAGTCTACCATGTTGTTTTATCACATACACACACTTACATACTCACACACTCAAGCAAATCCTCTCTCATGCACACACATATACCCCCCCACACTCACACTCATGCACACACCCTCTCACAGGCTTATACTCCATCATACTCACGCACACACTTTACCAAGCTTGCACACATGCAAACACACACTCTCACATGTACTCACACTCACACACATTCACTCTCTCTGCCTCATGCATACGCACACACCTTTAAGTCTATAGGGTGAATTTGTATTTGCAGAATTACATTTGCAGATACATTCTACTTTGCTCAAAAAATGCACAATCCACAGGCAGTCAATGCAGGCAGTCAATCCATGTAATATTTTGTAAATTTCACTTTGGAAATAGAACCAGTCTGACTCAAGACTGAGATATAGACAGACTCTAACCTCCTACCTTTAATGCATTGTCTGAGCTGAGATGTCACCTATTTTTATAAAACCTTGTTATCTCGAGAATGTGACTTAAAAAAAGTTCGGGGATTTACATATTAATGAACCGAAACCTGAAACACATTCTAAAAGATCAGACTGTGCCTGATGCCTTAGTACACTCACTACAGTGAAGAACAGGCAAGGTTGTTTTGCTTATTCCTTTCCCACTTGTAGCAGCCTCAAACCGAATGAACATTGAAAACAGTTTTCATATTTTCAGTCACATCCTGACTCCCATTCCTTCTGATTTATGTGGACTTGGGCCTTGCCTAGCACTTAAGTGATATAAGTACTACATTGCACTTAACCCAAGACTCAATATTCAGGTCTTCTTGTGTGTAGACCTGAACTGCTTCATTATCTAAGATCTCATGAATGGTGCTGCACATTGCTCAGTCATCAGGGAACATCCCCACTTTTGACCTTTATGATGGAGGGGAGGTCATTTGAAGCAGCTGAAGATGGGCCTAGGATACTACAGTGGGGAAGTGTTGCAAAGATGTTTGGAGCTGAGATGACTGACCTCCAACAAACATTGCCATCTTTTTGCCAGATATGACCCAAACTTGGAGAGGTTTTCCTGATCCCCATTGACTCTAGTTTTGCTAGCAATCCTTGATAACGTGCTTGGTTAATTTTTTTTTCCAAGGAAGAGAGAATGGATAAAGTGAGCCTCTATTGTTTTGCATTTTAAAGAATGAGACAATCACATCAAAAATTACAAAATACTGAAAGGGATAGAGATGTCAATTCAGTAAGCTTTTTCCCCTGGTTAAGGGAGTCTGAAACCACAATTAAAATTGTGTACGGGCTCAGTCCTTGAGTATGTTTAAAATAGAGACAAATAGATTTCTACATACCAGTGTCATATAAGGCTATGAGGATGAGTAGGTAAAAGGCATTGAAGTGCTTGATCAGCCATGATCTTATTGAATGGATGGACAGGTTTGATGGGCTGAATGGCCGACTCCTGTTCCTATATTCCTATGTTCCAATACTGTCTTGATGTCAAGAGCAGTCACTTTCATCTTACCTCTGGAGTTCAGTTGTTTTGTTCACATTTGGAGGCCAAGGAGCTGAGTCACTCTGATGGAATCCAAACTGAGCCTCAGACTGCAGTATACTCCTTTGCAAATGCAGCTTGATAGCACTGTTAATTACCCTTTCCATCACTTTGATTGAGAGTTGACCAATTGGCCGGATTTGATTTGTCCTGCTTTTCAAGTATAGGACATATCTAGGCAATTTTTCACATTGTTGGGTAGATGCCAAGGTTGTAGTCGTATTGGAACAACTTGTGTCAGAGTAGTGGTATTTCATGTCCAGATGCCAGGTTCCTGAATCAATTACTCTATGCATTTCCAGGAAGGAAGTCCCTCCCATCCCTCCTCAATAACAATAAATGAGTACATTGAGCCTTCCTACTGGGACTTCCTTCTTCATTAGGAGAATATGGGGAAATGGTGGGTTTTCTTGACACATTATTTTAAAGCAATAAGTCTCAGACATCAGGTAACTAGGGATCTCCTGGAGTGACAATGTTAATTTGTTCTTATTGTAATGGTTTTACAATCCAACAGCAAACTTTGAAAGACATTAGCTTGCTTTTAGTTTATTGAGAAGATGGAAGAAATGAATTTTCCTAGAGGACGGACCAACAATTTGGAACGTTTTAGTTTTCAGCTCAGAGAAGACCTGGGGTCAGATGTGAGAACAGTTTCTCCTGGAGAAAGGAATTAGTTCAGAGCAGTTAGTAAATAGGTTACTTCAGTATAAGGGTTTAGTTTGAAAAATCTTTACTAGAAGTGTTTGGTTAGAAACCTGAAGGGGTTATTTGAAGCAAAGAAAATGTAAGTTCTATTGTGAATCAAGGAAAGGGTAATAAAATTCTTGACACAAGGAATTAAAATAAACAATTAAGTTGAGCATAAAGATGTCATAGAGAAGGGTACTCTTTCCTTTATTTAAGTACTGTAAAGTAATGGCATTCATATTAGGTGCATTGGTATTAGATTTGGTTAAATTTTATTTTTACTGTGCATTTTGAAATCTTTTAAATTGTGTGAAATGTAAATTGCTTGATTTGTTCTAGTATACTTTTTGTGTAATTAATTATAACTTCTCTTTTTGTTAAAACTAAAGCTGCAAGATTGTGTTCACATGTTTCAGTGAAAGACTACAATATTAAATTTAAAAAAAGATCTGTTAAGCCAAGTTTTAGCCTGGAATCTGACTTGTCCAGCGATAACATTGGCTGGGTCATAACATCTGACAATACGGTGCTGAACTTCAATTCCAGCCCTTCCATGTTCAGAAAAGGCTGAGATTCTATTATCATGGCTGACTCTTCTCTCTGAAAAGGCCTAACAAGCCACTCAGTTTAAGGGCAATTAGGGATCAGCAGCAAATACTGGCCTTGCCAGCAAAGCCCATACCCAATGAAAGAATTAAAAAGGCAAAAGGCCTGTCTGCACAGTTAGCTGTTTGCTCAGGATAATTTTATCTTTGTTTCATAACCCCTCAAAGCAATCACAAACAAAAGCTAATGGGCATTATAATCACGCCCTTGATGTCACCAGAATACCAATAGATTATATTTGGGTGGCAAAAGGAAAGGATTCAATGTTTTGAAATATCACAGGAATGATTAAATCTGCATCAGTTTCCAAAATATGCACTAAAAATGGTGTTAAAAACTATGCATGAAGAAAACGACCATATAAATCTTAATTTAGTAGAAAACTGTTTCAAAGCAATTGAACACTAAATCTTTCAATAATCAATTTTTCTGGGATGGTTTGAAATACAAATGAATGATCCTTGAATTCCATTGGCCAGCTTGATACCAAGGATTTTCATGGATGGAAATAGTTTGAAAATAGATCAAATACTCACTGAAAATGGCCACAGGAACCACCTGACCGACACAGGGGTTGATCAGGTTTCATGAAACCAACATGATTAAGATCAAAGATAGTCTGAGCTAAAATTAACATTTCTCCAAAGGCAAAGAAACACACCAATCAGGCCTACAATGGAAGAGTGAAAAGGTCTATGTTTCCCATTATGAGAACCTTCTTCATTATGATGATCTTCATTTGTTGGGAATGAAACAACAACTGTAGTTACCAGCTGCAACAATAACCTCCACAAGTAATAAATGTACAAATAGCTTCCATTTCAAGGACATTCTTGGTATATCAAAGGATGGAATGCTGAAATTAACATGGACTGAGAAGGCTAATTCCTTCACTCCCAAGAAGAAAAATGCCAGGTTAACAATACTGACTGAAAAATAAGCACTAGGGAATGGAGGATTTAAAACAAAACTGCAATATTCATGATTGCTAACTGCATCCAAAAATCCAAATAATCCACCATGGTCACAGGTTAAAACCTTGAGCCTTAAGGATTCCGAAAGAACTTAAAACTGAGTTATTTTATCTTTGTTTGTACTGGACATGTGTGCGTCACGTGTGAGAGCCCAAGTGTCAGCATGAAAATTGTATACTTGATGCATACAGCAGAAATAGTTAGCAACATTTTAATTGAAATGAGTTATAGCCTTGTGCTAAAACATTTGTAGTGATCGGCTGAGAAAGCTGAAGAAATGGAACCTGGTTTACTCTTTCTCATTTGGTTGTAATAAATTAGCTTGAAACGTTGATTCCTTGGAGCCTTTCTCAACTGCTTCAATGGGAAAATGCTGTGCATGTTGTCCCCATAATTTCTATTTAATTCAATATGTTCTTTCTTTCCCTGGTTCCAAAAACTTCAGTATTTTCTATACTGAAGGCATTAAATGCTACTGATGCAAAGTTACACTTTTTTAAAACTTAAGCTGCTGAAGAACCATATTCTATGGTGCAAAGAATATTTTGTGCCATGAGAACAATTGCCTTATTCCATTGCCTTCCAAAGGTGGCTGATGTTTAGTGTTCCATTGTGAAAGTTACTGGAGAAATGCTAATGTTGGTTCAAAGGCTAGAAAGGTTTCAATATTATAAAACTGTCTACATCTTTAGGGTATGTACAGGGATATTTTCAGACAATCAATAGAATATATTGCAGGGAAAACATTATAGTGAGGGCAACATGGGATAGTTATAGTTTTCTTGTTTCTTCTTTATTCAGACAATGGATGGAGGATGGGAATATGTGGATTCAATATATATCTACCATCCCAGCCACACGAACAGATGTGATAAATTTGCAGAATCAATTGGATCGGAAACTACAACAAAGGCAAGCTCGGATGACAGGAATTTGCCCTGTTCGTCGGGAATTATATGGACAATGTCTTGGTAAGTGATGCATCTATTCAAACATTATAGGAGGTGTGTTCCCATTTTCAATATTACGTTGAATGAGATTCATGGCTTCCATTCCAACAAGACGTATCGTGATTTTTCTCATACAATCTTCTGCTTATCTTCTTACTAATTATGGAACTAGACTTTCAGGGACCTTCATCGTGAAATTGTGCTGCTCTGGTGACACCTTCCATTGTTCATGCTACTGGTGCACATTTAAAGTTCCAGCTGTACAGCATTTCACTTCAGATGTTGCAAGCCAGGAACTACCCTTCACACTGTGTTGTTAGACTGATATGTCCTTTTTAAATGATGCAATTGAAAGTTCAGTACACTTATAGGTACTTCAGGGTTTTGATCTGTCGTCATGTCACTACTCACCCTGGTCATAAACATCGTCTACATGTTTGCTTTCTCAGGGAGGTGTGTTGAATCTGTTAATTTTATCTACAGTGGCAGCCTTTGGTGCAGGTTGTCTGTGACATTCTTTTATAAGAATGAGGTGGACGTGTTAGTGACAGTCTTAAGCTGTTTAAAAAGTGAATACCAATGATTTTACCATGGCATGCATAATGTTTAAAATGAGATGTGGAGTACTGATGGTTGTAACAGTGGTAGTTGTGAATCTGATAGGAAGGGAGTTCACTAATTTGGGGTGCACTGATATAAAAAAGTAAAAAGAATCAGGGAGGGGCGTGTGTGCATAGTAATTATGAAGGTGAGTAAAGTGTGAACTGAACAAATGAAAGCAGTATTCTTATTTTGACAATTTCAACGATGTCAGTGAACATTTTGCAGTATTGAAACCATGCGCTCAAATCCGAGTTTTTGGCATTGACCTCATACGACTATAAGGCAAAGGAGCAGAAGTAAACCATTTGGCCTTTTGAATCTGCTCTGCTATTCAATGAAATCATGGTTGATCTGATAATCCTCAACCCCACTTTCTTGCCTTTTCCCATAATCTTTGATTCCTTTATTGATTTAAAAATGTCCACCTGAGCCTTGAATATTGTTAGCAACCCACCTTTAGAATTCTCTGCAGTAAAAAAAAGTTCCAAAGATTTTGTACCCTCTGAGGGTGAAAAGAAAATCCTCCTCATCTCTGTCTTAAATGGCTGCACCCGTACTCTGTGATTATGTCCTCTGGTCTTAGACTTGCCACAAGGGAAAATGGCCTTTCTGCATCTACCCTGTTAAGTTTCCGAAGAGTCTGGTATGCCTGAACAAAGTCTTCTCGCCTTCTTCTAAACTCCAAAGAGTACAGGCTCAACCTATTCAACCTCACCTCATAAAAACCTTTGGTACCTGGGATCAATCTAGTGAAACTTCTGGATTGCCTTCAATGCCATTATGTCTTTTCTTAGATAAATGTCCCAAAATTCTTCACAATATTTGAAGTGTGGTCTAACTGGTGCCTTACATAGCTTTAGCAATACCTCCCCATTTTTGTACCCCATTCCTTTGAAATAAAGGCTAACATTCATTCGCCTTTCGTTTTACTAGTAAGTTAACACATGATGGTTCCCAGATCCCTCTGCTTCGGCATTCTGCCAGTTTTATTGACTCAATTAACCTGCCTATATTCTTATGCAGAATCCTTGGGTTATTTGAGAGGACTTGAATATAAAAGCAGGGATGTACTTCTGAAACTGTATAAGGCTCTGGTTAGGCCACATTTGGAGTTTTGGGTCCCACATCTCAGGAAGGATGTACTGGCCTTGGAGCATGTTCAGAGGAGGTTCACAAGAATGATCTCAGGAATGAAAAGCTTACTATATGAGGATTCTATACTCGATGGAGTTTAGAGGGATGAAAACTTACAGAATACTGAATGGCCTGGACAGAGTAGATGTGGGGAAGATGTTTCCATTGGTAAGACAGTCTAGGACCCGAGGCACAGCCTTACAGCAAAGGGAAGATAAGGAGTAACTCCTTCAGCCAGCAAGTGATGAATCTGTGGAATTCACTGCCACAGAAGGCTGCGGAGGCAAGGTCATTGTGTATATTTAAGATTGAGATAGACAGGTTCTTGATTATCAAGGGGCTCCAGGATTACAGGGAAAAGTCGAGAAGTGGGGTGGAGAATGGCGGAGCAGACTGATTGGGCTGAATAATCTAATTTCTGCTCCTTTGTTTTATGGTCTTTATCGCTTGTTTTCCCACCTATTTTTGTGTCATCTGCAAAATTGTGAAAATACATTCACTACCTTCATCTGAGTCATGAATATATATTGCAAATAATTTTGGAGCCAGCACCAATCACTGTACCACACTAGTGGTTACAGGTTAACATCTGTGCCCTCCCATGAAAGTGCCCTCCCATGTTCCAAGTCTTCGTCTTCTATTAGCTATCCATGCTAATTCATTACTACCAGTATCAAAAGCTTTTATTTTATTAAGTAGCTTAATGTGTGGTACCTTGACCACTTTGCACTTACTAATGAAGGTGTTCTCTCATGAGTTTCCTGCATTCTGGAGATTTGGACTGTCCTTTTGTCTACTGATTGGATATATCAAGAATTTCTGAACTTCCACTTCTCCTTCCACGGACTTCCTGAAATCCGATTTATTTCTTTCAGAAGTTTAATGTGGTGATTGCAACCAGAGTGCAAGTTCTCTTCAAGGAGTGTTGAGTGCCTTTAACTTGATCAGATTCACTACATTACCAGTTTTGCCAAATTTGTAATCAGTGCATAGCCTGAATTATACTAGCTGCATATGTGACTCATGATAATGAACTAGCAACAACACATTCATCCAATCTCAACATAGACACTCAAACAGCACCGCGTTTAAAATAAATCATTAATTTAAAAGGAACCTGAAGAACTCTAACCTGGAAAGCTAAGGACCAGGTGCTGAAAAGTGGAAGCAGAATGGCTGCTCGTTTATTCAGTTCTCACAAACATGATGTGTTGAAGGCCTTTGACTGTGATGTAAGTTTTCAATGGTTAACCATATCAGAGATCCAGGAGATTCCATGCAGGAATACTTGAAAACTCAAAGCTTCTTCCCTATAATAAGTTAACTTCTATTATTACCTAAAAAAAATCTATATAATATTGGCCCTCAAGTATATTTCAGCAGAATCCCATAATAACAAATTCACATCATCATTGATTGATTTTTACAGTCCATATTTGGAATTTTATTGCATGACAAACCGTCTAATGGCAGGTTGGAAAGTCATATATGACTCTGCTCTGGTTATTTGCAAGACTGATAACCATATTTTAGGGTAATTAAAAACCTTTGGGATTGCCATCCCTTCAAAGACAATCACCGACACATTAGGATCACAACTCGCCTGCTTTTTCTCAGTATTTTACTAACCCTCAAAATGTGATTTTGCACTTAGAATGACTGTTTGGAAGATTCCAACTATGTATCTTGGTACATGTTTTGTGAGAAAGTAGATTCTGGCAAGTATTATATTTATAGAAATGCCATTTTTAAATTTGTAGCAATAATCAAAGTTATTCCTTCCACAATATGACAGAAGATGCTGCAATTTCAAACCAGTATTTCTCTTAAATTTTTGCACACTCTTGTAAGTTAGTCTCATAATCAAGAACTGTGGTGTCCTGAGTTTAGCTAGTCTTAATGTCTTAATGTAAATACGTTAAGAGAGCATTTCCCCTTTTAATTTTTGCCCATTTCCTCACCTTTTCTGAAAGGTCTATTTATGCAGTACTCTTCTGAAACCATACACCGCCATATTGTTATGCTTCATGTTGTATTTTCTTTCCTTATTTCAAACTTGCTGTCATCTTGATTCTATAACATATCGGTTGACTCATGTTTCATTCTTTACAATTTATTCGAACTTAATACATTAGTTAATTTGCACTGATTTGGAACCTATTATTTGTAAATCAGTCTGACTTTGAAAATAATAGCTGCTTATTCCTGATTGTCATATCTAAAGGGTTTTTTCCCCAGCTAAACAAAGTTCCAAAGTTTGACCTAATTGTACCGTAGTTGTAACCAGATTGAGATATCACTTCTTATGACTTGCATGACAGATCAAAAAGAGCTTCTACAGATCAAATTAATTTGCTCCTGAGTAGAACAAGTTGGATAAAACTTAAACTTCCAAGTTTTGTTAAATATCATTCAGGTTTTTACATATTATTTTTAAATTGATGGAGGTCAATGCTAAAAGTAGTGACTGTGTTATTGCAGTAATAACTGCATTTGATTTAAATTATTTTACAGATGAGCTCATTAGACAGATCACCATCAACTGTCCAGAACGTGGATTATTGCTTCTTCGAATTCGTAATGAACTTCTCATGACTCTTGAAACTCATGAGACATTGTATGAAAGTAGTGTTGCGTTTGGTTTGAGGAAGGCTCTGCAAGGGGATCTCGAAAAGATTCATCTCCGAAACCGTGTAAGTTGCTACCACAAAGGTCATGGGTGAAACTTAAACCATGTGATGGAAGCCTTAGTCACTGAATGAAGAATTGGCATCAGCCCTGTGCTGTCGCCTTTTGGGATGCGCCACCATATTAGGTGACAATGTGACAAGGCTCTGAACTGGGTATTATTTGACTGTGGGTTGGGAGGTTTGTCCATGAGCTGCAGTCACTGAGCCACTCTCAGGATCACGATTAACCAGTTGGGACTACTTAAACACAATTAAAGGCCAATGAATAATGTCACCACATTTGCATAATATATAATGCCTATTAAAAATATTACAACTGAGGTATTGGGCCATTCTGGATTGGGGAGATACTATGAAAATGATCAGGACAACTTAACTACTGACCATGATAAACCACTGCCTGCAAAATGTTAAGAAATCTGAAACTTGCACCCTACTGTCCACTTTCCCCTGCACTTTACAGAGGTTAGGTAAAGCAGGTAACCAACCCATTTTTCAAGAGTTGAGTTGATCATTTAAAAATTATCATGAAGCTATGATAATATATCTCAGAATTAACAACTCTATCAACGTTATTCCTTGCTGGACAGGTTTTCTGACCTAAGCAGGAAATCCAATAGCTAAAGGGGGTTAAGAACTGCTAATTACAGGAGGTAGCTGGCTTTTATTTCCCTTTTAGAGTCAGCTTACCTGCTTCAAGCTCTCATCTACCTCCAATCTCTCCATCACTGCCACCAACTCCCATTCCACTTTCACTCTCATACTGATCTGTCAATTTCCCAATTGAGTTCCCAGAAAGCTCTTCCACTCTCCTCCATTATTGACCATTCTAATCTGCACCCTGAAACATTAATCTCGACTTCCCAGCTGTGTCCCGGTGCTAAAGGCCAACCCAACTGAGAGTGAGACAGCCTCAGTCTGCAGCATAATAATCTGAACTGACTATCAGTATTATGGGAATCCTCAGGGTTTATGACTGGGCCATGAGAATTTTGTTGCAAAAAAATCCACTCTAGCAAGTAATTGTAGTGAACTCATGCAAAATCTATGGATTCTGTCAGTATTCTTTGAGTTTACAGAGTAACAGAGAAATATTTTGACAACCTTGATGATGGAGTCATTGTAATAACTAAACTACTTGCATATTTTATACTGAATTCTGAGTATAAATATAGTTCTTTCTTTCCAAAACTCATAATCCAGAAGGCTAGAAAGTCTTTAATTTTTTTACTAATAGATACATGTACTAGAAAGAGAAAAAAGCGACCTTCAAAAGGAACTTAGTAAAATTGAAGCTAAATATGAAGCAGCTGAGAAACGAACTGCTGAGAGGAAAATGTTAGATGACAAGAGGCATTCGGAAGAAGCATTGGTCTTTAAAAAAACAAATCAACAACTGAAGGTAAAGTTACAAGTTTTGAGTATAATTATGCAGAGGTATTCCTGGAAAATATCTGTGCTTTTATGCTGCCATGCATGGATTGTTATATTAAGATGGTGTCTTTTAAGAATAGTAGGTGGTGGTGATGGTGCCCCAATAGCCAAGGTTAACTTCAAAGATAGTATCTCTCTTCAATCCATCTATTTTTTACATATAGACACTTCCAGTATGCCACAACAGGGTCTCTGTGTCTGCTTTTTCTATTTTAACGTATTTACCTATTTTTCTCATCAACCTGTTCAGAGATGTTATTACACACCTCTGGAACATGTGGGATTTGAACCCAGGTCTCTCAGTCCAGGGGTACGCCCATTTATTTTTGATTTAAATGGTTTACCCACTGCACCTGTCCACAACCTCAAGTGATCCTTAATGACTGATTTACAGATGGTGGCTGGAATGCTGATTTTGACACCTATCAGGCTTGGGTGTGAGTAGAAGGTGAGCTGAGCACATACCGTATTATGGGAGTGTGTAAAATCCAGCCCTGTATATTGATGAAAAAGCACCATGGACTGTCAATTATCGGTGAAGAGAGATTATCAATAAAATGAGTAGGTGAGCTAATAGAATGTCACCTGTAGGTGGGGAAGAGGCTCATTCCACACAGGAAGTACAGTAGTGTTAGCAGTGTGGGCTGGTGCTGAGCAATTAAGAAGGAATTCTTCTGAGTCTCACCCAATGCCACAACCCTGATCACACACACTCACAGATACCAGTTCCTCAGCACTGGGGACGACATGTAGTCCCAGCAATGGCTATGTGTAGTGCTGCTGGTATCACAGAACTGCTGGCCAATCCAATTAACTAGTATCTCTCCCAGGTGCAACTTCCTTTCAAAAAGGGGGTAGACAGGTGGAGAAGAAGGCATTTAGCACACTTGCTTCATTGGTCAGAGCACTGAGCAAAGGAATTGAACATCATGTTGCGACTGTACAGAACATTCATAAGAACATTCATTTGTATCACTGGCTAGTCACCATTAATTGACCACCATGGCTCAGTGGTTAGTACTGCTTCCTCACAGCAGCAGAGACCTGGGTTCAATTTCAGCCTCGGGTAACTGCCTCTGTGGAGTTTGCACATTCTCCCCGTATCTGTATGGGTTTCTTCCCATGGCCCAAAGATGGGTGGATTAGTCGTGGTAAATTGCCCCATAGTTTCCAGGGAAGTGCAGGCTATGTGCATTAGCCATGGAGAATGCAGGATTACTTGGGGGTGGGCTGCTCTTCAGATGGTTGGTGTGGACTTCAATGGACTTTCATACTGTAGGGATTCTATGATTCTTAGTTGCCCTTGAGAAGGTGGTGGAGAGCCTTCTTGGACCGCTGCAGTCCACCTGCTGTGGGTCAACCCACAATGCCATTAGGGAGGGAATTGCAGGATTTTGACCCAACAATAGTGAAGGAATGGTGATATGTTTCCAAGTCAGGATGGTGAGATGCTTGGAGGGGAACTTGAAGGTGGTATTGCCCTTGCCCTTCTAGATGGAAGTAATCATGGGATTAGAAATGCTGTCTGAGGACCTTTAATGAATTTCTGCAGTGCATCTTTAATAGCCAATTCAAGGGACACCAGAAAGGTGCTAATATCATCTTCTAATTTTAATTGTATACATTAATTCATCTCCTCACATTTCTGAATTTGATTACTTCCGCATACCTAAGCCTGTAATTATGTTATTATTCTTGAATCTAGAATATTAAATCTAGAGAAAAAAATATAAACTGTTGAAGATGGTCAGATTTTTTCAGAACAGTATCTTTTAAAATTATGACAATTGGTGAGACTTTATGTCAAGGTAAATATGGTGGAATGTAAATAAAGATATGAGGCAGGAATTGGGGAGGGTCTGAGCTGAGTGCATGTGTAATTTCCTGCTTCTGGTTGTACACTTTCATCACTACTCTCCCCCTCCCCAAGGAAAAAAAAATCCTGAAGTTTGCGTCAGAGGTGGAAAAGTTGTCAACCCGTAAACTGGTATATTGTTAGGATTATTAAAATGCTAAGTTAGTCATTGGTCAGTTTTGAGACACCCACCACTCCCACTCTTTTTGCATAGTACTAGGAATACAGCAGCTCAGGGAACAGACTGAAGGTAGCCTCTTGGTGGCAGACCAGACAGCCAACGGTTCAGGAGATCTCTGAGCAAAACACATCTCTATACCTACACCTACCCGGACACAGCCTCAGCCATAGATTGTCAGATGAAAAGATTCCCCCTCCATACTATTGGTCAGCCTGTTGAGGATTAAGTAGTAAAGTGGAAGAGTGGGCCTGGTGATACAAAGTGAGACTACTCAATATGGCCTGTAATGAATTTCTACACATTTTGGTTACTGTCTTGCTTAAGTATATTTTATTTGATGACAGAAAAACACATCTGAGAAAGCTATATGCATTGTTAAAATGGGATTTGCCTGATTTTGATGTCAATTTTATTTAAGCTAGAATATATATAACCCTCATGATGTGACAAGGTCCAGTTGATAATAAGCAGGACCTTAAACTACTCATTGACCAATCTGGATGGTCTGTCCAATTGCTGTTTTCAACATGGTGGAGGGTTTGAATATGCTTTGTCAGACTGAAATTGAGTTCTGGGCCCAAATGCAAAATCCTGGCAATAGTCCTGTTGGAACAAAATACTTTTTTATTTTCTACAGTTTTTATGCATAAAATGTTTTCATACTTTTTCTTGCATAAGAATTTTTTTTCTCTTTAACATAGCTACAACTTGAAGGTGTTATAACTTACAGAAGGTGAATTGCGTCCTGCTCTGACTCCTTACCTCTGAAGACAGCATTACCTTTAATGCACCTTTCATCAGTACTTCTGTGGTTAATGCCTGACAAGTGAAGAAAGAAGAAAATTACATATGTATTAATGCTGCATAAATATAGAAATTAAATTCTCAAATTCAATTTTCATAAATTAATGTTTACCATAATTTTTAAAAATTAAACATAGGTATTGCGAATGTTGGTTTATCATCTTAATAAAATGGTGAATAATGTGTTGCTTTAAGTAACAATAAAATGAAAATCAAACTATAACAGAAATTGCTGAAGAAACTCAGCAGGTTTGACAGCATCTCTGAAAGAGAAAGAGAGTTAACATTTCGAGTCTAGTGATCCTTCTTCAGAACTGAAAATTAGTTGTCTTTTAATTATTAATCTTTGGGAAGCAGACACCACCAGCAACACTGACACTGGCCACTCCTAGTTGCTGTGAGGAAGTCGTTGTGGGGATTGGTATGGATTACTAAACCGCTCAAGAAGATAGTTAAGAGTCATGACATTGGTATGGAATAGAATCAATAATATTGGTCAGTTTGCTTTTCTAAAGGATATGTGAAGACCAGTTAATTTTTTTCAACAACTTCACACTTTTGTACTAACTTTTTCTGATGCAGCTTTACTTTTCATTTTTCTAAGAATTGAACTCAGATTATAACATGCCAAATAACATGCTATAATTTTCTGCATTCTGCATTCTTGATCCATGCTTGTGAATTAGTAGTTCAGGAACAAAATTTGTACATTACCTTATGAATATATGGAAATGACATACACAAAAGAAAAGTATCTGGTTTATTGAAGCCCACACTGTCATTGTGCATGGCATGGTATAGTTATATCCCCATTATAATTAAACTACACGCAGAGGCCATGTAACAAGCTTGTCCTAAACTATGTTTGCTATTCATTCATGACATTTACGTCATTGCTGGTCTGGCATTTATTGCTTATCCCGAGTTGCCCATGAACATGTGATAGTGTGGTATCCTCTTGAGTTGCTGCAGTCAAATCACTGAATGTAAAACTAAAATGTAAACCTAAAATCCAGGAACGCTGGAACCATTATCCCAGCAAAACTGAAGGAACAGTGATATATTTCCAAGGCATGATGGTAAATGTCTTGAAATGGAACTTGCAGGTGATCATGTTCTCCTGAATTGGCTGGTTTTGTAACACCAGATGGTGGCAGTCATGGGTATGGAAGGTACTGGCTAAAGAGCCTTTGCGAATTTCTGCAATTGCATCTAGTACACACTGATGCCACTGACCATTGGTAGTGGTGGGAGTTAATGTTTGTGTTATCAGTCAAATGGGCAGCTTTGTCCTGGAAGGTATCAAGTTTCCTGAGTGCTGTGTGGAGCTGTATTCCCGAGGGGTGTGGAGAGTATTTCTGCACGTCCCTGACTTGTTCTTCATAGAGATGAGTAGGCTTTGAGCGTCAGGAGATAAGTTACTTGCTGAAGGATTCCTCGCCTCTGACATACTTTTGGAACCACAATATTTAAATATGTAGTCCAGTTCAGCTTCTGGTAAGTCGTAACCTCAGGATTCAGAGAGTGGGAGATTCATCCGTGGTAATATTATTGAATGTCAAGAGGCAATGGTTAGAATATCTCTCTTGACAGAGATGGTCATTGTCTGGCACTTGTGTGGAGAATTTTACTTGCCACTTGTCTGCCCAAACCTGGGTCTTGTCCAATCACAGTGCATTTAACACGGATTGCTTCCAAATCTGAGGAGTTGCAGATAGTGCTGAACATTACGCAAACATCTCATGTCTGACCTAAAGGCAGAGCAAGGTCATTGATGAAGAAGCTGAAGATAGTTGGGCCTAAGACACAACCTTGAGGAAGTCTGAAGTGATGTTCTGGGACTGTGATGACTGACTTTCATCAATCACAACTATTTTTCTTTGTGTCATGTATAACTTTAACCAGTGGAGAGACTTTCCCCTGATTCCCATTGACTTAGCGTTTGCTAGAGCTCCTAAATGCCACACACAATCAAATGCAGTCTGAATGTTAAGGGCAGTTATTCCCACGTCACGTCTGAACTTCAGCTCTTTTGTCCAAGCTGAGTGTTGGTGATCAAGTTATCGCTGTACAAATTTAATAGCATTGTTTGTGACTCCTTCCATCACTTTACTGATTGAAAGTAGACTGATGGGTTCGGAATTAACTGAGCTAAATTTATCCTGTTTCCTGTGTACAGGGCTGAAAATGTGTTGCTGGAAAAGCGCAGCAGGTCAGGCAGCATCCAAGGAGCAGGAGAATCGACGTTTCGGGCATGATCCCTTCTTCCTGCGCTTTTCCAGCAACACATTTTCAGCTCTGATCTCCAGCATCTGCAGTCCTCACTTTCTCCTGCGTACAGGGCAAACCTGAGGAAATTGCAGACAGATGTCAATGTTGTAGTGGTACTGAAGCAGTTTGGCTAAGGGTGCAGCTAATTAGGGAACTTTTATAAGAGTGAATTAAATTGGCTGAAGACAGGCATCACATTAAAATCCTGTAAATGCCTAAACTGTAGAAAATTGGAAGTAATATTATAAGTTCCTAGGCTAAACACCATGCAAAGTATACAGACTCTTCATGTTAAAAATTAAACAGAAAGGGCTGATCAAACTTAGCAGGTCTCACAGTATCCGTGAAGAGTTAACATTTCGGTCAAAACTGAAGAGGGTAGGAAAAGCGATGTGAATAATGCTGTATTAAAAGGAGAAGGAAATTCAAATGGTACAGATGTGAATGTTTCCCAAGTGCTAGAGCCAAAGAAAGTGCTCACGGTAGTACAGAAAAGAGTTTGATGCAGAGTATGTATTAAAAGCAGAAAATAGGTCACCTCTACTTAGAGAAAACTTATGCAAACAAGATAATAGTTGGGATGGAAGGGGTGGTGTGGGGTTAGGCTGTATTAATAAGGGAGGACAGCCAGAGTTCATGGTTGGATGTTGTGGAACATGAGTTCTGTCGTGAAGGCTGCAAAATGCCTAAGCAGAAAATGAGGTGCTGTTTCACCAATTTATGTTGGGCTTTACTGGAACACTGCAGGAGCCTAGGAGAGAAATATTAGCCTGACAGCAAGATGGTGTATCAAAATGCAACCCAACCAGAGGGTTGTGGTTATTCTTACAGACATAACATTGTACTGATGATTGAAACAGCATAGACGTTTTGCATAGCAATCACCCAGTCTGTGTTTGGTTTCAACAATATAGAGGAGACAGTATTGTGAGTAGTAAATACAATAGGTTAGAAAGAACACTTAAATCACTACTTTATAGGAACATGTGTTTGAGACCTTGGACAGTGAGGAAGGAGGAGTTAAAGGGGCAAGTGTTATACATTTTGCAACTGCATGGGTAAAGGCGATGGGTGGGTGAATAGATGTTGACTGTGTTGGAGGAATGAACGAGGGTTTTATGGAAGGAACATTTCTTGTGGATTGCTGCCAGCGGAGGGGAGAGGAAGAGACATTTGGTTGTGGCATCCCTATGGAGGTATGGAAATAGTGGAGGATGATCCTTTGATGTGGAGGCTCTTGGGATGGATAATAAGGACAAGGGAATGCTATTGTTGCTTTGAGAGCAGGAGATGGGTCAAAAAGGGCTCAAGGCCCTGTCAATCACAGTGGTGGAGCAGGTTGGAAGTGGAAATTTGAGGAAAAAGAAAACATATTGAAAGTACTGCTTCGTCATTGAACTGTCACACCAAAGAGAGCAAAACTGGGAGAATATAATAGAGTCCTTACAGGATTCAGGAGGTGATGAAGTTTCATCAAGGCTAAGGTAGGTGTTCGGAGCTTACATTTTCAGCATTTCAACTGGATGTTGTCAGGTCTCAGAGACCTTTCTATTCCCAATGCCTTCATCCATTTCTTGATTTCAAATGATGCAAATTCAATTAAGTGAATCTTGGCTTCTATGACTTTGGCACACATAGAAGACATGGGATGGATATTAGTGTAAGAAGTGATAAACTGGAGCTAGTTATAGGGAATATGGATACGGGGATGGAGAAGTGAGGAGCCCAAACTGAAGCCAGAGGAGAACTTGAAAATCAGAGCCAGATACTAGGAAGGATGGATTTTTTAAATTCATTCTTGGGATGAGGGCATCACTGGCTATACCAGCATTTCTTGTCCATCCCTGATTGTCCAGGGGTCAGTTAAGAGTTCATCATGTTGCCATAGATCTGGAGTCACATGTCAGCCAGATCAGGCAAGGATAGCAGCATCCCTTTCCTAAAGGACATTAGTGAACCAGATGGGCATTTCCCCCCCCGCAAATCAGCAATGGATTCACGGTCATTACTAGACTCTTAATTTCAGATTTTTATTGAATTCAAATTCCACCATCTGCTGTGATAGAATTTGAACCCAGGTCCCTGGAACATTACCTAGGTCTCTTGGTTAATAGTCCAGTGATAATACCACTAGGCCATCACCTCCTCTGCCATGGGTGAGAGCAGCAAGTGAGGAAATGAATCTAGAGTGTGCAAGTGAGCAAAGGATGTGAGGATATAATAAATAAATATTACAATATGAATATATAAATTCCTGCAAAGTAATTACTTTCTGGTTTATACCTCTGATTAAGTGTATTAAATGAGGAATAATGTCATATATCTTTGAAGCAATCAGCTTGCTAAAAGTCAACATTTTTAAAGATTTAAAAATGAATGTCTTCTGTGTTCTTCACATTTGAGAATGTCTTCTCAATTCCAGTGACTTTCCTGCTATTTACTGCTTCCGCTTGCCATTTATTATTTTATACCTAACTTTTTAGGCCATTTCAAATTTCCACATCATTAATTACATCCTTGCTCAACAGGGTGATACAATGCATTACTGTTGTTGATACGACTACATCAGACATATCCACTAAAAGGTCCACAACTGTGAATTTGTAAATTTGTACAGCAAAGCTTTAGTTTTAAACAAGATCGAAAATTAAACAACTATTGCTGAAAGTGCCTCGTAGAAAAGCAACAGTTATTAAATATCGATAAAAATTAAAGTAGACTGGGATAAAAGATACTTGAAGAAAGTGAGGACTGCAGATGCTGGGGATCAGAGTCTAGAGTGTAGTGCTGGAAAAGCACAGCAGGTCAGGCAGCATCCGAGGAGCAGGAGAATCAACGTTTCAGGCAAAGGCCCTTCTTCAGGAATGACGCTGTGAGCTGAGGGGGTGTTGAGATAAATGGGAGTGGGGAAGGGCTGGGAGGAAAGTAGCTGAGAGTGCGAAAGGTAAATGGAGGTAACGGTAATGGTGACAGGTTGGAGAAAAGGGTGGAGCGGACAGGAGGGAAGGAAGATGGACAGGTAGGATGGGTCATAAGGGCAGTGCTGAGTTGGAATTTTGGAACTGGGGTAAGGTGGGATGGGGAAATGAGGAAACTGGTGAAATCCACAACGATGCCGTGGGATTGGAGGGTCCTGAGGCAGAAAATGAGGTATTCTTCTTCCAAGCGTTGGATGGTTAGGGGGTGGCGATGGAGGGGGCCCAGGACCTGTATGTCCTTGGTGGAGTGGAGGGGGAATGAAAGTGTTCGGCCACGCGCTAGTGGGGTTGGTTGGTGCGGATGTCCCGGAGATGTTCTCTGAAACGCTCTACAAGTAGGTGTCCTGTCTCACCAGTATCGAGGAGACTGCATCAGGAGCAGTGGATACAGTAAATGACATTTGTGGAAGTGCAGATGGATGTGGAAGGCTCCTTTGGGGCATTGGACAGAGGTGAGGGGGGAGGTATGGGCACAGGCTTTGAAATTCCTGTGGTGGCAAGTGAAGGTGCCTGGAGGGGAGGGTGCGTTGGTGGGGGGCATGAACCTGACAAGGAAGTTGCGGAGGGAATGTTCTTTATGGAAGGCAGATAGGGGTGGAGAGGGAAATATATCTCTGGTGGTGGGGTCCATTTGTAGGTAATGGAAATGGCGGAGGATAATGTGATGTATATGGAGATTGGTGGGATGGAAGATGAGGACTAGGACGGTTCTGTCCTTGGAGGGGTGGGGTTCGAGGACAGAGGTACAGGAAGTGGATGAGATGCGCTGGAGGGCACCGTCGACTATGTGGGAGGGAAAACTGCGGTCCTTAAAGAAGGAGGCCATCTGGTATGTTCTGTGGTGGAATTGATCCTCCATGGAGCAGATGCGGCGGAGACGGGGGAATTGGGAATAAGGGATAGCGTTTTTACAGGAGGCAATGTAGGAGGAAATATAGTCCATATAGCTGTGGGAGTCACTGGGTTTGTAGAAGATGTCGATGTTGAGTGTTGATGGAGATGAAGAGGTCCAGGAAGGGGAGGGAAGTGTCTGAGATGGTCCAGGTGAAGTTAAGCTTGGAATGGAATGTATTGGTGAAGTTAATGAACTGTTCAACCTCCTTGTGGGAGCACGAGGTGGCGCCAATCCAGTCATCAATGTAATGGCGGAAAAGGTGAGGAATGGTGCCAGTGTAACTGCTGAACATGGACTGTTCGACATAACCCACAAAGAGACAGGCATAACTGGGGCCCATGTGGGTGCCCATGGCTATCTCTTTTGATTGGAGGAAGTGGGAGAATTCAAAGGAGAAATTATTGAGGGTGAGGACCAGTTCGGCCAAACGAATGAGAATAAAAGATACTTGGTACAGTCATATTCATATCAAACTCATTGCAAGCTTGCAATACTTGCTTGAAAATTCTCTTTTGAAACGAAGGGGTTGTAAACTTGTGGCTGAGAATTCAGCAGCTCTAAGGCACCAGCAGTTGAATACTTTGAGGCTTCTACAGTTAGATAGAGTAGAACAGATTCTCAGAAGGATTGCAGTCTCTTTTATTTCACTTTAATGGCACTGCTGGTTATAGTCCTTGACAGCCTGGCTGGTTACATCAGTGCTCAGTTGGTTTGCCTTTTTCTCCTCTACCTGTCATTATGAAGGCTGCACATTTAATTTTATCTTGAATTTGTGTTTGAATAATTATAGAGACTTGGATTGTTTTGTTGAGGTCAATAAAAGGACACATTTTTCAACAAGGCGTTTCTTGAAAGGCACATGTCTTATGAAATTCCGATGGCATGATATGTAGGAATCTGGAAGAGCCAAGCACATATAAGTTGACATTTTTATTGGCCTCTTCTTCACAAGGATTTAATGCAGATTTGTAAAATGTGTCAGCCAAATGCTGGGAAAACCGTAAAATAAATCAAGCCAGCACTTCTAATTCCTGTACCGGAATTTGAGGAATTATTGAGTATGGTGATAGGAGATGGTGTAGAACCCTTACCAAAAATGAAAGTAGGACACCAGTACTGTTTTGAATATGGCCACTTAATTCTCAGATGCCATATGCTTGAGCACAATTACTGTTAAGGTAGTGTTTTGAAATTAGCCCTGTTCTTCATGCAAGATGGATTACCATTGGACATCCTGTTGCATAAAAGTTTGAACTTTATGTCTAGATATTTCACGAAGTTATGAGTTTTCTGGGAATAACAGTTAAAGTCTTCAGCATACCAACTGCAGACATGAAGGGCTTGAGGATGTTATTGTCAAATCTTCAAAATGATGATCAAAGCGCGCTGTCATAAGAACGCTCATGATTGAAACAACGGACAGAAATTTGTTGTTTGCCACCTGAGATTCATCCATTGAGTTTATTGAGTTTGGCTATTTTTAATTAGTTGGAGACACAAGAAAAGAGATTCTCTGAAGCTAGTCAAACAAAAGCTTTTAAAGCAGAAAGATGAACCCTCCATGTTAGACTATTCAAACATTCTTTGGGAGTGGCTCAAGGGAGCCTGCATAATAGCTCAAGAACAGGTTCGAGCATTGCAGACAATCATGAAGAAATGGGCCAACAAGCTTGACATATCCTGAACATTTCAACCAAAAGATGATTCCTTAGTATTATTGCCTTTACAGTGTGAATGTTTGAAACCACAGTTCAGTGGATCATATAGGATTGGCAAAGCAATTTGTTTGTTTGACATCCCAGATAGCCAGAAGAGGAATCGGCTGTTCAAATCAATATATTCAAATAATATCACATAATCAAGCAGAGTCAGTTTTGGGCCTCTTTATCTAACACTGGCAATGGAGGTAGTCCAAAGAAGCTTTATTAGGTTGATAGAAAAGTTTAGAGGGACATATGAGATAGTATCAGTTGGGCCTGTACTCATTGGAATTTAGAAGAATGAATTTGGATGACCTTATTGAAACATACAAGACTCCTAATGGATTTGACAGGGTGGATGCTAAATGGTTGTTTCCCTTATTGGACAGTAAGACCAGAGGCCATCATTTCAGAAAAGGGTGTCACACGTTTTAAGTAAGAGATGAAGAGGATATTTTCTCTCACAGGGTTGTGATATTCTTTACCACAGATGGCTGTCGAGCTGGGTCATAAAGTATTCAAGGCTAAGATTTGGAGTTTTTTTAATTAGTAAGGGAATCGAGGGATATTTGGAATTGGAAAGTGGAGTTGAATATTATTAGAACAGCCATGATCTAATTCAGTGGTGGAGCGAACTCAATGGGCTGAATGGCCTACTTCTGCTCCTAGATTTTATGGTGTTATGGTCACCACTGGGAAGTGAATCAACAAGCATGGTATGTCAGGTAGTAACAACAGTGGAGAATGAAAGGTCTAATGAGAATGAGGAAGAAGGAGGACTAGTCAATTTTCAAATTAATCCATGTGCTGTCAGGTCAGCTTACAATGAAATATTAGGGAAGCTTATACATCATGTCTTCTTATTTGGGTGCAGTGGAAGGAGAAAAACAAGTAAGGCTGCTCAGAATCTAAACAAGTGTGTAAAGATAAACCAAGGTGTACATGTTTAACTAGGATTGATATAGATGTAGAAGAACCCTCTCCTATGTATTACAAAACACAGGCTTCTCATTCAGATTCAGAAAAATATGTCAAGGTAAAAGTAGAAACCAATGTATATTAGAATACTATCTAACTGATTTAAGTCAAAGTAGCTGTAGTTCCCCAAATTGTGCTGGTTTCTAAACTTGATGGTTCACTTAATTCTGTGTAGACTGCAGAAAGATCAAAGCAGTGATAAAGACCAATTCTTATCCAATTCTTTGCTTGGAAGATTGTGTTAACAGAGTTGGCAGCACCAGATTTCTTACTAAACCAGATGTGTTAAAGGGATAGGTTTGTTTGACATTCAAAGCTAAACACACAATAGCCTTTTTCATATTAGTTGGTCTTTTCCAATGCAGAGTGATGCCACTTTGGCTGAAAAATGTCCTAAACAATTTCCAAAGACTGATGAATCAAGACAATATTCCAAACTTGGTGACACTCTGTATATATTGAGACTTGGAAGGACAAACTTATTAAAAATAGAAATACTACTTAGAAAATTAACCGATTTAGTGCTTAGCCTTGCCAAAAGTGCATTTTCAAAAGTGTAGGTCATCTACGTAGGGTAAGTAGTAGAGGAAGAACAAGTGCTATCATGAAGAGCAGAAGTACGCGCTTCCATTAAATCACCTGCTCCTGAAACTAAATAAGAAACTGAGATTCTTGGACATATGTAGTTTCTGTCGATGGGTTATATCAAACCTCAGCACTACTGTTGCTCCAGTGATTTGCTGGAGCAGAAAGTTAGTTAAGGTAGCTTGATCAGGGGATTGCCAAACAGCTTTTGAGAGACTGCAAAATGTTTTGATCAATGAACTTTGGGGGCGGCACGGTGGCACAGTGGTTAGCACTGCTGCCTCACAGCGCCAGGGACCTGGGTTCGATTCCCGCCTCAGGCGACTGACTGTGTGGAGTTTGCACGTTCTCCCTGTGTCTGCGTGGGTTTCCTCCGGGTGCTCCGGTTTCCTCCCACAGTCCAAAGATGTGTGGGTCAGGTGAATTGGCCATGCTAAATTGCCCATAGTGTTAGGTAAGGGGTATATGTATGGGTGGGCTGCGCTTCGGCGGGTCGGTGTGGACTTGTTGGGCCGAAGGGCCTGTTTCCACACTGTAAGTAATCTAATCTAAACTTATGTTGACTGCCCCTTATTTTACTAAAGCAAACACGGGAATAAAGAAGAAGAGTATGCCATTCAACCATTTGAGCCTGCTCTGCCATTTAATGGGATCATGACTGATCTGATTTTAACCTCAACAGTACATTCCTGCATATCCATGATAGATTCTTGACTTTTAAATGTTATGCAAGACTATCTGCCACTACATTAAGAATTTTTCAAAATTTTGCATTTAATCTCTTTTGAGGAATGGAATTCCAAAGACTCAGCTCTCTGAAAGAAAAAGAATATTTCTTCATTTCTTCTAAATGGGCAACCTCTTTATTTTTAAACAATGACTTCTAGTTCTAGATTGTCCAACAATTATCCCTGGGTGGATGTCGAAATATCCCTTCGACATCCACCCAGTCAAGTGCCCTTAGGATCTTGTATGTACCAATTCAGTCACCTCTGACTCTCCAGAAAATACAGGCCTAACCTGTCTAATGTTTCCTCACAAGACAATCCACTCATTCCAGGTACTGTCTAGTAAAACTTCTTTCGACTGTTTCCAACACATTAACATCCTTCTTTTATGGTGACCAGAAATGTATATGGCACTCTAGATGCAGACTCACCAATGCATTATATAACTGAAGCACAACCTCCTTACTCTTGCATTTAATTCCCCTTGCAATAAAGCATCAATTTCTATTAGCTTTCCTGATTACTTGCTGTAGCTACATACTAACCTTCAATGAGGCATGCATGAGGAGACCAGTTCTCTCTGCATCTTAGACTTCTGCAATCTCTCCATTTAGATCATATGATTCTTTTTTATTCTTTCTATCAAAATGAACAATTTCACAATCTTCCACATTGTACTCCATTTGGCAGATCTTTGTCTACTTACTTAACCTATCCATATTCCTTTGTAGGCTCCTTCTGCCCTCTTCACAACTCACTTTCCTCTTTATCTTTGGGTCATAGGCAAATTTAGGTAGCAACTGCTGCTAATTCATTTGAGTTAGGTGCATCCTTATTGCAAGATCTTGAGTTGGCACAATTAAATGAACATTAAATGAGTTATTTTTGAATGGTGAAACAACCCGAAAATTGTTCCTGGTGCTTAAATATTTTGAAGTCCATGTCATAGCTACAGGGAAACATTGGTTTACTCTGATCAAATCCCCTGAGCCTTTGTAGAAAAGGTTAAAAAAAAACAAAATGCTCAGCTTTTTCAGTGGAGTTCCATATTTTAGCTTCACTACTTAACAACAATTGTTCACATGGAGGGGAAAAATGTATTTGCCAATGCTTTAAGAATGTAACTTCGTTTGAATTATCTAAGTATCAAGAAGTGTGTGAGAAAACCTATGTACAGGGTAGATAATAGTGGGGAGAAAGGCAAATAGGAATGAGTGGATACATATATCTTGATTCTTACTCTGCCAACTCTTTTATCAAAAAAAATTAAAATGGCTTTATCTTTTTTGCAAGGTTGAAGGTATTATGAAGGCTTCATATTCAATATTGTTTGTGGTCTTGAGGTTAAAGGATTGTTGATACCAAGCTTTACCTTAAATAGGCTTTTAACAAATAACTTATCTTGTGATAATTGCTTGTTTACTGCAAACATATACCTGGAGTTTCATCTGTTTTGGAATTTGTTTGTTTGGATTTTTCAGCTGAGTAGAGAAGGATAAGAGCTTCCCTGTCTAGCTCTCCTGTTTCTAGAGAAAAAAAAAACTTGTTCTGGGTTCAGTGCAGTAATTAGAGCTCTGCCCCATTTTGAACCCTGACCATCCTCCTGAAGATTACTGCAAAGAATCCTCAAGAGTGGGTTTTCTGAGCAAGCAACATCAGTAAAGATCACAGAAACATCTGCCTGTATTTGTTGACATTTGTTTTGACAAGAACCTCACTCTTATTTTAATTTACCAGTTCAAACTGGTTTCAGATGCTCAACAGTCTGCGCTCTAACACCAGAACCAAACATAGGATGATGGTATCATCTATGGTCGGGACACATTGACCCAAGTGCTGTATTACCTGGGATTCTTACCCCACATACCTATGTCCTTCCTGATGGCAGCAGCGGGAATGGTGAGAGTGCAGAACAGGGGGCTGCTTGGACGGTAAATTTGTCTACTAAATACTTACCACATGAATAGGCAGAGCGAAGACTCAACAGGAGTGAAAGTGGACATGGGGACTGCTGATTACATGAACTGATATATTCAGGATGTGGCGGAACCTGAGACACTACATGTGGTAGTGTCGAGGGTGTGGTGCTGGAAAAGCACAGCAGGTCAGCCAGCATCCGAGAAGCAGGGGAGTTGACAGGAGAGACTACACGTGTAGTATCTTCCACCTGTCCTCATCTAATCAAAAAAACAAGACTCTGTGTGAAGGGCTGGTAAGGTAAGAATTTTTAAAAATTTATTCAATCTCTCTTGACAATTTAGATCACATGAGATAGAGACTCGGGCAGTTGCATGCTCCTCTTGTAGGATGTGGGAGGTAACCATCACCACTAGAGTCCCTGTTGACTTTGCCCGTGAGAAGTGTACCCCACTCCAATTCTTCATAGACCGTTAGGGTACTGGAATCGGAGCTGGATAACTTTGGATCATTCGGGAGGCAGAGAGGATGACAGAGAGGAGTCAAAGGGAGGCCATCACATCTCAGTTACAGGATAAAGGTAGCTGTGTGACCATTAGAAGAAGGAAAGGGAAAAGGCAGACAGTACAGGGACCCCGACTCCCCAGTGGCCATCCCCCTCAACAATTAAGTATACAATTTTGGATAATGTTGGGAGGGAACAACCTACAAGGGGAAAGCCTCAGTCGCCAGGTCTCTGGCATTGAGCCTCGCTCTGTGGCTCAGAAGGGAGGAGGGGCGAATAGAAGAGCGATAATGAGATGGTGAGAGGAACAGACAGGAGATTGTGTGGTCGCAAACAAGACTCTCGGATGGTATATTGCCTCTCGAGTGCTAGGGTCAGGGATGTCTCGGATCGAGTCTACAGGATTCTTAGGGATTGGAACCTCCTTAGTCCAAATAATTTGGATGGAGTAGATTTTGTCAGGTATGTCCAATCCATTGATTTTCCTTCTCAGATGCTGCCTGACCTGCTATGCTTTTCCAGCACCACAGTCTTGACTCTAATCTCCAGCATCTGCAGTACTGACTTTTGCTGACTAGAGGGGAGGCCATATTGGCTTTGGCACTTGGCAACAAATCAAGCCAGGTGTCAGATCTTACGGTGATAATGATCACAACTCTCTGACCTTTACTATAGTCATGGAGAGGAATAGGAGCAGACAGTATGGGAAAGTATTTAATTGAGGGAGGGGGAATTACAATACTATTAGTCAGGAACTGGGGCACCTAAATTGGGAACAGATGTTCTCAGGGAAATGCACAACGGAAATGTGGAGGTTATTTATGGAACATTTGCTGATAGTGCTGGATAGCTTTGTCCCACTGAAGCAGGGCGAAGGAACCTGGGATGACAAGGGGTGTGGAACATCTAGTCAAGAGGAAGAAGGAAGCTTAATTTAGTTTGAGGAGGCAAAGATCAGGGCAGTGCTCTGGAGGATTACAAGATAGCCAGGAACAAACTGAAGAATGGACTTAGGAGAACTAAAAGGTGGCATGAAAAAGCCTTAGTGGGTAAGATTAAGAAAAACCATAAGGCATTCTACACTTATGAGAGGAACAAGAGGGTGGCAAGAGTGAGGGTAGGGGCGATCAGAGATAGTGGAGGGAAATAATGACTGGAGTAGCAAGAGGTAGGGGGGAGCTTAATGAATACTTTGTTTTAGTATTCAGTGCTGAGAGGGACCTGTTTGTTAGGACAGTATGAAACAGGCTGATATACTTGAATTGATTGATGTTAAGAAGGAGGATGTGCTGAACGTTTTGAAAAACATAAGGATAGAGAGGTCTCTGGGCCAGACAGGATATACCCAAGGTCCCTACAGGTAGCAAGGGAAGAAATTGCAGTGCTTTTGGCAATGATCTTTGCATTCTCACTGTCCACTGAAGTTCTGCCAGATGATTGGTGGATGGCAAATATTATTTCTTTGTTCAAGCAAGGGAATAGGGATAATCATAGCAATTACAGGGCAGTCAGTCTTATGTCTATGGTGGGCAAATTATTGGAGAGGATTCTGAGAGATGGGATTTATGATTACTTGGAAAACTACAGTTTGATTAGAGATAGTCAGTATGGCTTTGTGAGGGGCAGGTCATGTCTCACAAGCCTTATTGTATTCTTTGAGGATGTGACAAAACACAATGATGAAGTGAGAGCAGTGGATGGATTTTAGCAAGGTGTTTGATAAGGTTCCCCTTGGTAGGCTTTTTAAGAATGTAAGGAGGCATGGGAAACAGGGAAATTTGGCTGTCTGGATACAGAATTGACTGGCCTATAGAAGACAGAGGGTGGTAGTAAATGGAAAGTATTCAGCCTGGAGCACGGTGACCGCAGCGTTCTGTTCTGAGACCTCTGCTCTTTGTGATTTTGGATAAGGAAGTGGAAGGGTGGGTTAGTAAGTTTGCAGATGACACAAAGGTTGGTGGAGTGGTTGTGGAGGGCTGTTGTAGTTTGCAATGGCACACTGACAGGATGCAGAACTGGGCTGATTAGTGGCTGATTAGTGGCAACCTGGAAAATTGTGAAGTCATTCATTTTGTAAGGTTGAATTTAAATATAGCATACAGGGTTAAAGAGAGGATTCTTGGCAGTGTGGAGGAACAGACGTATCTTGGGGTCCAGGTCCATGATCCCTCAAAGTTGTCAGCCAGATTGACAGGGTTATCAAGAAGGGGTACGGTGTGTTGACTTTCATAAGCAGGGGGATTGATTTTAAGAGCTGCGAGGTTATGCTGCAGCTCTAGAGAGCCCTGGTTAGACTGCACTTGGAATATTGTGTTCAGTTTTGGTCACCTCATTATAAGATGGGTGTGGAAGTTTAGAGAGGGTGCAGAGGAGATTTACCAGGATGCTGCTGGAACTGGAAGGCGTGTCTTCTGAAGAAAGATTGAGGGAGATGGACTTTTCTTATTGGAATGAAGGAGGATGAGAGGTAATTTGATAGAAGTGTACAAGATGATGAGATGTATAGACATAGTGAATAGCCAGAGACTTTTTCCCAGGGGAAAAATGGCTATCAGAAGAGGGCATAATTTTAAGGTGATTGGATGAAGGTTTTGGGGAGATGTGAGAGGTCGCGTCTTTACACAGAGAGTGCTGGTTATGCAAATACACTGCCAGCTGTGGTAGTAAAATCAGATACATTAGAGACATTTAAGCGATTCTTTGATAGACAAGTGGATAATAGTAAAATGAAGGGTATGTAGCTGAGGATAAAAGGTTGGCACAACATCAAAGGCTGAAGGACCTGTACTGTGCTGAACTGTTCTATGTCTCTGCAAAAAGTTGACACTCACGGAAATAGGGTAGTGAAGAAAGGCTACATCTATCTGACTTCAGATTTAATTGCTTTCATTGTTTTATTCCCATCATTATTTGAAATTGAGACTTTGTGTTCATCTGTAGCTCCTTTGGCAGAACCTTAAACACAACTGAAGGAAATAAAAGAAGTAAGTTAGTGACTTGTAGCCACGCCTCTTAGTGAGGCTAGCTGCTGTCCTCAGGAACAGGATTTCTATACTTGACCTTGCTGCATCAATGATCACCTCCAGGAATAAGTCTACAAACTACTGGACAGCCTTTCCGATTCTTCCAACCATATTGCAAGTTTTTGTTCCTTCACATCTCACTGGATGCTGTGATTATGGCTGGCATTGTGAATCATGCTGGGATCGCCCAAAAAAGCAATCCATCAATGCTTGTTTGGAAATCTCAGCTTATCCTTCCCAATTCCACCCAGAAAGAAGTTCCTGAGTAAAAAATGTTTCCAATGGCAGGGACTAAAAAGACAAATTTCCATCCATTATTTCCAGTCAATGTCTATTTCTCCGAACCAGAAAAGTTAGAGATATATCAGGATTTAAGCAAATACACAGATAGAGAAAGAGAGGAAAGGAAGAAAAGACTAGAGGGGAATGTCAGAAATAGTGTGGAAGGCAAGAGGGAAGAAATTACAAGAATGTTAAATCTAAAATAAATGGGCCTCATCTTTCTTGAATTCTGTCCAATATATGTTAATAATTTGCCTTCTGTATAACGGATTATACTGCATGTTTCAGAAACAGTAATTGGTCGAATTTTACTCCTGCAATTACATCCAAAAAGTTTGAAAAATCTAGCACTCTGTTAACGATTTAAAAATCACAAGTTCTATTTGAAGAAATAATTTTATTAAAATAAGTAGATGAATGTACCCCAAGGGCTTTCAATGATGTTGACAATTTTTTTTAATATCAAAGTATTTGCAAACTAGTAACATAAAAAACTTCAAAGCACCTTTGTTTGATGTTAAATTATTGGCAGAGCTTTTGGTCCTCTAAGCTGTGACCTTTCTAATCTTATGAGCATAGGTTGAAACACTGAACAATTTCTATTTCTGTGGTTAATTAAAATTACCTCCATTTATAACATTTTAGTTACATTTTCTTAACGTACTTTTTTTTACCTTTAAACACCCACTTCACTCTGACAATGTTATGTCATAATTGTGAAGGTGAGACTTTGTTTAACATGATGCAAGAGAACATTAATTTAAGATGAATGTCACCATACCTTTATTTTCAAAAGGAGGATGACATGCTGTCAGCAAGACCTAGATGTAATCACTGGTTTTGGACAACAAAAACTGTACATCAAAGATGCTGACAGGTTAATGTCTTCCTTATGACTTCGGCACTGATAGAAAGCAGCAGCAGGAGCAGAAATCTGAGGTTTTCTAATGTCCTAAATCCATTTGAGAAATCAGCAAACAATAAAAATGACAGCTCTAGAAAATATCTGGAGTAGCAGCACACAGTGTTCCTGAAGGCTAGAAAATAAATGTCCTTCCATAAATGTATCTGACACAACTAGGGTCAAGAAGTAAATTTATGCCAAAAATGTTCCAGGAAAAGTATTGAATTGGTAAATTTATATATGCCGGGTTTTAGAAATTACAGTACCCCACAAGATGATTTCATTTTCCATGAAATGAAAATTTTCCTTGAAAAAGAGAATTCAGAAAGCTCATATTAACTTCTGCAGAAATATTTACTGCATACATAAATGGGATCTCATTGTATACACAAGAAATATAGTGTTTCCAAAATTCCCATTAAGCAATACTATATGATTGAATTTTTGCCTCCAGTACCAAACTTCTCATGCTGGGAGCTCATAATGGAAATCCAAGCTGATAGGTTAATATGCCCTGCTATGTCAGCATGCTACATCTGAAGTAACAAGCGAAAACTTGTGACATGTCATTGTGGAGCTCAGTGATTGAATAAATATGTATGTTCATATAAATATTTATATCTACTTATAGTAACAGCATTGAACTTCCTGGTAAATTTCAACAGTGAATGTAAATAATTAAATCTGATTACAGCACTGATATTAGTGCATCACTCTCTATAAGATCAGCTAATTGTCATGGTTCATTTTTACGGCATAATTTTCTTCTGTTCACTTATTTTATTGAAAAAATAGTGATGCATTGCAAAGAATGATTGAAGTGGATGATTACAGAATCATTCAAATCTACTCAAGAATGTACTCAAGAATACTAATGAAAAGGCAATATAAAAGTGGATTCTTAATGTCTTGTGAAAGGTCAAATATGAAAAAAAACACTTGTCAAATTAGATAGGGTGAAACAAATTATGAGTTGTATTGCATTTTGGTTCTGTTCTGGGGGAACCAAAGGCATTGTGATCACTGACAAACACGTCACAGCTCGTCATTTAGAGGGGAGAGGAGCCAAAGGGTACACAGAGCATAAGTGTTGTAATAACAAGTAAAAAGGCAGTGGGTATGACTAAGTCTATTGAGAATGAACTACAATATGAGCAGATTCAGATGGGAGATTGAGTATGTTAACTCATTCAAGAACTTCTAACAGGGACTATCTATTTGACCACTGTAATGCATGCGTGAATGAAGGTTACCAGTGCTTTTGGTATAAATTGCTCCATTAAGGATCTTACAGCCAAAAACCCTACATAAACTCTATAAATTTCTGCTGAATGTAATATGTCTGCTGGAGTTTGGATTAGAAGTGCATTCACTGCAAGTGATATCTATTGAGAACTATAGTACTTACAGCACAGAAATAGGCCATTCAGTTTATAAGATTTATGCAGGTATTTATACAACATCCAAGACAAATCTGAGTCAATCAGGGTTTTTCAGAATCTATGCTTGCCAGTACAAGGTTAATCAGTGTTATTTTAAAAGTGTTTTTCAATATTATTTCATTTGTTTGCCTTCTGGAAACTTTGCTTGTGTCTAATATACCCCTTGTACCTATTTATGTTGCTCGAATGGAAGCCCAATAACTTTTCATCTGTCAGGTCTGAAAGCACAACCGAGATATAGGGAGGATGTGGAGTGGAGTCCAGACCCGGGATTTGCAGTGATTCCTTGAAGAAATAGACAAACCATGGATGAGAGATTTGTACCCCTCATAAGGGATAGCTTTCTGCTACTTCTTCTAAGGTAATAGCTGTGAGGGGCTTAACTACAATATACACCTCAGGTGTTAAATGAGCTTACTCTATTATTATAGTATTTTGCACTGGTCTACTGTGAGAATACTTTAATTATAATGTTTGTATATTAATAGGTTCAAATGATTTGATGATGAAACCACACAAAACATCTATTGGATCAGCACACATATTTTAACTCTTTATGACGGTTTTCTTGTTGAAGAATGCATTAAAAGTTTGAACTATGGGCAGTAGAGCCATCTTTGTCTTTACAATGTGGGTGTTATTTCTTTGCAGGCATCTCTTCATCTCATCACTCATACAGGATCTGGATGTGCCCCACACAAATAAGCTGTGTTCCTTGTGTAGGCCATTGGGACATCTGTTGGCAATTCATATTCTCACTCCTTCTTCATCCAAACTTTTCCTGTTTGTTGTGGAATTATGGCACACCGATTGAAACCATACACAAGGACCAACTTTATGTCAGTGCTGTAACACTTAAGTGGGTTTAAGATGCATACGTTTTTTACATGGGTACTGTTTATAGTGCAGTCATCTCTTGAAACAATGTAGTGACACCAAAAGATCATATTGAAAAATAAATTTGCCCACTTCAGACCAAGATCAACATAGGGCACAGTCCAAATAAGTAACCCTATTCCCGATCTCCTCAATCTCAACTCACAAATATTTGTTCAATTTTGGGATTGTTTATCACTTTAGCATTGTCCTTCTACTTGGAAATGAAAACCGGCACAACCTTGGAGAAAATATATTCTTGAAGAAATTCAGTAGAAGCTCCCTGTTCTTAATTTACCAGTAAATTGAACTCCTTTGTTGATTTCCAAACTTGGTTCTACTTTTGTATGCAAAAAAAAACACATTCATTGAAGCTTTTCATCTTACACTTAACAGAACAATTTGCAAGAGTATCAATTCAAATGGATACCCAATATTTATACTATATTCAGCGAGGCAGTTCTCTACTACTTTATACTGCAAACTTGCCTTGGTCAATACACATTCTGGATTCCTAAAAGATAACACATTATAAGATTGAATGTACTGACAACTTGATAACTTCTTTCATAAATGCTTTAATTTGGGCTTATCAAAGCTATGCTGTTAGATAATGCTGTCATGATCAGATCATTTCTCACAGTATATTGTGCAAGCTCATGAAAGGCTCCGCAACTCATTGTCCCGAAAACTGCCAATGTACCAGGATTATCCCGGAAAGGTTAACTCATTCATGTGAACACAAGCTCAAACTTTGAATAAGAACAGTAAAAGTACAGGATTTCTAATTTATGTGACTTAACCTTTACCCTCTTTTAAAATTCCAACATGGACACGCACAAAGCAAAACAAAATATTATGAGCAGTGGGAAGAAAAAGTCAGACATCTGTATCATCCCTTGGTAAAGGAAATTGGCATTTGCCAATCACTCATGACCAATATGGCAGCTCACTGATTCTTTAGTAGGCTGCTTTGGAAGTATAGACATGCACTGGCAACTAGCACTGAAAAGATGCTGCAGAGACACTTCATGCATCAGGACTCAGCTCATAAATTCGACCAGGTTGAATCTCAGGGCTGCTCCCTCGCTTATTCACTTAGTGCCTACCTTCATGCTTCCACTACTCCTGCCTTGTCTTGCCTTAACAGGTAAGAAATAAGGACAGGCAGAGGTCATTCGGTCCTTTGAGCCTGCTCTGCTATTAATTAGAATCATAGCTGATCTGACATTCTTCCCATCCAATTTCCTGTGAATTTGCCCTGTTACACCTATCATCTGTGACAATGCTGTCACTTTAACAAGATTTTTTTTGTCCTTAAGATTTTTAAAAGTGAAGTCATAAAGGCAGAGGTGCCGAAATGTCTGGAAACCCCCTGGTTTAACAATGGTGGGGAAGTGGCTAGTTCTCCCAGTTCAGGTTCCTTCCAGTTTGGTATAGATATAGCACAGACACTGCTACAGTGCAAAAGATTCTACGCTTCAGCAGATGATTCTTGTCTGGCTTCTCTCTGTGAAACTCTCCTGACTGTAAGAACTTGTGTTCAAATTTACCTTTTGCTAAGAGGTATTTATGGGATGTTACAGGAAATGCAACAGCTCCTTAGTTAAGTTGCTGCATCAGGTCAGTTGCGTTTTCCAGTAATTAAGTTATTCTAGATTCCATTTTTCTTTTGCTCATGTTTCAACTGTAGAAATTAAATAAATTCAGTTTTGTTTAAAGCCGAGTGGTTTGACCAGCTGCATCACGCCTAGAATATTCACTTCACATCTGCTTTAAAATAAGAAAAAGTTAGAATCCAGGCTACCTTCTTAAAATATTTTGAGGGGGTCTGGCCATAACACAGCAGTTACATAACCAGGGAGCTTGTCCTGCTGGTCAGTAGTCTTCAGTCAACGACACCAACAATTTGCTTTACGGCAGCATGCAACTACACCTGCACCACATGCCAGAAATGTATGAGGCAAACACACTGCAAGCAGCACAGGCAACCATGTCTCAAAAGGGAGTAGACCTCACTGCACTTGTTCCAAACCTGTCAGTAGGGCTTCTAGCTCAGTAAGTCAAAGGCAGCCTCTGATATTAGTTCAGAGGATTGGTCACAGTCAGACATCCAGCTAGAGTATTCTAAGGCAGCTGGTCTGTGTCTTTGCAGTTAGATGAATGGGTCATGGTCAGCCTTGTGGCTCCATAGTGACTCTCTAGTCCAAAGAGTAGGGTTACCACCCTTTGGGAGATACCTAGGTTTGGGGCTTGGGTATTTCACATCTGTGACTGTTCAGCCAGGTTGCTCAAGGGGTGGGCCATTGTCAGTCCTTTGGGTGTGTCTTCAGATACTATGGGGAAAAGGGTTTGGTAGGGGTACAAAGGGGACTGATGTTGCTGCAGGAAGGAGATTCAGGAACCTATTCAATGGGATTGGAAACTGCAAGCTGGGGGAAGGGGAGTCAACAATTGTGAAGAGAGGGATATATGCAGCATGTATGTGATTAGGGTAACATGGGACCACAGTCATCCACAGTCAGAAGCACCCTGGCTTTAAGTGGGGGGAGGACACAGTGTGCAACCACACCTGGTATGGTTACCTCATATACCTGGGGCTAAGGCTGGGGCAGGGGTGGGCAGAAGATGGGTAGATGTGAGGCCAATGCAGTTCATGGAAAGGAGATTGGAATGTTTGGGGCCTCACTGACATATAGATGAGGAGGCTGGAATCCACTAGCTGAAGAAGACACATTGATCCCATTCATTGTACTGGAAATGGAAACAATGCGGTGTAAAGGAAATGGTTTGACTACATACAGAATGAGTGGGATAAATATCTCCACCTGTGAGGGAGGGGACTGCAAGTCAGGCCCTTTAAAGGTCAGGAACATTACACACAGAACCATGTGCTGCATGTGACACAGACCTGCAGGTCCCCTAATTCCTGGTGAGTCTACTGGTTCCCTGTTAGCTATATGCATCCTTTCCTGAGACATCACTATTCACCTACATGAACTAAATTACATTAAACTGTTTGGGGCCAGAGAAAATGTAACGATGCTTTAGGACAGAATCTATAGCTTTATATACACCTTGTTTGTTTCTACACAGCACAGCAGGCTCTCAACACAGTGATCAACGGTGCATTCTGTCTGGACATGATGTTAGGCATCATGTTAACACAATTACACTTGGAGCTACATAGAGAGCCATATAAACAGATGTATTACAAAGACAGCTGAAAATGTGTTGCACTCCCTTCGTGACTCCCTTGTCAGATCCACACCCCCCACCAACCCAACCTCCACCCCCGGCACCTTCCCCTGCAACCGCAGGAAATGTAAAACTTGCGCCCACACCTCCACACTCACTTCCCTCCAAGGCCCCAAGGGATCCTTCCATATCCGCCACAAGTTCACCTGTACCTCACACACATCATCTATTGCATCCGCTGCACCCGATGTGGCCTCCTCTATATTGGGGAGACAGGCCGCTTACTTGCGGAACGCTTCATAGAACACCTCTGGGCCGCCCGGACCAACCAACCCAACCACCCCGTGGCTCAACACTTTAACTCTCCCTCCCACTCCACCGAGGACATGCAGGTCCTTGGACTCCTCCACCGGCAAAACATAACAACACGACGGCTGGAGGAGGAGTGCCTCATCTTCCGCCTGGGAACCCTCCAACCACAAGGTATGAATTCAGATTTCTCCAGTTTCCTCATTTCCCCTCCCCCCACCTTGTCTCAGTCGGTTCCCTCAACTCAGCACCGCCCTCCTAACCTGCAATCTCCTTACTGACCTCTCCGCCCCCACCCCACTCCGGCCTATCACCCTCACCTTGACCTCCTTCCACCTATCCCACCTCCATCGCCCCTCCCCCAAGTCCCTCCTCCCTACCTTTTATCTTAGCCTGCTTGGCTACTCTCTCTCATTCCTGATGAAGGGCTTATGCTCGAAACGTCGAATTCCCTATTCCTGAGATGCTGCCTAACCTGCTGTGCTTTAACCAGCAACACATTTTCAGCTGTGATCTCCAGCATCTGCAGACCTCATTTTTTACTCGTATTACAAAGACAATCAAATTTATACAAATCCACCTGGTTCCTCGTCCTTCTGACCCCATGCCTTCTGCCCTGAGGACCACTGGCTGGACCAATGGAGTGCAGATGCATGTGCCTCTCTACAGACCCTGACCTGGCTCACCATAGCAACTGCCAGTCTGTCCAGCCAGATGTTGACATGCATGGGGTAACTAGGTCCTCATAGCATAACTACATTCGTGCAGTCTCTGGGCATCCCATATTCTTGTCTGCTGCTCGTTTGCTCACAGTGCTTGTGAAGGGAGTCCCTGAATGCAGGCATTTCTTCCTCAGCCAGCTGTGGAATTATCACAGTGAGGCGTGACCAGATGTGTTCCCAAATGTACCAAACTGACATATCTACTGAGTGTCAGTGTTTGAATTGGTGGGCAGTGCAGGAGGCAGCCGTACTGATGCTTTCTCCTGGGTCTTGGTATTCTCAGAAGTCAATGATGTGGCATCTGATGGAGCTAGTGTTTCTCCACAAAGGTGGGGGACGTCCCAGAAGTACCTGTAAGACAAAAGAGAGAGATGTAATGACCAATGGTTATAAGTGGGGTTACTGTGAAAGTGTAGTGGAATAAAGTGGTTTTTAATTTGGTTGCTGAGACATTACGTCTTACCATCCTCACAGGAGAGGTCCAGATCTTCTTGTGCAAGGGCCAAGATTCTCTTCTCATGGAGTTTGAGGACTATAACGATGGGCTGTCTCCAGTTATCTGGGACCTTTCTGCCCGACTATATATGGTCTTCTCCTGGATTGAGAGAAAGTGTAGGATTGGATGGCATAGCCGTTAATGTGGGTGTAGGTGGGGCAAAGCTGGTGAGGTATCCCAGGCAAGCAAGTAAGCAACACTTATAGTATCGGAGGTTAGAGAATTGACAGCAAATAAGGTAAGATGTTGAAGGCAATTGTTAGAGTGGCCAATGCATGAGCCTTGTTGGGTGCAACAGCAGAGATAGAGTGAGTGAGTGTGAGATAGCAGATAATAGACTGCCACTTACCCTAACAGAGCAGATAAGGTCATTGACCTTCTTATAACACCAGGTTTTGGTGGTAATTTTGATGGCCTCTGTTGGTAATTCAGAAAGAGAATGCCTCTCCTTTGCGCAACTCCATCCACTGGAATCTCCATCCCTGTTAGAGAATCATGGTGCTATCTTTCCTTTCTGTGACATCTTTGCACTGTGCCCATCACTAAACTTGTAGTTAGCCAGAAAAGGTAAGATTCAGCCCAATACTTTTTAAATAATTAGAAATGATTAAATCTTGCTCTATAGAGGGATTCAGGTAACATTGCGTACTTGAAACACGGAAAGTTAACATGTTGTTACAGGTAATAATGAGGTAAGTGAATGGAATGTTAGCCTTTATATAAGAGTAAGAGAATTTTGCTGTGAATGTACAGCACCTTAGTGAGCCATTCCTTCAATAATACTTCTCTTTTCTAAGGCTGGATATACTGACCTGAGAGAAGGTGCATGACCATTCAGTAGATTGATTCCTGAGCTTAGACCATGACCAAATACAGAGACATTGAGTGGAAATGTAATGTTCTGTGGAGTTATGAATGAGAGGTGATCACATTGAAACATATAAAATCTTAAAGGGCTTGACAGGAATTTGGGAGGAGAGTTTAGAAAGGGGTCACAGTCTCAGTGGTTAGCCATTTATGACTGAGGTCAGGAGAAATGTCTTCACTCACAGGATTGTAAATCTTTGAAATTCTCCACTTAAAAGAGTTGTGCTTAGTTGCTGAATATATTCAAGGGTGAGATTGAAGGATTCTAAAGAAATGAAGGAGTGAAAAAGGATTTGAGATCAGCCATGATCTAACTAGATGGCAGAGCAGGTGCAAAAAATAATAAGAGCTTAATCCTGCTCAAATCCTTATTTTCTTATATCATCTGCACCAGTATAAAGACCTAAAATTTATAGGTGATCCTTACTGGCTATCAATAAAACTTTCTCATCATTGGTCTTTAGTTGAATTTATATTGAGTTTTGAGACTCTTAAGATTACTGTCTAACGCCTAAATAGTTATTGTAATTCAAACTGTAAGCCATGGAACCATTCAACATTATTTGCCAATACCAACAAACATAAAATAGTCTTGTGGCTTTGTACAGGTAAAAGCTTGCTCTAAACCAAATAGCTTGATGAACTTTGCTCCTCCATGTTAGATTTGCAAATATGTAGATCCCTCATTTAACAGCTCAGTCAGTCAACAGATGCTTCTGCATTCAAATATAGTTGACATATAACTATTTGACAGACAGAATATTAGCTTTCAAACAGCTGTTTGAGTTGACAGTATGATATATGTGCTTTTTTTATTAGAAGGATAACGTTATTCAATACAGTATATTTGTTTTTTCATGCCTGAACATATTAGCCTTCTGGTGCACAGCACAGCATGGAATGAAGGTAGATACAGTGTGCTAATTGTAAAACATAACTTCATTTAGCTTGGTGTCCAGAAATGACTAATTTCCTTTCATTGTTGAAAATGTTAGTTCTGTCTCTGTATTGCACTTTTTAAAATAGCACCACAGCAACATCACTTTTGGTGACCCAGTGCCTTAAGAATAATATAAAACTGAGAGTGCAGGATGGGAAGAGGAACTCAATTATTCTTCATTTTGCTTTGCATATAACTGCATCCAGTTTAAAATCTGGTATGTTTCTTGGCTTTATTTTCCAATCCACTCTGAAGGCCTAATTTGGGCAGTCTAAGCAACTCTGTGTACAGCCTGTTTCCACACTGGAAGTAATCTAATCTAATCTAATCAAATCTAATCTAATCTAATCAACAGGCATTGTTACCACAGTTGGCTGTAAAACTGCTACCATTTTACTTAACAAGACCAGTGCATTTCATCTTATTTGTTTTTGACCAGTCTACAGATTGTAAGAAATATTAATAACCAAGATTACCACTTCAATATTACAAAATAATCGAAAAGCTGCTATAACAAAATTTTATTCTCTTCCAAATGGAAATTCTTATTTCGCCACTGAGCATGATTAGTTCAAATAAATCAAAATGTCTTTTGAAAGAATCGCTGGCTGAGTGTCTTGTTTTGCAACACGATGACAACAATTAACAGACTGGTCTGTTCACAATGCAAAAATAAGTTAAATGCAATACATTTGTTTTAATGTCCCCAAAACAAAACAAATCACGAATTACACCCTTTACTACTTGTAATGCTGAATGCTATGGTATATTTCCAGGAGACGTAGTATCAATTAGAATTACAGTTGAAAATATTTGTCTGATATTTATTTAATTCTCAGTTATTAGATTTTAATGCAACAATAAATGGACGGAATGATTTTTCCCCTGCCAGAATGTTCACAGAGTCATACAGCCATAATGTAGTGATTGTGACGAGGTCGCCACGTGGACTTAATAGAATGAGTTACCTGATCAAGGCTGTTAATCTGATCCAGTCTGGGAGTCCTGGATGACAGATAAAAACAGGAATGCTTGATCACACAGCATTGCCCTTTGATGTGAAGGGCATCACTTGTCACTGGCCACTTGGGTGTTTCCTTTCTTCCTGTGGTGGAAACTGAATGAAGATTCATCCACCTTGTGTCTTTCACTGTGTCTCACACCTGCACACACACAACATGAGTGCTGGGAAAAAAAATAAAAGAAAGAAAACATGAAATAAAAAAAATAAACAGGAGTGTCAGAGGTTCTGTCACTCTGACACCTGGGGTCTGAGGGAGCTGGATCAATGTCAAGGTCTCCCTACGTGTAAATAAAGGGGAACTGGTGTCAGGATATTAACCTCTCGAGCCAGGCCATGTTCTCTCTCTCTTTGGAGTTCAAGATTTTTAAATCCATTTCCTTCCCTTTTCACCGCTCCTCTCTTTCCATTGTAAGTGTTGTTATTTCCATCTCTTTCCATTTTTATTCTCATTCTCTTAATGTTTTTCCTCTTTCCATTTCTTGGATTTTCTTTCTCCTCTTCTAATTTCACACTCATTCTCTCTTTCCTCAAATTCAAAATGCTTTTCCCATTTCTTTTTGAACTGTTGCTAATTGTAGTAGTGAAACATTAATTATTGGCTTTTTAACTCTAAATACTAGATTACTAACTAATCTAATACAAATCTACTTTAAATTTATCTGCTAATTGTCCCAGTTTAGTCTTAAGTCAAACATTTCAAATAATCCACTGTTGCATCTTCTGTTATTAGTATTGGCAATAGTCAAAGCCATTTTTAAATTCTAATCCACACCAACTCCTGGTTCTCAACTCTACTCTTCTGCTGGTATGACTCGCTTTTGCTGAATTCAACCTGCTAGAGGCAGCTGACCATCTATTTCTGTAAAAAAAAACAAAAACAGGAATGCTGTGAGAATTTGTTGAGATTCTGTAAATTTATTTCAAGCTTCTTGCTCTTTATCGTGAAGTTGTTGAGTGTAATGTCATCTGAACAATATCTCAACACGTGTAAAAAGAAAACAGGAGTGCTCTATTTCTGATAATGCACTCTGCGTACTGGAACGGACTCTGCATTCTGAAAAGAACTGTTTATGGTAATGGACTCTGTGTACCAGAAGGGAGTCTGTTGGCATTTGACTCCGTCTTATTGCTTGTTGGTTTATCACCTGCACTGTCTTCTGTGTCCCTTGGTCTGGATTACCTCACTGTGTTGCTGGGTTGCCGAGCATGTCTGTCTTATATGTACTGTTTTAGTGTTCAGTTTATTGGACTGTTTGCATGTGATTGCATCTACTGTTTCTTCTTTGATAATGTGGGATTTGAGATTTGTCCTCTTTTCACCGTGAACTGGTGGTGTGGTGAGGTTTGGAGGTCTGGCTTTGCCACCACTTTCCCCTGTAAATTGCTTTTCTTGTAAACTGCTGTTCATTGTTAACTGTTTGTTTGTAACTTGCACTGTTTAATAAAATGAACAAAAACAGGAGTGTGACTCAGTATTGCTCTTCATTGAGGAGGGCACTACTTTTCACTGGCCATTCAGGTTTACCTTTCTTCCTGATGGTGAATATGAATGAAAATTTATGCACTTATTTTTCCACTGTGCCTTACACCAACACGCATGGAAAAAGAAAACAAAATGTCAGAGATTCTGCTCTCTGAGGGAGCTGGATCAGTGTCAAGGACTCTCCATTTGTGTCAGGGGACCAACTCTGAGCTGGCTGCCCATCCAGTGTCTTGTGCTGCTGTTGGTTTCTGTTTTTTTGGGGGGGGGGAAACTGACTCCTAAACTGGCTGATTTATAAAGCCAGTTTGTTAATTGTTATTCCTTCTTTTTATTGAGGAATGAATTCTAAACTGCCTGATCTTCACAGTCAATGTGTTTCAGTTCTCATTAAGGAACTGTTGTTTCACTGGCTGGTTACAGCCTGTGTGTTACTCTTTTCTTTTAATTTGAGGAAAGGATTATACTGATTTTGTGATAGGGCTTAGCCCTTTCCATTCTGGTTTTCTTTATTTTTCCATGTGTCTTCATCTTTTTGGTGTTTGGACCGACCCACGTGATACTGTACCATACCAGATGAACTGTTCCTCTTTGGGTAGGCCTGGCCCCCTGTGAGTAGATTAGGGCTCTGTCAAGACCGAACACCTGTATGTGCTGGGAGGTGAGCATTTGTTACATTCTGAAGTGGACTTTGCCTTCCAGAGGAGACCAAACCCCTGTGAGTTAACTGCACCTTCACAATGAACTGTGATCCTGAGTATGGACCTGGTCTTCTGTGGATGGACCAGGCCTCTATGGAAACTGAACATCTGTGTGTATGCTGTGGAATGTGTATTTGCTGCCTTCAGGAATGGACTCTGCCTTTGATTGTGGACTCTGTTTTTGGCAATGGACTGTGCATACTCTATTTCTGACAATGCACTTTGTATATTGGAGTGAACTCTGTTCCTGGGAATGGACTTTGCATTCTGAAGAGAATTGTTCATGGTAATGGACTCTGTGTACCAGAAAGGACTCTGTTTGTTGGTAGTTGACTCCATCTTATTGCTTCTTGGGTTTATATCCTGCACTATCTTATGTGTCCCTGGGTCTTTCAGGCCTTATTGTGAGCTGGGAGGCTCATAGGTCGTCCTGAAAGCTGTTACCCTGAGAGTCAGAAGGTGGGTAGGCCAACCCAATACCGGTCACCCCAAGATCCGGAAGGTGGGTAGGTTGTTCTGAGCACTGCCGTCCAAAGAAGGGGTAGTCAGGACAGGCTGTCCTAAAAGTGGTCAGAAGATGTGTCGGAGTGGTCAAGAGCCAGAAGGTGTGTAGGGGCAAGTCGAGGTCCAGAAGGCCTGTGGACGGCCCTGTGTGCCGCCATCCCAGGAAGGAGGATGAGACACAGCCCAAACATCTGTCAGCGCAGCCCATAGGCTGGATAGAGCATCAGGGTGGGCGCGAACCAGTTGGTACGTAGGGGCATACCGAGAGCCGGAGGCGTGTAGGCCATTCTCAGCACTGTCACCCTGGCCAGGTACTAGGGTGGATTGTCCTAGGGGTGGCTGGAAGGCACAGAGGACGGTTAGGGGACCTGGAAGGTGGGTAGGCCACCCTGACTGTTGTCATCCTGGGCAGGGTGGGAAAGCAGGATGGGCTGTCCTAGAGGTGGCTGGAAGGTGTGTCAGAGCAAACCGAAAGCCAGAAGGGCCATGGAGCGGACTGAGAGGTAGAAAGAGTGTCGGGGCGGGCTCTGTTGAGTGGCCAGAAGCTGGGAGGGATGAGTGGCTTGCTGGGATGTCTGTGTTATATGCACTGTTTTATTGTTTGATTTATCAGACTGTTTGTATGTGATTGCATCTATCGTTTCCTTTTTGATAATGATAAGGTGGGATTGGAGGTTCATGCTCTTTTCCCTGTGAACTAGTTGTGCAGTGCGGTTTGGGGTTTTGCGTTTGGCTTTGCCCCCACTTTCCCCTGTAAATTACTGTTTCTTATAAACTGCTGTTCATTGTAAACTGTTCATTGTTTGTAACTTGTACTGTGTAATAAAATAAAAAAGTAAAAATAATATAACCAGGGAGAAAAGAATAAAAACAGGTGTGTCACACAGCATTGTCCTGCGTTGAGAAGGGCACTGCATGTCACTGGCTATTCGGGTTTTCCTTTCTTCCTGGTGGTGGAAAATGAATAAAGTTTTATGTACTTTTGTTTTTCCACTGTGGCTTACACTGACATATACCTGAAAAAATAAACAAAAAAGAAGTGTCAAAGGTTCTGTTCTCTCTGAGAGATGGCTCTGAGGGAGCCGGACCAGTGTTTCGGACTCTCCATGTGTGAAAAAAAATAAAAACAGGGAGTATCAGAGGTTCTGCTCACTCTGAGAGCTGGCTCTAAGGAAGCCGGACCACATCAAGGACTTTCCACATGCAAAATAAAGGGTGACTTGGCAACGGAACACTGGCCTCTGTGGTGTTATTTCACAATTTGCATGGAAACAGACCTTTCAGTCCAATTCATTCGTACTGACCAGACAACCTAATCTGACCTAATTCCATTTGCCAGTATTTGGCCTATATCAATCTAAAGCCTTTCAGAAACATATACCCATCCAATGCCTATTAAAAGTTCTAATTGTATCTGCCTCTGCTACTTCCTCTGGCAGATCATTCCATTAATGCACCACCCTCTATATGAAAAAGCTACCTCTCAGATCCTTTTTAAATCTTCCTCTCTCATCCTAAACCTATTCCTCTAGTTTTGGACTTGCCACCCCAGGAAAAAGACATTGGCTATTCACTGTATTCTTGTCCCTCATGACTTTACAAACTTCTATAAGGTCACCTCTCAGTCTCTGACACCGTTGGCAGAATATATATTTAAGTATTAAGGGCAGATTTTATAAATTTGTTTATAACTGTACTCGATAATTTGAAGCCTTTCAATAAGACTCTGCTCCTCTAGAGTTTTACTGTTCTGTTTTGAGTAATTCTCAAATGTGAGTCTCAGTTCCATTTGATCTCCAAATTAGCTTCACTAGCCCAAGCATCTAGATACGATCTTTTTAATATACACAAAGACAAGTTACAGAATAATTTCTATTAATCACCTTTACCATTATATTTATTCTATACTTTCACAGGATCACTGTCCTGTTTGCACATCAGACTATCACATTATCAGATTTTTTAAAGTATGTATACAATGTTTCAAGTAGAAATGATCTTTCTTACTCTTTACAAGAAAAAGTGTTCTGAAATTCCATATTAATGTGGTATTGTTATTTAACATTTTATATATGTGTGCTGTGCCCCGACCTGAATGGGTTGAATTTTAACAGAAGTGTCAAATTAAGGACATTTCATGGAGTGTTTTGCTCTCAGCTCTGGTGATTTATCTCACATGATTCAAGTTTCTACTGCTAACATCATTCTTAGGTTTCAACACTCAGGTGCTGTGCTTGATCTATCATTCACTCACCAATGGAAGTACTCACCATTGTCAGCTCCTTCTGGGATTCTCACTGCTGGTGCCATGTTTCAAGCCCAGCCATGCATTAGTAAACTGCTACCAGCCTCAAATAACCATTCACAGTACATGCAGTGGGAGAGAAACAAAAGAGAAAGGCTTCTGAAATCCACGTTTTATTACAATTGTACAGGTTATTGGTGAGTACTGTGGACAGTTTTTTTGTCCCTGCATTTAAGAAAGGATATGCCAGTATTGGAGGCAGTTCAAAAGAAATTCACTAGGGTGATTCTTGGGATGAAGGGGCTGATTTATCAAGGGAGGCTAAACACTTTGGGTCTTTATTCAAAGAGAGTTTTGAAGAATATGAGGTGATCTCATTGAAACATCCAAGATTCTAAGGGGGCTTGACAGGGTGGATATTAAGAAGATGTTTCCACTCGTGTGTGTGTGTGTGTGTGTGTGTGTCCTCAAACTAGGGCACATAATTACCGAATAAGATATTAAATGTCTGGTATTCTCTAGCCCAGAGAGTTGTGGCAGCTTGATCATTAAAAGTATTTAAAGAGGAGATACGTAGATGTTTGAAATATCGGGGATTTGACAGTTATACTGTGCTGACATAAAAGAAGAGTTGAAGCCTATCCAGATTAGCGATGATCTTGTTGAATGGTAGGCCATGGTTGGGGGACCAAATGGCCTTTTCCTCCTAATTCTTATGTTTTTATATATATACTTCACATTTGTACATATTGCTATTTTACATCATCATCTGTTTGATCTACTGTTATTTGTAACAAGATACCCATGGTCATACCATGGTCAGTATGGTCAGCTACACCATCTTAGAACCCTCCGTAAGAAAGTGCTACTCTTTTTCTAACGCCCAGCTTGGCATAAACCTTGTTATTGTTTGATGTGACACCATCAAATGTTGGAAAGCCTTCTCAAATAATTGAAAATGTTAACTTTTATGTAACAAAGGGAAAAATGAAGGAAAAACAATAGAATTAGAATTTATTGACATATGTATTTTAACAATAAAAATACAATGAAAAGTGTTCTAAGTCGCCCTACTATGGCTCCTATAATGACAGAAGTCATGATAAAATCAAAAGTTACAATATCAAGTAAAATTAAGTAAATATAAGACAAAATTCAACAAAGTCCATTTAAAGGCCCCTGGTCTTGAAGAAAGCAGATCCACAATGGGAATGACAAGACGGGACAAAAACTGAAAACACTGGGATGCCACATCACCGGGTTGAAAGCCTCCAAAGAAATACCACTACCAAGAACACCAGTCAAAAAAAAAATGCTAGGCCATCGGATCGCTGGGCCTCCACACACGGACATAACAAAACGATGAGCCATCAGAAAAAACAAGCCAGAAGCACTCAACAATGATCTAGATTCAAGCTGGACAGCTGCCAAGATCACAAACTGGGACAATCGCTCCAACAGAGACCGCACCCCAGGCCAAGACCAACCTGTCGAGAAAGACCGCCAGAAGCAACAGCACTCAGGAAAAGTTCACGGCTGAAGCCTTCAAAATAAAGATAAGTGAATTTGAACGTATCTATAGTATATATATTAACCGAAAGACCTTAAAAACAGAAAAAGAAGAAAAGAAAATAGTAAAGGCAAACTGAGTAGATAAGTAACGGGCTCCGGGGCTGAGCAGTCCATGCTATATGCAGTTATTCTGCTGCCGCCATTACGTATACTATATGAGCTACAGTTTCTTATAGGGATAAGCTGGTGCTTTCAATTAACACCAAATTTATAGTCAGTGAATAATCACTGCACCCAATTTAGATCTTTTCAAAGTGGGTGTCAATTAAGTCCTACTTGGTTTGTCACATCTATCACTGCACCGCTCTATCGTGCTTAAAGTGATGCTTCTTCTCAGAAGGCTACTGCTCTCCGATCCCTTCAAAATCCATCATATCCCTCTTTGCCTGCTCCAGTTATGCAGTGCACAGCATGCAAGGATTATATTGCACAGTCCTCCAAAGATCACCAGTATCCATATATCAAAAACTCCAGATATCAATCTTTAACCAACTTGATTTACTCCACATGATATCAAGGAAATGCTGGAGGCAGTGGATGCTGCAAAGGCTATGGGCTGGGACAACATTTTGGTAACACTGTGATGATAGTACAGCTTTAAAAGATGTGTTTTGTCCTGGTTTCTTTGAGAAAGAGATTGGGGAACTCTTTTCTTTGGGAAAGAGAGAGTAGTCATTGAGAAAATAAACAACTTGTGAAGCCTTGGGTGTTTTTTTTAAAAGCTGGAACAATAGAAGCAGCCTGAATTGGTGTGGTGAAGCTCCTTAGAACCAGCGATTTTTTGTTTTTAGTTTTCAGCAGCAGTTGCTATTGGAGTCTTGAAGGAGTGAAAGCAATCTTTCCCTCTCTCGATTATAGCCAAAAGCTGGGGGTTATCTTCCTAGGCTGCTGGATTTCATTTGAGACAAAATCTGATTTTTGAATTTGCCTTTTGTCAAGGGTGTGTTTGTGGGATGTTACTATATTAAAACAGTTAATTAGTAATGGTTGCTGTATCTATGATTCTGTTAAGTTTTCCAACAGAGTTAAGTTATTCTAAGTTCTTCCTTTTTGTTAGAGTCATAGATAAAGTCATAGAGATGTACAGAATGGAAACAGACCCTTCGGTCCAACCCGTCCATGCCGACCAGATATCCCAATCCAATCTAGTCCCACCTGCCAGCACCCAGCCCATATCCCTCCAAACCGTTCCTATTCATACGCCCACCCAAATGTCTCTTAAATGTTGCAACTGTACCAGCCTCCACTACATCCTCTGGCAGCTCATTCCATACACACACCACCCTCTGTGTGGAAAAGTTGCCCCTTAGGTCCCTTTTATATCTTTCTCCTCTCACCCTAAACCTATGCCCTTTAGTTCTGGACTCCCCGACCCCAGGGAAAAGACTTTGTCTATTTATCCTATCCATGCCCCTCATAATTTTGTAAACCTATATAAGGTCACCCCTTAGCCTCCGACGCTCCAGGGAAAACAGCCCAGCCTGTTCAGCTTCTCCCTGTAGCTCAGATCCTCCAACCTTGGCAACATCCTTGTAAATCTTTTCTGAACCCTTTCAAGTTTCACAACATCTTTCCGATAGGAAGAACACCAGAATTGCATGCAAAATTCGAACAGTAGCCTAACCAATGTCCTGTACAGCTGCAACATGACCAACTCCTGTACAATACTCTGACCAATAAAGGAAAGCATACCAAACGCCTTCTTCACTGTCCTATCTACCTGCCACTCCACTTTCAAGGAGCTATGAACCTGCACTCCAAGGTCTCTTTATTCAGCAACACTCCCTACGACCTTACCATTAAGTTTATATGTCCTGCTAAGATTTGTTTTCCCAAAATGCAGCACCTCGCATTTATCTGAATTAAACTCCATCTGCCACTTCTCAGCCCATTGGCCCATCTGGTCCAGATCCTGTTGTAATCTGAGGTAACCCTCTTCATTGTCCACTATACCCCCAATTTTGGTGTCATCTGCAAACTTACTAACTGAACCTCTTATGCACGCATCCAAATCATTTATGTAAATGACAAAAAGTAGAGGGCATAAACCTTGTTATTGTTCGATGTGGCACTGATCCTTGTGGCAATCCACTGGTCACAGGCCCTCATTCTGAAAAACAACCCTCCACCACCACCCTGTCTTCTACCTTTGAGCCAGTTCTGTAAAAATGGCTAGTTCTCCCTGTATTCCATGAGATCTAACCTTGCTAATCAATCTCCCATGGGGAACCTTGTCGAACGCCTTACTGAAGTCCATATAGATCACATCTACTGCTCTGCCCTCATCAATCTTTGTTACTTCTTCAAAAAACTCAATCAAGTTTGTGAGACATGATTTCCCACGCACAAAGCCATGTTGAACCAGTCCTTGTTGTAGGTTAACTATAGTTTTTGAATAATTTTTTTGGCTTAACATCGAGCAGTTTGACCAATCAAATCTTGAACACAGCACCTGGCATTTATCTTCAATGTATGAAAAAGTCACGGTCTAGGCTACCTTCTTAATATATTTTGAGGGGTCTGGTCCACAACAATTGTACTGAAGGCTTGTCCTCTAGAACTTGCTGCTTCCCTAGCCAAGCCTTTCCAGTACACAGTTGGCATCTACTGGCATCTACCCGACAATGTGGAAAACTGCCCAGGAATGTCCTGGATGCTAAAAGCTGGACAAATCTAACCTGGCAAATTACTACTCCATCACTATACTTTCAAACATCAATAAAGTGATTGAAGGTGGCATCAACAGTGCTATCAAACAGCACCTACTCAGCAATAACCTACCCAGTTGGGTTTCGCCAGAACTACTCAGCTCCTGGCGTCATTACATCTTTGTTCAAACATGGATAAAAGAGCTGAATTCCAGAGGTGAAGTGAGAGTGACAGTCCTTGAAATCAAGCCTGTATATGACTGAGTGTACCATCAAGGAGCCCTAGAAAACATGGAACCAATGGGAATCAAGGCAAACTGTCTGGTTGAAGTCCTATCCGATGCATAGGAAGATGGTTGTGGTTGTTGGAGGTCAGTCATCTCAGCTCCAGGGCATTTCTTCAGCTGTTCATTAATGATCTTCCCTCCATTGTAATATGGGATTTTTGCCAATCACTGTACAATGCTCAGCACCATTTGTGAGTCCTCAGATACTGAAGCAGTCATGTTCAAATGTAACAAGAACTGGACAATATTCAGGGTTGTGCTAACAACTAGTAGGTGACATTCATGCCACATAAATGCTAATCACCCTCTCCAAAAACAGAGAATCTAACCACCACCCATTAACATTCAGTGGTGTTACCATCACTCAATCTCGCACTATCAACATCTTGGAGGTTACCATTGATCAGAAAATCAATTGGTCTCACTACATAAACACAATGGCTACAAAAGCAGATCAGAGGCTAGGAATCCCGTGGCAAGTCACACACCTCCTGACTCCCCAAACTCTGTCTGCCATCTACAATGCCGAAGTCAAGAAGGTGATGGAATACTCCTCACTGGTCTGGATGGGTATAGCTTCAACAACACTCAAAGTTTTAAACCATCTTGAACTTGCTTGTTATTCGAATTCATGTCTTGGTTCCCGGCCCTGCCCCACACTGGTGGTGTTGCCATTACCCAGATGGAGACTTCATCCAGCAATGAGCCTCACCAACCCAAAGCTACTGCTGGGTCGGACACAGCTTCATGTTTCGGATCGGTACCTGGGTCATCGTGATCACTCCCAGGATACCCAAGTAATCACCTGCAAATTCCGTCTCCACTCCAGACGTCTCCTGCAACGCTGACCCGGATTCTGCGGACAACAACACTCTGACCGGACTCAACTTCCTTCAGCTTCTGCCTCCACTTCGGGCTCAGCCCACTCTCCAACCAAGACTGGGATGACATTTTCCATGGTAACTCCTGGGTCCTACTGAACTTCAGCCAGCTGGCACACCAGCTCTTCCTCCTCACCTATCCCCCCCCACAATGTACCTTATCCCTCCACCTCTCCCTCCTCACCACATCCACTTGCACCCCTTCTCACTCCCCAGCCCATACCCCTCCCAATCTCCTTTCTCTCCCATAGCTACTCTCTCCACCACACCACATCCAACCTCACCCACCACATGCTATCACCCCCCCCACTCCCTCCTCCAGCCAACTTAGGACCACCCTCCCAAAAAAAATCCCTGAGCCTTGCCACATATTCACTATTCCCCCTGACTTTGAACTCTCTGAGCCAGAAAGGACTCACATTGGTAACCTCTCCATCCCCACTTCAACAAATTCCCAATCCGCCACAATGTGTTGCTCTTCTTCCACCGCCTCTGCACCTTCTTCTTTGACAAAAACTCCCAACTCCATCTGAGGAGCTGTTCTCATGCCTCCAACCTTCCTCCTCCACTTGGTCACCCCCGGCTGGCCTTGTATCCGCCCTAAGCTTCTTCATTGCTGAGTGCCGACGTGATATTGGCCACCTTCATTTCTCCACCCTCCTCACCAATTCCAACCTCACCCCTTCCGAATGTGCAGCGCTTCACTCTCTCTGCACCAATCTCTGGGTCACCATCAAACCTGCTGACAAAGGTGGGGCGATCGTAGTCTGAAGATTGGACCTCTATGTTGCAGAGGCCAAACGCCAGCTCTCCGAAACCACATCCTACCCCCTCCCTTGCCCACGGCCCCACTGCGACCCATCAGGCCAAAATCACTCACACTGTCCATGCACTCATTGGCTCCAGTGATCTCCCCTCCATTGCCTCCAAACTCAGAGTCCCCAGCCCCATACTGCCCGATTCTATCTGCTCCCCAAGATCCACAAGCCAAACTACCTCAACCCATTATCTCAGCATGCTCCTGCCCCACTGAACTAATGTCATCCTACCTTGACTCCATCCTCTCCCCCTTGGTTCAGGCATTTCTCATGTACATCTGTGATACCAACCACGAGCTCCATCTCTTCAGTAACTTCCAGCTCCCCGGCCCCCAGCACTTTATCTTCACTATAGATGGGCAGTCCTTGACACATCTCCAGGCCCTCTACTTTTTCCTCTCTAACAGACCCATCCAGACCCCCTCCATCAATGCCCGCCTCAGCCTCGCCTTCTCGCTCTCAATAACTTTTTCTTTAACTCATTCCATTTTCTCCAAATCCAAGGCACGGCCATGGGCACCCGGATGGTCCCCAGCTACACCTGCCTCTTTGACGGCAATGTCAAACAGTCCCTCTTGGGTACCTACACAGGCACTAAGCCCCAACTCTTCCGTCATTAAATTGATTACTGCATCGGCGTAGCATCCTGCACCCAGGCTGAACTGGAGCAGTGCATCAACTTCGCCCATAACCTCCAACCCACCCTCAAATTTACTTGGTCCATCTCGGACACCTCCCTCCCCTTTCTTGACCTCTCCATTTTGATCTCCAGCGACATTCTCCAGATGAACATTTACTACAAATCCACAGACTCCTATAACTGCCTGGACTACACCTCCTCCTACCCAGTATCTTACAAAAACTCCATCCCATTCTCCCAATTCCTCCAGCTCATCTACTCGGATGAACAGACATTCCACTCCCAAGCATCCCAGATATCCATCTATTTCGAACATCGTGCTTTTGGTCCCTCTGTCATCCAGGCAGTCCTCCACTGCGCCACCTCCATTCCCTGTTCCACTGCTCTAAACCCACCTGTACTCACCTACCACCCCACCAGTCTCCACATCCAATGCATCATCCTTAAATTTCAATTAGACCCCACCAACAAGAACATCTTCCCCTCCCCACCCCCTTCTGCCTTCCGCAAGGACGGTTCTCTTTCATAGTCCTTGGTTTGCGCCACTTTCCCCACCAACCCCCCCCAAACCCCTAGGTACCTTCCACTGCAACCAGAAAAGATGCAAATCCTGTCAGTATACAAACTCCCTCACTTCCATCCAGGGCCCCAAACAGTCCTTCCAGGTGAGACAAAGGGTCACCTGCCTCTTCTCCAACCTAGTTTACTGCATCAGGTGCTCCCAATGTGATTTTCTCTACACTGGGGAGACCAAACATAAACTTAGGGATCAGTTTGCTGAGCATCTCAGCATCGCCCACTGGTGCCAACTGGACCTCCCAGTCACTGCGCATTTTAATTCGCCTTTCCACTCCCTTTCTGACATGACCATCCTTTGCCTCCTCCATTGCCACAATGAACCAAACCACAAATTGGAGAACAACACCTCATCTTCCACCTGGGCAGCCTACAGCCCAGAGGACTCAATATTGAGTTCTCCAATTTCAAATAATCTCCCTTTCATTCCTGTCCCCCGACTCCCTTCCCAGCGCATCCACCTCCCTTCCACTCTTCCCAGCCACTTACCACATTCATTCCTCCCAATGACCAGATCGTACCCTCTGCCTATCTTCACCTATACCTACTTCACGACCCTGCTCCCACCACCCCCTTTATCTGCAGCTCCCCCTATATCCACCCCCAGATCTGAAGAAGGGTTACACCCGAAATGTCGAGTTCTCCACCTCCTGATGCTGCCTGGTTTGCTGTGTTCTTCCAGCCTACTGACTATCCAGAACAAAGCAGCCAGTTTGATTAGCATCACACCCACAAGCATCTACTCCCTCCACTGCCAATGCTCAGTAGGAGCAGTCATCTACAAATACACAGCAGAGATTCACCAAAGCTCCTTAGATAGCATCTTCCAAACCCATAATCACTTCCATCTAGAAGTGCAAGGGAAGTAGATACTTGGGAACACTGCCACCTGCAAGTCCCCCTCCAAGCCACTCATCATCCTGACTTGAAGACAAATCGTCACTCCTTCATTGTCACTGGGTCAAACTCCTGGAATTCCCTCCCTAATAGCATTGTGGGCCAACTCACAGCAGGTTGATTGCAGCGGTTCAAGAAGACAGCTCACCACCACTTTCTCAAGGGTAATGAATGTTGGTCAAACACCAGTGCCCACATCCTTTGAAGGAATTTTAAGAAATTCTGGTCTGCAAGGTCTCCCCCAAGAACTTCATCTTTAGAAGGCTACACAATGGCCTTGGTGGAAGAAAGGGTTGTACTATAGTTATTACACTCAGCCTCAGTAAGGGGATGTGTAATGGAGTCATCAGCCACGTTTGCAGAGGGTAGCACTTGTCTCCAAGTAACCACATTTATAAGACATTCAGCTCTTGAAACAAAGCAGGAATATGAGAGTTCTCAAATATACAGCCATCAGGACAGCTTCAAGTGTATTGATGTGGTACCAATAATCACAGATGCTGGAGGCTGAGGGGTGACCTCATAGAGGTTTATAAAATCATGAGGGGCATGGATAGAATAAATAGACAAAGTCATTTCCTTATGGTGGGGGAGTCCAGAACTAGAGGGCATAGGTTTAAGATGAAAGGGGAAAGATATAAAAGAGACCCAAGAGGCAACCTTTTCACTCAGAGGGTAGTACATGTATGGAATGAGCTGCGAGAGGAAGTAGTGGAGGCTAGTACAATTGCAACACTAAAAAGGCATCTGGATGGATATATGAATAGGAAGGGTTTGGAGAGATATGGCCAGGTCCTGGCAGATGGGACTAGATTGGGCTGGGATATCTGGCTGGCATGGACGAGTTGGACTGAAGGGTCTGTTTCCGTGCTGTACATCTCTATGACTCTATGACTTGTACATTGTTGATATGAAATCTTTTTCTATTGATAAGGTCTGTCATATTATGACATGGCTTTCTCATTGCGACACCTATACAGCCTATGGTGCCATGCACCTGGGGGAGGCCACCTTTGTTTAGAAAGGATACTGCCTGGGCACCAGTACTGACCTTATCATGGGCCAACAAGATGAAGCAGTATGAGTGGTCACAGCCTTGATATGTTTGAATGTTGAGAATTCAGAGATCCCACACAGGTTCTCATTTGATTCTTGAAAGCAGTCAGCCGCATAAAAAATTAGCACAGTTGTCACATCATTGGCCAATGGGATCAAATGGCCACCCATCCTGACGCAAATCCCAATCCAGCAGATGGCCTAGTGTGTGATTGTGTCCTGGGACATCCTCAATCTCCAGTGGCAATAGATTTTGTTCATCTGGAGGAAATAGCATCAAGGACTTTGGGTCATCTATAACTCCTCTGCATCTTGATGGGATCTTCATGTGAAGGCTGTTCACCACCAGCTGCAGGTTGCTGCCTTGTTATATGCTGGCACATATAGTAGGTGTGATGTAGTACGGTGCGTTACCAAATTGTGTCCATCCCCTTGACTCATCACTACTGGCTACCTTGTTTCACTTAAAAGCAAGGAACACAGAAGTACTGTTGGGTTGTACATTCTGAATGAGGTGGCGAAGCACAAAATACAAGGTAAGGTTAAGATGCTGTGAGCATTCAAGTAGGTTCAAAATGAGTGAATGCTAAGAAAGCAAGCAAAAAACCACAGATGCATCCTATTCCGATGCATGAGATTGGTGCTTGTCTCTACACACAAAGTGGCCTAAGCAACATTGCAATGTAAGGTGTCAGTGCATTCCAAAGTGCAGCAATCAAGTGGAGAACTGTACCCATATTTGTATGTAGTGATGCTGTTGTCTTGACTAGACTGCAAAGTCTCCCCTGAGAAATTCTTGTTCAGGAAGTTTATCACCTGTTACACAATGCCAATGACAACACCCTTAAATGGAGTGGGGAGAAATGATAGGGCAGAGGCAGTTGCTGTCTGTAGAGAGTCACTGGAGGGGCTACTGACCATGTAGGAACGTGTGGTGAACAGCAGCTGTCAGGTACCCATTCTGACAAACCTGAGAAATTGCTGCCATCTAGTTTCTCCTTGCTGCTGATTGGAAGAAGAGCCAACTGCATACAAACAAGGTAAGATGAGGCCCCTCGCCACTCAGTAGCAAGATTCTCGTCTTGCCTTTCAAAGTTTGAGTGGAAAATCGGACTTGTTCTTCACAACAATCAAAATCTATCTTTTCTGATTGCCAACTAACTCACCATTGTTCAAGCACTGGGAAAATTTAAACAAATTTCTCTGACTGAATAACTTTAATGTACTTCATATCTATCGAAACATTTGCTGAGGCAAACTCAATTCAAAACAAGCATCTGAACCAATACAGAAAAAGAGAAGCAACAGAAATTGAAATAAAGTCAAATCACATACAAAACAAGCAATCAAAAATAAATCTAGTTAACTAAATGAAAGACAGAAAGGAAAAGGAAAAACAAAATATTCAAATCATTTTAAAACAGTATTAAAATCTCTAAGAATTTACTACCTGTAGGATTGAGCCTGCAGTTAAAATGTACCTTGTTTGGGCTGGAAAGCTTAATTGTCATTACATTGACAATGAACACATTGCACGTACATATACTGTTAAGTATGAGTCCTAACTTTCTGCAGTGAGGTTAACTGACAGTTGAAGTGAAAATCCAGCAAATGTTTAAGAGAAACCAACAGATTGAGAGTGGATGCTACTTGTAAAAAGAAAACAGTCACATAAACCAACTAACAAGTTCTGGATAGGTGCAATTCAGGCTCGATCTTTTCTTCCCCTGAATTTGGTGATTGATATACACAGTAATGATGGTATATGATCTCACTATTAATTTTCAATCAAGTTTTAGCCAGTAATAACTCCATACCACACTTGGATTAATGTAGCTTGAGTTTTGAAATTTAACTGCTTTTGACTTTCAATTTCTTTGGGCCTGAAATTCATGCACTCTCCTTATTGCAAAACCTTAATTGTGCACCGTGAAGATGTATGTTCATCCAAATGCTCTTGTACTTGCCCCATAGGAAGCTGGTAAATTATCATATTTATTTCTAACTATTACACAATGCAAAGTAAAAGAACGGAATGGGAAATTCTGAGGGATGATTGAATAGGCTAGGATTGTTTGCTTTGGAACAAAGGACACTGAGTGGATAAAAACATGAAAGGCTTATTAGCATTGTTAAGAATCATCTATTTCCCTTAGCAGGGAGGTCAATACCAGGGGTATAGACTTAAAGTAACTGGCTGGAAGATTAGAAGTACTTTGAGAAGAAATTATTTTGATCCAGAGTGTGCGAGGATCTGGAACTCACTGCCTGTAGAAGCAGAAACACTCATCACATTAGAAAGGTACGTGGTTATGAACTTGAAATGTTGTAACATGTAACTATATGAATCAAAAGCTGGAAATTGGGGGATTAGGCTGTATTGTTGTCTGCCAGCCAGCACAGAAACAAATTGTTTCTTCCTGTGCCGTCAAGTTTTTTTATATTCAAAACTCTGCATGTTAGGTTAACGTGGCTGAACTAAAATAAATTGATCATAATCTTTAAATTTCAAAGGACAGTACCTAATATTCAGAGTTAACAAGTCCTGATTATAAGCTATAACATGTGAAAACAAGAAATTACTTTGGTTTGTAAGTTAAGCAGTACCATCATTTACGTTGGACAAAATAAAACATAACTGCAAAAAAGCCTGAAGGGAAATTCCAAACACTGAATGCTCAAAATTGGCAGTGCATTTTTACTCATACATTTTTGTTCATTCTTGATTGGAGGATAACCCTCTACTCTGAAAGGAGTAACCTTCCTTTTTTTACATTTCCTTCAGCAACACCTCAAGGGTACAATACTTCAATGGATTAGTTTTACTCTGTTACTGTTCCATCTGGCTTTTATTCTGTCGGAACATACATACGCATGCTAGCATTAAATTCTATCTGTAAACCTTTAATCGACTTCTCACATACACAATTCAAAAATGTAGCATTGTATCATCGAATCCCTACAGTTTGAGAACAGGCCATTTGCCCAACAAGACTACACTGATCCTTCGAAGAGCATCCCATCCAGACCCACACCCCTAGTCTATTATTCTACATTTCCCCTGACTAATGCCCATAACCTACATATCCCTGAACACGATGGGCAATTTAGCATGGCCAATTCACCTAATCTGCATATCTTTGGATTGTGGGAGGAAACTGGAACATCTGGAAGAAACCCACGCATACACGGGGAGAATGTGCAAACTCCACACCGTCACCCAAGGCTGGAATCAAACCTGGGTCCCTGGTGCTGTGGGGCAGCAATACTAACCACTGAGCCACCATGCCGCTTTGCTGATTCAATTTGATGAAAATGTAATCATTTGCCCAATAGGTGCATTGGATATAAAGGTATTGTTATAACCAGGTTGTACAAAATGTTACAATCTATGACTCTATGTTGTGGTTCTGTTCGCCGAGCTAGGAGTTTTTGTTGCAAACGTTTCGTCCCCTTTCTAGGTGACATCCTCAGTGCTTGGGAGCCTCCTGTGAAGCGCTTCTGTAATGTTTCCTTCAGCATTTATAGTGGCTTGTCTCTGCTGCTTCCAGTTGTCAGTTGCTGTACGCTGCAGTGGCCGGTATATTGGGTCCACGTCGATGTGTTTGTTGATAGAATCAGTGGATGAGTGCCATGCCTCTAGGAATTCCCTGGCTGTTCTCTGTTTGGCTTGCGCTATAATAGTAGTGTTGTTCCAGTCGAATTCATGTTGTTTGTCGTCTGTGTGTGTGGCTACTAAGGATAGCTGGTCGTGTCGTTTCGTGGCTAGTTGGTGCTCGTGAATGCGGGTTGTTAGCTGTCTTCCTGTTTGTCCTATGTAGTGTTTTGTGCAGTCCTTGCATGGGATTTTGTACACTACGTTGGTTTTGCTCAGGCTGGATATCGGGTCCTTTGTCCTGGTGAGTTGTTGTCTGAGAGTGGCTGTTGGTTTGTGTGCTGTTATGAGTCCTAGTGGTCGCAGCAGTCTGGCTGTCACTTCAGAAATGCTCCTGATTAATGGTAGTGTGGCTAGTCCTTTGGGTTGTGGCATGTCCTCGTTCCGTTGTCTTTTCCTTAGGCATCTGTTAATGAAATTGCGTGGGTATCCATTTTTGGTGAATACCTTGTAGGTGTATAGGTGTTCTTCTTCCTCTTTTTGCCGTTCTGGTGTACTGCAATGTGTTGTGGCCCTTTTGAATAGTGTCCTGATGCAACTTTGTTTGTGTGTGTTGGGGTGGTTGCTTTCGTAGTTCAGGACTCGGTCTGTGTGTGTGGCTTTTCTGTATACCTTTGTGCTGAATTCTCCGTTCGGTGTTCCCTGTACCATCACGTCTAGGAATGGGAGCTGGTTGTCCTTTTCTTCCTCTCTCGTGAATCGGATTCCTGTAGTGTGGCATTGATGATCCAGTGTGTGTTCTCTATTTCTGTGTTTTTAATGATTACAAAGGTGTCGTCCACATATCTGACCCAGAGTTTGGGTTGTATTTGCGGTAAGACTGTTTGTTCTAACCTTTGCATTACTGCTTCTGCTATGAGTCCAGAGATCAGTGAGCCCATGGGTTCCATTGATTTGTTCGTATATCTGGTTGTTGAATGTGAAGTGTGTTGTGAGGCACAGGTCCAGTAGTTTAAGTATGCCGTCTTTGTTAATAGGTTCAACGTCCTGTTGTCTGTTCTGTATGTCCAGCAGGTTGGATATTGTTTCTCTGGCTAGGGTTTTGTCGACTGCACAAAACACTACATAGGACAAACAGGAAGACAGCTAACAACCCGCATCCACGAACACCAACTAGCCACAAAACGACATGACCAGCTATCCTTAGTAGCCACACACACAGACGACAAACAACATGAATTCGACTGGGACAACACTACTATTATAGCGCAAGCCAAACAGAGAACAGCCAGGGAATTCCTAGAGGCATATACGAACAAATCAACGGAACACCCATGGGCTCACCGATCTCTGGACTCATAGCAGAAGCAGATTGAGGATGGAGGCCTCAATCCTAACGCACAGAATTTATAGCAAAAATTTACAGTGTGATGTAATTGAAATTATACATTGAAAAATTCATTGTCTGTTAAGCCTTTCATCTGTTAGAATACCGTGATAGTTTCACTTCTTTCATTTCTTATATAAATTCTGTGTGTTAGAATTGAGCCCTCCACTACCACCTGATGAAGGAGCGACGCTTCAAAAGCTAGTGTGTTTCCAAATAAACCTGTTGGATTATAACCTGGTGTTGTGTGATTTTAAACTAGGTTTAATAGAGGCAGTATAAGGATGGGATAGCATTTAAATATTATTGAAATGAGCATGGCAGGTTCAAATTTAACTTCAATACAAATTTAATTGGTTGTTCCTTGGTTTCAAAAGTCTCTCAAAACTTGGCAATTGAAGTGAACTGAAGATTGCTCTAGGTAAAGGTAAAAGTCGCTAAAGCACACCTGTGGGCAAAGATGAACAGAAATGTTTCCTTTCCTGATCACAACACCCCAATCTACCTGTTTATTTGGGATCGGGATCCCTTTCATTCAAAATTATTTCCCTGGTGAGGTGGGAAGGAGGATTGAGATTGAGACTATCCATCTGCCCAACCACTGGCTGCTGTGACAGTCTCCATGGGGCTGCAACCAGCTCCAAGTTTCTCCCTGATTGAAAGTAACCCAAAGCTGTCGATCAATCTGACTTCCAGGCAGGGTTATGTCAAAAAATATGCATGCTTGAGGAGCATCCTTGAAAGCATTCAGCAAAAAACAATATTCCCTCTGTCTTGTGCAGCCACGATCAGTAAGATTTTATAAGTTGCGCCTATACTGAGCCATTTAATTCAGAGAACACTTAACGAAACTGTACAAAATATTTACATGGTCCACACATTGAAATGAATCATTCGTGCACTACAAGAAAGAGTTAAAGGGTATGATGGAGGATGTGTTAATATCAAAGTAAGTGATTTTAAATGACAGTTTTCTAAAAATCATGGTATATATGATGCAAAACCAAACTATAGACTCAATTCACAAGAAATAAAATTTTCTTCTATTGTAATTTTATTTCAACTTGTCATATTAAATTAAACTGGATGAGATGTCATACGATATTTGTTCATTCTAATTGTATTTTCCCAGCTACTTCCTGGATTTGGAAGATAGTTATGTCAACATTTATAATTTATGCATTTTCTTAGCAATTTACTATTTCTGCCCAGAATTAAGCACAAAATAATAAGAATTTCCAATATTGTTTAAATAATTGGATGCAAAGAATATAATGATTTGTGAATGTTTATAAACATTACATTCATGGTGTATCTGATTGATAGTTTTGTTTTATTAAATAATTTATATTGATATACTAAGAAAACTAATTTCCAATGGAATTGTAATTATTTGTTCTAATTTAAAAATGACTGTTTATTTTCTTTAGAAGATGTACTTGCAAAATTATGATTGAATCATTTGCTGGCTTACCATTTTTTTTGAAAATCAGATGTATGTATACTAGGATCAAGGGTGTGTACTTCAAGCTATCTTATTCCATTGCTTTTGCTCTTACCACTCATTACAGGTCCAAGGTGGCGTTAGAAAAGTCATACCCAAGTTTCAATGAGAGAAAGCAGCAGAGAGATGCAGCTGTAGATAAGTGAAGTGAAAAATAGGTGATACACTTTCCAAGAAATTACAAAAGTCACTTGTCAAACAGTAAAAGCATTCTCTGAGAATAGAAACCTTGCAATTGGCCATTGCTGGAGCTCTTCAATTTCACTGAAAACAGTGCATTTCCAGCTTGTCATTTTCACTGAAGAAGCTTTTTCTGCTCTACACTCATCTCAGCAAATATCTGCTAATCCATCCTGACCATCCTGGTATCTGTCCTATTCACTGGCAATGTTCTCTGGAAGCACAGATAACATACTGTATTGTGTACCAGCAACTAGCTTTGAAAGATTGCAATGAGGACAGTTTGCACACAGGAACAGAATGCTAGCTCGCAGAGTCTACTCAACATCAACTTAGAGATGCTAGTTTGCTATCACCACCTACTTCGAGAGATTACAAGAAGATAGTAGAAGTACAGGCAATCAATGATTTCAAAATGGAAGAGGATAGGCATTTGATAGGCATTAGGTAAAAACAACAACTGCAGATTCTGGAAACCAGATTCTGGATTATTGGTGCTGGAAAAGCACAGCAGTTCTTCACAGGACCAGACAGTTAAAGTGGATGAACGGACTGAGCAGATTACTCTACAGAAAGCTTACACAGACTTGATTATTCCATTAGATACATTGTTTCAGGAGGTTTCCTTACCTTAAGTAAACCTATAGTAAATTTTACATATCCCTTATTTAATCTGCATGGTCAACTCAACATAGTTACAGCCAAAACACTTCCATGCAGGCTGTCTTTAAACATGTCAATATTATATCATGCACATATTTCCTGATGCAGAAACTGTTCTGACTCAGCATGATAATATTAAAAACATCCTCAGTGTGTGAAAATAAGAAGTACAGGTGTTATTTTCTGCTATTTCTTGTTGTAGCAACAAATTTCAACCTGCTATCTTGATGAGTATCTGCAGAACGTGTCAAACCTGGGATGTAGTTCAAAATACTGACACTACTTTTTCTTTTTCATTGAAATACTAAATACCTTATGGAGGACATAGGAGAAAAAGAAATGTTGAGACTAAGATTGAATTGCAAAATTCAATGAACACTATCTAAACAGACTTGACTCAAATAATAAAAAAGATTTCCGGTCAAAGTATTTAAAATTTTGACATCTTTATGTTTCAATCTCGGATCATAGGAAATAGGAGCAGGTGTAAACTATTGCCCCTTGAGCCTCCTTAGCCTTTCAAATAGATTACAGATCGATAAAGGATAGATCGGCGTATTTTTAGAAGGCAAAAGTTAAATACAGTGATGTCCAATGAGACTTGGGGGTTCAGCTGCGTAGCTCTTTAAAATGCCATTTTCCATGGTGTGGAAAATAGTCTAGAAGGTTAATGGAATGCTGGCCTTCATATCTAAAGGGCTGGAGTATAGGGATGCAGATGTTATGCTGTAGTTATACAAAACCCTAATGAGACCCCACTTAGGGTATGTTGAGCAGATCTGGGCATCACATCCTAGGAAGAATACTCTAAGCCTGGAGGAAGTTCAATACAAGTTTACAAGGATGATACCTGGGGTTGGTTATGAGGAGAGATTTGTCAAATTAGGCTTTTGTTATCTAGAATTTAACAAGTTAGGAGGTGATCTAATTGAGGTCTTCAGGATAGTAATTGGAAAAGAGAGGTTCAATAAAAATGAACTATTTTCACTGATTGAAGACTCTAGAACCGGGGGCAGAGTCTAAGAATTAGGGCTGGAAGAGATGTTAGAAAGCACAAATAGCAGTGGAGGTTTGGAACTCTCTTCCTCAAATGGTGGTTGATGGTAATTGAATTGATAAGAATGAAATAGACAACTTTTTATTAAGCAAGGGTATCAAGGGATATGGGCCTAAAGCGGGAATATGGAGTTAGGTCACATCAGCCAAGATCTAATTGAATGGTTGACCAGGCTCAAGGGGCAGAATTACTACTTCTATTCCTACATTACTAAATTATGGCTAATCTTCTCTCTCAAGGCCATTTCCCCACACTATCCTCATTGACATTGTTAATATCAAGAAATCTTTTAATCTCTATCTTGACTACACTTATTACCTGAGTCTCATAGCTCTCTGGCATTGAGAATTACAAAGATTCACTATCCCCTTGGTGAAGAAATTCCCTCTTAAGTCAGTACTAAATGGGTGACCACTTTTTCTGGGACTGTGTCCCCGGTACTTGATCACTACATTCCAATCTCGACTCCAAATTCCATCTAAGGTAAACAGCCTTCCTGCATTTATCATTTCAAGTCCTGTAAATATTTCATACTTTTCAATTCGATCAATTCTCATGCTTCAAAACTGTAAAGAATATAGTCAGTGTTTCTCCTCAGGACAATCCCACCATCCCAGATATCCACCTGGTAAATCGTTGTTGCACTGTTAGTGAGTCAAGTAAACCCTTCCTAAGGGAAAGAGAGCAAAAATCATGCACTTGAGATGATGTCTCATGAAAGCTCAATACAACTAGAGCAAGATTTCTTTACTCCTGCTTTCAAATCCTATGAAATAAAAGTCAAAATACCATTTGTCTTTTTTATTGCTTGCTGTACCTGCATGTAAGCTTTCAGTGGCTTATGAACATGGACAGCCAGGTCCCTCTGTACATCAACACTTCCCAATCCCTCATAATTTAAGAAACACTTTACATTTCTGTTTTTCCCACCAAACTAGATAACTTCACATTTTTCTACATTATATCCCCATCTTTCATGTTCTAAATCTGTTTAAAGCCTCTTTGTATATTCCTTGTGACTCAAGTTCCTGCCTGGTTTCATGTCATGAGCAAACTTAAAGATATAACATTTTGTCCCCACACGCAAATCATTGTTCTAGATTGTGAATAGCTGGGGCCTAAGCACTTATCTTTGTGGTACCTGAGTAGACACAGTCTGCCACCCTGAGAAAGAACTGGTTATTTATACTCTGTTTTCTGTCTGTTAACCAATTCTGAATCAAAGTCCTAACATTATTATTTATATACTGAAAAATCTATGTTCTCTGGAAAGGTATTATTAACAATTGCAGGTTCAAAGTAACAATAACTATTTCTTCATAAAATGCACTAAGGTCTGTCCAACTGAAAACAACAAGAGTGATTGACATGAGCTTTTCTTTCCATTGTTCAAGGTGCAACAAAATAACTTTAAATTAGATTATCAATTTCATCAGTGTGAACAAATAGATGCCAAAACAACTGTTAACATTTTAAGCTATTATAATAAGCATACAACAAAAGACTGCAGTATTAATTTTCACTAACCAGCTATTGCAGTCGGGATTGCTTGACCTATGTCAAGTGAATACAGGAATTATAACTTCACCACCAAGTTAGGACAAGGTCATTTGCTGCAAAACTGTTCCCAGACAGCAGAATTCCACTGATCAAAATTTCCCATATGTCTAGGGAACACTCACTTCCCTGGGGCTAAGGAAGAAAGGAGCAGAGACTTGCGATGCCGACAACAGGCATGATCCTTGCACAGACTTAGAAAATCAGAGGAAAAGCCTGGAAGACTCCATATACCTTCTTTTCCTCTGGACATGCAGTTAGGTATTCACTGGGAGGTCTGAGTGGAAAATCTGGTGGCACAGATGTCATCTGGTCTCCTGCAGATTGGAGGATCTGAGTGGTCCTATAGCATGGCAACTGTAGGATTGCCAACCTTCTAATTGTCCTAGAGTTTCTAAGAACCACAGATTAAACTCCCAGGCACTAAAGAAAACAACCTGGATAAAATTGGGAAAAGGTGTTATTGGACCAATGATAAGATGTAGACATTTGATAATCAGGTATGATGGGCAATGGGGGAGCAGATATTTCCACTATTTGCTTATGTCTTGTGATTCCTTAAATTCAAATTAAAACACTATTTTACGCAGATAAAGGAGCTGAAATCGAGTGTATTTCTTAAACCTTGCATGCGCTGCAGAATGATACATTGTTGAGTTGATAAATTCTTGATGTCACAAGGAATTAAGGGCTACAGGGAGAATGCTGGTAAGTGGAGTTGAAATGCCCATCAGCCATGATTGAATGATGGAGTGGACTCGATGGGCCGAATGGCCTTACTTCCACTCTTATGTCTTATGGTCTTGAGTGATGTGATATTCTGGATACACATGAACATATGCTCTGAAGGAATCAGTGAAAGAAATACAGCTATAAGGACAGGTTCTAATTATTAAAATAATTATCATCCCATAATTAACAACTCACATAATTTTGAATTTTCTTTTTGAAAATGGAAAACACACACCGGCATGTAGAGACATTTGTCTTCTTGACAACAATGGTAACCATAGTCACACATCAAAACAAACTTCAAAAATACCTTCTCTAATGTCAGGAGAAGTTACCATAACATAGGTATTGATAAGGAAAACACACTTGGCTAGGAACTTTAATAACGTGGAACCATGTTATAATCCTAAAATATAGACTCTTGACAAATGAAAGTATTCACAAGTTCTGGCAATAGGAATATACCAACAGAAATAGGATATTTGACCAATCAAACCATTTATCCCATCACTGTAGATTATGGCTGAACATCTCTTCAATACCAATTTCCTAGACTATCCCATACCCCTTAATGCCATTAAGTTTCCAAAAATCTACTGATTTCTGTGTTCAAAACTCTCAAGGATTGATTTCCCACAGCCCCTTAGCTAGCAAATTCCAAAGATTCACCACTGTCTGAGTGAATAAATTCCTTCTCATCTCAGTAGTAAATGATCTATTACTTATCCTGACATTACGTCCCCTGGTTCTAGAGTTAACAGCCAGTGGAAACATCTATGTCTGCCCTGTAAGAATTTTTAAAGTTTCGGTGAGATCACCTCTCATTGAAGAATATAAATCCAATATCCTCAATCTGTCCTCATAAAACAATCCCACGTTCTCAGGGATTAATCTGGTGAACCTCTGTTGACTTTCTTCTTTGGCAATTGCATCTCTCCTTAGTTAAGGATATCAACGTGATATACAACACTCCAGATGAGATTTCCTTGTTAACTGCTTTCCTTTCATACATTGTTAGAAACTTTAACAGTTTGCCTCTATATTCCTTGCTAGCTTGTATTCATGTCCTCTTTCCCTTCCCTAGAACAGGGTGACTTCTCAGAATCAATAATAGCCAGATCTTACTTGGAAGTAACTTCCTTATAAACTTATTCACAGGATTGTATTTTAGAAGAAATGAACAGTACTTTAAACAAAATTGTGAACATAAAATAGGGAGAATCTAAGAGACAACCTCTTTATGTAAGAAATCAGTTATCAGGCTAAGACAAATTATTAGTATTGAGGAAGATGTCCGTTACAACTAGATTAGGTGGGGAAATTGGCTCCCCTATTTTAACCCCCTCTTGACTCGTCAGAAAAAAAATATTCTTCCTGTTTTTTAGCAAGCTATTGGACTTCATTCAGAGGTGTAGTTAACTGGATCAAAATGAAGGAGCCAATTCCAAGGTTTTCCTGTGAAAAACAAAGAGGGAATTTTATTACCTACTGAGTCTAAGAGGAAAAAATAGAACACATACTCAAATAATAGTAATAAGGTTTGAAGAGAGGATAAAGGTTCTGCAGTTTAGAAGACGGCAGAATCCTTGAGATGATAGATTTTTAAACTGAGACCACAGTTTTTAGTTGTTGGTGTCCTGAGCAATAGTGAAGTTTATAGCGTTGTGTTGGCGCATGGAATGGTTGGGTTCCCAAATTTGCTTTGACATTGGTGCTATATTTTGAGATGATGAAAAACACAGGAAAAGAAACAGAGAGAGGGTGTTTCAATCCTTGCTGCATTAATCCAAGTCCATTCTCTTTGCCCTGCTTCAAAAAATTGTTGCAAGACAGTTCAGTGTATAATCCTGAGTCTGGCTTCATTGTTTTTCCAAACTGACTAACCTCCAGGTGAGTAATATGTACAATTATCATTTGATCATTAATTAAAACAACAGATACAAATCTGAGTTTTTTGACATTGACTTTAGTTTCTAAGTTTCAGAGTATTTCGTTGGAATGCTTATTTCAGTGCAGATTGTTTCATTTATTTGACATTGCTCTCCTGGAGTTGCCTCAATATGAGAGGAAGTGATCATGTAGGTGATTTTAGGTTGGCATTTATCCTTTTAAAAAAATATTTTAGTTAATGAAATTTCTCAGGTATAACAAGTAATCAAAGGGAAGACGTTAACCAGGACAAACCAGGGTCCATTAGAGACCAAAGGGACAACCTGCATTTGGAGTTAGACGATATTGGTAAGGGGTTAAACAAGTAATTCATATGTCTTTACTTGCACAAAAGAGAATGTACAGAATTTGGGACAATTACTGTGGGGTTCTTGAGCAGATTGACATTTGGAATGATGAAGTATCAGAAACTTTGGTGGGCCTCTTGAGCCTCTAAAATGAACAAATACCCAGGACCTGATGAGTTGTATCACAGCCTCCTGTATGAAGTGAGGGTGGAAATTACAGGGGCAAGAGTGATCGGGCATAGTCAGCATTGCTCTCTCACAAGGACGGCTTGCCTAACAAATTTGACAAAACTTTGAGGAAGTGATCAGGTGTATAGATTAGGGCAGTGCAGCTGATGTAGTTTATATTGATTTCAGCATAACTTTTGATAAAGTTGCACATGGGAGACTGATAAAGAGTGTAAAAGCACATAGGATCAGGGTAATTTGGCAGGATGCCTCCAAAATTGGCTTAATGGGAGAGAAGGTGATGATGGAAGGCTGTTTGTGACTGGAGACTGGGATCAGTGTTAGGTATTTTATTGCTCTAGATATATATTACAATATAGATGAGAATGTGGGAGAGGTGAGAGGTGGGAGGGGGATAATAAGCAAGTTTGCGGATGACATAAAGACTGGCCAGGTAGTTAATGGTGACGAAGAAGGTCTTAGGTTACAAGAAAATATGGCTTGGTTGGTCATATGGGCTGATGGAATTTAACCCTGAAAAGTGAGAGGTGATATACTTTGGAAGCAGTAACAAGACAGGGGAGTACTCGATGAATGGTGGGACACTAGGAAGTCCAAAGATCCCTGAAGGCATCAGGACAGGTTAATATGGTTGTTAAGAAAGCATGTGGAACACTTGCCATTATCAGTGAAGGCATAAAGCAGAGAGGCTGTACAAAACTGTACTGTTAGGGCTGTACAAAACTTTTGTTAAACCATAGCTGGAATATTGTGTGTAGTTTTAGTTTTCACATTATAGTAAGGATGTGATTACATTGGAGGGGGTGCAGAGGAGATTCACCAGGATGCTGTATTTTAGTTATGAAAAGGCTCTATGATGTTCTTGGGTTATTTTCTTTAGAGCAGAGAACAGTGAGGTTTACAAGACTATGAGAGACATGAATGGGGTGGATAAAAGGTAGCAATTCCCCTTAATTGCAAGGTTAATAATTTTCAGATGAAAGGCAAAAGGTTTATAGGGGATTGGAGGAAAATCTTTTTTTAACCAGACTGTGGTGGGAATCGGAAATGCACTGCCTGGGAGGGTGGTTGAGATGTACAACCTCAAAAACTTTGAGTACTTGACATGTCATAATATTCAAGGTTATAGGCCAAATACTAGAGAATGAGATTAGACAAGTTGGCATAGACTAAATGGGCCAAATAGTCTCTTCTGTTCTGTTTGACTCTATAGTTCCTTATAAAAAATGTCCAACTTGTACAGAAAAGATTTACAAGGATGTTGCCAGGGTTGATGGATTTGAGCTAGAGAGACTGAATGGGCTGCGGCTGTTTTCCCTGGTGCGTCGGAAGCTGAGGGATGACCTTATCGAGGTTTATAAAATCATGAGAGGCATGGATAGGATAAACAGACAAAGTCTTTTCTCTGGGGTGAGGGGAGTCCAGAACTAGAGGGCATAGGTTTAGGGTGAGAAAGAAAGATATAAAAGAGACCTAAGGGGCAATGTTTTCATGCAGACAGTTGTGTATGTATGGAATGAGATACCAGAGGAAGTAGTGGAGGCTGGTACAAATGCAACATTTAAAAGGCATTTGGATGGGTGTAAGAATAGGAAGGGTTTAGAGGGATATGGGGCAAGTGCTGGCAAATGGGACTGGATAAGGTTTGGATATCTGGTTGGACCGAAGGGTCTGTTTCTGTGCTGTACATCTCTATGACCCTGATAATTTCAGGATAATTATAATTTGACTCTAAATTTCCAGAAGTATTATCCTGAAGAGGGTAATAATCTTGGCTAGCTCCTTGCCTTTGGGGAGAGATCAGATCCATTTAAGCATTTTTGAGAAGTATCCTTTTCTACCTGAAGATCCGAGATGTACTCCTGGTCTGGGATTGTCCCAAAACTAGTTATGATTGTAACAGAGCATAATATGTAACAGAATAACTGTAAACCCTTTTGTAACAATAAAACTTCATGTGTATCAACAGTGTCAACCGTTTGCAGTTTGTTCAGTCCAATCAGAATTTTTTATATACAATGGTGTGCAGACCCTCAAATGAGCTGGGCTTTTCATCTGGTTCTTTAAGTTTTTTTTTAATATACTGCTTATATTTCTCAAACTCATTAAGAAATATTCAACAAATTTACCTGATTCCTGGCTTTGAAAGTCATTTGGCTTTGTGGTGGATCCACTATTTTTAATTGGTGCTGAAAAGTTATCAAAAAAATTGTTTGTCTTTTTACTGTCATCCTCACTCATCTCCATTTTGTAAAGATCAAATCTTTTCTCTCTTGCCCACAAATGTTGCTGACCCTTGCATCTTCACCAGCACCTTTAGAAAATGGCAGAGTGTCAATTTGTACGAATGTTTAAATATCTCGAATGTCTCTATAACATCATCAGCTTCCCACTGCTACCTGAGCTGAAGTTGCAAGTTTATTGTTGCGACAGATATTTCTTTTTTGTTCAATCCAATTTTCTCTACCTTTCTGGACCTAAGTCTAGTTGATATTTCTCAATTTAATCCAGCATTTATTATTTGACAAATACGTGCTACTACTGTGTTACGCCTTATGGTTCTGAGAAGTCCAAAGTATTCTCATTTTTAGTCACAAATGTTGGAGTTGACACTGAGATCTTTTCATGTGCTGCAGAATGAACCATTATGACTTTAATGCACAGTAGTGCTGTCGTGACAAATGTGGCATTCTGGGCATTTGATTATACATACAAATAACAACTTAATTTTCTAACTTTTTAAAAACAATATAGCACTATAATTGGTGGCCTGAAGTGCTTTAATCAGTACTGGCACTACATAACAGCTTTTTGTAACTTTTCTGCAGTGTCTGTTGTCCATCTTGGCAGCATGACCTGCCGAACACAACTGGCTTGGAGGAAGACTTTTGATGTAGGTGACGTTAACTGTTTCCAGGACTTCAATATTTGTGGTGCAACCCTGCCAGTCAATTGTAATGATGCTGTGGATGCTATAGAAGTCCTCTAGAATACATATGTGATGGCCGTACAAGAATTATGTCTCAACACCATACACAATGATGGTGAGGACTATGATATTAAACACTTAAGTGAAGCGTATCAGAAATTTCTCAGCATTCCAGGATGGACTACCTGTTGGTGTAGTGTTTTGCCACCGATGCTTCTCAAGAGGTTTTGGGTTTAATTTGCTGGTCCATAGGTAGATTTCACTGCTTCAGAGCAGCTCTTTGTATCACCAGTATTAGCATATACTTGAGGTTTCTTGGCAAATGTGTTCCTTTAATCATTTCGAAAGTTTCTCTGTTTATATTTAAGGTTGCTGTATACTTGACAATAGGCTGAACTAGCGAGCCTTTACATTGCTGGCAGATTGAGGATTTCCTTGTAATTTCATCAGACTTGTAGCTTTAATATGAACAGAATTTGCCTGGAGTATAATCAGCAGTGAGATTAGAGTGTTCCATTCTGGTCTGTAAGGTTTCTTGACATTGATCTGTGTAAGGAAAGGTTTGTAGGTTGCTGATTCTAAATGTCTTTGGTAGGTTATCTCTAGGTCTGTTAATGAATGTAGGCTTGAAATGGAAGTTCAGCTTTGAGTGAACAAGCTAGTGGTTTCTTTGCATGGCAGTCAGCATTGGGGATAACTCGAGTATTCAGAACATCCTTTAGGTCACATTAGCTAACTAAGATGAAGTTTATTGGGTATCAGTGCTTAGAGCAGGGATAAGACCATAAGACACAGAAGCAGAAATTAGGCCATTCAGCCCATCAAGTCTGCTGTGCCATTCAATCATGGCTAGTAGGTTTCTCAAATCCATTTCTCCTGTTTTCTCCCTGTAACCCATCATACTCAAGAACCTATCAACCTCAGTCTTAAATATACTCAATGACCTGGCCTCCACAGCCTTCTGTGGAAATGAATTCCAGAGATTCACCACTCTCTGACTGAAGAAGTTTCTCCTTATCTCCATTCTAAAAAGTCTTCCCTTTACTCTAAGGCTGTGCCCTTGGGTCCCAGTCTCTCCTACCAACTGAAACATCTTCCCAATATCCACTCTGTCCAGGCCATTCAGTATTCTGTGTGTTTCAATTAGATCCGCATCCCCAATCCTTCTATAAACTCCAATGAGGATAAACCCAGAGTCCTCAAACATTCCTCATATGTTAAGCTTTTCATTCCTCGGACCATTGTCGTGAACCTCCTCTGAACACACTGCAGGGCCAGTACATCCTTCCTGAAATATGGGGCCCAAAACTGTGCACATAATCCAAATGTGGTCACAGCAGAGCCTTATACAGCCTCAGAAGTACATCCCCACTTTTATATTCAAGCCCTCTCAAAATAAATGCCGTAATTACATTTGCCTTCCTAACCACTGACTCAACCTGCAAGTTTGCCTTGAAAGAAACCTGGACTAGAACTCTCAAATCTCTTTGCACTTCAGACTTCTGAATTTTCTCCCCATTTAGAAAATAGTCTAAGCCTCTATTCTTCCTATGGAATTGCATGACCTCACACTCTCCCACGTTGTATTCCATCCACCACTTCATTGTCCACTCTCCTAACTTGTCCAAATCCTTCCACAGCCTCCCCGCCTCCTCAATGTTACCTGTCCCTGTACTTATCTTTGCATTATGTGCAAACTTAGCCAGAATGCCCTCATTAATGTATAAATGAAAAGTTGTGGTCCCAACACTGAGCCTTGCAGAACACTACTTGTCACCAGCTGCCATCCTGAGAAGGACGTTTTATCCTTATTCTCTGTTTTGTGCCAGACAGTCAAGCTTCCATTCATGCAAGCAACTTGCCTGTAACACCATGGGCCCTTATCTTACTCAGTAGCCTCCTGTGCAGAACCTTGTCAAAGGCCTTGTTGAAGTCCAGGTAGATAACATCCATTGCCTCTTCTTTGTCTAAGTTGCTTATTACTTCCTCAAAGAATTCTAACAGATTTGTCAAGCATGACCGCCCCTTGATGAAAACATGTTGATTTTGCCCTATTTTACCATTTACTTGCAAGTATTCAGAAATTTCATCCCTCACAATGGATTCCAGAATTTTACGCAAAACCAAGGTTAGGCTAATCAATCTGTAATTTTACATCTTTTGCCTTACTCCCTTTTTAAAGAGGGGTGTCCTCTGGGACCCTCCCTGATTCTCATGATTCCTGAAAGATAATCAACTAATGATACATGCATGTGAAATCCTTGAAGTCCTTTTTTTTGTTGTAAGGTGTTGGTAATGGACAGTTCTCTTCCTGCACAATGAATAGACATTGGTTTTATTCCAGTTTCCAGTTCCATAATTTCTGAGCATATCCTGAATGACTACTGAATGAGGTTGAGGGTCATAGGAGCAACCGCTGTTATCCGAGTTCAATATTATTTGCATGTTCCAACTGGCAAGATCGAGAATTTTACTGCAAGAGTAGGAGTTTGTGTTTTATTCTGTTGCATTTTGACCATATTGAGCTGACTGTTGGCTGTAGCTATCTTTTCTAGTCCCCTTTCCAAATTAGGAGCACTGTCCTTCATAAAAACTGCTTTATCACTCAGGTTGCTAGTGGCTGAAATTGTCTCTAGGTCATCATCAAATGGAATAATATCCAGTACCATCTGCATGCAGGATTTGAACGCAGCTGCTAGTCTCATCCTTCATGTGCTATTTTTACTCTTACCTAATTTTTAGGATGTACTTACAGTGGTTCAGTCAGGCTGGATTCATTGTTTTCTTTCTTTCTGTGCAGTGGAGCTTTAATATGGAGTACAGTTTGTGCTGACTAACCCAACCCTTTAAGCCTGGCACTGACTTGTGATGGTCTCACAACCAAGATGCAGTAGCAAGGTCTCCAAATTGGATTGCCAATCAGGGCTTGAAAGGACACTCCACCCTTTGCTATCTTATTGATAGCTGGCAAATCAACATCTACAGTCTATGCAATAATTTAGTCCAGAACATGACTATAATTTGAGTTGCTTGGAGTCCCTTCACTATGGCCTTTATCTTTCTCATGGAAGACAACTGCCCAGTTGGTTGTCAGTTCTCTCCTCAATACCTTTATATGCCAGCTGAGATAGCCAGGTGTAATGCTTGGAGCCAGCAGTGAGAGTTGAGTGTGGATGAGGACCAGTGATTCCAGTCTATCCCACAAGTAGAATATAGCAGACTGTGAACATTCAAGCTTACTACCTTGATCTGAACACCCATAAACTCCATTTGGGCAGCTACTGTTTAATAAGTGCAATAATTATTATAAATAAGACATAATAACATATATTACAACATATATTACTCATTTTTATATATAATTAATAATTAGTTGTATCTTGCAAATTTTCCAATATAAATTGGATAGGTCTGAAGTGTTGAGAGAGTGTGAGTTCTGCTTTTTGGTGTCTGTGATATATGAGAAATCCTTGGACATGGAAATAACTGAAGTAATAATGCCAGTCACGAGTGATTAAAGCATAACTTTCTTCTGATCCACTTTAAAATTGTCCAACAGAAGAAATCACCTAAGTTACCACAAAGAAATCAATAAACAAGATATAAACGTATTTTTATATTTTAATTTAATGGTCAAATTAAAGTCAATATGAATTATACATGATATGGTGGATACAACAAATTTTAATCTTTATATTTCAAGGCTGGCTACTAGTAATCTGTGGTGAATGTTCCATTGCAATTATAATGACTATAAGCTCACTGTAAACAAAGCTAAATATGTCTAAAGGACAGTTAAGAAGATACTACTCCAGCTGTCCAAAACACCAAAGTCACAAAAAGTTGAATGTCATCACTACCGTTCTTCAGACAAATGTCAAAAATATCCTTTGGCTCTCACCCAAAGGTTTCCTAATAGGGTAATATTAATAGATGCAGACAAATGCTGATGCCCACACAAAAAAGGCATCCCACACAAACAGGCTAGATTTTTCTAAACGTTGTGGTAGTTATCTTAATATGGAATGATACCCACCACCACAAGTAGGAATACCATTGCATCTATCAGGCAGTTAAATGATCACTCAATGTGTTTTTCGGTGGATCATTCCCTAGGACAGCAATGTCAAAGTGCCACTTCAGAAGCAGAGGGTGCTGCTGGCACAGCAATATTGAAGTCCAGGAATAATGAGAAAACTAGGTGACATTTTGTGGTTAGGGATTGTGGCATAGAGGTCATAAAGCCAGAACACAATATAATCTAGGAGCAGAAGTTGATCATTTGGCCCATCGGGTTTGTTCTGGCATTCAATGTGATCATGCCTGATCTGATAATCCTTATCTCCACTTTAATGCCTTATCCAATAACCATTGATTCCCTTACAAATTAAAATATTCTTTTCTAGCTTTGAATATATTTGAACCAAGCTCTCTGTGGCAAAGAATTCCACAGATTGGCTTTGCTGAGAGAAAAAAATCTTCATCTTTGTCTGAAATAGGCCAGACCTCATTGTGAGACTATGCCATTTGGTTCCATATTCTCCCATAGGGGAATCAATCTCTCCGCATCTATTCCCTAAAGCCCCCTAAGAATCTTATTTATTTCAGTAAGGTCTCCTCCCATTCTTCTAAACTCCATTGAGTACAAACCCAATTTGTACTCAACATCGTCTCATAAGAAAACCTCTCCACCCCCAGAATGAATGTAGTGTACTTTCTCCGGACTGTCTTCAATTTCAGCATACTGTTACTTTGGTCATGGAACCAAACTGTTCATGTATTTCAGCTGGGATCTGTCCAGTGCCTTGGATGTGAGAAGAGGAAGGTCAAAAGGTCTTTCAGTGACCACTCATATTGCCCCCATTAAATAAATGTAAAATACTGGGAATACTGGAAATCTGAAATAAAAAGATACATTACTGGAGAAGCTCAGCAAGTCTGGGAGTATATGTGGAACCAGAAACAGTGTTAATGTTTTTAGTTCAATTCGACATTTTGTCAGTACTAAAAAGGGTTAAAATGGTGGGTTGCATAATGTTAACAGAGAGAAACAGAAGCCAGATGAAACAGATGGCGAGTGCACTCAGAGCAAAATAATAAGTATGGCCAATTGCAGTAAAGGATAGATAGGTGTGAAAACAAGACATTAGAATTCACTCTGCAGACAGCAAAGTCAACAAGACACAAACAAGGCACAGCCAGGTGAGGGTTGCAATCAAAATGAAGGAAATAGGTCATAGTCTGAATTTGTTCAACTCAATGTTGTATCTGAAAGCTGTAAAGTGACCAAGCGGAAAATAAGGTGTCATTCCTCCAGCATGCCTTGAGCTTCGTTAGAATGCTGGAGCAGGCCCAGGATGGAACTGTTAGTTTTGGAACAAGATACTTTACCGGAATGGCAAGCAACTGGGAGGTTGAGAAAATGCTACAGTCTGCATTTGATTTTGTCAATATAAAGGAAACTGCACTGTAAGCAGCAAAGGCAGAGATTAGATTGAAAGAACTACACCTGGAAGTTTGACTTAAGGCTGTGCAAAGTGAAGAGAATGGAGGTGAGTGGGCATGTCTAGATTAGAGTGGTGCTGGAAAAGCACAGCCGGTCAGGCAGCAGAGGAGGGGGAAAATAGACATTTCGGGCAAAAGCCCTTCATCAGGGATGAATGGGCATGTGTTATACTATCTGAAATTTGTATAAGGTGCCAGGAACAACGTGAGAAAATGTTAGGAGTGATGGAGAAGTGAGGCAGGATGACATGAAGTGAACAATCCTTGCAGAATGCTGAAAATGGAATGATGGAAAGTGAGAATAAGGGGAACTCAGTTATTATTTTGGAAATAGATCGCATCTGGAACTGTGTGCTTCCTGGAGACATCTTTTCTTACCATCCCTTGTACGTGTTTAATCAAGCCCGTTAATATGAGCTTGAATTGGTGGGAGACTTCACCCCTCCAAGTGCATTGTCTGGAACATGGAAGAAGCAAATGGTCCTCGCAAAAATACAATAGCTTTGTTACCAATTATCCATAGAATGATCATCAGAGTTAGCAATGAAACAGCTCAAAAATGTAGCTGCTTACCAGAGAAGTGGCTGTGAATACTTCCCTCGGCAAGAGAAAAGGAACTTGACATTGAAAAACTTCGTTTGTTGCAAAGAACTTGTTCAATTAAAATTAAAATTATGCGTCTCAAAAAATGCTTAAAGTTACAATATAGAACATTTCAAAATAACTTACTAAAGGGACAAAGGATTAGGAGCTGTTTTTTTCAAACAGCTTGGAGGGAGATGTTTTGACACAACTTCTCGGACAGGTCGGAATGATAATCGCCACAAGAGCCTGATTGGTCAACAGCTTGCAGTGTGTGTCCTGGACGCGGAACGTGAGCGTGCGCGGCAGCGGGAAGGGGAGGGGACTCTTTGCTGATTGGCTGGCTGCAGTTTGAACGGAAGGCGAGGTTCGGAACCGTTAACGATGGTGGGGCGCGCGATTCCGCGGAGGAGCTTGCATTCGGTGCTGAAGAAACATAAACCGCAACTGCGGCTCAGCAAGGACGTCCACATCATGGTGAGCTTGCTCGCCCCGATTCGAATAAACCTTTATTCCATCCCTCTCCCACCCTGGACATTGGAAGGTCTCTGGCCTCGCCTGCGCACTTCTGCCTTAGTTCGAGTGTCAGCCGTTTGGATTGAGCTATCCACCCTTTGCTCTCCGAGTAATTGGACTAACATCGCTGTGTCCGGGGAGCATACGCTCCCAATTTCCCGGAAGGGAAAATCTGTTCCGCGTGCCTTTTCCTATCACTGGTTGCCGAACCAGAATGTATGTACCTGAATCCCTCTGTTTGACAGCACTACCCAGGGTCGTACCTTTAACTGTACAAGTCCAGTTTTTTTTTTCGCTTTACTAAAATGCAATATCTCGCATTTATGTAAATTAGAACAGTACGGCCCCTTGATGTTGTGCAGGCCTTTTATCCTATCCTTCATTGTACTAACTTCCATGGGTCTATTGAAGAGTCGCTTAAAGTCCCTAATTTATCTGACTCTATTATCACTGCTGGCAGTACATTCCATGCACCACCACTCTCTGAGTAAAGAACCTACCTCTGACATCTCCCCTCAACTACCTCCAATCACCTTAAAATTGTGCCCCCTTATGATAGACATTTCCACCATTGGAAAAAGTCTCTGGTTACTTACTCTATCCATGCCTTACAGCATCTTGCGCACTTCCATTATGTCACCTCTCAACCTCCTTCTCTCCAATGAGAAAAGCCCTAGCTCCCTTAATCATTTTTCATAAGATATGTTCTCCAGTTCAGGCAGCATCCTGATAAATCTCTTCAGCTTCTCTAAAGCTTCCACATCTTTCCTACGATGAGGCAACCAGAACTAAACACAATATTCCAAATGCGGTCTAACTTCGGGACTCTTAAACTCAATTCTCCTGCTAATGAAAGGCAACACACCATACACCTTCTTAACAACCGTACCGACCTAGATGGCAACTTTGAGGGATCTATGGACATGGACCCCAAGATCCATTTGTGGGCGGCACGGTGGCACAGTGGTTAGCACTGCTGCCTCACAGCGCCTGTAGACCCGGGTTCAATTCCCGACTCAGGCGACTGACTGTGTGGAGTTTGCACGTTCTCGGGTTTCCTCCGGGTGCTCCGGTTTCCTCCCACAGTCACAAAGATGTGCGGGTCAGGTGAATTGGCCATGCTAAATTGCCCATAGTGTTAGGTAAAGGGGTAAATGTAGGGGTATGGGTGGGTTGCGCTTCGGCGGGTCGGTGTAGACTTGTTGGGCCGAAGGGCCTGTTTCCACACTGTAAGTCTAATCTAATCTGTCTGTTCCTCCACACTGCCAAGAATCCTGCCTTTAACCCTGCATTCTGTATTTAAAGTTGACCTTCCAAAGTGAATGACTTCACACTTTTTCAGGTTGAACTCCATTTGCCACTTATCAGCACAGTTCTGCATCCTGTCAATGTCTCGTTGCAACCTACAACAATCTCCACACTGTCCACAACTCCAACCTTTGTGTCATCAGCAAACTTACTAACCCACTCTTCCACTTTCTTATCCAAGTCATTTATAAGAATCACAAAGAGCAGAGGTCCCAGAAGTGATCCCTGCAGGACATCACTGGTCAATGAGCTCCAGGTTGAATACTTTCCAAATACCACCACCTGCCACTTCTCAGTCTGTTGACCCGATTGATCAAGCTCTCTTTGTAATCTTAGGTAATCTTCTTCACTCTCGACTATATTACCAATTTTGGTGTTGTCTGCAAACTTAATAACAGTGGACCCAGCAAGCTTCCAGTCTGAAAACAACCCTCCACCACCACTCTCTCTGTCCTACAGTCAAGCCAATTTTTAATCCAGTTGACAAGCTCTCCCTGAATCCCATGTATTCTAACTTTATTGATCAGCATAGATAGAGTGTGGCCATTGAAACAGCAGGGCAGGTCAGGCAGCATCTGAGGAGCAGGAGAGTCGACGTTTCGGGCACGACTCTGCATCAGGAATCTCCTCCAGAACATTGACTCTCCTGCTGCTCAGATACTGCCTGACCTGTCCTTTTTCCAGTGCCATCCTTTATTTATTCTGACTCCAGCAACTGTAGTCCTCAGTATCCTAACTTTATTAATCAGTTTACCATGCAGAACCTTGTTAAAGGCTTTACTAAAGTCTATGCCTGCCGCTCTACCCTTGTCAATCTTTTTGGTTACGTCCTCAAAAAAACTTAATCAAGTTTGTGAGACAATTTCCTTTGCACAAAGTCACGCTGACTATCCCTAATCAGTCCTTGCCTCTCCAAATGCATGTAAATCCTATCTGTCAGAATCCCCTCCAACAACTTACTCACCACTGATGTCAGATTCACCGTCTGATGGTTCCTAAGCTTCTCCTTACAGCATTTCTCAAAGAAATGCACAACATTAGCTGCCTTCCTGTCCTCACCCATTGCTGTAGCTGATACAAATAACTGCTAGGGGCCCTGCAATTTCTTCTCTGATTTCAAACAATGTCATGGGGTGAACTTGATCAGATCCCTGAGATTTATCCATCTTTACGTCTTTTAAGACGCCCAGCACCACCTCTTCTGTAAGATGAACTGTTTCCAAGACATCAATATTTATTTCCCCAAGTTTCCGAGCATCCACGTCATTCTCCAAAAGTAAAAACTGATATGAAATATTTGTTTAGTATCTCCCCCATTCCTGTGGTTCCATACATAGATGACCTAATCGATCTTTAAGAGACCCTATCCTCTCCCTAGTTGCTCATTTGTTCTTCATGTATTTGTAGAATCTCATTGGATTGTTCTTAACCGTCTATACTAAGGCTGTCTCATATTCCCTTTTTGCCCTTCTGATCTCCCTCTTAAGATTGCTCCGACATCTTTTTATGCTGTTCACTTGATTCATATCTATTTGTCTATATCTATCATACACCCCTTTTTTTCCTTTATTTTTGACCAGAGCCTCAATATAATGGCTTCAGTTTTCGCACTACTTAATTGAAGGAAGTATTAGATTAGATTACTTACAGTGTGCAAACAGGCCCTTCGGCCCAACAAGTCCACACCGACCTGCCGAAGTGTGACCCATCCTCCTACATTTATCCCTTCACCTAACACTGCAGGCACTTTAGCACGGCCAAATCACCTATGCTGCACAGTTTTGGATTGTGGGAGGAAACCGGAGCACCAGGAGGAAACCCATGCAGACACAGGGAGAATGTGCAAACTCCACACAGAAAGTCGCCTGAGGCGGGAATTGAACCCTTGTCTCTGGCGCTGTGAGGCAGCAGTGCTAGCCACCGTGCCGCCTACGGTTTATCCTTTCCTGGTACATCCAGTGCTAGAGTCATGGAGATGTACACATGGAAACAGACCCTTTGGTCCAGCTTGTCCATGCCAACCAGATATCTCAACCCAATCTAGTCCCACCTGTCAGCACCCGGCCCACATCCCTCCAAACCCCGTCCAGATGCCTTTTAAATGTTGCAATTGTATTAGCCTCCACTACTTTCTCTGGCAACTCATTCCATACATGTACCACCCTCTGCGTGAAAATGGCCCCTTAGATTTCTTTTATGTCTTTCCCCTCTCACCCTAAGCAATTGCTCTCTAGTTCAGGACTTCCCCACCCCAGGAAAAAGACTTTGTCTATTTATCCTATCCATGCCCCTCATGATTTTACAAACCTCTATAAGGTCACCCCGCAGCCTCCAATGCTCCAGGGAAAACTGCCTTAGTCTATTCAACCTCTCCCTATAGTTCAAATCCTCCAACCCTGGTAACATCCTTGTAAATCTTTTCTGAACCCTTTCAAGTTTCACAACATCTTTCTAGATGAAAATGAGTGCGGAAAAGAGTTTTATTGGGGACTATGGCATTGAAAGTGATAACAAGGGTTTGTTTGAACCAATTAGTAGATGGTGAACTGTTGTGATAAAGGGAGGACTAAAGGGTTATAAATTTGAAGTGTAGTTGTTAGTGAAAATTGTGGCTAGTATATTTTCCAAAGGAGCAGAGGAGGTAGGACATGGAAAGGTAATGTGAGTGGTCAGTAATAAAAGGAACTGATCAAAAAATTGCCTTATTTTAAAAGGTACAGTTGGAGAACCAAGAATGTGAAATGACAAGGTCAAGGGTGTACTTGTGAACATTGATAATGGAGTTTACATGGTGGAAGAAATTTAGGGAGGACAAGAGGACAGTGAGCTGAGTGTGAGAGAGAACATGACGAGTTGCTATAGAGGGTGAAATCACTGAGAATAAGTCATTTGGAGCTGAGAAGAAAGGCAAATTAAATATTCATGTGATAGATTTTTTGTTGTGTTTGCAAGTTTGGTAGAAAATGACTTTTGTTTGATCAAAAAGGTGAGAAGAGTGGAATAAGGTGAAATGGTCAAAGGACGTGAAAGTGGCAGAGGAGTAGGATGTCAGGCCAAGGAGTGCCCTGGTGCTAAGTGACCACATTGCCACTGTAATAATCTTTATGGGACAAGATTTGAGTTGCGATCAGGTGGGAGGCTTTACTTTAGGAAAAGGATGTTATTACCCCAAGCCAGATTTCTGTTAGGCCAGAATGTTGATGCAATTATTCAGAAAATTTATGAATGATTAAGTCTTGTGAACAAGCAAATGCATGTTCTTGAAGAAATGTGCAGAAAGGTATTGAGTCTTATGTGCTGACAATGATTAAAGGGCTAGGCGTGAGTTGAGCATGAAGGGTGGCAAAATTAATTCCCAGCAGCACTCTGGGCCAAAACATTGAGAAGAGAGTTAAATTGTATGGGGGTTGCTGCTCATGATGAGCAAACTCCATGTGCCTTAATGCACCCCCCAGTAACCAGATGTTACAATGATAGAATGAGGTCATGTAAATGTAAATGCCATAATTCGGGGGAATTGTTATGCACACGATTTCCTGACTCAGTGATTCCCCAAGACCATGTGGCTATAATATGTCCTAACTTCAGTGGATGCTATGAAAGTATTTGTGAATTGAAGGAACCGAATGAGAATTTAATTTGATCATAGCGGGAGAGTAGTGGTAAATGGCTGCCCAAATGAAGTGTGAGTCATCCATATTCTTGGAAGAATGACACTCCTATCCAAAGACAGTACAGTTTAATCCTATAACATTACATTAGTGTCCAGAGAGAAAGTACAATTTAATCTTTTAACATTACAACAGGAAGGAAATTTGCCATCCTTACCTGGTCTGGCCAATGTGTGACTTCTGATCAACAATGTGTTGACTCTTAACTGTCCTTTGGACAATCTGGTTCAGCAATTTTCCCACATCCCAAGAACAAAGCTATTTAAAAGAAACCCTTAATAAACAGGACTTAAATGTTACAATTTTAGTGGGGTCCCAATGCATGGTGTCTTTAAAGGTGACTGGAGAGAGCTGGTTGCTTATGTTGGCGATATGTACATACATGGAAGTGATATTCCTCCAGTTGGGATCTGATCAGTAATTCAGAAAGATTCTGCATATCTTCCTTGTTTTTGTATTGCATTTGTATTCTGTTTCTGTCTTCTAACTTATTGTGGGATATCACCACCCATCAGAGTGCGCACTGACTGGGTATATGACCCGATTCATTACAGCACAATTCAATTTGTGTATTAATAAGTATCATAAATTCCAGATTGAAATTTAAACATCTCGCATTCCAACAAAATGCTCTAATTCTGTACATATGCACACAATGATCCATCTAATGGTAACATGAACTTTAAACATTGTCTCTAACATCTGATTCATTGTGCAATGCTAAAAGGATTTTGAGTGGTTTTTCAGTTTAAAAGTCAGAAAATAAAAACCAATGTTTTGATAAGTTTTTTTTCAAAAGATAAACTTGCAAGAATACGATTTTATATATTCTGATGTGTACAATGAATTCATCTGATTTGATTGTTTCAACTATGCTCATTTTTATTATATGTTTATGGAGAGAACAAAAGACCTGTGAATGCTTCCACACAGATTAAATCTGTGTGAAATATTGCACATGTAAATTTTGAATACAGTGAAGCCAAGAGGAGGCAGTGTGTTATTGAGGGAAAGCCTGAAATGATTTTCTTTGCACAATATTGCATTGATATGAAAGATAATCTTTTTTGGTTAGATTGCTAAATCATTTTGATGGAGAAAACTCACTGGTTTTACCAATTGTTTGGGTTACATACAGAAATTTCTTCCCCCTTTACCTAGCTGCTGTTTAACTATCTATTTTGACAATTTTTTTTAATATTTACTTGTATAGGTACATTTAAACTGTCTCTTGTTCCTTCATCGTTTGGCAGTGGAGGCGAGGACTAAAGCTGTTGAATCAAAAAGTTCTACCATTCAGCCAAAGCATGTCAAGGAAGTGGCAAAGGTAAAATAAGAATGGTTTTAAGTTGCCAAAATTTATTTAACATTAATCTTATTAATGTGGCTTACCTGTTTAATAGATATATTAAATATTCTGTTTGGGCATTGATTTCAGTGGACACTGTTCAAAAATCCTGACTATGCTCTATTGAAATATTAATGGCAACACCTCAACTTTAGTATGAATGGTAAAGATGTAAATGTTCTTTGCTCATTATCTCAATACTGCTTTCATGAATTGAAAAATAACTTCTACTAAACACATTTTTTTTTCTTCTTTTGCTAATATTGGGGAAACAATTGGCATGGATATGAAATAGCTGAAAAATGTGTTGCTGGAAAAGCGCAGCAGGTCAGGGAGCATCTGAGGAGCAGGAGAATTGACGTTTCGGGCATAAGCCCTTCCTCATTAGTGAAGAAGGGGTTATGCCCGAAACGTCGATTCCCCTGCTCCTTGGATGCTGCCTGACCTGCTGCGCTTTTCCAGCAACACATTTTTCAGCTCTGATCTCCAGCATCTGCAGTCCTCACTTTCTCCTAATGGATATGAAATACTTACATTCAGAGGGGAGATTCCTTCACCCTAATTTCTTTAGAAGCTCTAGTTAAGCCAATGCCTGCTCAGTGAGTATGGGATGATTGGCTTTCTGTATCATATTTTGAGATTCTCTGTATTGTTAAGTTCCAAAATTCTTATACTTGAATCATCTTTGACTCTGCAGTATAAAATTGACTCTGGTCTAATTTTGGCCATGGTTTATTTCTGGTTTGAAAGTAACTAGCTCTCAATGCCATCTTGCACTGTTTTGAAACATGAGCAGTAGATGATGGCATTGTGGAAATCTCACTGGACTAGCAATCCAGAGACCCAAGTGAAAATTTTGGGGGTCAAAAGTTAAAATCCCACCACCGCAACTAGTGAAACATAAATTTGATTTAGTAAGTTAAAAATTGAAAGTTAATCTCAATAATGGTGACCTCAAAAGTATCATCGATCATCAGGGAAAACCCATATAAGTTCGCTAATCCTTTTTTGAAACCCTGTATCAACTTGAAGCTGGACTCCTTCATGTTCCTTAATAGTGACTAGGTGATCTGTACAGACATCTTATTAACTAAGGATGTGCAATATCCTGAGAAATTGACTAAATGTCAGATAATCAATTATACTTGTTAATCAGATGGCCTTGAGTAGCTCTGGGCTGTGGTGTAATTTTCATCATTCATGGTGAAACAATGGCTGATGAGCAGTCATTCTTGACTATCTGGAATCATAAATGCAGAATGGGACTGTTGGGGTTAGGGAAGAAGGATATGATGGAAAGCAGAGGGTCATGGGTTCTCAGCATTTATAGCTTGCAATCTAATATGATTAATATGAGGTTAGATTTGAGAAGACAAGGTGGGAACATAAGTCTACTAATTATACTCCATGACAGTGGATACAAAAGTGTTAATCGTTGCCCTTAATTCTCTGCCACTCTTTCCTGAAGAAAAGGACAAAATGTTTGTGCTGGATATTGTATGCAGCATGGATATATAGCTGAAAGTATTTAGAAGCAGCAACAGGTGGGTGCGAGAAAAGCAGCATCATCAAGTGTGAGAGAATGAAATGGAGTCTGAATATTCCACATGCATCCTAATTGCTGATGGGTGAAAGGGAGGCTGTGAAAAATTGAGAAATGTGAGATGGGTAGTAAATAAGTTTGTTTGAATATATACTTGCTGACCTTAACCACTTTAATGAAATCATTGAACTTTTCACAGCACAGCAGAGAGGTCCTTGGGATCAGATTCAGGGAATTGATCTTTGTTACCATCTCCCATTTCCTTCTTAGGATGGTTATTGAGCACTTCCAGACCCACTCTGGAACCAAGCATGGTTCCTTCATTTCACTTCTGCTACCTAAAGCTTCCAGAAAGCAGAGGACCCACTTTGGCTTGTTGGTCTCCTTTACTTTCCAGCCATAATTTCCAGAGATGTTCCAGTTTCTGTTGAATGAGTGTAATTCTTGATTAAAAAGTCTTTCAAGAGATTCCAGTTATTATTGTATCATACTAGCTGTGCAACCACCTTGGTACTCTGCTGTGAATGCCTTTATTCGGCAGCACACGCTGTTGAAATTGTTTAGATGAGGAAGCAATTTAACAAGTTACGATGCTGTCTGCCTCAATGTGACAAGGTGAGGATTAATAATGCATCATGATCTCCGTGTGTGATATCTGGTCTAATCCAAATTTTTTTTGGTCCTTGGACTTCATAAGTTTGAAGAAATATCTTTGGTAGTTTACTTGGCCCCTGTTACATAGTTTTTAAAAGGAACAAGTAGGTAGCTAGTCAGTCAGTCAAGCTATCCACAGAAATAATACAACCCAGATGAAGTTGAATAGAGGATCTGACTATCATGGGTATGTATTTTGTATAGATCCAGTACTCTGATTTCCATTTTTTCAGCTTTGTCCTTCAAGCAGTATTTTGAACTAGTCACTTAAGGAATTAATTAGTTCAAAATCCTCTCGGAATACCCTCTGGGTTGTCTATAATTGTTGTAACCTTTAAATTTGAATTTATGAAGTAAGGTTAGTGGCCCTAAATAGTATGTGGTAAGTGACTTAACCTGAGCACTGCTTTTGATTACGTAAACTATGGTTAAAAATGATGGTTTGAGTGATTCATCTACCTTGCATTGCAATTTATGGTAACTTTAGAGTATAAACTTCTTATTAAAAACAGTTTTTTTTCTTTTGTGTTGTAGCTAATTTGGATCATATATTTAGCCCAAAAATTTGGTTACCAGATATGTTACTCGTCTGTAAATAAAAGTGGATTTAAGCACAATCTTTTTTTCGTCAAGCATATTTCCAAACATAAAAGAAAGACATACTTTATAAATCTGCTGTAGTGTAAGTGATTTCCAAATTTTGTAAATGGTATTTTTGTAATCAAGAGTACAAAATAATTCTTATCTTGAAAAAATTCGAAAGCTTAAATTTGTTTCACTAATGAAATTCCAGGAATTAATTCAAAATTATTTCTGTATAATGCATAGATAGCAACAGTAAGCACAAGTACATTAAAAACTATAAAGAAAGGGCTCAAACAACTTTTAAGTGATGTTATTTCATTTGAGTGAGGAAACTTTCACTCAGCCCTGCTATATAAAGGAGCACGGATTCCTGTCCTTCCTGGCTTTCTACCACACAGATTAATTTTTTCATTCTTGTTCTTTCTGAAGTTTTCAACAGTTGAACTTTTTAAAAATAGAATTTTTAAATTTTCAACGAGTCTGCAATTTTCTGGCAACAGATGATAGAAGTGGTTCTCAACTAGTGTGGCTTTGCCACAGTCTATTCTGTAAACTTTTATTGGTCCCATTAAATGAATTTTCTCATTTCGAATGGTCTCTTTCTCTGCTGTGATCATTTCAACCCATCATGTTCTTGCCTCTCCTGCATTTTTCTGAACAGTCTCTCCTAGCATACCCAAGCGGTACTGGGTTGAATGGCTTCCCTTTTTCTGTATGCTGTGCTTGATGTAAATTTGAAAAGAAAATAAGCTTGCGAATTCAATGAACGACTTAACTGTTTACATGTTGCGAATAGAAAAAAAAAATTCTTGTTTTTTGAAAAGAGAACAGTATTTATTGTGTTAACTGGCTTGAAGTAATATAATAAAAGTGGTTCTGCATACATTAAGTCACATATCAGTACGTTAAGGTAGGAACATAGATTAATACGTTTAACTCCAAAACATACTGAAATGGTTCTCGTAGACTGAATTTAGGCTGAATTTGGTAGTCTTTCAGTTCAATGTTGAGAGTTTAAAGAGAAAGATGAATGATTTAATTGGCATTCTGGAGATAGTTAACAGTAGGGTTGAGTTCATTGACCAACTATGTGCCACTGAAAGTATTTAATCTGTGAATAAGGTTTGAGCTTGCAATGGTTGCAGGGAGAGAGACGCATGCGCAGGAGCCTTGCTAATTTGATGTATTTTCTGTTTTTGTCTCTGGTCTAGAGCAAACAGTTTCTTGAATGCAGTTAGCTGGTTTGTCACATGATCACCCTTTTCTAACTGACCAGTGATTGTTAAAGTGGTCATAGCTGATGTATTTCAGATGGATGGTTTTGACTCATTATGGATAGGATAGGTTTCTTTCTAAGCCAGAGTTTATTGTCAGAATATGTTGGCTTCACAGAGGTAAGTATCTAAATGTTATCTGAATTGGTTAGGAGATGATTCTATTCACACACATTCAAGTAAATGTTTCTGCTTGAGTTTTCTAAATTGGCTCCACTGGATGATGACTTTGGAATTTATTCTGTACCCTGCCATATTCAGCCATCTTAGCTGCAGTTTTGAGTCACAGGAATGTTGGTTTAATTTCTTCAAAATTCCATCCAGCCAGCAAATTCATAAAACCACTTGCTTTACAAAGCATATTATTGTAACATCTGTGTCAGCTAACGAATTTTTGATACAGACACAGAAGGTACTGGAGAAATTCAACAAGTTTGGTAGCATGTGTGGAGAGCAAGACACTTAATGTTTTCAAGCCTGATATGATTCTTCTTCAGAGCTTGAAATTCTGAAGAGCAGTCATATTGGAATTGAACATTAACTCTGTTTGTCTCTCCGCAAATATGATAGGTAATACTTCTTCCTAATTAGCAGACTAGCAGCGGAGACTGGGAGAAAGTGAAGACTACAGATGCTGGAGAATCAGAGTCGAAAAGTGTGGCGCTGGAAAAGCACAGCAGGACAAGCAGGAGAATTGATGTTTCAGGCATAAGCCCTTCATAAGTAACTCATTCATTTCGTAGTTGCTATCAGGGTCTATGTTGTTTTAGTGGTCGGAGGGCAGGCAACAATGCTTTAAGAAGGTCAGTGACTCTGCACCCATTTCCTGCCAAAGCTTGTGGTATACCATTCTGTCTGTCAACCCACACTTACTTGTACCCTACCCCGTGCACCAGAATACTAATCCTGAATGGCATCTGCTGCCTATGTACTTAGGCTATCTCATAACCTTTCCCCCACCTACACCAGCCACTTTCATCTCACTTGCCCACAGTTTCGGTCCCTTTGTCATATTGCTGGAAAAAAAAGCTCATAACAGTATGCAGGTACACCGAGCCAAAGATGGCTGATGGGGTGCATATTCATCTACCATAAGGAGAGGATTCTCGCCTTAGCTGGTGGGGACTGTGACCATTTACATGATGATGCTGAAATCTCCATGTCCTTGCAACCTTGACTATTGTTGTGCCGCTCCCTCATTATTATCATGTACTCTTAATATGCCTGAACTTCTACCCCTTTTTTTGTGACTTAGTCTCTTGTGGCTTTCAGTAGTGCCTTTAGGCAACTAGTGGAACCTGCATAGTCACTACTATCAAATGAATAACCATGCAAGATGATATCTATATTTTTAGGGAGAAGGCACCAATACCATTTGATGCACCACTTCCCACCTCAGATGCTGAGACCTCAGTGGATGTTTTAGCTGAATTGGGAGCATCTGCTGGTGAGCACATCACTGTCACATCTCTGCAGCTGGTCGAGTAAGGAATGCTTCTGGAGTGCTAAAGATGAGACTCCACCCCAGTTAGGAGAAGATTCCACAATGTCAGCAGTTGCCAGCTTCAGACAAATGCACAAGCTGACATAGGACCAGGAGGCAGGTTTATTTGAGGCATTGGGTAGACTGACTAGAAGGTTGGAGATCTCTACCAATGTTGGATGTACCATGTAACCGTCCAGCTGCCTCATTGGACAGGTTGGCAGGTGTGCTGAAGAGCCATGTCAACTCATTCAATATCTGCTGGATATATGCACTGACTTCCAGTCCATCACTCTAGCTATTAATGTGCCAATGGTAAGACAATAGGGCTAGGAGGGACTTTGACCTCACTGCAGGTAGACCTTAAGAGGTGACTGGACCTTCCACCATTCCCCCTGCCTGCCATCACATGTCTAAATTCAAACTGTCTCTGGCAGGACACATTCAGCACATTTTCTAGACACAGGCACCCGAGGGCTGCCTGACCAAAACTCCAAGGCCAATGGACTTCACTGTTGGGCACGGTCCCTCCATCTCTACTGTAGAATCTGACATTCTCCATAAATATAATGGATGTAAATATAGGGGAAGAAGACAACCTTCTAAGGGCACATGGATGGCATGGGATGGTAGGTACACTCTCACATTTGTAAATATCTGTTTAGTTTTCATCAGCTTCATGAGTGGATGTCATTTGAGTTACAACTCAAAAATGAAAGTACAGAAGCTACATATCCTTGGCACTAAGTAATGTTTTATGGTCCAAGATGTGAAGAGAGCAGCTTCTTCACCATACGCAAGATATGAGACCATGAAAAATAAGATCGTCATTTGGTTGGCGCATATGGTGTGTTTGCCACATGTGTGGCAAGCACACTGTGCTTTATGAGCTTGAAGTAGCGTGGTGTTGTACAGCAACATGTCCAATCCCTTGACTGAGGACCTCTGACATTCATGACAAGCCATCTGATTTCATGTCTTTACTAAAGAGTAAGGCAAGACATGAGTACTGTACGCCAAGATCTGACTGAAGATGAAAAGTGTAAAAAGGCAAGGCAAAGATTGTGAGAGCATCCAATTAATAACAAAATGTATGAGCCCGCAGAGAGCAATCAAAGAGCTCTGAGATGCAGAGTGGTCCAATCCATGAGACCAGCATCTGTCTTGACATGTAAAGTAACAGCACTGCAAAAATAACACAGAATCCTAGACTAATGCTGTGGGGATGTGGATTTGAATCCCACATGGCAGATAGTGAAATCTGAAGTTCAATTTTAAAATGAAAACTGGCTTAATGGCACCACATACCCACCATTGATAGAGAAAAAAAATTACCTGGTTCACAAATGTCCCTTAGAGAAGGAGATCTGCTATCATTGACTGGTCTGGCCAACATGGGACAGCAGATCCAGAGTAATGTAGTTGACTGTTTTTTTGGCAATAAATGCTAGCCAGCAATGTCCATGTCTTTTAAATGGTTATAGCTGAAAATTAATTGACTAACTCCAGTTGCCCTTGGTGTTTGTGATTTCTTGAACCACTGCAGTTCAGTGGCATTGTTACACCCACAGTACTTTTATAAGGAGTAAAATCTAGGAATTTGAGCTAGGGACCATGAGAGAGCAGTGGTATTTCCAGGTCAGAATTGTGTACACTAACACAGATGAGGTTGTAGTAGGGGGAATGAATGTTAATGTGGTAGGTAGGGAATAAATCAAGTGAAGTGCTTTATGTTTTTGCCTTTTAGATGGAGAAACAGCTATTGAATTAGGTGAGTCACCTTACTGTAGAATTCTTCAGTGTCTGGCTTGCTGTATTAGGTATAATACGTGGGTGACTGGTCCACTTAAGTTTCTGGTCAGTGTTGTTGTTGGTGGTGCCGTTGAATGTCATGGATCAGAAGTTACATTATCTTTTGTTAGAGATGATCACCTGCTTCATGTGGAGCACAAATGTTACTTGCCCCCTGTAGTCTTAAATTTGAATATTGTCCAGATCTTGCTGCATGTGGGTGTATGTTCTTCTCTATCTAAGGAATTGTAAATGAAACTGAATACCATAGTCAGTATTGAACATCTCCACTTCTGACTGGAAAGGTCACTGATGAAGCATCTGAAGATGTTTGGACCTGGGTCATTGTCCATTCTATCTTTTTTGCTCGAGGTACGTTTGTTTTCATTGGAAAATGTTTTTTCCCCCCGATTTCCATTGACTTCATTATGCTAGGGGTTTTGACACTACTCTTGGTCAAAAGTCTCTACTTCAAATGTAACACCTTATAACTTTTTGTCTGTGTTTAACACAAACTAAAATGTGGTCTTGCGCTGAGTGGTCAGTGCATGACCAAAATGAGCATCATTAGATTGTCAGTAAGTGCCATTGATGGCCCCCTCCATGGCATCTTCCATCACTTTGATTTGAAAAGGATTGATTTGGGGTGTAATTAATGGTATGATTAGATTACCTACAGTGTGGTAACAGGCCCTTTGGCCTAACTCGTCCACACCGACCCTCCGAAGGTCACCCACCCAGACCCATTCTCCGATATTTGCCCCTGACTAATACACCTAACTCTGTGGGCAATTTAGTGTGATCAATTCATCTAACCTGCACATCTTTGGTCTGTGGGAGGAAACTGGAGCACCCGGAGGAAACCCACGCAGACAGTCGCATGAGGCTGGAATCGAACCTGGGTCCCTGGCGCTGTGAGGCAGCAGTGCTAGCCACTGAGCCACCATGCCGCCCTGAACTGGGCTTGTCTAGATCTTTGTAAACAAGGTGGACTTGGGCATCCTTTCGCTTCATTATTCCATCTATTTGCTTTAATTTGTTCCAGGGACCCGGATTCAATTCCAGCTTTGGGTGACTGTGCAAACTCCACATGCACATTCTCCCTGTATCTGCATGGGTTTCCTCCAGGTGCTCTGGTTTCCTCCCATAATCCAAAGATGTGCAGGTTAGGTGAATTGGAAATGCTAAGTCGTCCATAGTGTTAGAGATGTGTAACCTACTGCGAATCCTCTTACAAGGATGCCTTCCTTGAAGAAGCTCTCTTCCTCCCTCTACAAGGATTTCAGTGAGTCCCTCTCTCACTGCACCTCCCAGGTCATCTCCTCTGCACAGAAGCTCTTCAGCCACGTTCTCAAACAGACTCGTTACCACAGCCACATCTCCTTCCTCAGCACCTGCCTACGGAACCGACTGATCCCACACGGACTCCTCATTTCCCCTCCCCCCACCTTGTCTCAGTCGGTTCCCTCAACTCAGCACCGCCCTCCTAACCTGCAATCCTCTTCCTGACCTCTCCGCCCCCACCCCACTCCGGCCTATCACCCTCACCTTGACCTCCTTCCACCCATCCCACCTCCATCGCCCCTCCCCCTAGTCCCTCCTCCCTACCTTTTATCTCAGCCTGCTTGGCTCTCTCTCTCTTATTCCTGATGAAGGGCTTATGCTCGAAACGTCGAATTCTCTATTCCTGAGATGCTGCCTAACCTGCTGTGCTTTGACCAGCAACACATTTGCAGATGTGTAGGTTATGTGCATTAGTCAAGGACAAATATAGGATAGGGGACTGAGCCTGGATGGGTTACTCTTCGGAGGATCGGTGTTGACTTGTTGGACCGAGGGGCCTGTTTCTACACTATAGGGATTCTAATTCTAAATTCTAAACCATCATGCATTGTAATGGGATGAAATTGTAATTTTCCTGATTTGAAGTATTTGTGATGATCTTTGTATAATGATTTTAGACTGTTAATTCTCCTTTGATGGTTTTCCAACTGAATAAAATTTACTCCTGTAGAAATATTTTTGGTGACCTCTTAAATTGTCATTAAGCCATGACAATCTGTTCTCAGATCGTTGTGTACCAAGCATAATGATAGATTGTAAAACATAGAAATTTCTTTGTGGTTGAGTATATTTGTTTTTATTCACAGGTTGTTCTGAAGAAGAGTAGAGGCTGAAGAAAAGAAATAATAAATATATTATCAACTTTACTTTCTGTCCTTTCTAAACCAGTTACCTGAAATATTGAATTCATGTAAATCAAGTAAAGGAAAATCAATTTTTTGGCAAATGTTTCTTTGTCTCAGTAATTAAAATAAGTATGTTTGTCATATTTTTTCACTTTCAAGAAAATCTCATCACAAAAGACAGTTTTAAATGTATTTATTATAACAATAAAGTACTTCCATTTTATGTTCTTTTGGAATCCCTGGGCAAATGAATAATTGTGATTTCAGCCAAAGATGTTTCTTGGATTCCTGTTAATTTCTATATACTGTGCTGCAAAATGGATCACTGATCAAAATATCCTTAATTTAACTTGACTGTGATTTTAATGTATTGTGCATAATGTACAATTCATTGTAGTTTTAAAAATGAGTTGTATTTTTATTTGCTAAATAATACTCGAGTGATCTGAACATGAGAAAATAGCATGAAATCAATAGTGTATGGCCTCAGAAGCAGTCTGGTGAGATGACTTAAAAACATTTAACTTCCTCCATTTTACAGTTTTCTAAATAATTATTTTTGGACTATTTTGTTTTGAACTCATTTAGAAAAAGAATTGTATTTTAAAAAAATGTTTTGGGTGATAGGGATTCTGGAGGACTGTGTAATGTAGTCAGGGTCAAATACATCAGGGTCAAGCTGACTGCTTAAATCTCAGAAGAATTGCAATAATACCAAATATCTAACTGCTCACCTCTTTTATGTCATCTCGTGTACATTTGAATGAACATAACAATTTAATTTGGGTTGTTTGCAAGCATAATTCTTTTGTGTGTTTTGCCTGTGGGAGGATATCTGATGTTGCAATGCTTCTGATATCGTAACAGAAATTGAAATGTAGGTAAGATGGTATTAGATGAGTGTGTGGGGGTGTGTAAGTATACATGTGAAGTGAGTCAGACATTTTTATACCTTACAGTCACTTGTTATGATGCAGTGATGACATCATGACAGTGTCTTTTAAGGATATATGTACTAAGACATAATGCAACATGTAAACTTTTGTAAAGATTTTGAATAGTAACTGTTTCCCACAGTATTTGGGATTTTACTGAAAAAAATTGGAAAAGGAGCCTATTGAAAATAAATTCCTTTTCAACTTATATTAGTAGAATTACACTTGTATTTCTCAAAGTAATGTATTGTTAGAAACTGCTGAGCAATTGCACCTATATATTTCATGTTTTAAATTAGAGGCATTGACTTTGTGAAATAATTTCTGCATGACTAGTGATTTAAATAAATTGCAAAGCCAAATTTACATTGAGAGGTATATTTTTGATTTTATGTAAAAGTGACAATGATGATGAGGAGTTTTTAAAAAATTGTCATTCAGTTGTACAATGCTGTAAATAAAATCAAGAATTTTTTTGGCGTGGATATTTTGGGCATTGGGCAGAGCCATTGCCAATTTTACCTAAATTATGAACAGCAGCTGATTTTAAATTTAACAGCTCACCTCTACTCTACTATGAAGCTTTGAGGCTGATACATCACTGCCTGTGCATTAAAAATATAGTTCAGTGAAACTCTTAACGAAAGACATACATGGAATGAAAGAAGGTATATTCCCTTGTGGACACCAAAAGATCAGCTTCATTCACCATGAAATATCAATTTTGCTCTGGCTATATTGCTGAAGAATAATAGAATCATAGCAATTCACCGTTGTATGCATTTCTATGTGACCATCATGCTTATGCTGACTTTGAAAAAGTGATTGTGCTTTTCCTTGCCCTCCTGTACCTATTTTATTTCCTGATTTAAAAGCTTGTTTATCGATTCTGCTGTTCTCACTTATCAAGTAGAATTTTGCAAATCTGGCCAAATGAAAACATTTCTTCTCATCTCCCCTCTAGATTGTTTGCTGACAACTTTAAATTTGCTTGGTTATTGATCCAGTTGCCACAAGGAAAGCTTTTGTCTACCTACTTTCAAATCCTCAAGATATAAGTGCCATCTGTTGTATAGGTAATTGCAAAGCTGTTTTGCATTCCAAGTTATGCAGTGCAAAAAGACATTATGCTTCCTCTGTAAGAAATCTGGTGCCAAGCCTGCAACAAGAGACTGTTATAGAACACAACTAAACAAGCAACGTTGAACAACATTTATTCCCCAAGACTAAAGAAGACCTGCAGAAATGTTAGGATTTTTCAACTTCCCAGCAATGTGCATAACAAACGTTTACGACAAAGCATTGTCATTAAGAGCTGTTGTGGAAAGATATCCTATATGTAGGGTAGGAGTTGGCCATTATGCTCCACATGCATATGAGAACTGAGAGCAGAAAATTGTATCCTACAGTATGATGAGTCAACAAAAAAGTAAAATCCTGGAAGTCATGTATCTCATAAGGAATTTTATTCGTTCATAGGATGCCATACTGATTGGGTCAGTATTTATTGTCCATCCTTAGTTGCCCTGGAGAAAGTAGTGATGATCTGCCTTGTCAAAACACTACAGTTCTTTTTGCGTGGATACTGCATAATACTACTAGAGAGTTCAAAGATATTAACCCAATGACACTGAAGGAATGGCGATATCTTTTGAAGTTAGGATGATGAGTGTTTTGGAGAGAAACTTGTGGGAACTGATCCCTTATGTCTGCTGTCCTTGTCATTTGGATGATAGAAATTGTGGATTTAGAAAGTGTTGTCAAAGGAGCCTTGGTGAATTTCGGCAGTGCATCTTATAGACAGTACACATTGCTGCTGCGGACTGTCAATGGTAGACGGAGTGGATATTTGTAGATATGCTGCCAGTCAAAGAAGCTGTTTTGTCCTGGATTGTGTCAAGCTGCTTGCACTTATCCAGATAAGTCCCTTGTAAATAGTGGAGAGACTTTGGAATCAGAAAGTGAGTTATTTGCTGCAGGACTTTTGGCTTCTGATCTGTTGTAGCAGAGATGACTTTCTGGTGCCAAAGTGAGAGATGATAGAGTGACTGCAGGATATTTTTCAGATAGTCATGTGGGAACTAGGACGGCGCCACGGTTGCTTGGAACACGAGAGACAGAAAGCAATAGAATAGAATTGGAGGGCTTTAACTTAGTGGAGTGTAAGTGAGTGTGTGTGGGAAACAGGCTTGCAAAGCAAAAGGATATAGTGGCATTACAGGTCAAATATTTCGATAGTGCTATCAAGAGTAGGACTGGAAGAGATGGCGTACAAGCATAAAAACATCAAGCAAGGATGGGGAAACAAAAGGTAAATCAAAATTTCTGTAATATTCAGCACAAAATAAATGAATTAATGGTACAAATAGAGATTAGTGGGTGTGATCTTATAGCCATTATGGAGACTTGGCTACAAGGAGATCAGAGCTGTGAGTTAAATGTTCAGGGGCATGTGCCATTTTTAAAGAACAGGCAGGAAAGGTAGTCGGCTGGCTTTGTTAGTACAAGATATTAAAGGCTAATAAGATTATACTTCAGATTGTTATGGATTGATGGAATTTTACATTCAGTGACTTACAAATTTCTGCAATTTGCTTTGTCATATAAATTGTCATTTAAATGATTCTAAAGTCTATTATATGTTTTTACTTTTCAAAGTTTAAGAAGGAATATTGTTATTAAGAGTCATTTTCTTCCTCATTGTGTACTTTTGTTTCCCAGCCCATTAGGAAGTGAATGTGAATGTACTTTAGCAAATGGTTATCAGTCTCTATCTCACCTTGTTGGTGAGCCTCAAACATTCTCAGAGGATTTGCACTGTCCCAGGTCTCCAACCAACTATTTACATATACCTGAACTGGGAATGTAAGTGATGATGCCCCCCTCCTTGCTGAAACCAGGATACTTCTGATCCCGGATGAACACTCAAGTCCTAGTTTGCCCCTTCCCATCCATGGTTTACTGCATTCTCCTTGTAGGTACCATTTTCCCACTTCCCACCAGCATGCAGACCCTAGTTCCAAATAATAAATTTGTGCCTCCTTCCTGCCACAGTGTTTGTTCTTGCCTCATATCCCATCTCCTTTCCCCTTAGTTTTTGCAGATGGAGCTAACAAACTGTCTGTGGTGCACCTCATTGAACGACTCAATATGACACCCCTAGATGAGAAGTGCCCACACCCCCGACTAACACCCCTGGTGCGTTAGTCCTATCTACCCTGATCTGGCTACTATGGACTGCAGGGCTGGTTATGACCCATTCGCTTGACTGTAGAGACATGGCCCGCTGACTTAGATCACTCCAAGCAGATGCTCGACTGTGGCCAATCCCCTGGACTGATTTGAGAGGCTGCCCTTTATTTTCTGTGCCGGCACCTCTGACTGACAGGTGTCATAAACGTTGATGAGAATGACTCCACTAAGACTTTGAGATATGTTGGCCTGTTTGCTGCTCATGTAGTGTGTTTGCTGCATAAGCTTCCAACTCCTGGTGCAGGGATAAGATTGATGCAGCACAAGGCTATGCGGCAGTATGTCCACCTCCTTGGCTGAGGATTGCTGACGAGCATATGTGACTGCATAACTGTATCAGTGAATTAAGGCAAGAAATTGGTGTGATGTGAGGTTCTAAGTGAATGAGCTCAGAAAATTAGCAAGCACCCCTGAGATGCAGCCTGACCAATTGGATTTGAATATCCATTCCTGTGCACAATGTGTGCCAACCGTAGCTATTCAGTGCTATTTGTCAGTACCCTGCAAAACAAGTTTTCTTTTCCCATACTGTCCTTCCCATGTATCAGAAAGTTACTGTGATGGTCGTGAAGGGTTGGCGAAATGCTGATGCCAGTATCTGTGATACATGATGCCAGTATCGTGTATGTGTCTCGTGCCCATGGTACATGTCCTGGTTGCACTTTGTATGCAATTTGGAGATCCTGCAGAGCAAGCAGTGAGCTGAATCTGGCATGTACCTGCTGTGGTTTCTATTTTGAGATTTTAACTTCTAGCTTGTTTAGTGTGTTTGGTAAGATTGGAAGCTGAATATTAATGAGGTTAATTCAGCTAAGGAGCCGCTTAAAAGCACTAGTCCCTCTTAATTGGCAACTGACCACTGCTGAGTGAGAAATTCACCCCACCACTCGTCAAAAGCAAAAATGACGGAATGAAATTCTCCCAACTTTGTGACAGGTGTCACTGAACTTTTCATTCAATTCTGTTACAATTCTCGCTGTAATCCACATCACTCAATCCTCTAACTGATTTTGCTCCTTGCCTTCTCATCTTTATTAAGTGGCAGTCAAAGGTTTTCTTGATGCAGAGGACCTACAGATGGTCCAAGGTCTTTTGTTCTTAATACCATTTCCTTTAAATAAGTGAGGCACATTCGCATCCTATACTGAGGATGCCCCAGGGCATTGTGATATAAATGCGGCTTCTGCCAAAGCAGGACTTTTGACCTGAGCAGAGGTGATGTTATTTTTAAATTTGTGTGCGTCTGGTTTCTTCTAAAGATCCACTGGAAACCTGAGTGGGATCTCTTGATCACAAATGCATTAAGGATATAACAGATGCAATTCATGTCAGCATCCCCCCACATCATCTTTCCCCATGACAGGTGCTGGATCCTGGTCAGTAAGCTTTGCCAACATGTCTGGCTTCCTCCAGCTGCAGGGCACTGTAGACTACACATGCAATGCATTGAGATGTAATATCATAATGCAGTTTGCTTCATCAATAGAAAACATTTCTATTCCATCAATGTACAAGCCATTTATGGTTGTCGGTATCACATTTTACAGGTCTGTATCAGGTACACTGGAAGATGACATTAACCACTTGGAGCATCATCTTTGCCATGATAGAGGGGTGCAGTGAGGTCCACAGGACCTAATTGACACTCACTTCCAACAGATCTGAGTTAGGTGAAATGAGCCAGTGACAGTCGATCATACCTTTCTGATGAAGGGTTACTAGACCTGGAACTTAACTCTGACTTCTCTCTACAGATGCTGCCACACCTACTGAGCTTTTCCAGCAATATCTGTTTCTGTTTTACAGCATCCATGGTTATTTTGGTTTTTATATAGAAATCACACATTGTCTCTTTTGCCAGCTTCAGAATCTGAAGCTGAAGTTAGTCACTTGTATTCAGTATAACCATCTGTTTTGTGCCCAGACCAATTTACTATCAATGAAACATCAGTTTAGCTTTCTGTTTTTGCATTTAGTCAGTGCTTAAAATGTTGCAAATAAAAACATTTTGTGAGGTATACAATTAAATCAACGTTTTAAAGAAGCTGGAAGATAAATCTTGCTTCACGTGGATTTGCTTTATTTTTCAGCTTTTTACAGTACATAATACCTAAGTTTTTAAATTCATGCTCATTCTCCTTTGCTGAGTCCTAAATGTATAAGAATGGAGATAGCCCTCAATTATTACTCAAACTGAGCATTAAATCAGAATAGATATATTTTACTCATTGTAAATAATAATCGTGCTTAAACCTACATTTATGTTTTTGTCACTATCCACTGTTTCTCAGTTCAAGGATAATGTATACTCAAGTTTGAGAGTTGAGGCCTGGGGATCTCCAGTTGATTGAACAGGCCAAATTTCCACCCACAAACCTTTAGGCACATAAAGCAGAAAATCCACGAGGTAATGGGACCAAGCATGTCAAATTTACTTCCTTTGTTTTCCTTCTTGGCTGCCACTCTGTGTCATCATTGAGGTGTTTGCAATTGAAATATGATGCAACTTGATGAATGAGTTGTCACCATTTTGAATGATTGGTAGCAAGCTGTCCCTAGTCATTGATGTCAAAAGATGCCATGCTTCAAGGAGAGCTTCAGAGTGATCTTATAGAGTTTACTTTGCCCTTCTTCTGGAAAGTTGGCCTTTTGTGATTTGCAAACACAGGACCTAGCAGGCAAAATGCTTTTTAGCCATCCATGCAGTGTTCCATACATTGTAGCTGATTTTGTAGGACTTTAGCTGAGATGTTTATAAAGCTGACATCAAGAAGGACACAAATATTTGTTTGATGATTCTCCTATTGAGTCCTTAGAGATGTACAGCATGGAAATAGACCCTTCACACCAACTTGTCCATGCCGACCAGGTATCCCAACCTAATCTAGTCCCACTTGCCAGCACCCAGTCCAAATCCCTCCAAACCCTCCCTATTCATTTACCCATCCAAATGCGTTTTAGATGTTATTATTGTACTAGCCTCCACCACTTCCTCTGGCAGATCATTCCATAAAAGCACTACTCTGTGCATGAAAAGATTGCCCCATAGGTCTCTTTTATTTCTTTCCCCTCTCACCCTAAACCTATGCTCTCTAGTTCTAGACTCCTCCACACTAGGGAAACAACTTTGTATATTTACCCAATCCATGCTCTTCATGATTTTATAAACTTCTATAAGGTCACCCCTCAGCCTCCGACGCTCCAGAGAAAACAGCCTCAGCTGTTTAACCTCTCCCTTTACCTCAAATCCTTCTGAAAAGTAACAAGTAGTTCTCCTGGCAACTTGTGGACCTGCACCTTTTTCAGATATTAGGAGCCTAACTTTCCCTGAGGCACCAGATACTAAATTCTTTCAAAAGTTGACAGATTTAGTTAAGGAATATTATGACCCCCAAGCTTCCTCTAATTCTAAGATGCTCTCTATTTTACTTGACAGTTCAAAAACCAGGAGAATTTGTGTTGGAATGTTAAGATGACTGGCAGAAGCATGTGATTTCGGTTGAACCATTAATGATATGTCGAGAGACTCTTTGGTATGTGGGATTGATGATTTAACCATGCAAAGATGCCTACTACTGGAAGCCCAAATCGACTTCAAACAAGCATTTCATCTGCCTTTATCATTGGAAATGCTGCAAGTGGAACATATGAGTTGCAGGGTATTCTGGTGGCAGTGGAGACTCTTACAAGTCCAAATGAGTTTGAGGAATACTATCTGATTGCAGGCAATTGTATAGCCTAACTCAGGAAATCTCCTGAACAGAGGGACTCTAGGTCAGCCCACAGCAAAACTCCAAAGCAAAGACAAGCTTTGTCCAAACAGTTAAAATTTACTTCAGGATCTGCACCAGCAGGCCTCTGTAGTTGCTGCCAGTATGTGGATTTGAGACAGCAAAAGAGTCCTACTAGACCTGAATTGAGTAACAGAAGTCATGCGTTGTATCCAGGAGACTGTATACCCTGGAAAGTCCACCTACATGTGCTTTGGAACAGCTAGATTGCTGAGCAACATTTATTGGTTTCATAGCCAAGGCATAGTTTTCTAGAAGTGAAGAAGCAGGGATCATCCTCTAAGCTTTTGACGCACTATGATCCCAAGAAAGATCTGATATTGATCTGTGATGCCTCCCCATATGGTGGCGGGGTAATATGGAGATGAACATCCAATAGCGTATGCTAATGTTTAGCTAATGCAAGAGGTAAAGATGCCCAGATATAGAAGGAAGCTTTGGCGGTCATATTTGGAGTCAGGACCTTCTACCATTACCTTTATGGAGGTAAATTTGTAATAAAAATGGATCACAAAACCTGCTAGGTCTAATTAAAGAGGACAAGACAGTGCCGCCCATGGCTTCAAGCAGAGTTCAGCAGTAATAAATGTGTATAAATACAAGTTGGAAAGCCATCAGGGAAACCAAATAGCAAATGCATTGAGCTGCCTCCCACTAGCAGATTCACTACCAGTGGTACCACTGCTGGAAGACTCCATAATGAGTTAAATTTTTTGGACACACTTCCAGTCACAGCTGACAATATCAGACTCTGGATGCAGAAAAATTTGGTCTTGGCAAAACTCAAGTAGCTGGTGGTGATGGGGGAAACCAAAGGTCCATCAAAACCAGAAATTAAACTTTTCTCGGACCCAGAAGACCACACCAAAATAGAGGATGGCATATTATTATGGGGTTTAAGAGTGATTATCTCGAGCAAAGGTTGCCACCAGATACTGGCTGAACTCCATCAAGATCATCAGTCTTGTGGCCAGGTTTGGATGTGGACATAGCCGTGTTGGTGCTGCAGTGCCAAAAGTGCCAACAAGGATAAAATTTACTGCCAGCAGCTCCCCCACTATCGTGGGAATGGCCTGGTAAACCCTGTACTTGGTTACACGTCGACTATACAGGCCCTTTCATGGGCTCAATATTCTTGGTCATTGTGGACACACACTCAAAATGGCTGGACATGCATGTAGTTCATCAAACATGGAGCAACCTGTAGAAAAACTGTGCACATCTTTTGTAATACACGGATATCCGCAATTGTTTGTCATAGATAACAGACCATCATTTACCAGCAGGGAATTTGAGTAGTTCCTAAAGTTGAATGGTATTTAACATATGTGGCATATGTTTCATACCATCCATCATCCAATTTTCTGGCAGGAAGGGAGTTGAAACTTTGAAGGCAGGTTTAAAGAAACAGCCAATAGCTTCACTAGATACCAAACTGTTCCAGCTCCTATTTGATTTTGGACCACCACTTATGCAACTACAGGGATAGTTCCACTAGATTTGCTAATGGGGAGAAAAACGCTGCATCAGGTTAAATCTGATCTTCTTGGACTTGGGCCAGTGAAGGGTGAAATGGAATGCCAGTGCCAGTCACAAGACGTTGCTAAGCAAGAAAAAGTTTACTTCAGGGGACAAAGTTTGGTGTAGGAATCACAGGAATAACTCTGCATGGATAAGAGGCATTGTCGACACAAGGTGAAATCCATTGACAAATAAATTTTGATTAGGTGCAACGGCCCTGAACAAGCACATGCATCAAATGAAAGCTGCAAGCTCACAAATGGTGTGGGAGCAAAACGTGCCTAGCTCTCGACAGCCTTTCTAACTGTTCCAAATCCCATGGATTCTCCCTCTCCATCAAACATTGAGAGATCTCAGAACCTGAGAGGGACACAACAGATGTTGTCATCTTCAAGCCTTTGCTAACTGAAGAGAATAAATTCCTTCTGACATGCTCCGAATGTAAGAGGTGAGCTACTGGTGCATTACATGCCGCCTTCATCAGAGGCAGAATTGGAGGAATCTGACCCAGTGCTAAAAGTCCAAAAGAGCAGCTACAACAAAGGAAGAACCAGCCTATGTCTTCAGACTCGAGGGTGAGGGATGTAATGATTGAAATGATGTCAGCCAGGTGGACCTCATAGAATGAGTTCCCTGATTGGGGCTGTTATCTGGTCTAGTCAGGGAGCCCTGGTTGACAGATAAGAACATGAGTGTCAGACATCCTGTTTACTCTGAGAGTTCGATCAGTGTATTTACAGTGTCCCATCTGTAAATAAACGGTGACTTGGTGACGAGATACTGGCCTCTGGAGTTGCAGTCAGTTCTGATATAACACGATAGTTCTGTTGTCCTGCAATCTTGCATTAGAAGAACATTTGCGCAATAGTCAAGCCATTTAAACTAATGGGGCCGGAATCACCTTATAGCCACAACACAGGTAAGGAAAGTTCATGTTCGACAAATAACTGTCGGCATTCTTCAACTGCGTTAAAGCCAATTCGCGTTGAAAAAAACACATGGCAGAACCAACTGTATTTCATTCTATTGCTGAAAAGGTATTGGATTATTAAGGAAGTAACAGCAGCACATCTAAAATCATAATCTAATCGAGCACAGTTAGCATGGCACTATGAACAGGATGTTGTGTCTATTCTATTAATTTTTCTAGGAAGGTTCAATTGGAATGGATAGAGAGGAATCAGCAAATGTATTTGGACATTCAGAAGACATTTGACAAGGTACTTCACATAAGGTTAAGTCACAATATAACAGCCACTGTATTGGAGGCAGTCTAGTAGTATGAATAGAAAATTGGCTAATGGGTGAGTAGAGAGATTCTTTTTCAGGTTGATGACCTTTGATCAAGGGAGTTCCACAGGAATCGAGGCTGGGACCACAATTGTTTACAATATATATTAGTGACTCAGAGGAAGAAAGTGAATATACTGTCACCAAATTTGCAAACAGCACAAAAATATGTGGAAAGACAGTTTGCAGGAGGGATGCAAACAGTTTATGCAGAGATATTGATAGGTTCAGTTAGTGGACAAAATGTTGCTATATGGGAAAATGTGAAATTGTTTATTTTGGAGGGGAGAACCAAAGAATAGAGTATTATTTAAATGTAAAAGGATAGCAGACAGTTATAACATATCCGGACTTTGGGGTACTTCTATATGAAACACAGAAAGCTAGAACACAGCTGCAGCAGATAATCAGAGAGGCTAATGGAAGGTTTGCCTTTATTTCAAGAAGGTTAGCGTTTAGAGTAGGGAAGTCTTCATGCAACTGTAGTAAGTGATGATGAGACCACATCTGGACTACTGTGAGTAATCTCAGTTCCCTTATCCAAGGAAAGATGTAATTTCATTGGAGGCAGTTCAGGGCAGCCTCGCCCGGATGATCCCTGGCATGGAGAGATTATCTTCTGAGCAAAGGCCGAACATGTTGAGATTCTACTCACTGGTGTTTCGAAGAATGAAAAGTGATTGCTTTGAAACATATAGGATTCTTAAAAAAGCCTGACTAGGCAAACGCTGGGAACATACTTCCTCTCATGGGAGTGCCTAGGTCCGGAGGGCACAGTCCCAGAATAAAGAGATGCCAATTTAGGCTGAAATGTGGAGGAACTTCTTTTAGGAGTTGAGAGTCCTTGCCACAGAGAGCTGTGGTGGTAAAGTTCTTGCATACATTTAAGGCTGAAATAGATAGACACTTCATCAGTAGGGGAATCAAGGGCCATGGGGAAAATGCAGGAAAGTGGATGTGAAAATGTCCAATAATCATGATCTTATTGAATGGTGAAGGAGGCTGAAGGAGCTTAAATTGGCTAGTTCTTATAGCCTAATTGAATTTAAGTTCCACAAGTGCTCTATAATGGGATGTAAATCGAGCATCAAATCTAGGTGTCAGGATTACTAGCTCTATAACATATACTGCAACATAACTTCTGAGATGAGTATGCAGTTCTATATATAATTTGTAAGGAAAGCTAGTCTGACTTTAAAATGGACATAAGGCATCTCACAAAATGGCTTTTTGAGGTCATATGTCTTCCCTTGTGAATTCTGCAGGTGTTGGAAGCAAACTATAGTATTCTGAAGAAGAACCATGACAGATCTTTTGAAACTTAATGAACAATTTTAAAAGTAAACAGAAAATCATTGACAATGGTGTCAGTGGTTTCCCTGCAGATGTGAATAGCTTTCTCTATCTCACCAAAAGCTGATAGAAAGACAGCCATTCAAATGAATAGCTGAGACAGTTAAAAAATGAATTACCTAATTTAAAGGAAAATGGATGGGTCTGTGCTCCAGATCTGGTGTAACCTAATAATTAACATGGAAACATGATTCAACAGTTTGGGATAGCTGCCATTTTTATGTTTTAAACTGTATAAAAGTCTGGCTGTAAGGAACCATTCTGTGCAGAGATCTCAAGAGAATCATCTGAACACCAACAGGGAGACCCGAGGGAGGTATTAAACCATGCTACCAAGAGCTATGACTTTCAGCATCGTAAATGTGAATCAATTTTTAATGAAATAGTTTGCAGAAAAATTGACCACTTATCTTGTTTAAAGCCTAAACCTATGCAGCTGGTTCTTTTAAAATTGAAAGGCTTGGAAGCTAAAAGGGAGTATATACAAGCTTATACAAATTCTTAGATCATGAACCATTCCAAGGGCATGCCCAATGAGTGGTCACAGCTATATCATGCCATTGTGTCTGTTTAATAAATAAATAAATCACTCACCCCTTATCGTAGAATTTTTCTGGAGCTATGTGTTGCTGATACACAGTCTGGATCTCACTGGAATACATGTTTAGTAGGGGTGTAGCGGTAAGTGCTGAAATAGTAGAGCATTTGGATACAATGACTGCACAGATTTTTGTTTAAGAGACTGCAGTGTGGATGAGCTAGAACATTTCAAAAAATAACATTGGCTGACATTGAGTGGACTAGAGCAAGGGAAGAATGCAGAATGGATTATACGTGGCAGCATGTAGTTTTGAAGGGTTATGGGATTGAAGAAGGTTGCAAAGTACTGTTGGATCAGAATCGTCGAAGGGTGGGGAAGACAAGGACACGAGAGTGGAATTCTCTCTCCTGAAAGGCTAGAGATGGTAAGACCATTAGAGTTTTCAAACAAAAATGTTTAATTTTTAGTAAGGTGCAAGGTTTTAAGAGATTTGAAATAAAGTAAGGTAAATAGAATTGAGGTGCCACACTGATTTTGCGTTCAAGGTGCACTGTTCAAAGAGAAAGCAAAATCAAAAGCTATCTTCAAACTTAAAATTCAAAGTGAAGTTTTCATTATATATGTGCATACTAAATACTGCTGTGCATGGTGATCATTACTATTATAGATATTTTAGGTAATCTGTCTTGTTTGTTAATGTCCATGTGCTGATAAGACTCTCTAAAGTTCTAGTCCAGTGTAGTAGTGTGATCTGTTAGTCTGGTATATTCTATAAGTGTTCTTACTTTGCCCACAGTGTGAAATGTGTGCTCACTGATCTGTAGCACCATGGCATCTGTAGCATCACAAGGTTGCTCCACTGTGTTGAAGCCTTTATATGACAAAAATGAATAGCTCTTCAACTGCTTCAGGGTAGATTACCTCCTAGAGAGGTTTCTTGATTAAAACATATAGGTTTCTGCTCTCACAGATTTATTACAAGGTTATAAATAAAGCTTATTTATAGGTTTCAATAACGTTACTTTAAAAATGTATCAACATTATGCCAGAAATAATTAAAATTTGTGAAAATATTTATTTTTGTTAATGAACTAAACCTTACGTTATGTATTATATTGTTTTACAATCAATTTTACAATGTTTAATACATTTTTTTGTGGATTACTTACACGATTACAATTAATTCTGATATTAACATTACCAACACTGATTTTTTACAGTGTGAAAACATGTGAAATAATTTTCAATACATTTGTAATCCACATATTGGAGAGGAAAGAAATGGAGTACAACACTGATAGGAGGCCTATTTTCTTACAGTTCAAATACAGAACTCTTCTTGACCTTGCATGTGTTTCTTCTGCTTTAATATGCATCTATAGAAGTTTTCCTACAGTAGCAATTAAGCCAAAGGTGAGGCAATGAGTATTGTGTGTGAAAATAGGACTTGGACTTTTGACACTTGTTTATTTTTATACATAAACTTGCAAATACAGATCAACTATTTGAAATACGAGAAAGTAAATGTTATGTGACTGACAGTTGTTTTATTGTGTTTTACATTTTTTGTTGTTTATTAAAGAAAACCAGATGCTGTGGCCTTGATGCCAAACATATGGCATTTGGCAATACTCTAGTGATCTGCAGTAGATTGTTCTAATGTATAAAAAGGAACCTTTTACAGACTGCACTGACATGTTAGGTCTTGCAGCTGGATTTAATTTTGCCACTTTGATGGTCTTTTGCTTACAGTACATTTTCATTTTTTTTCAACACTAATATATAGTTTTTGAAGTGGTTTATGTTATAATAAATATCACAAAGGAACTGTATACAAGAAATTGATAGATGTTCTGCTGAAGTTTTTGTGTTTAACCTTTTTCAATTTGCTTGGATGATTGTTATTAAAGAGGGAAAGTTAAGTCAATTAGAAAGAAACCAAATTTAACAGGTGGTCTAGAAATAAAGGACAATTTATTTATTGAGAACAACAAGATTTTTCTCAGAAAAATGTACATCTTAAACTGAAATACATAAGAAACATTACATGCAATACAGCAAATATTTTATACTTAGATAATTGGAAATTATTTAGTGTCAAATTTGGAAATTCCGTGTTTTTTCAATAAAACAAAGAACTAGATATTTCCTAGATCCTAATAACACTAATGAAGCATTTCAGTCGTACATTAATGAGATTTATTTCTGCTTCCTTAATTTATTATTTTATTTATATTTAAGGATATATTGTACTTATGGCAAAGGATTATTGCTTATGATTTTAGGGATTGTGGCCCCAGGGCAAAAGGAAAGTTTCTCACAGTGGCCTGAAAAGTAGTTCTTTACTGATGACTGACGTGCAAAAATGTACTGGGAACAGGTGTTTAAGGACATAGCAGATATAGGTTAGCATAAGTATATTTCAGAACATAAAATTTATACAAGATTAAGGAAAGGGAATGCACCTTGAATAGTAACAATTTGAATAAAGGAGTAGAGATCCTGATGTTACTGGAAGCTTAATTGGGCAGTTGCTGAAGAGGAGGCATGTGTTTCATCCATAAGAGGCATGGAAAAGAAACTCTGAGGTACAGAGGGTCCAGATAACTATAGCAATTGATGTCAGGAGTCTCACCTCAAGGACCTAGCTGCAAAAAAGTTCAATGACTTCAGGTCAATGGTCAATGTCAAAAGATGCATCTTTGAACACCACATCGTATCATCGTACCATTAGCCTCACATATTACTAAGATGCCAAAGCCCTTTCAGTGACCTATAACAGTCCAGTGATAATACCACAAGTCATTGCTGACACACTTTGCTCTTCCTTGAAGCAGAACAGCTGCACAACTGGAAGTTGCAAGTGAGAGCCAACAGGGAGAGGTGAGACTGCATATCTTTCCCTTGTTGGTAAACATGGTGCTCATTATCATTGGGACAAGTTTTGTGGAGGCTGTGGCCAGTGGCTGGCTCAAATTACCAAAGATGACGGTATCTGTGCATCTAATTTTTCTTCTTCCATCCAACCTCCCTCTCATCACATGATATCTTTTAATTTAGAAGCTACAGATGGTGTGAGCACATCTAACAGCCCCTCACCACAACTGTACCCTTCAGTCTTTCTCCTTCTGGACACACAAAATGCTGAAAGAGCAAGATAATGATGAGGAATAAGCACTGTAATTCAATCTCATACTCCCAATCACAACCCAGATACTGACATTGCAGTCATCAGTGAGATGATAACTGAAAGGCAGGATATACTCATGGTAAGATACTGACCACGAATAGTCTGTGGGCAGGACAGAGGAAGGGATAGCCTTGTTGTCAATCCCTGAAGGGTGTTGCTGACATATGAGTATTTCTGTCCGGAATATGTATAAGCACTTCAAGAGACAGGCTACTGAAGAAGGTTATTGATAGACTTGCACAATAAATGTTTTGTACATTGGCAGTGCTAGCAGAAAGTTCTTTCAAAATAGTTACATACATTACAACCAACAGGGGTCCCAGCACTGATCCCTATGGATCCTCTCTGGTCACAGATCTCCAATCTGTAAAACACCTTTCAAACCACTACTCACTGTCTTCTGTGACAAGTCAGTTCTGTATCCATCTTTCCAGCTCACTGTGGATCCCACCTTCTGTTTCAGTCTGCCATGAAGGATCTTGACAAAGCCTTTGCTCAGGTCCATGTACACAACATCCCATGCTTTGCCCTCATCAATCGTCTTTGTCATTTCCTCAAAAAGTGTCCCTTATACAAAGTAATGCTGTCTGTCAGTAATCTTGCTATTATTTCTTCCACTGAACAGCAATTTCTTGAGAGTCATAGAGGTGTACAGCACTGAAACAGACCTTTTGGTCCAACTCGCCCATGCCGACCAGATATCCCAACCCAATCTAGTCCCACTTGCCAGCACCTGATCCATATCCCTCCAAACCCTTCCTATTCATATCCCCATTCAGATGCCTTTTAAATGTTGCAATTGTACTAGCCTCCACCACTTTCTCTGGCAGCTCATTCCATACACGTACCACCCTCTGCGTGAAAATGTTGCTCCTTAGGTCTCGTGTATATCTTTCCCTCTCACCCTAAACCGATGCCCCCTAGTTTCTGGACTCCCCAACCCGAGGGAAAACACTTTGTCTATTTACCCTATCCATGCTCCCCATGATTTTATAAACCTCAATAAGGTCATCACTCAGCCTCTGACATTCCCGGGAAAACAGCCCCAGCCTATTCAACCTCTCCCTACAGCTCAAATCCTCCAACCCTGGCAATATCCTTGTAAATCTTTTCAGAACCCTTTCAAGTTTCACAACATCTTTCCAATAGGAAGGAGACCAGGCCTAACCAATGTCTTGTACAGCTGCAACATGACTTCACAACTCCTGTACTCAATACTCTGACCAATCAAGGAAAGCATACAAACAACTTCTTCACTATCCTATCTACCTGCGACTCCACTTTCAAGGAGCTATGAACCTACACTCCAAGGTCTCTTTGTTCAGCAACACTCCCTAGGACCTTACCATTAAGTGTATATGTCCTGCTAAAATTTACTTTCCCAAAATGCAGCACCCTCACATTTATTGTGGTTCTGTTCGCCGAGCTGGAAGTTTTTGCTGCAAACGTTTCGTTCCCTGGCTAGGGAACATCATCAGTGCTATTGGAGCCTCCTGAGAGGCTTGGAGGCTCCAATAGCACTGATGATGTTCCCTAGCCAGGGAATGAAACGTTTGCAGCAAAAACTTCCAGCTCGGCGAACAGAACCACAACAACGGACACCCGAGCTACAAATCTTCAACCAGACTTTAAACCTCACATTTATCTGAATTAAACTCCATCTGCCACTTCTCAGCCCATTGGCCCATCTGATCAAGATTCTGTTGTATTCTGAGGTAACCCTCTTCACTGTTCACTACACTACCAATTTTGGTGTCATCTGCAAACTTACTAACTGTACCTCTTATACTCACATCCAAATCATTTGTATAAATAATGAAAAGTAATGAATCCAGCACCAATCCTTGTGGCACTCCACTGGTCGCAGGCCTCAAATCTGAGAAACAACCCTCCATCACCACTCTCTGTCTTCTACCTTTGAGCCAGTTCTGTATCCAAATAGTTAGTTCTCCCTGTATTCCATGAGATCTAACCTTGCTAACCAGTCTCCCATGGGGTACCTTTTCAAACACCTTACTGAAGTCCATATAGATCACATCTACCACTCTGCCCTCATCAATCCACTTTGTTACTTCTTCAAAAAACTCAATCAAGTTTGTGAGACATGATTTCCCACGCACAAAGTCATGTTGACTATCCCTAATCAGTCCTTGCCTTTCCAAATACATGTACATCCTGTCCCTCAGGATTCCCTCCAACAGCTTGCCCACCACCAACGTCAGCCCCACTGGTCTATAGTTCCCTGGCGTATCCTTACCGCCTTTCTTAAAAAGTGGCATCACGTTAGCCAACCTCCATTCTTCTGGCACCTCACCAATGACTATCAATGATACAAATATCTCAGCAAGAGAGCCAGCAAACATGTCCCTAGCTTCTGACAGAATTCTAGGGTGCACCTGAACAGGTCCTGGGGATTTATCCACCTTTACCCGTTTCAAGACATCCAACATTTCCTCCTCTATAATATGGACATTTTTCAAGATGCCACCATCTATTTTCCTACATTCTGTATCTTCCATGTTCTTTTCTACTAAATACTGATGCAAAATACTCATTTAGTATCTTCCTTCATCTCCTGTAGCTCCAACAATAACTGCCTTGCTGATCTTTGAGGTGCCCTCTTCTCTCTCTAGATAGTCTTTTGTCCTTAATGTATTTGTAAAAACCTTTTGGATTCTCCTTAACTTTATTTTCCAAAGTTATCTCATGTCCCTTTTTGCCCTCCTGATTTCCCTATTAAGTATACTCCTACTGCCTTTATACACTTGTAAGGATTCACTCGATCTCTCCTGCCTATACCTGGCATATGCTTCCTTCTTTTTCTTAACCAAACCCTCAATTTCTTTAGTCATCCAGCATTCCCTATAGCTACCAGCCTTTCCTTTCACCCTAAAAGAAATATACTTTCTCTGCGCTCTCATTATCTCATTTCTGAAGGCTTCCCATTTTCCAGCCATACCTTTACCTGAGAACATCTGCCCCCAATCAGCTTTTGAAAATTCCTGCCTAATACTGTCAACATTCTCCAATTTAGAACTTCAACTTTTAGATCTGGTCTATCCTTTTCCATCACTACTTTAAAACTAATGATATTATGGTCATTGGCCCCAAAGTGCTCCCCCACCTGCCCTGCCTTATTTCCCAAGAGTAAGTCAAGTTTTGCACCTTCTCTAGTAGGTACATCCACATACTGAATCAAAAAATTTTCTTGTACACACTTAAAAAATTCCTCTCCATCTAAACCCTATGGCAGTCCCAGTCTATGTTTGGAAAGTTAAAATCCCCTACCATAACCATCCTATTATTCTTACAGATTAGATTAGATTACTTACAGTGTGGAAACAGGCCCTTCGGCCCAACAAGTCCACACCGACCCTCCGAAGAGCAACCCACCCATACCCTACATTTACCCCTTACCTAACACTACGGGCAATTTAGCATGGCCAATTCACCTGACCCGCACATCTTTGGACTGTGGGAGGAAACCCATGCAGACACGGGGAGAACGTGCAAACTCCACACAGTCAGTCGCCTGAGTTGGGAATTGAACCCGGGTCTCAGGCGCTGTGTGACAGCAGTGCTAACCACTGTGCCACTGTGCCGATAACTGAGATCTCCTTACAAATTTGTTTCTCAATTTCCCTCTGATTATTAGGAGGTCCATAATTCAATCCCATTAAAGTGATCATCCCTTTCTTATTTCTCAGTTCCACCCAAATAACTTTCTGTGGTTTGAAACTATAAAATTGATTTGAAATTGGCAATATAGGTAACTTAAAAGACATAACATAATTTCAGACATGTTGAATTCACATTCTGAATAGATTAGATTACTTACAGTGTGGAAACAGGCCCTTCGGCCCAACAAGTCCACACCGACCCTCCGAAGAGCAACCCACCCAGACCCCTTCACCTAACACTGCAGGCAATTTAGCATGGCCCATTCACCTAACCTGCACATTTTTGAACTGTGGGAGGGGAAACCGGAGCACCCAGAGGTTGAATGTGCAAACTTCACACAGACAGTTGCCTGAGACAGGAATTGAACCTGGGTTTCTGGCGCTGTGAGGCAGCAGTGCTAACCACTGTGCCACCATGCTGCCTACAAAAGTCCAAAGCAGTGAAGGGATGGGCCGCCAGAAAGATGTGATCAATGGCAGTGGTGGAATACAATGGATAGAACATCATATGAGATTGAATGATGCAGGTATGGAGAGATTTGCAGCAGAGTCACATGAGAAGTTCAGCGAGGCCAATCATGACATTAGGAGCAACTCACTTCATCTTTCACACATCCACTGGATGGTGAGGTGAGTGTCTCCCTAGATAGTGGCATTTTGTCAATTAAGGGGGATTATAACTTATTAAATGACTTAATTAACATCATAATTTGCCTCATTAATATTCAGCTTCGTATCTTACTAAACATGCCCAACAATCTACCCATTAAGAATCTTTGACATGATTGTCAGAGCAGATATCTGGCAACTTCAGCTCACTGCTTGCTCCAAAGGACTTACATTTTGCAACCTGGCGTCAACATCTCAGGACACACTCCATGGCCACTAACCATATGCACCCAAGTCTATGGACACAGCATCAAATATGTGCCAGTTTCTAAGGACCCTCATGGAGCATCTTTGATCCGCTTACGGTACCCTTCTGCACTTCAATGCAGCTCAGGCAACTATCATTCTAATGCGGCATCTATACTTTGCACTGCCCTTTTGCTCTTTGCAAAGATACCAGATTCATTGTACTGCTGCATTGCTGTGCTATTTAGCTCAGATACAAAGCCAGCAGTCCACAGTCAAGTCAAAGGGGACAGCCTTCAGTCAAGGGATTTTGACACAGAAAATCAAGGGCAGCCTCTGACAGTAGTCTAGGGTTTTGGACACTGCAGCCCTCTAACAACTTGACTCTTTTTGCCCAATTAATGGCTGTTTTCCTCCTGGAATGAAACAGATATTAATGGAGATAGTGCAGTTGGAGGGTAGGGAGTGAGTGAGCAGGTAGCGCAGTGGGCATGCAGGCTTAGTAGTGTCAGAGGTTGGGGTGGGTGAAAGTGAGTGATTTTACAGACAAGAGTGAAAGTTGTAGAGAATGAGCCTTGATAGGAGGTATCACACTCACAAAGATGTGAGATACTGGAGAGAAGATAGTTGCGCCAAGGCTAGTAGAGTGGAGAAGGTCATTGACATTCTTCCTTCACTGCTGTGGATTCCTCCAGAAGAAGGCGACTGACCTAGGTGGTAACCTCTGACCAGGCTGGCATGGGCTGGTGCTGTGGCCTTTTCTGTTGGTCTTTTGGGAACTGGTCATCTCACCTGTGCAACAAACTGTCCAGCAGGATCTCCAGATGCTTGTCCACAAAGCCTGACATTTCAGGGAAAAATTTCAAGAACTGTGCAAGGCAGCTCGAAACTGACAGAAATTGTCCGGCTCTGTAATGGCTGTTTAGAGATGGCACCAATACCAGGATGCTAGTTAATTTTAACATATCCAGGAATGGACATTGTTTCAGTAATGGCACGTGGTAAAATGGAATAGAATTGGAGGAGAGGGACTCTATAGAGGCAGGTAGGTGAGATATAGCTCACTAGGCTTTGTGGCAAAAAGAACCTTTTAAAAATGCTCAATGTAACTTGCACTTAGCCAAAAAAGTGTCAAATTCTGCCTTATGTCACTTTTTCCAATTGACCTCTTTGGCAATTGTGGGTCAGTTTCTTAAATTTAGAATTCAACAAAGCAGCAATTTTCTGTGTACTCTGCGTGTTGTTTTGAGAGCTTGTCAAGAAATAAAGTACTAAATTGAAATCTTCTCGATGTTTAAACAAAAAATTGGAAGACAATCAATATTGTAATTAGAAAAAGCTTTTATTAAAGGAAAACTCTGGTTAAAAATAAAATGCCATCCAACACATGACTTCATTATAATTGCAATTTTGTGTCCGAAATATTACTGATGCATAGTTGTAATGTATTTTTGTGTCTGGAGGAAAGGGGAGATGGGAGATGTTATTCTGGATGTAGAGTGAATAATGACAGTGAAGGGGGCTCTCTATATATAAAGGTGGGATCAGATATAGCATGGGATGGTATGGGGTATGCAGAGTGGAGACAAGTCATCACCACAATGGCTTCAATGGGCAGACAGTTGGCATGGCAATGCAGTAAGCCAAGGGCAGAGTTGGAAAATTGGGGATATTGACAACTAAATGAAATAGTTGGATGGTGGTGTGGAAAGTAGTGAGAAATCTGATGGAGCCGGTAGTGATTGCTACAAAAATGTGTACATGAAAGATGGTGGGTGAATTTTGCTATCAGGTGGAACCTGGAACTTGCTCATAGGAGTGCAACCTGGATAGGGTGCCATCTTTGACTAAACCTCAACTGCGCAATAAGGAAGAAAAAAATAACTGCCAACACATTTCGAATGGGCAAAGTAAGTTCCTTTTTTTTGTGGTTTGACATGTTAGCACTATGTGGCTAGGTTTCGATAGTGGTTGAGCATTGGTCATGACCCATGTTTTAACAAGTGTATGCACCCTTGTTAATCACATAGGTGAAATGAACTTCAGCATCCAGAGAAGTGCGCACTTGTGAATGATCACGTAGTCACACACACAAATAGCTGTAATTGTGGAACATGGGTACAGTCAGTTTTTCTATAACGCAATAGCTACATTCTTGTGCAACCATGTGTTGCAGAAAAATCACACTTTAGAAACAGCGCTTAAAGCATTGGTGCTATAATCGTGTTACAGCCAACACATGTTTTATAAGCTTCTGCTTTAGAAACAGCATCTCCAATTCATCAATAGCGTTACAGCAAATTCGCATTGAGGAAACATACGTTATAGCAGAAGAACTTGTACAGGCAAAGACCAGGTGTACACATTGCTTTTGACTGCGGTGATCTACTCATTAAAGTGCTATGTCTTGGCTGCTCACATGTACATAAAGGATGACTAAAATTTGCTGCTAATCAGAATGCTTCTCAGAGTTGAGCAATTTGTTGCCAATATAACTTCTACCCTCCTAGCTTGTTTGAAAGGCTGTTAACTCTGACATGGTAGCTATTTAACCAGGTTTTATAAGTAAAATGACAGTTGATCCAATGTATGACAGTTGAAAGTGCATATATATTTAAGATGTGAAAGTATGTTTACAACAACTGTCACCCCTGCTATGTTAGTGATGTCAGGGTATTGCCCTCCCATTATGTTTAGCTGCAGTCACAGGGTCTGCAGTTGGGCTGGAGAGAGCATGCTCTGTAATAGTTTGCCTGAAGATTTGAGTGGATGACCTTGGAGGCCTATGTGGCTAGATAATCAGGAAATATTGAGAGTGTCTGGCCCAGATGGAGGCTCCCATTTCTCAGCTGCAGCTTCCACAGGATTGGGGATCACAGGCAGGGAAGATATGGAGAGGCCTGACATCATTAGAATATACTGACAGGAGACTTCTGGAGACCCTGAGTGTGATTACTCCTCCATCTGGATACCTACTGGTACCACTCCAGATTTTAGTCTCGTAAACTTTCTCTGAACTACTTTGAATGCATTTACATCTTTCTTTGAAAAAGATGATCAATATTGTAAACATTTCTTCACATATGGTCTCACCAATACAATCCAAACATAACTTTCTACTATTGTCTTCAATTCTCCTGTGACGAATAACATTCTACTAGCTTTCATAATTTTTTGCTGTATCTGCATACTAACCTTTTATGATTCATGTATGAGAAGACCCAAGTCTCAGAGCTCTGCAATCTTTGATCATTTAGATAATATGATTTTTTTATTCTTTCAGCCAAAATCAACAATCGGTAATTTTGCCAATGAGGTCCTATGGTGCTCTTTGAATGATCTAAATCTGATGCTGCAATACTAGGTATTTCTACTCCATAAATCCGCAAAACCAAATAACTGTTGCTGTAAACTCTTTGCTGGATTCAATTTGATTTAACCATCTTAGGTGTAATAAATCAATAAATCACTGAATTTCCAAAGATATCATTACCAATCTAATGATTTAAGATGATCCATTTGATACATGCTTCTCAAGTTTTGCCAATGATGGTCTACAGTCTCATTGTGAATTTGGTCTTGGGCATCTCCATTAGGGTATAATCCTTTTTCTCCCATTCTCACATTAGTTTTCATGAGCTTCAAATTCCCTTACTATAGCACATTTATTAAATACGTTTGTGGATTTTACAACTTTTAGTATTGAAATTGACATCATACTTCTTTGTTTTTGTCTGAGGAACCATTTCTATCCTTCATGTATCATATTCAGTCTGCACTATGTGGGGCACTTTTTAAAATTCTCAAGCGTCCCATTGGCAACAGAGCCTAGAATCACCTGTTTGATCTCATGAACCAACTTATAAGATGAGTAGATCATGTAATGCTGAGGTGATAAATTGAGACCAACTCTGAATGCATGGGTAACATTTCTTAGCAGAAAAGTGGATTGACTAATAGGACTAAAGGTAGAATTTAATGCCAAAGATAGGATAATCTCATACTCTAGAATGACTTATACCCATGATATACAGTAACTGGGATTCAAACTTGCTGAAGTCAACTTGTTAAAGCCTGTCCTCTCAAAAATGACCTAGATTTTCTTATTCTCTGTTTTTCCCTTTAATCAATCCTTAATCTATGTTAATGCACTACCCCCTATCCCATGAGCTTTGCTCTTAATAACAATCTTTGGTCTGGCACCTTGTTGAGTACTTTTTGTAAATCCAAATATACTACAACCAATGCACATACATATCCTGTTCTCAAACTTGTCATTAACACCCTCAAAAGGTGAGGGTGTTACTGCAGCCTGAGCTTACTGCAGTACTGGTTGTGGCCACTACACAACAAGGTGCTGCAAGTATGGGATCGCTGCTAGCTTCCAATTGACCGGAACCCTCCAAAGCAAGAGTTCCAGCTTGAATAAGGCAAGGAACATGGAGAGAGGTACATAGTGTTATATCAGGTCAGAAGATCTAGAATGGGCAAGGCTGAGTTGCTACCAGTCCTCCAGCTAACATCAGGGACTACCCCAAACGACCACTAAGAACTGACCACTAAGTTTTTTCCATTATACATACTTTTAAAAGGTACTGCAATTATTTTTATATTTCTTGTTAGTTTACTGTCAAATTATATTTTATCTCTTTCCATTAACAGTCATTCTTTGGTTTTTCTATCACTACCATTCCTCTCTTTTTAGGAAAGATATTTTTGACAATACTGTGTTTTTTGCTAACCCGGTATTACCCTTAACATTCCTAGTTAACAATAGTATCTCATTTTCTCAGTGGAATTTTATTCCTCTGGGAAATATAGCATCACTGAGAAGAATTCAGACAACATCACTGCCAAAGTTTTCAAGAAGTTGCAGATGAGGAGAAAATCAATTTGCAATACAACCCACTTAAGCTCATGGAAGAATCTTTAACTGCAGTTATTCAGGCAGCAAAACAATGTGATGAACAAATTAGCATAGCAGATTTGACTTTAATGTCAGGTAATCAGATGACCAAAGTTCAATAGGAAGATCTTGATTCTTCATCTTCCAAAGAAGAATTATCAGTCCCAACAACAGAGGTAATACTAAATAGGCAGTCATCCTGAAGTAACATGATTGAGGATGTGAAAATATCTAATTTACAAGGAAATCACCCATAGAGAGCCAATCACAGAGGGTGAGTGGCCAGTCTGAGGGCCAAATCACCACAGAGAGTAAGTAATATCTAACTTACTGAATAAGTCACATTAAAGCACTTACAAACGTCAACACAGATAATTCAACAGGTTGAGAATTCTGACACAAACTGAAGATGAACTGTATATGACTCAACTGTAGCCAAACCAAATTCTATAGATTCAGGATATGGTCAAGAAGAAATCCAGGATATTGTCAAAGAAGAAACTTGCTTCAACAGAGCCGCCATGTGCTACAATAGACATTCATCTGATTAAAGATTTCCCAGAGGATAGAACAGAAGTTTGTAAGGAGAAACCAGGTTGTGAGCAAATTGCCAGAGGTGATTTTAAAGCATAGGATTTATGGACATTTAGAGAAGCGAAAATTGATTAGCAATAGTCGGCATAGTTTTGTGCAAGGAAAATTGTGTCTCACAAACTTGATTGAGTGTTTTGAGGAAGTTGCCAAAACAATTGATGGGAGCAGAGCAGTTGACCTTGTTTATTTGGAGAAAGTGAGGACTGCAGATGCTGGAGATCAGAGTCGAGAGCATAGTGCTGGAAAAGCACAGCAGGTCAGGCAGTATCTGAGGAGTAGGAGAATCAATGATTTGGGCACATGCCTTTCATCAGGAGTGATGTTTATTTGGATTTTAGTAAGACCTTCAACAAGGTTCTGCATGGTAGACTGATTAGTAAAAGTAGTTCGCATGGGATTCAGGGTGAGCTTACCAATTGGGTGCACTATTGGCTTAATGGCTAGAGGCAGAGAGTGTTGTAGAACAGAGGGACTTAGAGGGTAAAGTATGTTACTCCTTGAAGTTTGCATCACATATAGATAGGGTGGTTAAAAAAGGGGTTTAGCACTCTTGCATTGCTCAGTTCTTTGAGTATAGGAGTTGAGATTGTACAGTGCATTGGTGAGGTCTGTTCTGGTGTACTGTGTCCAGTTCTGGTTGCCCATTTATAGGAAGCATCTTCTTAAGATGGAGTGGGTTCAGAAGAGATTTACCAGCATATTGCTTGGTATGGAAGATTTGAGTTAAAAAGGCTGGAACTCTTTTCACTGGAGCATCGGAAGTTGAGAGGTGACCTTACAGAAGTTCATAAAATAACGAGGGATATAGGGTTAATGGTAGTTGTCTATTTCATAGGATGAGGGATTTCAAGACTTGGGGGAACAATTTCAAGGTGCGAGAAGAGAGATTAAAAAAACGACAGGAAGGCTAAACTTTTTACACATAGCGTGGAATGAACTTCCTGAAGAAGTGATGAATGTGTGTACAACATTTAAAAGACATTTGGAAAAGTAGATGAATAGGGAAGGTTTGGAAGGATAAGGGCCAGGAGTAGGCTGGTGGGTTTAGTTTAGTTAGGGACTATGTTCGGCATGGATTGATTGGACCGAAAGGTCTGTTTCCGTGCTGAAAAACTCTATGACTATATGAGCTATGACATATGCCCTTACTCGTCATCATAAGATTAGATTCTCTACCATGTGGAAACAGGCCCTTTGGCCCAATCAGTCCACACTGAACTTCCAAAGAGTAACCCACCCAGACCCATTTCCCTCTGACTAATGCACCTAACACTATAGGCAATTCAGCATGGCCCATTCACCTGATCTGCACATCTGTGGATGGAAACCGGAGTACCCGGAGGAAACTAACGCGGACATGGGAAGAATATGCAAACTCCACACAGACAGTCACCTGAGTCTTGAATTGAACCTGGGATTCTGGTGCTATGAGGCAGCAGTGCCAACTACTGAGCCACCGTGCCGCCCCAAAGCCTCCATGACTCCTCACTGAATGTTTGTTTTTGAAAATCCAAGAACATGACACCCACTGGAAGCTCAGGACTGCATCACAACTGAGGGCAGGTGGCATCATAATGAGAACCATGACAACACAATCATCGCCAGGTCAGAGAAAACATGATGAAGTGAAGTGATCTGTGCACTTGCGCAGGAGAGACGAACAGAGAGGGCAGCAAACCAAGTGCACTGGGAAACTCAATCCATACCTTCCCGACTCCAGGGAGAAATAGCAGACAGAGTTGAAGCAACTGAGTTAGAACATATCCAAAAGTAGCCTGAGCAACGAAGCCTGTTATTCATTTCTCGTCTGTTGCTGGAGAGAAGATTGTTGCTGAGACAGAAGATAAATCTAAAATCATCCAGAAACTTTAAGAGGGAATCTTGTCAATGAAAGACAGTGAGCGAGAGTCAGTAATATACACAATCTCTGAGATGTGAGTTGTGTATTCAAGGAAGTTTGATGTCAGCAGGGGACATGTACTCTGCCAATGTCTCGCTGACTTCCATCAACAGTCAATATGAAATTCTCACTCAACCCAGAGTGGCAGATGTTTTGAGGACATCATTCCCACAGATATTCAGTGGCCTACTTGTGGGGTGAGTTACTCTCTGCCCAATGATTTGAATATTGAATCACAAAAAAGTGGTTTCACAGCAAAGTTTGATGTTGATACAAAATTGAAGATCTGGGGAAAGTGCTTGCTGTTAGAAAGGTGAGGATCTGATAGAGATCAGATGCTGTTACAAACTTAAGGATCTAAAGGACATCAGATATTACAATGAAGATGAAAAATTCCATTGAAGTAACACAAATATTGATATTCAGAAAATCTGTTTGTATTTTGAATGTGAGGATCTGGAGCAGATCGGTTGGTGATAGGAAGTTAAAGGTCTGGGCCATATTTAGAGCCTGATGTACTGATGCCTCATTTGGGTGCTAAACAGCAGCAATTGCCAATTAATATTTTGCACCTGGAGGTCCATTGGATGAGTTGGAAGCGATGTGTCGGCTTCATGAGGAATGTTGCCAATGTCACTGCATGATTGTGGAAATGGTCCTGGTTGGAGCTAAAGCAGACACAGGCAGAGATGTAAGAATTCACCATATTGGGGTAATCATCAATGAGTTGACTTGAAATGTGCCTCAGAAAGTCCAGGTAACTCCAGCTTGGAGTCTCCAGATAGCTTTCAATTAAGGAGCAAACCTTTGTAGATCTAGTGAATGATAAGATTATCTGCAGTATTGTAAGATAATATTGGATGAATTTCTCACTCTTACTGCCCATGTGCAACAGCAAGCACACGATGTTGGACTAGATCTGTTACTGGAAGTCACCAGACTCTCCAAACTTGGCTAATATTCCCAAACTTTGGAAAGCTTCCGCTGAGACTTGCTCACACCCTGCCGCAAAGAGTGGATGAATCCTGGTGAAAATTGAGTTTAAAAAGGGCTTGATTGTTTCTGCTGGATGTGAAGAATGTTTTCTCACAGGCAAGACAACATGGCAAGTGTGCATGCATCGGTGTTCTCTTTATTCCCCAACAGGCTCACCAAGACATCTGTCACACTCTAACAGCATTCACCTCATTCCAAAATTCAAGTTTCTAAAGCTCTGACTCAGAGCAACTGGATAACGGGCAAGTAGTCATACCCGTCAGAGATATCGGATCGAACTGTTAATCACAATTTCTCTGACACCCAGCTTGGAAACAAACAATGCTTTTAGGATTTCCCTGAAGAAGATGATCACAGGAACTGCCTGCCAGTCTTGCAGTGGAAAGATTTGGCAAGCCAGTTGTTGAATGGTGTCACATAAATCATCGCTGACAGAGACTGTCCAGCCAAAGGAATAACCTCTCGATCAAATGCAACCCCGAGTAGCTATTGCCATCCTCCTACCATCATCATCTTGTCACCTCGACAGAACTGATCAAACAGGGCCTTGAGTGACCTCACACATCTTTCATTCAGATCACGGACATTTTAAAAACAATTGATCTTCTCCAGATCCTCACCTTTGTAACAGAAACTGATCTAAAAGCATACACCTTTTCCTAATACTGGTTGATCTCATCCAGAACCTCTAGTTCGTAAAGCAATGATTCCTTCTTCCAGTTATATTTGCACCTATTGTAAAAAAAAATTTTATTGTAAATAAATATTCTGTTTCATTGTAAAATAAATTGTGGCAAAATTGTTGAACCGGCAAGTGTCTCATAAATGCACTCACCTTCTGAGAGTGGAGACTGTTGGTCCATAAAGTGTCCTCTCTTCCCAGGCAATGGATGAATAGAGGACAAGGCTCAGGGTTTTCGGTCACCTTCATTGGCCATGTCTACAGGAAATAGTACTGGGTTTGATCAGCTTGAAAATGGAGTTTCAGAACTTGAACATGGTCATATGGCAGTTTAAAGAGGTGTTTCTGACTGACAGTGAGCACTGGTCGGAAAAAGGAAGGTAGTCAGAAATTCAAGAAAGCCCCAGAGGGCATCTTACTCAAGAAGGGATTTTGTGTGTTGGAAAGCAGTGAGAATGCTGGATCCTCTGGAGAGTGCAGCCAGAGTAGAGCTGTACAAGGTGGAGAGCAGAAAGAGCGGGAAAACGATAGTCATGGGAAACTCAGTCACCAGGGACCCTCACATATTTCTGCAGCAACACACGTCACTCCAGGATGGTGACTTGCCTTCCTGGGCCCAGGGTAAAGGATATCACTGATCGCTCCAGAACATTCTGAAGAGGGAAGGTGACCAGTCAGAGGTGGGAGCAATGATGTAGTTAATAGGTGGGAAGAAGTCCTGCAACCAGAATTTCGTGAGCTATGCAGCAAATTTAAAAAGCAGGACCTTGAATGAAATCTCTGACTTACTCCCAGTATTACATGCTGGTGAATATAGGAATAAGTCGATAGAACAGAGTAGAGTGCTGGAGTGGAGGTAGGGCTTTAGCTTTCTGGATCACTGGGTCCATTTCTTGGGAAGGTATGGCCTATATAAGTCTGACAGTTTGCACCCAACCACAATCGGGCCATCATCCTTCTGGGGGGAGATTTGCTAGTGTGGTTTTGATAGGGGTTAAACTAGGTTAACAGGAGGATATGGTAGTGGACACACAGTAGGATGTGATGCACAGACAAGCATAGAAGAAGAGCTAAGTCAGTCTAGAAACAATGTGAATATAGTCAAGGCACAAGGGATTGTGACAAAGTTAGAAGCCATTTATTTTAATGCATGGAATCGTTAAAGGAAGGCAGATAAGTTAACAGTGTTAGAGCCCTTTGGCCCAACAAGTCCACACTGACCCTCTGAAGAGCAACCCACCTAGACCCATTCCCCTACATTTACCCCTGACTAATGTACCTAACACTATGGGCAGTTTAGCATGACCAATTCACCTGACCTGCATATCTTTGGACTGTGGGAGGAAACCACAGCACCCAGAGGAAACCCATGCAGACACGGGGAGAATGTGCAAACTCCACACAGACAATTGCCCGAGGTGGGAATTGAATCCAGGTCACTGGTGCTGTGAGGCAGTAGTGCTAACCACTGAGCCACAGTGCCGCCCACATTTGATTAGCACATGGAATGAAGAGAAGATTGATAGAGTGGCAGACTGGCAATAATGTTGAAAACAAATGCTGGAAATCAAAGCAGGTAAGGCAGCATCCATGGAGAGAGAGCAAGCTAACATTTTGAGTCTAGATGATCTTTCATCAGAGCTGCCATGAAGTATGGAGGGGGGCATTGTTTATGCAATAGTGGGTGCGTTGAGTCTGGGGGAGAAAGGGAGCTGATAGTACAGATTAATTGGTTGGAATGTGAGAAAGGCAGAACAATGGTGTGTCTAACTGCCAGACTTGATGGAGTGGGGGGAGGGGAGAGAGGACATGGTGACAGAGAATGCAACTAGTGAACCTAAAAGAAAGGGAAGGAATGGGAATGGGTTCACACTCAGAAAGTGTCAAACTCAATATCAAGTCCAGAAGTTTATAAAGTGCCTAATCTGAAGATGAGAGGTTGTTTCTCCAGTTTGTGCTGTGATTTTCTGGAGCATTGCAGCATCCCAAGGACAGTGAAGTGGGCATGAAAGCAGGATGCTATGTTAAAAGGAACAGCTATGGGAAAATTGGGATCATGTTTGTGCACAGAGTGGAGGTGTTCTGCAAAGTGGTCACCAAGCCTGTATTTCGTTTCTCCAATGTAGAGTAGGCCACATTGGGCACAGCGAATGCAATAGACCAGATTGGAAGAGATACAGGTGAAATACTGCTTCATGTGGAAAGACTGTTTAGGCCCTTGGATGGTGAGCAGCAAAGAGGTGAAGGGGCAGGTGTTACACACTCTGCGGTTACATGGGAAGAAGTTGTGGGAAGTGGGGTTGGAGTTGGCGGTCATCGAAGAATGGGATCGAATGTTCCAAGGGAACAGTCCCTGTGCGGTGCAGACCTGGGAATTGAGGGGGAGATGTGGTTGGTGGTAGTATTCTGCTGGAGTTATCTGAAATGGCGGGGGATGATCCTTTGAATGCGGAGGCTAGTGGGATGAAAAGTGAGGACAAGGGGAACCCAATCACATTGTTGTGAGTGATGGGAAGGAGTGAGAGTGGAAGCATGGGTGATAGTTCAAATGTGTTTGAGGGCCCTGTCAACCACAGTGGGTTGGAAATGATGTTTATAGAAAAAGGAAGCCATATCAGCAGTGGTGTTTTAGAAGGTGACATCGTCTGAACAAATACTACGTAGGCAAAGGAATGGGATGGAATTCTTACAGAACATGGGGTGCGAAGAGCTGTAGTGAAGGTAGCTGTGGGAGTCAGTGGAGTAGTGAATGGGAGTGGAAAGTTTATTCCCTGTGAAATGGAGATGTAAAGTCAAGGAAAGGAAGGTGAGTGTCAGAGATGAACCATGTGAAAATGAGAAAGGGAAACTAGAGGTAAAATGAACACATTTTTCAAGGTCCAGGCAGGAGCATGAAGCACATCAAAACAGTCGTCGAGGCACGGACAAAAGAGTTGTGGGAGGGGGCCAGTGTAGGACTGGAACAAAGATTTTTCCACATATCCCATAAAGAGACAGGCATAACTGTAACCCATGTGAGTACCCATAACAAGTCCTTGTGACGATGCTGTCACTTTAAAAAGTCCTTTTTTTTAGTTAAAAACCACACAACACCAGGTTATAGTCCAACAGATTTAATTGGAAGCATACTAGCTTTCAGGTGGTTGTGGAGGGCACAATTGTCAGACACAAAATTTGTGGCAAAAGTTTACAGAGTGATGTAACTGAAATTATACATTGAATAATACCAGAATTGTTTGTTGAGGCTTTCATCTGTTAGAATACTATGATAGTTTCACTTCTTTCATGTGTAAATCACTAAACCTTTTCTTTAAAAGTTGCATTCTCTGGTTAACTGTAACAATTGGTGTTAGCTAGACAATATGTTGAAGGTGTTAGCCCCCTGTGTTCTCTGTTTTTGCCATAATGTTTAAACTGATTGTAAACTAAAAAGTGAGATAACAGAGTTTCACATGAATTCATGCAGTTTTTGAGCAAAGTGCAATGTAACTCTGCAAGTCCAAATTCACCCCACAAACATTTATGTATATGTATAAGTATGCGTGTGGGTCATTGTGTGTGTGTGTGTGTGTCTGTCTGTCTGTCTGGGTTGGGGGGCTGTGAGTGAGAGAGAGAGTGTATATGCGTGTGTATGTGAGTGTTGAGTGTGTTTGTGTGTGTGTCTGGGGTGGGGGAGGGTTGTGAGTGTCTGTGAGAGGGAATGCATATGTGTGCGTGAGTGTAGAGTGGTCTAAGTCTCTGAGAGGATGCATGTGTGAGTGTGGAAGTGTGTGTGTCTGTAAAGGTATGTGTGAGTGTCTGTAAAGGTATGTGTGAGTGTCTGTGTGCATGTCTGTACATGTGTGTCCGTGTGTATGTGAGTGTATAGGAGTGCCTGTGTGTGTATGTAGGAGTGTCTGCGCGTGTGTATGTATAGTGCAATGTGTCATGAAGTCCGCCTTGGAGGATGGTCACCTGAAGGTCCGAGGTCGAATGTTCTGGACCGCTGAAGTGTTCCCCAACTGGGAGGGAACACTACTGTCTTCTGATTGTTGTGCGGTGCCCATTCATCCATTGCTGTAGCCTTTGCTCGGTTTCCCCAATGTACCATGCCTCCGGGCATCCTTGCCTGCAAGGTATAAGATAGACAACGTTGGCTGAGTCACATGAGAACCTGCCCCTTTATATTTGAAGAGAAGTCGTAAAGGCAGAGGTGCTGAGGAGTCTAGAGAGTTAAACAGTTCAACAATGGAAGGGGTTTGCCAGTTTTCCCAGTTCATTTTTTCTAGTTCTTTTTTATTTGTAGCCTTCACAAGATGTTGGAGTCCAGAAGTTTTGCAAGCTTTACTAAAAGAATCCTCTGACTTTCTCTGAAATCTCTCTCCAAATGTTCCTCCCTGCATGGAAGAATCTATGTTTGAATTTACCTTTTTGAAAAGAGGTCTGTTTATGGGATGTTACTATATTGCAACACTTAATTAAGTTGCTATATCGGTTAATTTTTCCAATAATTAAGTTACTTTAAATTCCGCTTTCTTTTGTTTAGATTAGATTCCCTACAGTATGGAACAGGCCAGTCAGCCCAACAAGCCCAAACTGACTCTCCGAAGAGTAACCCACCCTGACCCATTTCCCTCAGCCTAATGTACCCAGCACTATGTGCAAATTCCACACAATCGCCCGAGGCTGGAATCGAACCTCCCACTGCAACTACTCTATGCTACTTTCTCCCCACCTCCACCCTCCTCCAGCCTATCTCTCCAAGCTTCAGCTCTCTGCCTTTATTCCTGATGAAGGGCTTTTGCCCGAAACATCGATTTTACTGCTCCTTGGATGCTGCCTGAACTGCTGTGCTCTTCCAGCACCACTAATCCAGAATCTGGTTTCTAGCATCTGCAGTCATTGTTTTTACCAGGTCTCTAGTGTTGTGAGGCAGCAGTGCTAATCACTGAGCCAATGTGCTGCCCTGTGTTTATGATTCAATAAATTCTGTTTTGCTTTAAACCAAATGGTTTGACCAGCTGCACCACACCTGGAACACCCACTTCACATCTGCCTTTAAAATAAGAAAACATTAGTGACTGGGCTACCTTCTTAAAATATTTTGAGGGGGTCTGGCCTGGTCTATAACACATTTGACTTGGCAGAAATGAGATGAATTAAAGGAGAAACCATTCAATGAGAGTTCAGTTAAGTGAAGAAGAGTGGTGGTGGATGGTAATTGTTCAGACCCCGGTTGAGGAAGAAGCCAAGAGCTCTCAGACCATCCTGGTGGGGAATGGAGGTACAGAGAGTTTGGACATCTATGATGAACAGGAGACTGTTAGGTAAAAACAATGACTGCAGATACTGGAAACCAGATTCTGGATCAGTGGTGCTGGAAGAGCACAGCAGTTCAGGCAGCATCCAAAGTGCAGTGAAATTGACATTTTGGGCAAAAGCCCTTCATCAGAAATAAAGGCAGAGAGCCTGAAGCGTGGAGAGATCACGCTTCAGGCTCATTGCCTTTATTCCTGATGAAGGGCTTTTGCCCGAAACTCAATTTTGCTGCACTTTGGTTGCTGCCTGAACTGCTATGCTCTTCCAGCACCACTGATCCAAGAGACAGTTAGGGCCAGGCAACAGGAAATTGTCAATATGGCATATGACATCAGAGGGATCTCAGACGTAGGTGGGCAGGGACTGGACAGGTAGAGGATGGAGGTAAGGTAGGAGAAATGAGCTTGGTGGGGCAGGAACAGGCTGATACAATGGGCTTACTGGGACAGTATGGTTTGTGGATTTTAAGTTTGAGGTAGGAGTGGGCTTTCTGGGGTTGGGAGGTTGGTGGCAGTGGGGGGAATAATCTCTAGAAATAATGAGTTTGACGATAGTCCTGGCAACAATGCTTGATATTCAGATGTAGAGACATGGTCCAGGGAGAGGTAGGAAGAAGTGGCGGAAGGTTGATGTTCAGCCTCCGAAAAGTAAAGGTCTGTGCGCCACACTACAATGGCTCCACCCTTGTTGACAGGTTTGGTGACAAAGTTAGAGTTGGACCTGAGACAGTGAAATGCGGCAATTTCAGAAGAGGACAGTTAGAGTGGGTGAGAGAGAACAGACAATGAGATGGCCGATATCAAGCCAATAGTTTTCAATGAAGAGATCAAGGGCAGGTAAGAGGCCAGAGGAAAGGGTCCAAGTGGATGGTGAATACCAGAGGTGGGTGAAGGGATCATAGTGATGTTGAGCTTGCTTCTTTTGTAAGAGTTGGGGTGGAAATGTACTGCTACGTTTGTACTTTAGGTAGTTGAGAACAAATCGTGGTGTCTTTGCTGGGTTAACTGGAAGTTATAGTCACATCGGATTCCTGAAGAAGGGCTGCTGCTCCTTTGATGATGCCTGACCTGTTGCGCTTTTCCAGCAACACATTTTTCAGCTCTGATCTCCAGCATCTGCAGTCCTCACTTTCTTGTAGTCACATCGTGCCAGGGTTCAGCTGGGAACTCGAGGTGTCCTTTTCAGATAATTGCAGTAGGACCTGAACTTTTATTTTAACTTATATTTGTATTGTCTGATCTATCACATCTGTATTAGTGTATTCAATACAACATCTAGTTTCTGGATGAGACAAACCCTGTGTCAGCGTTTTTATTCTTTATAAAATCCTGAAGTCCAAGAACCGTCCGTGAGGGGAATAAGAAGGGGTACCTTTTTAACCTTTAAACTTAATCTCATATTTACTTAAATGGCTTTCATTAAATCTAGATCCCAAACTTGAGATATAACTACATCATCTCAAACTTATATAGGATTTTATCACATTATGATAACTTTCCCCAGAGGAACTGCTACAAAGTGATTACTAATCAAATCAGTTTCTTTGCACAATAATCTGTCTAAAACAGACAGAACTGGTTGCTCAACATGTGTTTTGCAGTTGTAAATCATGATGATATTATCAAAATTCCCTATCATCACTATGTAAAACTGGCAGCAAAATTTAGCATGTGCACATGCTTGGTTAAAAGAAAATGGCAATGTTCCTGTCATCGATTGTCATCTGCTTGTTCCCTGTTGAAATCCTCTCAAATGGGAATTCTGTAAAATTTATGATTTGATGCGAATGACCACATTTGCACTATTTGTCTCATTGTAAAACCCCTGTTTTTAACAAAATACCTTAATAAATGAGGAGTTGCTGGATTTTAAATGCTTCTGACGCCAAGATTACCACTGAACTAAAGAAGTACATCATAGGTCTAAACGTGCTGGCAGATCTCATGCTTAGCATACATTGATGTGTATTGGAGCATTAGGACAAGTTTTTTTATCATGGAAGATAGTATGCTGTATTTTCCTTTCACTATTTTTTGAACGTTCATGCTTGTAGTGTATTCACTACTCTGTAGATTATGGCTGAACTTGCAAGTTCATTGGTTCTCTGTTTTATACATTGAAAAAAAAATTTTTTGAGACCACTCTCAGAAGGAATTATTGAAATGTTGACAGTCAACTCAAAATCCTGTGAAGACTCTACCAGCCAACATCCAGAGATGGACCCACATTAGAATTGTATTAAGATCCCTTGTTTTCCTACCTTGACTGACCTCAATCCTCCATCCACACCAAGGATGTCTGGCCCTTTCTACTTCTCTCCTTCATGTATCTGACCCCATCCTCTGTCCTTCCTTGAATCCTACCTCCCTCTTCCATGACACTAAACCCTCTCAACTCTCCCTCATGCCATCCTTCACCTACCCTAATACACCTTTGCAGTCCTGAGCCTCAGTGTAAGCTGCCACTCTGTTCTCCCTTCCATTGTGCCAGAGTTCAATGGGGAAAACTGCTTACCTCAGCCACAAATACACAAAGCTGAATGCTGCACATTATCTTTAAACAAATATGGACCTGACATCATGAGATTAGATTAGATTAGACTTACAGTGTGGAAACAGGCCCTTCGGCCCAACAAGTCCACACCGACCCGCCGAAGCGCAACCCACCCATACCCCTACATTAACCCCTTACCTAACACTACGGGCAATTTAGCATGGCCAATTCACCTGACCCGCACATCTTTGGACTGTGGGAGGAAACCGGAGCACCCGGAGGAAACCCACGCAGACACGGGGAGAACGTGCAAACTCCACACAGTCAGTCGCCTGAGTCCGGAATTGAACCCGGGTCTCAGGCGCTGTGAGGCAGCAGTGCTAACTGCTGTGCCACCGTGCCACCCACTTTATGCCACTGACGTTATCATGATAGTAAGATGTAATGACAAAACATTTTCATATAATGGTATTCAAGATATTACAATACATTACAAATTGGAAATTGCTACCCAACAGGAGACCTGACCCATCACAAATACATTGCTGCGTTAATGTCAAAAACTGAACTTGCCACTGGAAAAGCAAAATTTCATGTCCCAAGAATTAAGTGACCCTGAACTGACATGTGGCTTGCTTCTACAGGCCCCATAAAATATTAACTTTTTGTTTGCACCTTTTCTTTGATATGACCATAGTCGCTAAAGCTCCCATCATCATTAAATGACTGTATCCTGCTGCATCATTTGCCACCCTTTCTCACTATCTACAACTCCACCAATTTTCGTGGCATTTTCAAGTTTACTAATCAGTAAAATGACATTGTCATCCAAATCATTCATACATATTACACAGAGGTCTGAGCACTAATCCTTGCACTTTGATCTCTGGACACAGCCTGCCATGAGGGACCTTGTCAAATGTTTCAGTAAAGTCCTTATAGACAGCACCCACTGCCATACTCTCATTAATCATCTGCGTCACCTCCTCAAAAAACTCAATTAAGTTTATGTGACAAGACCTCCCCAATTGAAAAAAACATGCTGAGTGTCCCTAATAATCAATTCTTCTACAAGTGCAAGTAAATCCTGTCCCAAGGAACCTTTGCCAAAAATTGCCCGATCACTATTGTAAGGCTCATCAACTATAGTTTCCTTGATTATCTCTGTTGTCCTTCTTGAACAAAGGATCAACGTTAGATATTCTCCAATCTTCTGGGATCTTGCCTGTGGTTAAAGAGGATGCAATGGTCTCCGTCCAGGCCCCAGCAATCTCCCCCCTTGCTGCCTTTAATATCTTGGGATAGATCCCATCAGACCCTGAGAACTTATCTAACTTAATGGTTTTCAAGATACCCACTCAATAACTCCTCCTTCTTAATATTGGCATGCCCCAGAGAATCAACAAAACTCTTTCCAAACTTACTATCATCCATGTCTTTCTTCTTGGTGAATACCAATGCGAAGTACTCATTAAGGACCTCTTTTGCCACCATGTATAAGTTCCCGCCTTTGCCTTTAAGTGAACCTATCCATCCCCTAGTTACCCTCCTGCTCATAATAAATGCATACTTTTGTGTCTACTTTAAACTATCCCACAAGATACCTGTCACCCTAAATGATACCTGAACCCACCTTTATGAGGTGTTCTTGGACCAAATCCTCAAAAATATCTTAGCTTTCCAAAAGCATATCCTGATATTCCAATAAAATTTACTGAAACACACCTATTCTGACCTGATCTGCTCTGTGCACTGTGGGTTTCTAAACCTATTCCTGTGAAAATCAGAAATGATACCTTTGGGTAGACTTACCCTTTTCAGGGATTTTCTTCACTTTGCTATGGTGAAAATCTGGGCCCTCTTAACTGGGTCCTGGGTCAAAACGTCCAGCTAAACCCCCTCCCACCCTGATATTTTTCAAAAATCTGAAGCTTGTATTCCAACTCAATAACTCTGTGTTGAAGTAACTTGAGTTGCAGGCACTTGCTAAGATGCCTTTCTTGGTACATTGCTTTTGGACAAACTTGTACAAGCTGCTGAAGCAGCATTTCTCCTGATAAAAAGCCCATGGACAATTGCCTCCTAGTCATACCTGATCTCTATCATGAAGATCTTAGACAACAGCACATGGGAGAGGCTGGATCAGCCGTGATCCCTTAATGAGTTGACTCGTACCCTTGAGTCCTTAGAGAAGAGTAGAACTCCCAGAAATGGCGGCTTACCAGCCGAGTTGTGGGACTTGTTTGGCCAGGATATGCTGGAGGTGTGTGACAGTATGCTTCTGCCAAGTAAAATGTGTGTGAATCGGTGAGGAAATGTATCATCACCCTCATCCACAAGCAGAAGGGGGAGAGGGAGACAATTAGAAATTGGTGAACACTTTCATGGCAGAGTACAAATGTCACAATTCTTACTAAGGCTTTCAGTAACTGAGCCAGGTCTGCTTGGAATCAGTGATTCACCCTGATCAAATCAGTGCTGTACTGGTCAGGACGATCTCAGAGCCTTGCGCTCCTCAGGGATATGATTGTGCAGGACAAGTGAGAGTAAAGGCCTGCCTCATCAGCCTGGAGAAGGCTTTTGACAAGATATTGCACACTTCCATGTGGGACATGGTCTCCAGAAAGGACTTTGGGGATGGAATGCCAAATTGGATCTGACTGGTCTACACCCATTGTCAGTACAGTCGCAATCGACAGATGGGAATCAGAAAACTTCCTGATCAGAGTCGGGCAGAGCAGCCCACTCTCTCCTGCCTTGTTTGTCTGTTTATAGACCTTTAGCTGAGTCCATCAGGTAGAATGCGAGTCTGGGAAGGGTGACTGTTCCAGGCAATGAAGGCCTGCAGGTCAAAGCCTCCTTGTACCTAACTGACGACTCAGTTTTCTGCTCGGATCCACTATCAGTCAGTGCACAGACACATAGGCATCTGCAACCAGTTCAAACTGGCCCTAGTAGTCAAGGTAAATCAAGGTAAGAGTGAGGCCATGTCCTTTGGGAACTGGACTGACCGAAACTTTATTCCCCTTTATCACCAGGACAGATTATCTGAAGATCCTGGGAATCTGGTTCAGGGGGTTTGAGATATGCCTAAAAACTTGGGATGAGCATATTGCCAACATGAGGCAAATTGTAGCACCGCTCCCTCTCCATTGTGGGTAAAAACCTGATTGTCAGGTGTGAGAGTCTCTTGGTATTGTTGTATGCAATGCAGGTCTGGCACATTCCCAAACCTCTGCCAGTGCAATCACCTGAGCCATCGTCCATTCCATTCAGAGTCAGAGACGGACGCTATGATGGCCAGAAATGAATGTAGAAATGAAAGAATACGCAGGATGAACACATGGCTTGAGGGATGGTATAGGAGGGAGGGGTTCAGATTTGTTGGCCATTGGGACTGGTTCTGGGAAAGGTGGGACTGGTTCTGGGAAAGGGGACTGTTACAAATTGGATGGTCTACATCTGAACCAGACTGGAACTAATGTCCTTGGAGGTGTTTTAGCTACTGCTGTTGAGGAGGTTTTAAACTCATGTGGCAAGGGGTTGGGAACTGGAAGAGGACAAGTAGACAGTGAGGTGGAAACTGGAAGCTGTAAGAATCATGAAGTTAGCATTAATAAGGGGAAGAGTAGGCAGATAGCAGATGAATGCAGAAGAACTGGTGGCTGAAGTGCATATACTTTAATGCAAGGAGCATAGTGGGTAAGGCCAATGAACTTAGGACTTACAGTCATAGAGTCAGAGATGTACAGCATGGAAACAGACCCTTCAGTCCAACCCGTCCATGCTGACCAGATATCCCAACTCAATCTAGTCCCACCTGCGAACACTCGGCCCATACCCCCCCCCAAACCCTTCCTATTCATATACCCATCCAAATGCCTCTCAAATGTTGCAATTGTATCAGCCCCGACCACTTCCGCTGGCAGCTCATTCCAAACACACTCCACCCTCTGTGTGAAAAGGTTGCCCCTTAGGTCTCTTTTATATCTTTCCCCTCTCACCCTAAACCGATGCCCTCTAGTTCTGGATTCCCCGAAAATACTTTGCCTATTTACCCTATCCATGCCCCTCATAATTTTGTAAACCTCTATAAAGTCCCCCTCAGCCTCCAAAGCTCCAGGGAAAACAACACCAGCCTGTTCATCCTCTCTCTCTCGCTCAAATCCTCCAACCCTGGCTACATCCTTGTAAATCTTTCCTGAACCCTTTCAAGTTTCACAACACCTTTCCGATAGGAAGGAGACCAGAATTGCATGCAATATTCCAACAGTGGCCAAACCAATGTCCTGTACAACCACAACATGACCCCTCAACTCCTGTACTTAATACTCTGACCAATAAAGGAAAGCATACCAACCGCCTTCTTCACTATCCTATGTACCTGCGACTCCACTTTCAAGGAACCTGTACTGCAAGGTCCCTTTGTTCAGCAGCACTCCCTAGGAGCTTACCATTAAGTGTATAAGTCCTGCAAAGATTTGCTTTCCCAAAATGCAGCACCTCACATTTATCTGAATTAAACTCCATCAGCCACTTCTCAGCCCATTGACCCATCTGGTCCAGATCCTGTTGTAATCTGAGGTAACCCTCTTCGCTGTCCACTACACCTCCAATTTTGGTGTCATCTGCAAACTTACTAACTGTACCTCTTATGCTCACATCCAAATCATTTATGTAAATGACAAATAGTAGAGGACCCAGCACTGATCCTTGCAGCACTTCACTGGTCACAGGCCTCCAGTCTGAAAAACAACCCTCCACCACTACCCTCTGTCTTCTACCTTTGAGCCAGTTCTGTATCCAAATGGCTAGTTCTCCCTGTAATCCTTGAGATCTAACCTTGCTAACGAGTCTCCCATGGGGAACTTGTCGAACGCCTTACTGATGTCCATATGGATAACATCCACCATTCTGCCCTCATGAATCCTCTTTGCTACTTCCTCAAAAAACTCAATCAAGTTTATGAGATGTGATTTCCCACGCACAAAGCCATGTTGACTATCCCTAATCAGTCCTTGCCTTTCCAAATACATGGACATCCTGTCCCTCAGGATTCCCTCCAACAACTTGCCCACCTCTGACGTCAGGCTCACTGGTCTATACCATTCTTCTTAAACAGTGGCACCACGTTAGCCAACCTCCAGTCTTCCGGCACCTCACCTGTGACTATCAATGACACAAATATCTCAGCAAGAGGCTCAGCAATCGCTTCTTGAATTGCTGCCTGGGAGTATGATGTTATTGGAATCACAGAGACTTAGTTGAAGGATGGACATGATTGACAACTAAATGTTCCAGAATATAGAAACTCTAGACAGGACAGGGAGCGATGTAAAAGGGAGGGAGGAGTTGCATTGCTGGTCAGGGATGATAGCACGGCTGTGTTAAAGGAGGACACTATGGAGGACTAGAGTAGTGAGGCATTATGTGTGGAGCTGAGAAATAACAAGGGTGCAGTTACATTGTTGGGGCTGTATTACAGGCCTCCCAACAGTGAGTCTGAGAGAGAAGAACAAATAGGTCAACAGATTATGGAAAGATGTAGAGTCATCAGGGTGTGGTGATGGAAAATTTTAATTTTCCCAACATTGACTGGGGTACTCTTAGTGTCAGAGGTATGGATGGGGTAAAGTTTGTAAGAAGCCCAATAGTCCAATCAGGGATGGGGCGATATTGGATCTGGTATTGGGGAATGAGCCAGGCCAGGTGGTAACAGTTGTGGGGTGGGGGATTTCTTTGGGAACACTGACCACAATTCTGTAAGTTTTAGAATAATCATAGACAAAGATGAATGGTCCTAAGGGAAGAATACCAAACTTGGCCAAGGCCAATTATACCAAAATTAGGCAAGAGCTGGGAAATGTGGATTGGACACAGCTATTTGAAGGGAAGTCTACATTTGATATGTGAGAGGCTTTCAAAGATAGATTAAAGATAGTGCAGGATAGTCATGTCCCATTGAAAGCAAAGGATAGGAAAGGCAAGATTTGTGAACTGTGGATAACATGAGAAATTGTACGACTAGCCATGAGGAAAAGGGAAGCGTACATAATGTCCAGGCAGCTAAGAACAGAACAGGCCCTGGATGAATATCAGGAGAGTAGGACAGTCTTAAATGATGAATCAAGTGAGCTAAAAGGGGTCATGAAATAGCTTTAGTGAGCAGAATTAAGGAGAAAAGCCTTTTATTCTTATATAAGAAGCACGTGGGTAACTAGAGAAAGGATTGGTCCACTAAAGGAGAAGGAAGGAAGGCTGTGTGTCAAATCTGAGAGAATGGGTGAGATTCTGAATGATTACTTTTCATCAGTGTTCACTGAGGAGAGGGACATGATGAATGTTAAGATTAGAGATGGAAGTTTGATTACTCTAGATCACGTTGACATAAGTAGGGAAAATGCATTGGGAAGGCTAGAGGTTATTAAGGTGGATAAATCCCCAGGACCGGATGGGATCTATCCCAGGTTGGTAAAGGAGGCAAGAGAAGAAGTAGCTGGGGCCCTGACAGATATCTTTGTGGCATCCTTAAACACAGGTGAGGTGCCGGAGGGCTGGAGGGTTGCTCATGTTGTCCGTCTGTACAAGAAGAGTAGTATGGAAATTCCGGGTAACTACAGCGCAGTGAGCTTGACATCAGTGGTGGGAAAGTTGTTGGAGAAGATACTGAGGGATAAAATCTCTTTATATTTGGAAAGGAATGGGCTTATCAGTGATAGGCAACATGGTTTTGTGCGGGGGAGATCATGCCGTACCAACTTAATAGAGTTCTTTGAGGAATTAACAAGTTGATAGATGAAGGAAGGTCTGTAGATGCCATATCCATGGACTTTAGTAAGGCGTTGATAAAGTTCCCCATGGTAAACAAGTGGAAAAAGTGAAGTCACATGGTGTGCAGGGTGTTCTAGGTAAATAAAGAACTGGTTGAGCAACAGGAGACAGAGAGTAGTAGTTGAAGGGAGTTTCTCGAAATGGAGAAAGGTGACCAGTGGTGTTCCACAGGGATTAGTGCTGGGACCACTGTTGTTTGTGCTTTACATAAGTGATCTGGGAGAGGGTATTGTTGGTATGATCAGCGTGTTTGCAGATGACACGAAGATTGGTGGAGTAGCAGAAAGCATAGGGGGATTGTCAAAGAATACAAGAGAATATAGATAACTGAAGAGTTGGGCGGAGAAGTGGCAGATGGAGTTCAATCCAGGCAAATGTGAGGTGATGCATTTTGAGAAGTCTAGTTCAAGAGCAAATTATACAGTAAACGGAAGATCCTTGGGTAAAGTTGATGAGCAGAGAAATCCTGGAGTTCGGGTCCATTGTACCTTGAAGGTTGCTGCACAGATGGACAGAGTGGTCAAGAAGGCACATGGTATGCTTGCCTTCATTGGGCAGGGTATTGAGTATAAGAGCTGGCAGAACATGTTAAAATTGTACAAGACATTGTGTCGGCTGCATTTAGAATACTGTGTATAGTTCTGGTCGCCACATTACTAAAAGGATGTGGTCATTTTGGAGAGGGTGCAAAGAAGGTTTACGAGGATATTGCCTGGTATGAAAGGTGCTAGCTACAAAGAGAGGTTGAGTAGGTTAGGATTGTTTTCATTAGAAAAAAAGGAGATTGAAGGGGGACCTGATTGAGGTCTACAAAATCATAAAGAGTAGATAGAAATAAGCTTTTTTCCAGGTTGAAGGATTCAATAACGAGATGTCACATTTTCAAGGTGAGAGCAGAAAAGTCTAAGGGGGATACACATGGAAAGTATTTTACACAAGGGTGGTAGATGCCTGGAAGATGGTGCCAGCAGAGTTATAGAGGCAGGCTCAGTAGATTCATTTAAGATGCGTCTGGACAGATGCGTCTGGATAGATGCATGAGTAGATGAGGAGCAGATGGATAAAGATGCTTAGGATTTGGGTGACAGGTTGAGACAGTGGATTTGGATCAGCTCAAGCTTGGAAGGCCAAAGGGCCTGTTCCTGGGCTGCAAATTTTCTTTGCGCTTTGTTCTATGTATAATGCTCTGGTCAAGAGGGGGAGAATATGCGCAACACTGTCCTCCTACTGATGCAACAATTGTGTGCGGCTTCATCAAGCTTTGCATCGCCCCTCAGTACACAAACACCAAGCGTCACTACTTACTGAAGGTTCAACTGTCTCTGTGTTGTGAAGGACCATTCCATATCACATGTTCTTTGTGGAAAAATTTTCAAAAAAAAGTTTATAAGGCTGTGGTCAGTATGTAATGTCCTTGAGACCCTGTGGGAAAAGGAGAAGATGGCTCCTGTTATGTGGTTTCCTGAGCAGACTGCCAAAGTCATTTCATGGATGTCCAATCTCTATGCTGCCCTCAAATTTGCCTGCGCCGGTGACGAGACTATCAAATATTTCCTTCTAGAATGTGCCTTTGCAAAGAATATCTGGAGAGAGATGAAACATTTTGGTCAAAGTTCATCACGAGCAGCTCCGTGATGCAGGACTCTGTGTACTATAGGCTTTTCGTCAGGACGCACACTGAGACAAACATCGACTACACCTGGAAGACCATCAACCCGCTGGAAGATGTTCTTTGATCTGCCCATAACTTGTGCTCTTCCAGTGTGAAGAGTTGGCCCCAACTGAGTGTTGCAAACCTACATATTCCAAGGTTCAGGTTTTGTGCTGGGGGACGTACTAAAGCTTGGGACAGACGCAATGAGGAGAGACCACGGTCAAGTGTCTCTCTGCCAAAGTATAACGAAAATCCATTCAGTTGTCAGACCCTCTTGGTGCCTCCAAATGAATATAAATTGTTTGTTGCATAAGTAGAACAGGCCTTTTTTTTTTGCAACTGTAGAGAAGCTCTGAGAAATGTCAAAATTCTAATATTTTGTTTTTGTTTTCTGCAAAGATATGCAGAACTGACTTAAAACATTTGTATGTACTTTTGGTGATTTTATGAATAAAGTTTATTTTTGAAATAAAAAAAAAACTCATGTATTACCATTTCTGTGTAACTCTATAACATACTCAATTAATTAAAGCTTAATGCTATTAATTCACTGTTATTTTTAATGTTTTGAAATCTAATTAATTAATTAAATTAAATTAAATTATTGATTTAATAAGTAATTTATTGAGGTTCTGAATTTTAAAAACTTATTCCTCAAGCTTACACAATCCACCGCAAGACTTGAAAACAACGCTCCCCCAAGCATTGAATTCAAGCTCTGACTAATCTGAGGGGAACGTAAATTGAGAGACAGCTTATAAGAGAGAGTTGGAAGAACATTTTCACTTTTGTCCTTGAGCAACTAGATTTAGTGATAAAATTGTTAGAGTGGTTTTGATCTGTTTTCATTGACTCTATATTATGTAGCACCCAGATCTTTAAACTGTGAACATTTATCAACTGGAACTTCCTAATACATAACAAGAAAATCCCTGATGGAATTTGATGAACTTTGTACATAGAAATGGTAGGAACTTGTTTTTAATGCAGCAGTTTTCAACTGAAACGGTAACAACAACTTGTATTTATCTGGCACTCTTAACACATTAAAACACTTCACAGGAGCGGTATCAAACTAAACTTGGTACTAACTTCATCTGGTGCAATTAGTGCAGATGACTAAGAACTAAAACGTAAGTTATAAGGAACATTTTAAAGGAGATGAGAGAGATAGAGAACATTAGAATTTGGGGTGGGAATCCCAAGTAGTAAATACATGACTGCATGCCCTGAGATTCCCAGAGAACTTCACAACAATCAATTTTTTTTTAGATTAAATGGCACAGATAAATATGGAAGTTGATTCAGAAACAGTCACTTCTCATTAATAACAATGAAGTGAATGGCCAGATTATTTGTTTCATTGATGGAAGGATAAATATTGGACAGAATATTGGGACATTTTATTTTCATAATGCAACAGGATATTTCCCATCTTGATATTTTAACTCTTCATTTGAAAACAGCTTTTTCAACATTGAAGCATTCCTTCAATATTACATTGAAATGTCAGCGAGTTTATATTCTTGCCGTTGTGTGATACTTTACATAAAGGGCTGCAAAAATCATTTCTGTAGTGGTCACAGCTTTGGTGCAATGGGGGTGCTGTTTTGGTCTTAAAATGGTACCAGTGCTGCTCGTTCTCACATTTAGCATGGCTCAAGCTAAGCTCTATCTCAATGTTGGCATGGGCTTATGTGAAGTTGGCAGATTGCGATTATGGTTACCATCTAAATGCTGATATTGAGGCATTTTTTGACCTTGCCATCATCTCCTCTGAAAACATACAACTAAACATGTGCTCATAAGCAGCAACACTACTTACTGAGCTGGTTGTGTCCTAAAAGATATTATTACTAGACCTCGTCTGCGGCAGATGGTGAGGGAGCCAACAAGATGGAAAAATATGGTTGACCTCATCCTCACCAATCTACTTGTTGAAGATTCTTCTGTCCATGACAGTATTGGCAAGAGTGGTAAAAACAATGACTGCAGATGCTGGAAACCAGATTCTGGATCAGTGGTGCTGGAAGAGCACAGCAGTTCAGGCAGCATCGATTCCGCTGCACTTTGGATGCTGCTTGAACTGCTGTGCTCTTCCAGCACCACTGATCCAGTTTTGGCAAGAGTGACCACTGGACAATCCTCATTGAGACTAAGTCTGCTCTTCATATTGAGAAAAACCTCCATGGTAGCATATGGCACTATCCCTGGGTTAAATGGGACAAACTTTGAACAGATATAGCAACTCAAGATTGGGCATCCATGAGGCACTGTAGGCCATCAACAGCAGCAGAAGTTTACTCCAGCACATTCTACAACCTCATGGCCTAACATGTTCCCCATTCAACCATTACCATCAAGCCAGAGGATCAAGCCTGGTTCAAAGTAAAGTGCAGGGGGCATGCTAGAATCAGCACAAGGCTTACCTGAAAATGAGGTGTCAACCTGGTGAAGTTATGAAACAGGACTACATGCATGCCAAACAACATAGGTAGCAAGGGATAATTAGATTTGTTTGGTTGCATAATGAATGGATCAGATCTAAGCTCTGTAGTCCTGCCACATCCAATCAGGAATGTTATTGGGCAAATAAACAACTCACTGGAGAAGAAGGCTCCACAAACATCTGCAATAATGGGGAAGACGAGCACATCAGTGCAAATGATAAGGCTGAAGCATTCACCACAATCTTCACCAGAGGTGCAGAGTGAATGATCCACCTTGTCCTCTTTCAGAATTTCCAGTATCACAGATACCAGTCTCAAGTCAATTTGATTCACTCCACAACTTACCAAGAAACAGTTGGAGGCACTGGATACTGCAAATATTATGGGTCATGATCACATTCTTGTGCTACATGATTGCGGATCCCCTACACTAGTTGTTCCATTACAGCTATAACACTTGTATCTCCCCAACAATGTGGAAAATTGTGTGGTATAATCTGTACACAAAAAGCAGGACCAATCTAATCCAGCCAATTACCACCCCATCAGGATACTCTCAATTGACAGTAAAGTGATGGAAAGAATCATCAGTGCTCAGTGATGCCCAGTTTGGGTTCCACCAGGACCATTCATCTCCTGACCTCATTACATCCTTGTTTCAACCATGAGTTTCAAAAAGGAGTTAAATTCCAGAGATAAGGTGAGACTAACATCAAGGCTGCATTCAACTGAGTGTGGCATGAAAGAGGCCTCGTAAAACTGGTCAAATGAATATCAAGTGGAAAACTTTCCACTAGGCAGAATCATACCAGTCACAACAGAAGACGATTGGAGTTGTTGGAGGTCAGTCATCTCAGACCCAGGACATCTCTGCAGAAGTTCCTCTGGGTAGTAAGCTAGACCCAACCATCTTCAGCTCCTTCATCAATGACCTTCCCTCCATCACAGGGTTATAAGTTGTTATGTTCACTGATGATTGCACAATGTTCAGCAGCACCATTTGCAGGCCCTCAGATACTGAAGCAGACCATTTCTAAATGTGTGAAACTGTGACTCCCCAAATGTGGGCAATATCTAGGTATTGACTCTCAAATGGTAAATAATATTCGTGCCAAGGAATCATATCCTCCAACAAGAGAGAATCTCACCATCACCCTTGACATTCAAAGGTATTACCATCCCCCACTATTAGTATATTGGGAGGTTACCATTCATTAGAAACTGCACTTGACTAGTCAATATAAGTGCTGTGGCTACAGGGGCAGGTCAGTGGCTTGGAATACTGCAGTCAGTAACTCACCCAAAGACTGTCCATTACCTACAAGTCACATGTCAGGAGTGTGATGGAAATCCCCACTTGCTTGAGTCTCTGCATTCAAGACATTTGACACCATTGAGGAGAAAGCAGCCCATTTGAATGGCACCATATTGCGATCAATGTACAATGTTTAGCACCATTTGTAACTGCTCAGATCCATGTTCAAATGCAACAAGGTCTGAACAATATCCAGACTTAGGCTGACAAGTGGCAAATAACGTTTAGCCCACATAAATATCAGACAATGACCATCTCCAATAAGAGACCATCTAACCACTGCCCTTGGCATTCATTGGCGTTATCATCACTGGGTTCCCCCACTATCAACATCCTTAGGGTTACCATTGACCAGAACTTCAACTGGACTCATCACATAAACACGATGGCTGCAAGAGCAGGTCAGAGGCTAGGAATACTGTGGCGAGTAACTCCCTACCTGACTCACCAAAGCCTGTCCATCATTTAAAAGGCAAAAGTCAAGACTTTAATGAAATATTCCCCACTTGCCTGGATATGTGTTGTTCCAACAATAATTAAGAAGCTTGACACCATCCAGGACAAAGCAGTCAACTTGATTGGCACTCCATCCACAAGCATCCATTCCCTCCACAACTGGTACTCACCAGCAACAGTGCTGAGTACTATCTACAAGGTGCACTGCAGAAATTCACCAAGGTTCCTTATGCAGCACCTCCCAAACCTGTGATCTGCACTACCTAGGTGGAGAAAGGTAACATGTACATGTGAATACCATCAATTGCAAGTTCCCTTTCAAGCCACTCACAATTTTGACTTGGAAATATATTGCTATTCTTGCAGTGTTGCTGGGTCAACATCCAGGAAGTCCCTTCCTAACAACATTATGGAAATATCTATAGTAAAAGGACTGCAGCGATTCAAGAACACAGCTCTTCAGAACCTTCTGAAGGACAACTTGGAATGGACTGTAACTGCTGGCCCAACTAGCAATGATTTTATCCTGTGATTGTGTACATTCTACAATCATTATCTTTGTTGTCTTATTAAAAATTATAACCATTCTAATATGTTAGTTGTAAATTATAAAAGTTTCAATATTATATATTATATTTTCTCAAATAAAGGCTGTGAGCCAAACTGAACGTGAGATGACTTTTAAGCTATGCAAAGTATCTGTCATGGTGCATGGCAATATCAGTATGCAACGTCTAAATAAGACTGAACAAAGAGTAAAGTTACAAACAACACAATTAATCACAATATGAAACAGCAAACCTACAATGGAGTGAACGTAGGGATGAAATGTTATTTTATGCCATCATATGTTTTCACTGTATCCTTTACTTAACATCTTGATTTTGTTCGGAATGTTGCATACTGGCAAAATGACAATTTCTGGTTGAGATAATTGGATGACTAATCCTATATCAGTAAACTTTAATGTGTTGAGTGAGCTATGTAATACAAATCCCATGATGAATTGGTCTTCTCTGAATCTGTCCTTTCTTGACAGATTGTCATGAAAATCCATGTAACCATTTCAAAATAGTTTATTAAAATGAATCCATTTTGAAATGAAAGTCATTTCCTAAAAATCCTTAACATGTCAGTGCACTTAAAATATTGTCATTGTCTTAACACTACTGGATGATGTATTTTAAAGAACTCAGAGTGTCAAATGTTTAACCTTTGAGAAGATTACAGTTATAAGAGAAAACACCCACGTATTACCAATGGCATCTAACTGATTGATGTACATACTATATAGTTTACATTTTAATTGGAAGTTTTTAGAGATTTTACAGAAAACATTGCTGCATGTATGAAGTTTCTCTGATAGTTATATTTTAGAACTATCCATTTAATATATAGGAAAATTATGCAATGAAAGGGGTCATGTCCTGAATTCTGCCTTGCAACAAGCTTAGATGTTTTGGATTAAAGGGCAATTCGAGTTGCCTTACTGGGAAGATATCTTCTTCTTTCTAGGCAGTCCTTTGGGATTGGGAATGATTTTCTTCCATTGCAATGTTATAGGTTCTGAGGTAACAAAATAGTCCAATACTAGATTCATAACCCCTCATGGAAGCCTAACGCAGCAGCAAGAGGCTAGAGACTACATCAGCACGACTAAAATAGCTTACTCCTGTTGCGTTGCATGGAAATATCATACTTTTCAGGGGCTCAATGTGCTGACTTCACCCTGACCCTGAAAGTGAAACAAATAGAATTTCTCTTGATCTTCTCAAGCTCACTTCAATCCTTCTTGCTATTACATCAATTGAAAGAACCTTTTAAGCAATCTGTTCCACACACTTTCAAGATGTAACCATTATCCAACAATAGCAATCCATAACTAATACACGCATCATTGGAATAAAGCTTCAGGTAACTAATACAATCCCTTAGACTGTTTGATCATTATTGTCATCTTCAACTTCCAATTTTTCCATCTTTTCAAATGCCCACTGTTCTGATTTGGGCTGTTCCTATTGTAATAATGTTTTCAATCGCATCTGAAGCACCTGCTAACTGCTTCCTTCACATCTCTGTGCTATATTTGTCTATTATGGCTACAAATTCTGTCAATTATTTTGATGTCCATATCTTCTAAAGTGCCTTCATTCTCAATCCTTTTGTCTGTAAGTCTTCTGTCGCACAGTTGTTGACGTCCCATATCGGAGAGAACTCAGAGAACCACAATCATTATTTACAATCTTCCAATCTGAGTCAGAATCACTGTTTCTGGCCCAGATCAGACTGAACACTGCCCACTTACCTGAGGAGTCTTTGGGCTGGAGCCTTCACAGCCAAAGAATTTCCAGAATTGTGTCCAGAAATCCACACAACCAGCAGTAGAATGGATCAGCAGAGAAACCATTCCCTTCATTTTCAGCAGTAGCAACTATATTCTGTAGTTATAGGTCCTTAAGCCACTTTGAGAGAAGCCAAGTGTCTTAAGATCTGTGAGGGTATGAAATAAAAACTGGGGTGGAGTCATGGTGATTGGTGGGTGAAGATTTAGGGGATACCAGAAGGTTTGACAATAAAACTTTCAACTTCCTGGGGAGTCAGATACATTTAGACCGCTGCATGATGCCAAGCTGTTTATACTGCTGCTATTCCTATTAAAAGAATCGGGAATAAATGATATGAGAGTACAGATGGGTACTACTGAGATAGCACTAAGAGAGCACTCCTGAGATGCAGCCTGATTTAATTCATGAACTGAGTTCCTGCTTATATGTACCAAGTGACCCTGCTTTAGTCTTTAATGCTACTTACCTGCAGTGCAAGTTTGTGCCTCCAAAATGCCCTGCCAGTGTATTAGAGAGGTGCCATTATGGTTGTAAAAGTTGTTAGATGCCAGATGCCAGTGTTTGAGGGATGCGTGCAGCTGATGCCCAGGTTTGCGCTCTAGTATGCAACTTGGTTTTAAGCAATACGGAGGGCACTTGGAATAAGCAATAAGCTGAATCCACCAGGTACTTGCTCTGGTTTTCTGAAACAGGTCAGGCAGCATAAAACGAACAGGAGAATCGACGTTTCGGGCATAATCCCTTCTTCAGGAATGAGGAGGGTGTGCCAAGCAGGCTAAGATAAAAAGTAGGGAGGAGGGGAACTTGGGGGAGGGGCATTGGGAATACGATAGGTGGAAGGAGGTTAAGGAGAGGGTGATAGGCCGGAGAGGGGGTGGGGCGGAGAGGTCGGGAAGAAGATTGCAGGTCAAGAAGGCGGTGCTGAGTCTGAGGGTTGGGACTGAGAAAAGGCGGGGGAGGGGAAATGAGAAAGCTGGAGAAATCTGCATTCATCCCTTATTGTTGGAGGTTTCCTATGCGGAAGGTGAGGCGCTCTTCCACCAGACGTCATGTTGCCATGGTCTGGCAATGGAGGAGGCCAAGGACCTGCATGTCCTTGGCGGAGTGGGAGGGGGAGTTAAAGTATTCAGCCACGGGGCGGTTGGATTGGTTGGTGCGGGTGACCCAGAGGTGTTCTCTGAAACGTTTCGCAAAAAGGCAGCTGTCTGCCCAATGTATAGGAGGCTACATCAGGTGCAGCGGATGCTGTAAATGATGTGTGTGGAGGTGCAGGTGAATATGTGACGGATATGGAAGGATCCCTTGGGGCCTTGGAGGGAAGTGAGGGGGGAAGTGTGGGCGCAAGTTTTGCATTTCTTGTGGTTGCAGGGGAAGTTGCCGGGAGTGGATGTTCGGTTGGTGGGGGGTGTGGATCTGACGAGGGAGTTGCGGAGGGTGGGGTCTTTCCGGAACGCTGATAGGGGAGGGGAGGGAAATATATCCTTGGGGGTGGGGTCTGTTTGGAGGTGGCAGAAATCGTATCATCCTTCTTCAGGTCCTTCGCCTCCTCCATTGCCAGACTATGGCAACACGACGCCTGGAGGAAGAGTGCCTCATCTTCCGCATAGGAACTCTCCAACAATAAGGGATGAATGCAGATTTCTCCAGCTTTCTCATTTCCCCTCCCCCCACCTTTTCTCAGTCCCAACCCTCAGACTCAGCACCGCCTTCTTGACCTGCAATCTTCTTCCCGACCTCTCCGCCCCCACCCCCTCTCCAGCCTATCACCCTCTCCTTAACCTCCTTCCACCTATCGTATTCCCAATGCCCCTCCCCCAAGTCCCCCTCCGCCCTACCTTTTATCTTAGCCTGCTTGGCACACCCTCCTCATTCCTGAAGAAGGGCTTATGCCCGAAACGTCGATTCTCCTGTTCCTTTGATGCTGCCTGACCTGCTGCGCTTTTCCAGCAACACATTTTTAAGGTCTGACCTCCAACATCTGCAGTCCTCACTTTCTCCTGGTTTTCTGAAAGTCTAGCTTGCTTGATGAGTTTGGCAAAATGGAATTCTGATAGAAATAAGTTGGACAATGTGTTTAAAAACCAACAATCACCCTCAATTGGCAATGCACCATTGTCTGGTGAGAAACGTACTTCACCGTTTGTGAAAAGCATTAAAGATGGAGCAGGAAACTCCCAAATTCAAGATGGGCCTCACCAGATTTCTCATCCAATTTTGCCACAGGTCACATCATAGCTCACATCACTGAAACCCCCAAAACTCTCAGAACATAAATTCTGTTTCTCCCACTTTATAGATGCTGAGCATTTCTGCTTTTAGTTTGAATTTCAGACTTCCCAAATCCATGCTATTTTGGTTTTATTCACCTTTAGGCTGAGGTTCTCTGCCACCATCTTAATTCAGCCAGTTGGTGAAGTAGGGAACCCCAGATACCAATTTTATATTTAATACTAGATTTATTTACAGAATACAACATTACAAATGCCCATCTCTTTTCTAATCAAAACACAGTTTCCCAGCAGTCTCTCTTTATTTATGCTCAATTTAATACCTTCCACCTATACATCCTTATTAAGATAATATACATATCATCAATGATCTATTCCTTTATTCCCTCTAGACTTTTAACTTCAATACACTCCTGCTCAGGGCTCTTTTTGCATAGTGGCCATGTCCCAAACTCTCCAACATGCCTAAACAGGTTGGCTAAACACAATGCACTCCCGGTTGGTCTCTACAAACCTGAGGTCAGGCAAACCTCTGCCACCTGGGTCCTAACTCACCCCAGATCCCAGTTACTCATCACAACATCCTCTCTGACCTACATTAATTGCCTGTTATGCAATATCCAGATTTTAAAATGCTCATTCTTGTTTTCAACTCATCCCATGTTGTTGTCTCACACTTCTGTCTCGACAAAGGTAAGAGAGTGATTTTGTTTTCAAGAATTTTTCTAAGGCATTAAAATTAAAAGTAATGGCAGGCAGGGAGAAACTATTTTTGCAAGTTGGCAGTTGTCAAGGACATTGTTTAAAAACTGGGAACAGACCTTTCGGAAATGAAATTAAGAAAACACTTACTCAAAGGGCAGTAGCATTTTGAAACTTTTCCACAAAAGATACTTGATCAATTGTTCAGTTTAAAACTGATTTTGATAGATTTTTGTTAACAAAGGTATTAAGGATAATGTTGTGCTTAGTGTCAGGATGTTGTCATAACAACCAGCAACCTAAAGAAGGATTTGGAACTCTAAACTTCTGTCACTTCTGAACATCTTTTCAAGTTGTGCACTAATCTTATTTTACGCCAGAACTGGATGCTAAGATTAAAGTTAGGGTTCTCCCCAGCAAATTCCCAAGCTATAAAATTAAATACTTGATGACATTTTAAAACTGAAGATTTATTTTAATGCAGAAGAAGACCATTAAAATTGTTGCGTACAAAATTCTCCAGTAAAAAGTACCAATGATTGCTATTTAGCAACTGCCTCACACAATTTGATTTTATAATTTATTAAAATGGAATTTAAAAAATGCATTCATACAGATTAGGAGCAGGAGGGAGCGATATGGTCCCTCAAGCCTACTTTACCATTCAATTATATTTTGTGTGATCTGATGATGCACAATCCCACTTGTGTCACTAACCTTTCATCCCTTTACTTATCAAGAATCTATCCACCTCTGCCTTTAAAATATTCAGACTTTGCTTCCACTGCCTTTGGAGGAAGAGTTCCAAAGACTCTCAACTTCATTTATTATTTGTAATATTATATTTTTATTATATTGTACTGGGAAGCTATTTGTACTTTTAAAATCTAATACTCCCATTTTGCTGCAGTACGTGGAAAAGTGTCTCTGGAAGTGTTAAATATTATCATAAAATTTACAGTGCATATCTTCATTGACCATTAAAATCAAACAGCAAATTCTCAGAATGAAGAACCAATTAATCACTGTCTTAAAATGTAAGGTAGTTTAATATTTTAGTAACAGTCTCCATTAGACTGGTGAATTCTGTCACAGTCACTGAATGATCGATGTATACTTAGAGTCATAGAGTCATAGAGATGTACAGCATGGAAACAGACCCTTTGGTCCAACCCGTCCATGCCGACCAGATATCCCAACCCAATCTAATCCCACCTGCCAGCACCCGGCCCATATCCCTCCAAATCCTTCCTATTCATATACCCATCCAAATGCCTCTTAAATGTTGCAATTGTACCAGCCTCCACCACTTCCTCTGGCAGCTCATTCCATACACGTACCACCCTCTGCATGAAAAAGTTGCCCCTTAGGTTTCTTCTATATCTTTCCCCTCTCACCCTAAACCTACGCCCTCTAGTTCTGGACTCCCTGACCCCAGGGAAAAGACTTTGTCTATTTGTCCTATCCATGCCCCTCATAATTTTGTAAACCTCTATAAAGTTTTCCTTCAGCCTCCGACGCTCCAGGGAAAACAGCTCCAGCCTGATCAGCCTCTCCCTGTAGCTCAGATCCTCTGGAGGTTTTTTTCCCTCTGATAGTTTTGCCTTTATATTCTCATTATCTTTCAACAAAGACATTAAGACCAGAACTCTGGCAGAAAGCAGCAGAGTGTATGGGCTTATACCCCATCACACTCTCACACATACTTGACCAAGCGTACACGCACACATGCACTAACTTACATGCACACAGTCATTCTGTCTTTTTTGCATGCGCACACATATAAGTTTATGGGATGACTTTGTATTTGCAGAATTACAATTTATTTAGCTCAAAAACTGCATAAATTCATGTAAGATTCTGTAAGTCCCACTTTAGAAATAAAACTAATCTGATTCAACATTGGCACACAGACAGACTTTAACCTTACACCTTTAATGCATTATCTGAGCTGAGATGGCACCGACTGTTTGAAAAGCTGAAGCTATCTTGAAAATGTAACTTAAAAGGAGTTCTGGGATTTACATATTAAAGAACCAAGACTAACATACCCCAATCTGAAAGATGAAAGACTTATTCTAAATTTGTTTACTATATCACTACAGCTCCATGACACTGTAACCCTTTTGCAATAAATTCTGTGTCTTATGGTCCTGTCCCACAACCACCTGATGAAGAGGCAGAGCCTTGAAAGCTAGTGCTTCCAAATAAACCTATTGGACTATAACCTGGTGTTGTGTGATTTTTAACATCATTAAGTCATGCACAATAGCTAAGCTATTTAGTGGTCTATGCCCTTTGCATACTGGCAATGACAATACTCTTAAGTGAGCAGAATGCTATATTGAGGCTGCCTAATACCAGTAAATCCATTCAGAGAAAGTTTTACAGTTTGAGAACTTCCTGCAACATAACTGCTCCGACGTAATTATTGTTGATCTTGTTGGGCTGATATTTCTAGACTGATCAAATAAAAATATGCTTATTTAATGGTAAGAAGTATTGCATAGAAAGGAAAGTGATTTCTTGTAATTTGCTCTGGTGTCTAATACAGACCTCATTATAACTAAACATTTTGGCCATGGGAATTTGACACCATTTTGGCAGTAATTTCAGCATCACAGGTATAGCAATAAATGGCTTCTCTGCTGCTTCTGCCTGTTTCTAATGTGATCTTTGCTGAACGCCATTTCAGCAAGGGCATTACCATAGACAGTGCAAGCATGTACAGTAAGTATACGGAACTGGTAGATATTGTGACCTCAATTCCCATTTGTCACTAATTGGATAACTGATATTTGATACCTCCTTTGGAAATCACCACTTGAATTAATGTCTTCTTTTAAACAAGTGCTGGTGAATGCACAGGGTAGTGCTAAACAGCTATGTTCAGCTGCATAAAGGACTCTTCCTTGTCCCACCCCCAAGAAATGCTATTTCAGGGCTTCATCTTCAACTTCTAAATTAGTTGCTTCCTACTTTCTATTTGCTCTGTTTGAATTGGATTTTGGAGAAATTGCTGAAAATTGATTAAGGTTGGAGGGGATGATAATGCACATGGAAGATGTTTGTTGCCACAACATGGTCTCTAGCCATTCATGTGTGCCATAATATCAGTCCATACTGGGCTTGAGCCTGAGAGGGAGGTGTTGCAGAGGCAGTAATGAAGCTAATTACAGAGGGAGGAACAGGAGTGGGAGTAGGGTTCTCAGCAGGTGAACCTTGCAGGAACACCTTTCCACCCTCTCCTAAGCCATGTGCACTGTGTTTAGTGTTTGTGATTTTCAAAGGAGGTGCTCATTGAAATCTGCCACCTTTTGGAACCAAACTTTCAATCTCAGTGCATTGTGAGATCTGTGCTAATGGTGATTGTGAAACTGACCATGTCCCTAAACCTATGTGTCAAGATCTTTCCAGGCAAAGTGCCTGAAGGGTCAACTAATCTTCTACTGCCTGTATTCCTGATGAAGGACTTTTGCCCGAAACATCGATTTTCCTACTCCTTGGATGCTGCCTGAACTGCTGTGCTTTTCCAGCACCATTCTAATCCAGAATCTGGTTTCCAGCATCTGCAGTCATTGTTTTTACCTCTGAGATTTGCAAGTGAAAAGTTGGGTCAGTACTCAGTGTGAGTTAGTCTGTAACCATATTCAGTACATCATGCTAGTGAATGTCCACTGTTTGGTTAGCATACACGATGCATTTATCCTGTTTCAGGCTATCATCAGCAATCTTTCAAGTTCCATGTCAAACTAGAGGGTACCCCTCTGAGAGGTAAAGCATGTCCATTGCATTTGTCTTTCCAACATGTTGACCTGCAAATGTGTCTGGTCAGCCTATCTTAGCATTTCTTTGTTGGTGATGCTGTTTCTGCATGAGATGCCCAGGATGGTCCATAGGTCAATAAGGTGCCTAATCTCCATCACTCATTTGCTTTTCTTCTCTTTGGCATCAATTGCTCTTGGAGCTAATGGACCAATTAAGCTAATGGATGGCACAGTGGTTCAGTGGTTAGCACTGCTGCCTCCCAGCGCCAGGGTCCCAGGTTCAATTCCAGCCTCGGGCGACTGTCTGTGTGGAGTTTGCACACTCTCCTCGTGTCTACATGAGTTTCCACCACATGCTCCGGTTTCCTCCCACAGTCACAAAGATGTGCAGGTCAGGTGAATTGGCCATTCTAAATTGCCTATAGTGTTAGGTGCATTAGTCACAGGGAAATGGGTCTGGGTGGGTTACTGTTGGGAGGGTCAGTGTGGACTGGTTGGGCCAAAGGGCCTGTTTCCATACTGTAGGGAATCAAATCTTCTCAAGTACTGTTACACATAAATCAAGCAAAAAAGGCTTTGTTTGCTAGGGCAAGAGATGCATCACTTTCCACTGGAAAATAGACTTCATGGCCAACAAGTTGTGTTCATACATCTGGGAATTACACTGCTGTCCCGAATAAAGCAGCCCTCCACCCACCAAGAAAGCAGCCAGAAAACATCACTAGCTGCAAAATCCAAAATTGGGTGCTATCCCTTTTTGTCATTTGCCCAAACTCTCTTTTTTTTATGGCTTCATATTGGTTTGGTTTTCTTCCTCTTTTTGTCAATCACACATTTGCCGAATCCTAACAAATATATACTGTCTATATGAAATATTTTTTCTTCCTTTAGTGGAGAGATGTTTAATGGACAGTAAAAATAATTTTGAGCATAGAGGACACTGCAAAAGTATCAACATGATGCATCATTTAACAGGGAATTCAATGAACAGAACATTCCCACGATTCTATTTCTTGTCTTTTACACAGTTGTGTCCACTTAATAAACATTGCATGATCGAGTTGCCTGTTAAGTGTCCTCAATTTTGTAAATTTTAAATCAAACAGCTGGAAGTCCTTGCTTAAGGTTTTAATCACTATTGGTTTAAAATAAGAAATAACTGGATAATGATTGTGAAGTCCTAAAAGTAATAATTAAAATTGTAAATGTAAGTGCTAATCCAGAATGCTACTCTGCAAATGTATATAACCTCTTGAAAAAAAGTGTTTCAATAAGACTGGCAAAACAAAAATGGGATTTTGTGATGTAAGTCATTTTCAATCTTCAGATTGTAATGCTGAATAGTAAAGTTGGTTTTCGAATGTAGAGACAGGCATTGGAATGGCCCTCTCAAGTTACAGTATCTGTCAGGCATTCTAGTGTCAGAGTCAGTCTGGCAAACCTGGGGAGAACCACTAAATCTTCCACTTCACTGGATAATCAGCAGCGCAGGTCAGGAGTCTCTGATTAGGTTCTGTAATCTTCCAAGGGTTTATCTGGATATTGGTGAAATGACGGCAGACAACTGAAAATTACCATAAACTCGAAGAACAGCAAGAAGGTTACAGAACGACTTAATGCTTTAAATCCCGACTCATTATAATTTGATTACTGAGACAGATTTTCCTTGAGGCTTAAATGAAAGCTCTCTTTCGGAGTTTAGTATGAATAGGTCACCGTGCACTTCTTGTGATAGTTCTGTGATCCTGCTGAATTTGTACATTTTTCAAACTGTACCTTTTTTCTCATTATTACAACTTGATTTTGGTCACAACTGGTTCTGCTGCTTGATTGTATAGAGGATCATTCAGCATTTTCAAATATTATGTTCACTGTAGTACATAAAGTTTGTCGTTTGCTGACTCTTCCCACATTGCCTTTTTGCAGCAAATCCTTTGTTCAGTCAAGTGGATTTTGAACTGAATTCCTTTCCATACACTTTGGTCTTTTCATAAAACATCAATTAAAAACTATGTTTGAAAACCAGATCTCTTGACCATAATGCAAGTTCTATTTGTGTAAAATGAGTGGTTGAGAAATGAAAACAATTGTTGCATTTAATTAGTGCAGTTACTGATGTTTAACCATGGATAAAAATTCCTGGAACTATTTATTTAGATTTATTTTAATGAAGAACATTCCCTGAAACTTTAAGACTTTGTGATCATGAGTACTTAATCTAACCACATTAATTCATGAAGTATTAAGAATATTCTCAAAAACCTTCCATTTTTCTGGTGCATTTTTCTGTTTTTCTGTCGCATACTTAAAAAAGCAGAATAGTCTCTGCAGAGGTATGTTCGGTTATATCTTAATGCTCAACATGCCTTCAGGAGAATTTTACATGAATAACAATATGCTGTACTGTAAATAATATGTTTGTGATATAAGTGTTTGATCAAAAGGAGAATTCCATATGGATGAATAATGTTTGAAGAACACTATATGTCTTTTACAAAATATGCCTATCAGCTTATGTCTGCACTATCACTCCTTCATCAGGTGATAGTGTCGCTCCAAAAGCTAGTGTGCTTCCAATTAAACCTGTTGGACTATAACCTGGTGTTGTGTGATTTTTAACGTCGTACACTCCAGTCCAACACTGGCATCTCCAAATCAAGAGTAAAGAAAAAGGCACAGAGGTAATGACTAACAATAAATTAATGCATACTTCACTTTCTTCAATTTCTTTTAACACAAATAGGATTTTTAGTTACATAGAAAATTATCCTTGTAAGATACAATAATCAAAATGGTAACTTTCAATTGTCTGTATATGAACTGTCACGATTGAATTGATTATGTCTGTTCAGTTTTGTTACAAGTGTAAATGTCTCCACTGATAGAATTTTATTCTTGGGTGATTTTTCTCTCATTTACTTCTGTTGAATTGTATCTCAGTCTAGATGATCTTATGGCAAGAAAGTACAAAAGGTAGACTGGTTAGTGTGCGGTAACGTAATTGTGAAATAACCCATTTCTTGCATTTTTAGGAAAGTCAATGTATTGTGTATTTAGAGGATTTTCTCACTTATAAGGATATGTTTGAGAAGCAATTTATACACAGGCATAAAATCTGGGATCTGTTAGTAACAGTAAATTAGTAACAGTGAAATAGTGAATTCTTAATGTGAACAATTCCTGATGCAGGCAGAGCTTTTTTCTTCCCCTGGCAAATTGAATTTACTTTCAACTTGAGCCACTTAACAAGAATATTAAACATTTCTACATAGCTGCATTCATAGAATATTTTGGTCATACCAACCACACATCCCAACCATATGGGAAAGGAGAAGAGGGTGTTCTGATACTAAAGGATGGGTTGAAGAAGTACAGCAAAAGCATGTTAGTTCAGAAAATGTTTGGAAAATTAAGAAATAACAAAGTGCAGAAAACACTTGTGGGATTAGTTTATAGCCCTTTTGACAATAGTTATAGCAATATGAATCAGAAAATTTGAGGAACATGCAACAAGAATAATGCACTAATTGTGGATGAATTTAATTTTATTGTAGGTTGGGCAAATCAAATTTGCAATATTAGTGTGGAGGATCAGTTCTTGGATTGAATTCAAGATGGATTTCTACATTATTATGCTAAAGAATGAAGTAAAGATGGGCTACTTTCAATCAAAAACTGTGTGCTGATATGACATTAACTAACAATCCTGGAGACTCCCGTTATGGTAGGCCTGGAACAGGGCATTCCAAGTTATTGGCATGGAAGTGGCGGCAGCTCCTGGTGTGGTAGGCCTGGAAATGGGGTCTGCTGGTTATTGGCAAGGTGGTGGTGGCAGCGGAACCAGGGTCTCCTGGTCGTCAGTGAGGCAATGGTGGCAGTGGAACTGGGGGTCTCCTGTTTATGTGATTGTGGGTCCAGCATCTGCAGCCTTTTGGCAAGGTGAGCTCAGAGATGAAGAGTTGTCACCTGAAGAATGGTGACTCCGATGATGGTGGGTCCAGCACAAGTGGCAGCGCTGGTATCATTGGTCAGCAGGCTCATGGAGAGGCTAAGAGTGAAGATCTACTTTCTTTCAGCTTTATCTCTTTTTTTTAATTCTTAGAATATTCAAATGGTGCCAGATTGTCATGACGTAATTAAATCATCATAGAATCCCAGCAGTGTGTATACAGGCCATTCAGCTCATCTGGCCCACACCACCCCCCTACCGAAGAGCATCCCACCAGAACCACCCACTCACCCTATCCCTGTAACCCTGCATTTCCCATGGCTAATCCACCTAGCCTGCACAATCCTTGATACTATAGGCAATTTAGCATGGCCAATCCAACTGACCTGCACATCTTTGGTCTATAGGGGGAAACTGGAGCACCGGGAAGAAACCCACACAGACATGGGTGAGTGTGCAAATTCCACAAAGACCATTGCCCAAGGCTGGAATTGAACTCAGGTCCCTGGCATAGTTGAAGCTTTTCACTGTATTTTACTTTGTTGTTCATTGCCGGGAACAAGTGACGATAAATCACTGTAATAAAGGAAGGCTGATAGAATTGATAGCTTTTTACATTGAGTTTGAGTGAGTTAATTGAATACAAAATTAAAATGTCAATAAAGTGAACTGTGTGTGCATGTTTTCCTGTCAATGGAGTGTTTTAGTGTGAGGAAGCTGGTACACTGCAGTTACCACACAGTTCTGGCTGACCAGGAAACCTTCTGTTACTGTTCCCATATTTTGGATGGGTTTACAGGTTGTTAATTAATCTGTTTGACTGTTCATTCACACACCTTGCATGGACTTCAATTCCTGAGGTGGGGCATGAACCCAGTATTTCTGGTCCAGAGGTAGAGACTCCACCATGTCATCACGAGACATTATTGTAGGTAATAAAGGAATATTTGCTAAAAGAAAGTGGAGATTAGATCAGAAAATAAATATCAGTATATTTTATTAGACATTTAAAGAAATAATTCATAATTTGCAACAAATGTGGAATCTCATAAGAAACATCAAAGGAAAATTCATCCAACTATTACTAAAAAGAGAAGTTAAAAATGGTATTAGATTAATGAAAGAGGCTTATCCTCTTACCAAAAAGTGTTGCAGTGAGAAAAAGAAAACAAAATAGGAGCGTAAATAGCAAGACACACAAAACGTTGTGAAAGCTGTTGGTAATAATGTAAAAAGGAAGATCTTACAGAAAGTAAACATAACTCCCTAGCTAAAAGCAATTGGAGATATGCTCCTTTGGAAAATGGAAGTGGCACTGACATTAAACAAATACTTTCGTCTCTTCGAGTAGAAGGCTCTAGAATTTGTGGGAACTTAGGATCTAGGGAGAATGAGACATTGAAAGAAATTAGTATTGTCAAAGAAATTGTAAAGGAGAAATTAATGGAAACAAATCCCACAATCCTTTGAGCCAGTTGGCTTATATCCTAATTTAACTGGAGGTGGCAGTGGAGATAGTGGATCCTTCGCTTTGTACTGATTTTCTAGAATTCTCTTGACTTTAGATTAGGCCTTATGGATGGGAAGATAGCAAACCTGAACCATTATATTCAAGAAACAATGGAGAGATAAAACAGGAGATATAAGCAGTTAATTTGACACAAATAGAGAAAATGCCAAGTTTTTACTTGCAACATGGAACTTGATTTGGGCCTACCCCCATGGCAAGGTGGATATGGAGGTCACTGGGGATCTGATACAGGTCTGGGGTGGTCAGTTGAATCCAATTATTTTGTGAGAGTGGTGGCTCTGTCAGTGAGCACCCACATCACATAATCGGCTGTCCAGGAGCTAGCTGCAGATTTTAAATAGGGAATTTTTATTGTAGTCTTTTAAAGAAAGCTCTGCACTTTGAAACTCCAGCATTCAGATTTCTGTTATTCCCAGTATATAAAAGACATTCCAAAGTGCAGGGAGAAGGTCACTTTGGCATCACACAAGGTCATTCAATGTCATCAGTGGTTCTAAATAATACCGGAGGTGTGAAGTCCAGCTGATGCATCCCCTCCAGGGTACAAGATTGAAGAAGGTCGCGGTGGATGCTCGCTATGCTGCCGCTGCTGCTACTGCTGCCACTGTCTCTCCTTTTTTTTTGCAAGCAGCCTTCTATGAGCAACCTTGGTTATCCGAACATCAATTATCCAAACAAGATCTCAAGGTCCCTTAAAAATTTTATCCATTATCCAAATATTCAGTTATCTGAACAATCAATTATCCACACAAAATACTCCCTGCCCATCTTATTTGGATAATCGAGGTTGTTCAGTATATCCCCTTCCATGTGCAACTTAGATCTGTGATATTATTCCGCACCTCATTTGAGCACTGCCCCTTACAATCTTGGACTCAGTATCTCTGTGTTCTGAAATTCCTGTATGAAACTCCAGTCCTCTTGGCAGCTCAGCAAGTTTTTGACAGCAAGAAAAGATCTCAAAATTCAATCCAAAACTCTGTAACTCAGACTAATGATGTCCAAATGGCTCTCACAGTGAGTCAAGGAAGCCAAATGTATGTAACCAACTTGCACTGACAGGTTACTAACAGCATGAAATACACAAATGTTTATCAATAAATCAAGGCAGCAGGATTAATTTGCATTGATTGGCAACTAAATTATATGCAAGTAAGTAATTAAGCATATTAATAACCTTCTAACCACTGATGGTCAATGTTAACTGATCACCTCTGACTTAATTGTTCAGTCTGACTTATAACCTTTTGTGTAATTCTCTCTGCTCACACACCATCTTACCCACTCTAATAGCTCCAAAAATGGAAGTGAACTGCCTTTGATTGTTTGCTGGATAGAGTCAAACTCCAATGTTTGTTTATTTCTTCATATGCTAATACACAGAACCAACCTGCTTCAGTGACTACGTATGTATATAAACATATTTTTAATTAAAAAGTTCATTTTTGAAATAAAAAGAGTACACTTAGAAAAGCATAATATAATTGGGTTAAGTCAATGTTGATTTATAAAAGACAAGTTATGTTTGAGAAAATTTTTTTTGAGGTTGTGATTGGGAACTAGGTAACGAGGAATTGGTAGCTGGAAGACTTTCTTGGCTCAGGGCAGGAATGCAGTTCAAGGGTGTACACTTTGCCAACTCCCACTCTGCCTTTTAAAGATGCTGAATTGAACACCCATCAACCAATTAACAGCTGCCTGGCAGGAAGTCAACCAATTGACAGATAATGTGTAGGAGCCCCAATGCAGGATATTTGGGAAGGGTAGGTCAGGTCCTGAAACACAATTCAGTGACAGCCACCTATTTCAAATGCACCCTGATATGTGTTGGTGGCAGCTATGTTGTAATTAGTGATCAAAGGTCAGGAGTTTGGCCAAAGAAGACTGACCAATCCATTGAACTATTGGAGATTGTTTTCCATTCTGGTGACTACTATGCCAACAGTGTACTAGCCAAAACCCTTGGCAGGGAAAAAAGAACTTTTACGCACCCCTGTCCCAGTTCTGCTATGAATATCAGTGTCTTACATCCCTACCAATCCAGGCAAGTCCCTAGCTTGTGATTAGCAATTGGAAAATGTTCGTTTAATAAGGAACTGAATGCACAGTGGATCTACATCAGGACCATGCAGTGTGAAGTTGAGGCTTTGGAGGAAGTACACACACCACTAAACAATACATTTACCCAACCATAAAAAAACACAAAGGATTGAGGATGCTGGAAATCAGAAGCAAAATGATGAATTGCTGGAAAAACTCAGCAGATCAGGCAGCTGCTGTGGAGACAAAGCAGAGTTAATGTTTTGGGTCCAGTGATCCTTCTTCAGAAACCCGCAATTTATGATTTTGTTTTTATGTGTCAGCAGCACCACATGTGACAGAACCTGCAGCTTCACATATTGGACTTATGATCATCTGAGGTCTCATTGAATTGAACTAGAAACAAGTTATCTTCAATCTTGAGGGACTGCCATAGAAGGAGAAGGATGTGTAAGTCATCAGCACAGGCAAGTCAACTTGCAATTTGCAGTTCAAATTTAGCAATATGTGGGTCAACAATGAATACAATTTTTCATGTTGAAGTAATTGAGAAACAAATAAAGATCTGAAAGCATTTCAGGACCACAAGGAAGAAATTGGCATGAACTCAGATTTAGCAACATTCTCAACAAACAGAAAAATAAATTAAAAGATCTTAATGATCTATCAGCATACATATCCCACTTACGTTTATTTTCTTTTTCGTGACTTTCATTAACTCGCTGATGTGTTTATCTTTCCCAGCCTTGCAGCATTTTTATGACTGTGCAATGAGTTCTTGTAGGTTTTGAAAGACTGGAGGGCACAGCAGGGATGTTGTGTGAAAGTGAGAAAAATAGATGAATGGGTTTGCTAGCATTGCCCTTCCAAGTGTTCTACAAATACACTGATAACATGAAAATTCTGAAGTAATTCTACACAACATCAAACTATTGACTGATGTATAACTTGAGCTATGTTGCTATTAATTCTAATTTATTTATTTGAATGCAAATACATCTATCTAGGTAGGCAGTAAAAGGTTATACAATACTGTACATCATACCACCTCACAGCATGTACTATAATTTCCTAGTAAAGTACCTGATAACTTACACAAATGTTCTGACCTACAGTTAAGAGAGCTTTTTGCTACACAAGCTACGAATGCAGTAAGCTCCTTAATGCTTTTACATTCACCAGTTTAAACTCATATGGCCCCACAAGGATCTGTAAAATCAGTGGGGAAGGTTCACATTAGAACTCAAGAGTTTTCCCATCTGTAATAAATGCTTTGTTCTTTCTGAAGCTGATGTTTCTTTATAAATGAAATCAGCTGTTAACAGGTTTCGATCCTTCATCAGAAGTCAATGTCTCATGTTCTGTTCCACTGTACACTTGACAAGGTTTTCAAATCACTTGCTGTTTTTAATAGGGTCTGGCATTTACAGGTTGAAGAAACAAAATCCAAAATCCAAGGAAGATTTGATTAGCCACTTGAAATAAGCAGAAGATTATGTGAAAGAATAATGCTGAAGTATCGTGCTGAAAAATAATAAAAACATCCACACTGATGTTATCCAAATGGCTAGATTTCATACAGGTTGGGGTGGTCTTCTTTCGTATATGTTCTCAATCAATTCTCACTGATTAAAAGGGAGGATCATTATGTGTATCAGTGTACACTTTACGGGGAGTGAGATTACGTATTATATGGTAACGTCATTGCTGTATAATGTTGTTTGGTTGCTATATTGGCTTTGGCATAATTACGCTGGTTTCAATTATTGAGAAAAAATCCATCTGGCCAGTCCACCACTGATAAACAGACAGGTACACACAGACCCCTCCCTGCTCCACTTATAAAGATGAAAGGGTTTAATGTTCAGGATACATGTTTAATAAAATGGAATGGGACAAGAAAATGTAGATAACAATTTACTTGAACTTTTGTAAGTTATTTGAAAATGTTGCGTAATGTAAGTCTTTTAAAGTTGATAGAAGAGCAAGACTGCAATTCTTTGGATTGTAGTCTCGATGATTACCCAAAAATTGTGTTCAGTGGTACTGTCCATATTGACCTCCCTGAGACTGTGGGTCAGCAGGAAGGCACATCATTAAGAGAAATAAGAAGGAAGAACATGCATTGATACATTATTCTTTATCACCACAGACTACCCAACAAAGTTTCACAGCTAATGAAAAAACTTTGACAGTAGGTCCTACAATCACAATGAGATAAATGTCCAGATAATATGTTTTAGTGATAGTAATTGAGAGGTAAATATTGGTCAGAGCAACAAGTGAATCACCCAGCACTTTTTCAAACATTACCTTAAGATCGATGAAGCTTAAACAACAGCAGATGTATTCTGATATAAAATATATTATTTTGTATAGGCAATAGTTAGTGAGTTTGGGTTTCATGATTACTTTGGAGCACCTTAAGCCTTTTGAGGAAGAGTGGATGGGATCGAAAATTTATCCAAATTGCACTAATTAACAAAGAAACCAAAAATAGGTTTTAATAGTGAGTTTCATCACAATTAAAAAATAAATGTTCTGCACTGAACATTTTGAATGGAAACTTTTGAGAACTGACTGACAAAATCTGCTGAGTCTCAGACCAAGGTCACCTTGGGTAATACCAAGGTCAATCTGTCGAAGAGTACTTTGTTGTGATCCTATTTCTGCAAGTAGCATTTCTAACAAAGTTCAGAAATGCAGCCAGAGCTTTAAGGTATGAGTAATGTGAATTTGAGAACATTACCGACGATGTGATTTTTTTTATGTACTGAGTGCAGGAGACTCAGACACATTGTTAACACATTTGATTGGCTATTACGGGATGAGCTAAATTTGATATTGGCTGAAACTCAAATGAAACAAGAGTGTCTGCACCCAAATCGTCTTACTGTCCATTGAAGTCAATAGAAGAAATTGGGAAGTTTATAGCATAGGCTACCACATTACTGGCAAATCATTATCATTGCTTTGCAACATTGCTGAAATAATGATTTGGAGACACCAGTGTTGGACTGGAGTGTACAAAGCTAAAAATCACCTGCGAGTTAAAAATAATATTCTCCACAATAACCTGATGAAGGAGCAGTGCTCCGAAAACTAGTGCTTCCAAATAAACCTGTTGGACAATAACCTGGTGTTGTGTGATTTTTAACTTTGTTGAAATTAATTTTTTCTCTTTTATTTCAAAGCAGTTCTTTATATACAAATCAGTTCTTTCTATACAAAAGATGTCATATACATGTTTTTTTCTTTTATGTTAGGTAACATATATTGACTGTTGAGTGATTAACTGAATTTATCATGTAAAAGTAGTTGTTTCAGAAATATTCTCCACATTTTTAAGAACTTGAATATCTTGCTTAATTACAATTTTAGAGCAATCACTTGCCAGTTTGATTATTTTAGAATATATTTTTCCTCAGTTGCTTACAGTAGGGAAGCAAGTGACTTATTACATCGAGCTTAATGCAACGTACAGCTAAACTTTCAAAGGCAATGTAGATTTCTCTCAAAAACTTTTAAAAAATTATAAAGGATAGCTGGCATAAGTTCAAGAGAACATTCCCTGCATCTGCTGTTTTCTTTCAAAAGTATAGAATAAGTTCATTCACATGTTGTGGATTAGTAAAGGAATTACGTTATAGTATTAAATGGATCAGTATAGAGTCCAGGTCAATGTTTCTTTTACTCAAAACAGGAAAGCTACATTATCATTAAGTATTCTTATTTAATACAAAGCAACCCTTCACAAGAATTGACTTGATCTTTTCCTGGAAATATTTGCATAAGTCACTGGGGTGCATTTAATCAGTCAATCAATGGGGGGAGAAAACTTTCATGTCACATGTAACATGTTAAAGAGGAGAATATTTTAATTTTTTCTGCCTAAACCTCTGCTTCTTACTAAGCAAAACCTTTGCTTGATTTGCAAAAAATCAATTTTGCTAACTTTTACTGTATTTCTTTGATCACAAGTAATTTTTTTCTCTATCATAATGACCTTCAATAACTAAGTACTCACATGCGACGACAAGCTAGATCTACCCGATATGTCCTGGGGAGTTTATGCAGCTGACTTTCACTTGGTTAAATAAAGCAAACAACAAACACCTTGCTGTCATTCTAACATTGTTCTGGAAAACAACACAAGTTTGAAGAACAACACCTCAATTTCTGATTAGGTGTTTAACAGCCAATCGGACTTAATATTGAATTCCCCAATTTTTACCACCATTTTTCTTTCATTCTCCCAAAACTGCTCCTCCTTCGCCCCTATGGCTGTGCCTTCTTTACTTTGGTCTCAGCAGAAAGGATGCATTTTTTTCCTTTCACACCTTAATTTACACCCATTTTACATCTCTGTTTTCCTTTTATCACAATTGGCAATTGCTTTGCTTTTGCATTGGCCCTCTATGCCATTAATTCTCCTCACTTCTCAGTTTCTGTTAGAAGTACCACAACCACCACTTTCCAACCCTTTCAGTTCTGAAGAAGGTTCTGGATTAGTGGTGCTGGAAGAGCACAGCAGTTCAGGCAGTTTATTCCTGATGAAGGGCTTTTGCCTGAAACGTCGATTTCGCTGCACTTTGGATGCTGTCTGAACTGCTGTGCTCTTCCAGCACCACTAATCCAGAATCTGGTTTTCAGCATCTGCGGTCATTGTTTTTACCTCAGTTCTGAAAAAGGGTCATATCAAATTCAAAATGTGATCTCTGATTCTATCTCTGTAGATACTGCCAGACCTGCTGGGTTTCTATAGCATTTTGTGTGTTAATAAGTTGCTAATGCTTCCACTTTTCATTCTACCAACAGAAAAAAAATGATTGCGACATGAGGATACCTTCATTCCAATGAAGATATGTATACTTAAAGAGGATTGAGAGTAAGTAAGAAGAGAAATGTTTCATTTTATTTATGATTCCAATTCAAATGTAGTGCTGACATTAAAATAAATCGGAAACTCATAACATTTTGTCACTTTGATCTGTGAAGAATTCCACACGTCGAGCTTTTTTTTACAAGTTATTATTCCATGTTGGTTCACAGCTAACTGGATACTCAGAAATAGTATAATATGCTGAGATGAGCATTCATCAAATTTGAATGCTTCCAAATAAACCTGTTGGACTATAACCTGGTGTTGTGTGATTTTTAACTTGCAAATTTGAATGACATGGTTTGTCTTTCTTTTCTTCTGACCTCATTTGCAAGGTTTTGGCCATGGACTTGCATCGTATTAGTTCATAATTATGTGCAAAGTACTGCAGTGGTTTTGCAGGATGGCTGATTAGAAGACTTTCCTGATCTTATCATCTGCCCTCAGACACGTTGAAAGGATTTAGAGGCAGCAAATCAACCTGTTTGCAAGTGCACTTTCCATGATGAAGGCAGGTCAAACAATTTTTCCTTTTTTGCAACCCTTGCAATCATTACTATATTTCTAATTCCTCAATGTTCTCCTATTGTCTCCTTTAGGTAGCACACCCACATTTTTCCTACCAAAATGAGCTGCATACCTGTAATTCTGTGGAATGTTCCATCACTCTTATTAAATGGAGGAATTACATTATTTATCTGACAGATTTCTAAATCTTTCTCAAACAAATAAAGTTGAGGTAGAACGTTTCTGCTATATCTTCCCTAGATTCTTTCAAAACGCCTGAATGCAATCCAGGATTTTATCTTGTTTGAGTTTGTTTAGTTTATTCGATACATTCCATTCTTAGTTTTAATTATTCTTTTTACTTGGTCTATCATTTAATATTATGACCAACTATTTTATCTCAGTAATACTATCAAGGCTCATACATGAAGAAAAGACTCCAATGTGCATGTGCAACCAGTTGTGAAACTGTACTCAAGTAACTATAATTTCTTTCAGCCCAAAACAATAATATCTAATGATTGGTAAATAGTTGGTATATTTTACTTTTTAAATCTCAAGATGATTTGAAGCATTATAAGACTATGCTTAGAAAGACGTTATAAGAGCATGATTAGTAGTTATACAGTTGGTAGTTAAATGGTGTCCCATGGATTAGCTTCTTATAGGGATACATGGTGGCACAGCAAAATAAGTAGTAATATTATTATGTACTGGAAGTAATGGCAATAATGTCAGATTCAGCAAAAGAAGGAGAATGATTGGTGTAAGAAACAAATAAGTTGCAGACAGGATTTGGATGAAGAAGTCAATGTTTGTGATATGGAGAAATGAAATGGGTTTGGCTTGCTTTTACTGAGAAGGTTAATATGAGTTTAAAATGACAAATCCGGTTATACACTCGCAGTGATGTTTTTTGGTAAAATTATCAACAGGAGAGATTTCACCCCCTAGATGGCAGTCTGTTCCATAAGATAACATTATTCTTATGCCAAGATTGACTTATAAGTTCCATCAGTTTTCCTCTCGTTGTGACATGAAGAATTCTGTGTTTGAGACAGATCCTCACAATTCTAAGAAATGAGCACTATTACGTTTTCCAGTGTGGTAGAATTAATTTTCTGTTCAGAAAGTAATGGCTTGGACATTTGATTTATCTTCGGTGTCCTTTGCATAATTTCCTTTTTGAGTATGAGCTAGAATTTGTGAATTCTGCTCAAGCTGGCAAGGATATGTGTGGACCCAGAGAAATGCAAGGGCAGTCACAAGTCAGATACCCACTGGCAAGAATACCACAAGCAGCAAGGTAACAAAACAGGAAATGTGGTCATTGGTGATGGGAAGCTCATTGATATGCTTATTATTCACTTGCGAATAATTTAAATACAATTTAATCATGTGTCCCTGATTTAATAAAACTCACACCTTCAGTAATTTGCCTGTTGAAAGCAAGCAGTTGAAATGTGACTTTTGTTCTCACAGTGAGAATCAGGAGACTGGATCACAGAGCCCTGGATTGATCTTTGGGATGTTTCCTTTGTGTAAAACTTGCTGAGCTGCTACTCTTAGGAATGGAGCTTCAGGCAATCAGTTAAGAACCCAGTAATGTCTTCAAAATTCAAAGGGGCAGTGAAGAACTGAGGCTATGTAAAGGAGCCATTCTTAAATTGGTATCAGAGACCTGAGCATGTAGAAGCTGCCTATAAGGAAAGACAGAGGCAGCAGCAGTATGGGAATCATTCACCTTGTCCTTCTTTTACTTTACTGGAGGGCATACGATAGTGTGACTGTGACTTTTTGGACTTTATTTGAACCGATTCACCTTACAGGATGATTTTGTGTAACATCAGAGGAATCTTCTATAGAATTCATTGCCTTCTATGACATTATTCTTATGCCAAGATTGACTTATAAGTTCCATCAGTTTTCCTCTCGTTGTTACATGAAGAATTCTGTGATCCTCACAGTCTATAGAAGGCTGTGGAGGCCAGGACTGAGTATATTTAAGACTGAGATAGATAGGTTCTTGAGCATCAAGGGGATCAAGGGTTATGGGGAGAAAGCAGGAGAATGGGTTTGAGAAATTTATAAGCCATGATTGAATGGCAGAGTAGACTCTATGGGCTGAATGACCTAATTTCTGCTCCTATGTCTTATGGTCTAATGGTCTTCCCCCTGCCTTTGGAATATCTTCTTTTATACTGAAACAATAAAAATTCAGATGTTGGAGACTTAAACCGTAGATCTTCCTTTAAAAGCCTATGGAACAATGGTGCAGGCTGGTTGCCTTTAAAATGTAACGTTAGGTCTTGCATGACTATCAGGTGATGTGGGTTTCCCACATCCGAGTCATTCCATGCAATGTGATTCAGTGACAAGCCCATGTCACCCAGATTGATAAACTTATCACCATGTAATTAGGCTTCAGCTAATCGCCACTTGACTCAGTTTTGTAATTAATGTAATTATAGCAAGTATGATTTTTTTAATTTGCTTACCCAAATAGATGTGATAAATTATTTGAATAATATATATAAATTGAATCAACATGAACAATGTTACATCGAGAAGTGTTTCCTGGAAGTTTGAGAGGTACCTTATAGATCATGATAAAGTCATGAGGGGTATAAAATAGGTGAACGGCTGGTGGCTTTTTCCTAGGGAGGGGGAGTTTCAAAACTAGGGGGCATATTTTTAAGGGAGAAGGAGAAAGATTTGAAAAAGACACCAAGGGCAGGTTTTTTTTACACAGAAAGTGGTTCATGTGTGGAATGAATTTCCAGAGGAAGTGGTATTTGCAGGTACAATTACAATGTTTAAGAGACATTTAGATAGGTACAGGAATAAAAAATGGAGAGATATATTATGCTCAGCATTGACTAGTTGGACCAAAGGGTCTGTTTCCATGCTGAATGACTGTATAACTATTAGATTATTTACAGTGTGGAAACAGGACCTCCGGCCCAACAAGTCCACACCGACCCTCCGAAGAGCAACCCACCCAGACCCATTCCCCTACATTTACTCCTTCACCTAACACTATGGGCAATTTAGCATGGCCAATTCACCTAACCTGCACATCTTTTGACTGTGGGAGGAAACCGGAGCACCCGGAGGAAACCCACGTAGACACGGGGAGAATGTGCAAACTCCACTCAGACAGTTACCTGAAGCGGATACTGAACCGGGGTCTCTGGCGCTGTGAGGCAGCAGTGCTAACCACTGTGCCACCGTGCCACCTATTTGCACATTCTCCCCGTGTCTGTGTGGTTTCCTCCAGGTGCTCTGGCTTCCTCCCACAGTCCAAAGTTGTGCAGGTCAGGTAAATTGGGCATGCTAAATTGTCCATAGTGCTGGATGCATCAGTCAGAGGGAAATGAGTCTGGGTGGGTTACTATTCGGAGGGTTGGTGTGGACATGTTGGGCCAAAGGGTCTGTTTCCACACTGTACGCAATCTCTTAAATGTTGCAATTGTACCAGCCTCCACCACTTCCTCTGGCAGCTTATTCCATTCACGCACCACCCTCTGCGTGAAAAAGTTGCCCCTTAGGTCTCTTTTATATCTTTCCCCTTTCACCCTAAATCTATGATCTCTAGTTCTGAACTCCCCGACCTGAGGGAAAAGACTTTGTCTATTTATCCTATCCATGCCCCTCATAATTTTGTAAATCTCTGTAAGATCGCCCCTCAGCCTCCAATGCTCCAGGGAAAACAGCCCCAGCCTTTTCAGCCTCTCCCTGTAAGAGAAAGTGAGGACTGTGGATGCTGGAGATCATGGCTGAAAATGTGTTGCTGGAAAAGCGCAGCAGGTCAGGCAACATCCAAGGAGCAGGAGAATCGACGGTTCGGGCATGAGCCCATCTTCAGGAATCTACAGCCTCTCCCTGTAGCTCAGATCCTCCAACCCTGGCAACATCCTTGTAAATCTTTCCTGAACCCTTTCAAGTTTCACAACATCTTTCTGATAGAAAGAACACCAGAATTACATGCAATTTTCCAACAGTGGCCTAACCAATGTCCTGTACAGCTGCAATATGGCCTCCCAATTCCTGTACTCAATACTCTGACCAAAAAAAAGCATATCAAACGCCTTTTTCACTATCCTATCTACCTGTGACTCAACTTTCAAGGAGCTGTGATCTTGCTCTCCAAGGTCTCTTTGTTCAGCAACACTCCCTAGGACCTTACCACTAAGTGTATAAGTCCTGCTAAGATTTGTTTTCCCAAAATGCAGCACCTCGCATTTATCTGAATTAAACTCCGTCTGCTACTTCTCAGCCCATTGGCCCATCTGGTCCAGATCCTGTTGTAATCTGAGGTAACCCACTTCATTGTCCACTACACCCCCAATTTTGGTGTCATCTGCAAACTTACTAACTGTACCTCTTATGCTCGCATCCAAATCATTTATGTAAATGACAAAAAGTAGAGGGCCCAGCACCGATCTTTGTGACACTCCACTGGTCACAGGCCTCCAGTCTGAAAAACAACCCTCTACCACCACCCTCTGTCTTCTACCTTTGAGTCAGTTCTGTATCCAAATGGCGAGTTCTCCCTGTATTCCATGAGATCTAACCTTGCTAATCAGTCTCCCATGAGGATCCTTGTCCAATGCCTTACTGAAGTCCATATAGATCACGTCTACCGCTCTACCCTCATCAATTCTCTTTGTTACTTATTCAAAAAACTCAATCAAGTTTGTAAGACATGATTTCTCACACACAAAGCCATGTTGACTATACCTAATCAGTCCTTGCCTTTCCAAATACATGTACATCCATCCTTCAACAACTTGCCCACCACCAACATCAGGCTCACTGGTCTACAGTTTCCTGGCTTGTCCTTACCACCCTTCTTAAATAGTGGCACCACATTAGCCAACCTCTAGTCTTCCGGCACCTCACCTGTGACTATCAATGATACAAATATCTCAGTAAGAGGCCCAGCAATCACTTCTCTAGCTTCCCACAGAGTTCTAGGGTACACCCAATCAGGTCCTGGGGAGTTATCCACCTTTACCCGTTTCAAGACACTCAGCACTTCCTTCTCTGTAATCTGGACATTTTGCAAGCTGTGACCATCTATTTCCCTACAGTCTATATATATCTTCCATATCCTCTTTCACAGTAAATACTGGTGCAAAATACTCATTTAGTATCTCCCCCATTTTCTGCAGGTCCCCACTCAAAGGCCACCTTGCTGATCTCTGATGGCCCTATTCTCTCCCTCGTTACCCTTTTGTCCTTAATATATTTATAAAAACTCTTTGGTTCTCCTTAATTCTATTTACCAAAGCTATGTCCCCTTTTTGCCACCCTGATTTCCCTCTTGAGTATACTCTTACTTCCTTTATACTCTTCTCAGGATTCACCTTATCTATCCTGTCTATACCTTACATATGCTTCCTTCTTTTTCTTAACCAACCCCTCAATTTCTTTAGTCATCCAGCATTCTCTGTACCTACCAGCCTTTCCTTTCACCCTAACAGATTTTAAAAGGATCCTTTCCCTTGAAGATACCATTCTCCCAGACCCAATTTAACTTGCATATTAAAAGGAGCAACAAGACTTTCTTCAATTAATAAAAACAGTAAGTTTACTAATTACTAAGGGCTTATGCCTGAAACATCGAATTTCCTGTTCCTTGGATGCTGCCTGATCTGCTGCGCTTTTCCAGCAACACATTTTCAGCTCTGATCTCCAGCATCTGCAGACCTCATTTTCTCCTCTAATTACTAAGAGAACAAATAGTCATGCAACATTCATATGTACATTAAAATTAAGAGGTGAGTCAAAGATAAAGGCTTTAAAAAAAGTACCAGACTTTAAATTGTTCATGAAGAACAGATAGTTCTAATAGATTTCACTGATAATGTTGATATTGCTGGTTGAACAGTTGATTTTGAGATTCTTGGCTTTCTAGGTTGATTGAAAGTTCTTAGTCCTGATTGATTTTGGCAGTGGCTGACCAGCAGTGTTCAGAGTGAGGATTTTGCCCTTCCTTTACTTGTGGTGCAGGGGTGTTTAGATGGCTACTTTCAGAGCTGTGAACCATACAGCACAGTTGTCCACATGCTGGGGCATCACCCACTAACACCCCCAGAGCAGTCAGGAATCTCACTTTTAACCCAATATACTGTGTGTTCCTAAAAGGGAGGAATGATTAATTTTTTTCTCAGCCAGACTGCTGCCTTTTTGCCAAGATGTTCATAGTCTGAGATATACCCAGAAAATTACAAATTCACTTTGACATGTGTTTTCTCCCTTTGAAGCTTCTTTAACAAAACATCAGATGTCATTTCAGAGTTCCTCTCTGCAAGCAGCCACTGAATACATTCTGCAGGCAACTTGTGACCATAAGCCTATTTTTTCTTTTAAAACATATGTTGTAACTAAAGTTTAATATACCCATAGATGACCCAAGGTTAAAGTGTGGTCACAATATTTACCCCAGATAATGAATTGAACACAAACATTGACTTGCTTTTTAAAATGGCCATCAGCTTTTCAAACACTGCCTTGCATTCCTCAGTACTTAACAGCTTTGCTTTTCTGTGTAACAGGTTTGTCAGTAGTTCAGCTACTGTACTGAAGTTTGGGAAAGCTTTTAGGTTGACCTTAACCGTTGAAATGTGGCTGGGGTATTTCCGAGTCCGAAGACTTGGGTTGACAGTAGGGATTACTCATTTGAAGCTATGAAGGCGGAGATTTTCTTTATGTGGACAGCCAAGGGATCCTGCCAACACCCTTCAGGACATTTATATTGGTAAAGTAGGCTTCTTTACCCACCCTATTTGTGCAATCTTCCAGCTGTGTGAAGATAGAGGGTGGTATGTGTATGGAATGAGCTAGCAGAGGATATGGTGGAAGAGGCATTTGGATGGGTATATGAATAGGAAGGGTTTGGTAGGGATATGGACCTGGTGCTGGCAGGAGGGACTAGATTGGGTTGGGATATCTGGTCGGCATGGATGGGTTGGACAGTAGGGTCTGTTTCCATGCTGTACATCTCTATGACTCTATGACTCTATATCTGGTAGGGGTAGGCTCTGATCACTACATTAATGATTTGGTAGTCAATGCAAAGCCTTGTGGAACCACCTGACTTTGGCACAAGCACAACATGATGAGGTCTAACTCCTGCTGCTGGGTTTTATTAGTCGGAGGCATCTAGTCAATCTCGTTCTGAATCTGGGCAGGCATTCCTAGGTCTGGCACAGGGATGTTGCCTTATGGAAGAGTTTCTTGCATACCTACATTATGCAGAGATAGGGTTTTGTATTCTCTGCATAATCCCTTAGGTACAGAGAACAAACTGATTCAGTCCACTTACTATGCTGCACCTAGGTAACTGAGTAAGATGTCCAAGTTTGCTAGTGTTTCCTAAACTGCTAATTATGTAGGAGGGCATTCAATGTGGGCTTTACTAACATCTCTTTCCAATTCATCTCCAATGCTACCCTTGCCCTCTATGTTGATGACAATGGACAAGGCTGTAATCTGTTTAGCCCCTTTTCGGTTGACATAACACAGATTTTCTTTCTTCCTGCCTGGGTTCTTGATCAGATAGTTCACTTTCCTGAGTTTCTTCGCTATTCTGTATGGGCCATTGAACTGAGCTTCTAAGCATTCACCTGATATTGGTAGGAGCACAAGCATGTAGTTACCTGATTGAAAGGTTCAGGCTCTGGCCCTTGGTTTCATCGCTGTCTGGCAGATTGTCAAGTGTGCTTGGGCAACTTCACAGGCTCACGTGATTAACTTTCATTCTAACATGGGGACTTCCTCCTTCTGTTCTAAAACCTCTCCTTGATTGGGTTCTGAGGGTCTTGAACTTGCTGCCCATAAACTAATTAAAATGGAGTAAAACTGGTGGATTCATTGGTGATTGCCTGGTGATGAACAGAAGAAACTCTTACCCTTTATGCTAATCATAGGGATACTCATGGCACTATGTCCTTGTCCTTATTTTTAGGAACCATTGTAGTGCCCCCTATGATGGTTGACGATACAACAGAACACTTCCACTGACTGATGCCCAAGTCACCCATTACTTCCTTGGATATTTTGGACATTTAAGCTAAGTCCTGATCCGACAGGGGATCTCAGTAAAGAATTGAATGACTTCAATCAGTATCGTTTTGCCATAATGTCTCTTAGCAGATATGGATGTCGGAGAAACAGCTTCTTGGAACTAGATTGCCAAGTCCATGATGATAGGGATATACTGGTAGCCCCCTTTTTATTTTGGTCAGGGGTCCCATAGAGTCCACTCATGCCTTACTGAAGTTTGGAGCTTTCCTGCAGCTTGGCATTTGTGGTGGGTGTGTACAAACCCTTAAGACATCTCTGTGGAGCTCTGGCCTGTAGAAATGCTGGCTGATGAATGCATATACTGATATGGCCAGCCATCAGAATTTTTGTGAGCAAGGTGAAATATTCCCCTATGCCATCTTGATGGCACCACTATTTGGTGGAGCACTGCCCATTCTTTATTCACAGCTCTGTGAGGGGAAGGCATCATTTCTTCACTAGCACCTTGTTTTTAATTCAGTAACATTCAGGGACAATGTCCCCTTCAGCTTCAGTGTGAGCAGCCTGATCTAGTGGTTTTTTTTAAACAATGGATCCGTTTGTTGGGCTGTTACTAAGAAAGTTATACTAATAACCTCTTTGGTGTCTTCTAGACTCCTGAAAAATATTTAAATACTTGAATACAGCCAGATAGATTTTGTTAGGCAATGGAATCAAATGTTATCGGAGTAGGTGAGAATGTGGAATGCGAAACACAAACAGTAGAACTTTGATTTTATTGAATGGCAGAGTAGACTTGACGGACCGAATGGTCTATTTCTGTACCTAATACATACAGTTAGATGTTCCTTAGGCAGCCAAGCTGTTCGGTTTTAGTCTGAAGTTAATCTATTGCTGACTGGCCACATGCAAGTGAGGGGGGCCTTGCTGTGGTATAGCACGTAAACCCTATTTACACTTATAAATGGGATTTTGGCTGAACTTCTGTAGAAGCTACAGAGGCAATTCCAGGGAGAATCCCTTCTTTTGTTATTTGTTGCCAGGATTATTACTTGTTCTTTCAAAAATAATGAAGCAATTGTTAACACTAAGCAAATTTAAAGTTTTGTGTCTCTCACTATTGACAAGGAAGACATATTTGACTTCACGTTCACGGTTATTTTGATACTTCGACAATTTATTAAAAGACATGAAACCAAATATGTCGCTCAAGCAAGTAATGGGGATGAGGAGTTTTAAATATGTTCAGTTTTCAACCCTATTCTCAATTATTTAAGAATATAACCCAGATGAAGTGCCCATAGAATTGAATATCAGTTCTGTTCATAGTGAACACCGTCCAATGTGTTTACGCCATTGCCTGAAACAAGTTTCCATCCATGAGTCTCTAAAACTGTTGCAAAACGGTGAGTTTTTATTATGGTTGTACCACTGCTTGATGGGTGAGGTTATCTTGTTATTGTTCGAAAAATTGGTTCTCTAGACTGTCTCATTATGAAATTTTTGGTTTAGGTATTATTTTAAATTTCTAAAATAAAAGTTCTAGTGCCTCAAAGATTCAGACTCTCTACAAAAAATCTGCCAGAGATTTCCCTATTCTGTCTGTTTTTAGAATAACTTTTCAGATGTGATTTCTGAAGACAATAAAAATGAGATATTATCAAATTCACTTTGTGGGAATTCCATTTGTTGCCAACTGAATGTGAAACAACATATGATAGATTTAACAGACCATATTATTCCATTTTCAGCCCTGGGTAATAGACAGTGAGTACTTCTATCAGAGAGGAAAGTAGGAGGAAGGGGCATGGTAAAAAAGTGAATATTTCAAATCCATAAACAGATCATATGTATCAAACTAAAAGTAATAGGTGAACTTATATAGTATAATAATGCTTATAAAATACATCCTTGGATATTGAAAAAGAAGATGTTTTCCTGCATTATATAAAATGATATTGTGCAGCAAATATTTATGCTAGTCCAGAAAACTAGTAAACACTAAACAACAGCTTTAAGAAGCTGAGATAGATCATGAAATCTGACAACTCAAGAATAGCCCTGACATGCAAAAACAAGTTGTTACTTGGATTTTACAGCTGAAAGTGCAGGTATGAACATATTCTCCATTTGTATTGTAGGAAATGAATTAAATGAAAATCTGAAAGGGCAGGTCCAACTATTGGAACACAAAATTAATTGCGTACTTATAGTTGTTTGGGGCATTTTGGGACTCATACAAGGCGGAATCTTATTTCATTTGGCTCAGTGTCAATTTTATTGCATGTCATGGAGAGTTTTTCTTGTGGCTATTGTCCCAAACTCACTTCTTTAACTGTCTACGCTGCCATTGTGGCACCCTTCTCATTCGATGCTAGCCCAACTCCCCCCCCCCCCCCCCCTCCCCCCGTCATGGTCCCGGGGAAAACCCACCATTGCCTGGATATCCCTGAACAAAGCAGCAACCCAACAGCAGTAGGTATTGCAGAAGCTGGAGATTAGAGTGGTGCTGGAAAAGCACAGCAGGTCAGGCAGCATCAGTAGAGCAGAAAAATCAATGTTTTGGGCAAAAACCCTTCATCAGAAATCCTGTCATTTGCCCCAGATAACAAGGATGTGGCAGTGGTGCAGAAGAGAATTCTTCTCTTCCCCTGGTCTGGCCCAGGACATCATGACAGTGGACTCTGCCAACCCAGTCTGAGGTTGCCACTTATGCCAGTGCACTCTCAGCCATCTGGAGGAACTCAGAGTAGGCAGAAAATCCATGACTTTCTCCTCTCCATGAGGGTAAGTGCCACCATCTAATCTCTGCGACCTCACACTCACACTCCATTTCTGCTACTACATCCATCTCTCACTAAGGCTAATGTTCTGCTGTTCTCACTCTTACATACAGTGTTTTCTATCACTCACTCTCATTTCCCCCCAGAGAGCAGTGGGGACCTCTTTCACCTCCTTTCTCTCATTACAGGAGAAAACAGCCTACAGTGTGGCAGGAAGATTCAAGGCTGGTGATGGGGTGCCTGACATTCAGCTCCTCACCTCTTCCAAGGACAGGATCCTGACCCTGACTGCTGCAAGTGGCTAACTTACATTGCTGAAGTATCAAGAGTTGCCTTTTACTATGCTGACTGCTCCTGACTGATGGGAGACATGGTAGCAGCATTTTAATGGAATTTGCTGGTGTGCCCTGTGTTGCAGCATGGACATGTGGTTCCAGTGGATCAGAGCTGTGCCATGATCACGATGCGGTGCTCAAAAGTGTCCCTTGTCAAGGTCCGTGGATGTGGGCTCCATGCAGCTGCTGGAGGGTGACCTGAATTGCTGGTGATAGGCATCCAACATGGAGGGCCTGAGGTGATAGCGGTGAGTTGGAGCTGTCAGCTTTCATGTTAGGATTTCTTGGCATCTAGTTTTCTCACGATGGGTAATAGGATGGGCAGCTAGATATTATTAGACCACGATGGGCAATTCCTGCAACTGACAACAAGCAATGACCCTTGTCAATAGCCATCTTGCTGTTCCATAGGAAGAATTGCATCTCAACATCCAGAACTACATTGGAAAATGAAATATGTTGCTTCTGACTATTGGAAAGGCCATTTGAATTTTCACATAATCATTCCAGAGTTTTCACCGTAGCACAAGTTCTTCAGGCCCACATAAGATGCCACCTATACAGTAAAAGTAAAGCACTGCACTTTATCTTAAGCCTGCATATCTATATAGTTGACAGATTTTTAATCTAAAGAAAGAAAGCAACATAACATTTGAAATTTCAACAAAGCAACCAAACTATTATTTCCCCAAAATTATCTTTCCCACATTCAAGTGCCCTGTCCCAGCTTTGCTGTCTCTGGATAGGTTAACAGGGATATTGTTTGGATTGAAATGCAATCATGTGCAAATGTCTTGTGACCCCTACCATAAGGGCACACATAATACACAGCCATCTTAAACATACTTCAATAAAAACTGTGTTGAATGCACACATAGTGCCAGAAGTGTGATTGAGATTGAGTGTATATAAAAAAAAACTACTGACACAGAGACACAGGAAAATTCAGAGCCATGAAAGCTGCCACTAAAAGAAACTGAGAAAAGAACATCAAAGAAGCAAGCTGCGGTTGAAATATTATTTGAGAGAAAATGATTACAGATTTTCTCTACCGGCTTCAGTTGAAACAAATGGTGATATGAGAACAGGCAGTTTTGAAAATACAGTGGTAGAATTACAAAATAGCAGCAGGTTTGTTAGCAATCTGGAGCAGTCATAATTTCCTATATTTCTATCACTGTTGTTAAGAGACTTTTACAAGGTTTTTGATCTCTTTCCCCAAATCTCTCTGAAGAACAGGAAAAAACACAGACGACAGAAAGTCAAAAGTTTGATTTGAACCTCAAGTGAAAATTACTTAAGAATATGCACTCAACATTAGGTATCAAGCGAATAAAGCATCTATTGATCAACATATAGACTCAATAACTCAGCTTGTAGAAACCTGTGAATCTGTACAACTGAAAGATGATCTAATCAAAGATCTTGGACTTGAAGAATTTATGAATGTGTGCAGAAGCTTTGAAATTGTAATTCAATCACTACAGTGCAGACCAGTTCATCCACAATGTGAAGAAGTGGCCAAGCTATGTCCGTTATGTTAAAAAGCAACCTCAACTTTTCAAATGGAAAAACGTGGAGAAATACAACAAGTATCCACAGAAAGGTCAACAGAAAGCTTGAGGTTGAAGGACAACTTGCAAATATTGTAGAGGTCGTCACAGAAACCAAAAGAAAGCATGTGCAGCATGGGAGAAAGCATTGTTTTAATTGCAAGAAGGTTAAACCATTTTGTACACACGTGTTTAGCTAGGTAGTAGACAAACAAAAAAGGCTTCAGAGATGTTCACCAGAGAGTTGCTGGGTGAAGATTCTGATGATTCAATATACATCTTAGAGCAATTCAGCAATATCAAGTCTAAAGGAGAAAGATGATTTATAACCACTGCATTGAAGACATAAGAGCAAGACCATCAATGGACATAAAGTGCCAGATATACACTGGCATTTCTCATAACATTATGAAACAAAAACAGAAATTGCTGGAAATCTCAGCAGGTCTGGTTGCATCTGTGGAGAGAAAACAGAGTTAATGTTTCAGGTCTAGTAACCCTTCTTCAGAACTGACGAAAGTTTCGAAAGACGGGTCACTGAACCTGAAACATTAACTCTGTTTTCTCTCCACAGATGTTACCAGACCTGCTGAGATTTTCCAGCAAGTTCTATTTTTGTATCAGATTTCCAGCATCAGCAGTTCTTTCAGGTTTTTGTGACATTATGAGCTTTGTAGACAAAATAATAATCCAAAAGTGAAATGCTCAAAGGTAAAGTTTAGGGTCTGTGACAGGTCACGAGGACAATTTAGTTTGAAAGCCCAATACAATGGGAAGACTGAAGATGTGGAATTTCAGATTTTAGATATAATGTTGAAGCCACTCACATCAGCAGAAACAAGTTGAAAGCTCAGACTAATAATCTTCAACACCTCAGAAGAGATTTACAGTATTTGCAGGCCACATCATTTAGTGAATAGACAAAAAAAAATGCAAGACAGAGAGGGCCTGACTGCAAGAGCACAAAAGAAACTTGATACAAAAGTAAGTGAAAAGAAAAGTTTGCCTTGCTGGACATAGCTATTGCAACTCAAGGCAAGAGGTCTCTAAGGCAGCAGCATAATTCAGCAGTCAGCTGAGAAGATTTTGAAACTGAGCCAGAAAGCACAAAACTCCCAACCAGCAGATATCAAAAATACCTTATAATATACCTTACAGCCCACACGTGTACCATCACAAGTACCAACACTTTAAAGATCATGCAAGTTATGCATGTAAATAAATGAACAAGTAAAATTTGCTACAATATGTAGCAAATATGTATGAGAACCATTTGTATGGTGCATAATTTGGTAACTCTCAGTTTTGAATATTGCATGCAGTTTTTTTTGTTTGTTACATTAAAGAGAATTTTTGAAATGCTACCATCGTCAAATGTCCTTCTTAGTCTGCCATTGTCATGTGGCCTCTGCCATAAGGAGACATAAACTGCAGGGAGCTATTTTAGAGGCATTTCAAAACTGACCTGGTTGAATACACAGCTGTGTTATATACATGAAACATATGTTATCCTCAAATTGATTCCTTCTCATTCTGAGGCCGTTTGCCTCAACAATCCCAGTTCGCACTGGTATCTTTTCTTTCCCAATCTTCAATTCAACTGGGCTCTAATATCCTCTCCTCCTCAGTTCAAGCTAGCATTCTTTTTCTCTCAGTTAATTCTGCCCTCCTGCATTGCAATCCTTCTCCAGCCACAGTTAATTTCGACACTTTCAATTCTCACTGCTGCCAGGTTATGGTGTGGCAGTGGGAGAACCCCAATGGGAGACTTGAGAAGAAAAGGGAGGAGAAGAAATTGGAGACAAAATAATGTAAGGCCTGGAGAGGTTTTTCAAAATTTTATTAATTTAACTATAATTTGGAAATGGAAATATAAATCTACTGCCGATCTAAATGTGGATAAGTAGGGTTAGACAAACATGGCAAGTTAACTTGTCAAAAAAAATTCTTCTTTATCCTGGATTATGACATGGACCATATCGGTTTTTAGTAATTGTTTTATACCAACTTGAAACCTAAGATCTGAAAAAGGAACAGTCATTTACCAAGGCAGGCCATGCGTGGTGGAACATTGGAACCAAGTCAACTATGATCCATTTTCTGCTTTGTGTAAAATGTCTGGCTGACCTTTGGCCTATTGTAGTAAATCTTGAAGAAAAGAATTATCTGTAGCAGTGTATAGGATATCCAGTTCAGATAAAACAGCAGGATTCTTGATGCGTAGATATTGCTTTTAGTTCTTTTACAATTCTGAATGGCTTATTAGGAGCACAGGACAGAAGTGAAGAGAATATCACTCCGGGATACAGCACACCTCCCTGCAGCTGCCATAGGGGTTACATTAACAAAAGCCTGGGAACAGGTTATCTACTCATCTTCACAGTTGGAGAAGGATGAGCAGGCTGAAAAGCAAAGTACAAAAAAGAGGGAGAAAAGACAGATACATTTATTATTGATGAAACTACTTTAATCTTATGCATTTGTGAAATGACGGCATCAAGCACAGAGTCGCACACGCTACACTCTGCAGCCTTCTCCAGGTTAAATTTATTGATCTTAGAAACCGAGTTCAAAAAAGCTGCAGTCAAAATTGCCAAATATACCTGTTGCTGCCAATAATGCTTCTTGCATTAACAGAAGGCTTATTGTAAAATTTATAAAATACATTGCCTTTAACCAGGAAATCGCTTCAAACCCTTCTGCCCAGTTGGAACAATGATAGTATATTTTGTATTTGGGGCCAAATGGCCTGTACTATTATAATAAACTTACTGACTGATAGTGAAAACTTCTGTTTGTTTATTTTTTCTGTGAAAAAGTTACATTAACATTTTGAAGGTTTGAGTGAAACTGATAATTATAAATCACATGCTGGGATTAGTAGAGCTGCAGTAAATGTCTGTTCTGTGTTTTTGTTAACATTTGAAATACTTTATGATTGATGTTTGTTATACAGTCTGTGAAGTTCTGTTATTTATTTTAATCTCTTGGTTGTTGCTTGTTTTGAGAAACACGACTGTGAGCAACTAAAATGGAACCAGCTTCCATAATTTTCTGATACAGCTGGAAGAAAAAGTTGTCCTCTAAAGGAAATGTGTACATTTCTAAGTTAAATCAGGTGTCTAGCCAGTTTGCCCCTGAATCGTGCCCACATTGTCTGCATGCTTTATGAGTTAAAGGATAGAAGAATGACAGTCTTAGAGAGGGGGGAAGGGGCAAAGAAAGACAGTAATTATGGGAAGTGCCTGATTAGTGTGGTAGCCAGAGCAATTAAACCAGCAGCCATAAGAATCCTCCTAGTTGTATGCTACCTGGGGAGGAGCAAGAATAGAAGCTCACTGCAGTGTTCGGCTGGAATCCACTCCCCACCAGTTTGGCTTGATTGCTTTTTTGGATACCTACTGTGGGCTTCAACTCCTCGATCCCACTTGTATATGAACACATTGTCCCACAATGAGGAAATGATAGACCTGGAATTTACCCAAAAATCCCTTTGTCAGGGGTATTTGACAGGAGTCGAGGTACCCTAATTTATCATGCTTTTTTTTTGCTGGCTTTTATCCAAGTTTTCTCAAACTTAGTTGACCTGTGTGTAAAACGCTAGCCAATAATTGGGGCTGTCATTGAGAATTTTCCCAAGGAATACAAAATAATCAAAGTTTAAGATTTCTTTTTGGTTCATGTTTTTTTCAAATAATTCACAAAGGTTACTAAGGGCTATGCAAGCCAATACTGTACAGATTAGAATTGTTAATAGCTATAGCCCAGTTTACCCTATAACCAGCTTTACAAAAATCATTTTAAAGTATTACATAGAAAATTTGTTCGTGCTTCACACTCTGCGCAGAAGCTAAAGTAAGGACAGAAATACATATGAAAGCTTGTCAAAGTAAGGTGCTATATGAAAATCATTGTTTTAGTGGCTGAAAAGTGTTCAACATATTTTTGGATAAAATAAACTGATGCTGCAAAAAAACTGCCTGAAACAATTGCAATCTAAATGAAATTATCCAGAAGGAAATGTGATGTGCTTATGATCCAAATAAACATCATTGAACATTTCCAGCTAGAAAATTTAATCACTTAGCACTTCCCTACTCCTTAAAGAATTCTCAGCAGCAGGGGTCTGCTTAAAAATCAGCAAAAATTATTCATCTTTTTTCTCATTATTTATGTTGTGTTTTTTGAATATTTATATTTGGGCTGCGAATGCTAATTAGATCTTCAGGGAAACTGGCTCGGAGGAATTATTGATGGTGTGAGTGTGAAGAATTAACATGGAGGGTTGAATTGAAAATAAAGCACTCTGGGTTAATGACTATGGGAAGAAATTTCTTTTCTAATAACATTTTGGCACCGACACTGATGCATTGTACTATTCAATGCACCAAGGTACAGTTATAACTATTTTATTTATTCAGTGACATGAAGAGCCATTTTACACAGCTCCAGTACCTACAGCGAAATAAATAAGTCCCCCTTTGTAGTATGTTTCTGACATGTTTTGGATTGCTGTACTGGAATTCTGGTGATGGAAATTGTTTCATGTGCTGCATTCAAAATAAGGATGTCATTTCCACCACAGGAAAGGGTGAATAAAGTTGGATGATTTGAAACATACAAGAACATCTTGATCTCTAAATGGATTGGAATCAAGTGCAAATAAAATAACATGCACAACAAATTTTCCATTGCTCCACGAAGCATTTTACACAATGTCAGCTTTGCACCAAGAACTCAGTACCATTTTAGAGCTTGAGTAACATAACTCTGTGATCTGACCTTATCAGCATATTGCAAATAGATTGGTTCAAAAAGTAAAACATAAAGGGGATTTATTTCTTCACTACATTATTTTTAATTCAGCAATTAACATGTTCATGTTAAACTGCTGTCTACCTATTTTAATAGTTATCAATTTCCTTAACATAAAAGAAGAAATTCAAACAAGCTTTACTTAAATAGCAAAGCACTTCTGAAGTAGAAAACAAAGCATTTTTCTGTGGAATATATAAAATAAAATTTACCCTTATTGTTCTAGTGATTTTATAGTGCTGTGGTAACAAATGGTGAATTTCGATCATTTCTGACAGTGTTGCAATTTCTCTAGCATCAACTGTTACACTGCCTGGTTACATTACTGTTGAAGGAATGCACACATTGTGCACACATGGTAAATGGGCACTTCAAAATCAAGTGGTGATCGTATTATAGCTCCAGTGTGACTTCTTTAACTGGTACTTTCCAAATCTCTGCTCCTCTACTTGCCTCCCACAATCCAAAGATGTGCAGATTAGGTGAATTGGCCATGCTAAATTGCCCACAGTGTTAGGTGTGTTAGTCAGGAGTAAATTTAGGGTAGGGGAATGGGTTTGGGTGGGTTTCTCTTCGGAGGGGCAGTGTGGACTTGTTGGGCCGAAGGGCCTGTACAGAATCTAATCTAATCTACCAGGAAACTAAATGGTGCAAATTCCTGACATGCAAGTCAGAGAATGGGTGCCTGCCAGCTGCAGCTTGCCAATTACCAGTCCTGGCCGTCCTGCAATTGCTTCTTCAGATACCACTGCATGCTTCGTGACCACCACTCTCTTCAACCGTTTGCCGACACATGTTGCATTGGCAAACCACCTGCTTCACCATATCATCATTGCTACTCTCAGACCAATTCACACACCAATTCAGAGCTCCCAAAATTTTACTTTACACCTACAGTTTGCATGCTTGTGCCAGGTTGCTTTGTGTTCCGTATCACAAGTACCTCACGCATCTTATGGTGCTTAGCTTGCTTTTTTTAGTGCTCAATGACTTTACCACACCCTTGGAGCTTGGTAGTCTCTGCATATTTCATGTTACTTTCTTGGTGCAGACTTCACTTTGACTCCAACTTACCAGCTGTGAGTCAATATGTGACTCACTTTCTTAGCATTCAGGCTCTTTCGCACTCAGTTACAGGTTGCCAGCCTTTGACGTTTGGATTGCTTTTCAATGCAAAGGGAGAGGCAGCCAGTTTGTGATGAGTGTGGAGCACATGTTATCCTGCATCTTCATCCAACATTATCTGCAGCATTAATGGAAAACTCACTGCACGTCCTTGAATCAAATGGCCATGTGTGACAGTCAGCGGGAGCAGTCCTTAATGATGTGAAGTGGACGGTCTACAGTCAGTCAAGAGGCTCATCCAATTTCAGTCCAGAGTATTTGACCACAATCAGCCAGGGCTTGTTCCTACCAGGGCCTGGCAATCGGTGGCCTTACAATGCATGGATTGGGCCGCCACAGTCAGTCCTGCACACCAAGGCCAACCACTCGGGGATTACAGGTCATACAGTTAGGATACTGTATGAGGAGTGAGCTGTGGTCAATCAGGGCTGTCCTGCCTTGATGTTTGGTGGAATGGGCCACATTCATTGCTGGTGGCTTGGTCAGTAATGGCCAAGTCAGGTGTGGGCATGGGCTTTAATGACTCATAGAATTACAGAATTATTTTAGCGCAGAATTCATCCTATTATGTCTGCTCTTGCTCTCTAAACATTTTAAATTAGTTTCAAGTGTTTGCCTTTTCTCTGTCACCTGCAGTGTTTCTATTTAAATAATCATCCGTTTCCCTCCTGAATGCATCAATTGAACCTGTCTCCATCACAATTTCCAGACAGTGCGTTTCATTCCTTAACTATTCATTGTTTGAGAAAGAGTTTCTTATTCTGCATTTGTTTCTTTTGCAATAACTTTAAAATTGTGTGCTCTAGTTCTTGATCTGTTTATGATTGGGAATGGTTTTTCCCTATCCACTATGTCCAGACCCTCATGATTTTGAAAACTTCTGTCAAATATCCTCTTAGCTTCCTTCTCTCCATGGAAAACAGTCCCAATTTTTAAATCTTTCATCATAACTGAAGTATTTCGTTCCTGGAACCATTCTTGTAAACCTCTTTTGCACTTTCTCCAATGCATAGACATCCTTCCCATAGTGAGGCATCCAGAGCTGTCCAGAATAGCCTGCAGCTGAGGCCTATCCTAGCTAAGTACCCTGCTCTTGCACTCTTTGCCTTTATTTATGAAGTCCAGAATATGATACATTTTATGAAAAGCTTGCTCTACCTGTTCTGACACTTGTAATGACTTATATGCATACGCATCACTGCTCTGCAACCTTTGGAACAGTATTTTTTTTCTTTTCAGTGTCTCATACAGACAAGGAAAAGGACATTGACGAAGAGGACTGTCCAAAAGAGCAAGATTGAATTATTCATTGCTGAGCCCAAGAGACCAGAGATAACCTAATTAAAACTTGCTTCCAGGATGTAAAAGATGGGTTTGGTCTTCATTTAATTACTTGACATTCTGTTGGTAATCTGGCAACAGGCCCTTCTTATAGCTCGATGGATTTTATTCTTTTTGCAGTCCTTGACTTTTTGTATTGCTGCGTTAAGGTCACTGTATCCATGTGATTTCAGATATCTGAATTGGCCTGAAATCACACACCTCCAGGCGGGACTTGCACCTGGATCTCCTGACCCAGAGGTAGGGACAATTCCACTGTCCCACAAAAGTTCTATCCATGTGATTGTGTGCTTGATACCTTTATGTGATCCTATCTTCAAGCTTCTACACATAATATGTCATATTGAGCAGTCAGGAAAAGGCAGCGGTGAGAAAGTGATCTGACATCATATGGAACTAAGGTTACATTGCACTTAAGGCATATGGCAGGATGCTATTTCCAAGCATTGTACAGTGAGGTCCAGCCATGATCACCAGCAGATTGCAATGAATCTTGATACATCTCTTTTAGGCTATTGAATCATCACTGATCCTTCAATGTTGTAGACTGTGCATAGCCTGCTAAGGTAAACATCACACAACACCAGGTTATAGTTCAACACTGGCACCTCCAAGTCATAGCCTGCTAGATTGCCCTAAAATGCTTGAGAATCCAGGAGGATAGCTTGGAACCAGTGAGAGGCAGAGCTTCATGCAGCTTTTCTTTGAAGGTGAAAATAGTACTGTGTACAGCAGAATGCACATGTGAGCTGCTCATGGGACATCTTTTAGTCTTGAAAAGCTACTGGATAGAATAAACATTTCCTGCAGAGCTGTGTGCAGTCATCATGGTTCTGTGTTCTCACTTGCAAGGTAGGTCTAAGTGTTGAATGGTGTGCACAGGCCAGTCCTTAATACATTTCCTGTACTTTATGTTTAGCCTCAGTGTAGTCCACATTGGAGTGATTTGGTTTGAGTCCTCAATGCCATGGTTCAAAGATCCATGATATCCAATGTTATCTACAGTCAAAGAGTTGGTTGCTAGTGAGAGATGAGCAATGCTTTTTTTTAGATTAGATTAGATTACTTACAGTGTGGAAACAGGCCCTTCGGCCCAACAAGTCCACACCGACCCGCCGAAGCGCAACCCACCCATATCCCTACATTTACCCCTTACCTAACACTACAGGCAATTTAGCATGGCCAATTCACCTGACCCGCACATCTTTGGACTGTGGGAGGAAACCGGAGCACCTGGAGGAAACCCACACAGACACGGGGAGAACGTGCAAACTCCACACAGTCAGTCGCCTGAGTTGGGAATTGAACCCGGGTCTCAGGCGCTGTGAGGCAGCAGTGCTAACCACTGTGCCACCGTGCCGCCCACTTGGGCCATTACAATCTCTTTCATTCTTGGGATATTGAATAACTGAAAAGGCTTCTTAGTTTTTAGACAGTTGTAACTTTACAAGTTCTGACAGGACAAATTATACTACAGTTGATATTTGAACAGTGTAAGGGCACATAAGTGTATACAGAAGTGAAAGTTTAAGAACAGTGATATTTTAGTCATGCCACTTAGGTGCTCTTCAGACATTATCTCCTTTCTCTACCTCCCATTACATCTGTCCTGACTTCCAGAGGTGAGGTTTTTTAGATTAGATTAGATTACTTACAGTGTGGAAACAGGCCCTTCAGCCCAACAAGTCCACACCAACCCGCCGAAGCGCAACCCACCCATACCCCTACATTACCCCTTACCTAACACTACGGGCAATTTAGCATGGCCAATTCACCTGACCCGCACATCTTTGTGACTGTAGGAGGAAACCGGAGCACCCAGAGGAAACCCACGCAGACACGGGAGAACGTGCAAACTCCACACAGTCAGTCGCCTGAGTCGGGAATTGAACCCAGGTCCCTGGCGCTGTGAGGCAGCAGTGCTAACCACTGCGCCACTGTGCTGCCCTGTGGAGACAGTCTGTGGCTGGCACTGTTGATTCTAAAACCTATGTGGTTGGCTCCTGGTGCCTTTGGACCTAGAGGGCTCAAGCCTCTTGATAACCTCTTGACTTGAAACATAGAAACGTAGAAACATAAAAAATAGTTGTAGGAGGAGCCCATTCAGCCCTACGAGCCTGCACCAGCATTCAATATGATCATGGCTGATCATGTAATCTCAGTATCCCATTCCTGCTTTTGCTACATTCCCTTGATCCCACAAAGACCTCATCTCAGTCCTGAATGGGTTACCCCTTGTTCCTTGACCATGAGCACTGGTTCTGGACTTACCCAACATCGGGAAGATTCTTCCCACATCTAGCCTGTCCAGTACCATCAGAAATTTATACATTTCTTTGAGATCTCCCCCTCATTCTTCTAAATTCCATTGAGTATCAGCGCAGTCAATTCAGTCTTGAACTACTGCACGCTTAGTGATTACAGATAATGGAGGTGATGGAAGGGCGAGCACCTCTGGAGAACCCTGAGAAGGTGTTTCTCGGGATGATGGTAATCATTCCTCCTCCTTGTGGGTGTCTGCTAGTACCACCCTGTCTCTCTGAGAGGAAAGGGCTTTTGTCTGAAATGTATATTTTCCTGTTCCTCGGATGCTGCCTGACCTGCTGTGCATTTCCAGCACCGCTCTAATCTTGACTCTAATCTCTAGCATCTGCAGTACCCATCTCCACCACATTGATAGACTTGTCCATTGTTCACCTAACTTAGTGAGTATCTTCAACACCCTGGCCTGATATTTCTGTGCAGCTTGACAAAATCACTAATGGCCAAGAACAGGGGCTTATCTTCAGCCTGGAGTTGAACATGTGCCAGGTCTTTAGCAGTCCTCAGATTGTCAGGTGCAGCACAATGAAGCTTATTTGGTCGGTTACCCATTAAGATCCTTCCATCCCCATGTGAGTAGTCAGCTATTCTTTGGTCAAATCCAGAATTTTCTTCTGTAGGGAGTGAGGTGCGTGATGTATGCCAGCAAACCCTTTCTTGTTCAATTTATGGGCCATTTTTTTCCTGCAATGCAGCAAAGGAAGGATTGAATGTGATCAAGATGGATGGAAGTCTACTAGTGATGGATGCAGGAGCATGAGAATTGGTGAGATGTCCCCACTCAGTGATTCAGAGGTAAGGTTAGTTGTGTGGGCCATGATGTGGGCAAGAGCCATTGAATGAACTGAATGTGTGGATTAATGACAGTTGTTATCCATGAGCCTTGATGATTAGGATGTGTGCAATAGCAGAAATATGGTGAGTGATGGCCTTTGTGTGTGAGATTGCAGAAACTGGAAAAAAGGCTATCTTCCATCCACCATTCACCAACTCCAAGAGTTTGCTTAGTGGGAAGCAAGCTATCCTTTCCTCTGGGTTACATCCTCAAAACTGAACACCACACTGTAAAGGATCATTCCTGATTTGCAGTATGTGAAGACCTGTACTCCTGGGTTTTAATATAGCTCCGGAGACATGAAAGCCAGAAGATCCCAACAACAGGAAGCACTTCTGGCTCTCCAGCTGCACAGCTCCCCAATGTTATTGTAGGTCCTGTGGCATAGGTAAGGATGTGAAGGATGTAAAATTGCATGAGAACAGTTGCTCTGAGCCATGGTTGTCTAAATCTCACACAAATAAAACACTGTAACTGCAAACAGGAAGATTCCATCTGTAGCTACTACCAGGTCTTTGAAATCAGCATTAATTAGGGCGAGTATTGCACCAAATGCTAAATGCTAATTGGTATTAATGTTTCTGCTGACTTCATTGGAAAACAATATTCAGAATGACCTGAAATTGGCAAGTGACTTACACAACTTTTTTTCATTATCATACATGCCAATATTTTCTCCAATATCTCTTACATTTCTACTCAACTGCCAATTTTCAGGAAACACAACATTATCACCTCCATCTCCGTTCAAGCAAATTCTACATCTTTATCTCCAGAAACAAAATCATTTCTAAGTATTGCACCTATACCATCATTGATTTATAGTGATACCCCTCCATCTTTACCTAGATTCCTTTTCTTTGTTCCTTTTAATGCGTGCTAACAGTTTACTCACTTTGTTAAGGATGCCACATAAATTCAGATACAGAACCTTTAGTTTCATATTTTACATTATCTTTGTAGCACCTGTGCTTGACTGCTGGTATATTCTTACACTTCTTTATTCTTTGACATTGTATAATTGGGTGAACAATCACTTAATTTCTCTAATAAAGTTGACAGTTGATCTACCTATCTATCACTCCTCATATTTCTGCTCAAAGCCAAAGCAGAAATCAAAGTTATAACACAATCAATCCCAGATACAATATAAAAATGCATCAAAATACAAGAGATTTAATTGTTTCATTTCACTAATCTGTGGTGCAATGGTTATTTTCCACTGTTGGAATATTGTGTGCAATTCTGGTCTCCTTTTTATCAGAAAGATGTTGTGAAACTTTAAAGGGTTCAGAAAAGATTTACATGGATGTTGCCAGGGTTAGAGGATTTGAGCTATGTGCGGGGAGGCTGATCAGGCTGGGGCTGTTTTCCCTTGAGCAGCGGAGGCTGAGGGGTGACCTTAAAGAGGTCTACGAAATTATGAGGGGCATGGATAGGATAAATAGACAAAGTCTTTTCCCTGGGGTGGGTGAGTCCAGAACTAGAGGGCGTATGTATAGGGTGAGAGGGGAAAGATATTAAAGGGACCTAAGGGGCAACTTTTTCATGCAGAGGGTGGTACGTGTATGGAATGAGCTGCCAGAGGAAGTGGTGGAGGCTGGTACAATTGCAACATTTAAGAGGCATTTGGATGAGTATCTGAATAAGAAGGGTTTGGAAGTATATGGGCTGGGTGCTGGCAGGTGGGACTAGATTGGGTTGGGATATCTGGTCGGCATGGACGTGTTGGACCAAAGGGTCTGTTTCCATGCTATACGTCTCTATGACTCTATGACTCTATAAGCAGCAGTCTTAATCCTAAATTCCTTCCCTATTCCAAAATTCTTCTATATCCTTTCATTCCACCAGCTATCAAATCTGTTCTTAAAAATTGATATGCTGAAGGTTCGTGCTAAATATTTCATAGTTGAGCTTTAATGTATCAACCTGGCAGGTTGCCAACATTGCACAGCCCCTACCATATCTGTGACAAGGTTTTGAATGCCTTATGGCCGTGGGATGAGGCCCTTAAAAAGACTCTTAAGTTGCTCTTCTTAACCTTTCCTGCCCAGGACTTAACCGGGTGGAGTCGGAAAGGTAAGGCGATTCCATCCTTTATCTCATTCTGTTGTATGCCCTATCAGCTTTCATCCCTCACACCACTCTCTTTTCACACACCTTGTGCCCAGTGTATGAAACCCTTGCCACTTCATGCCCACTTCATGTGACTTTTCAGACTAATGCCCACCTATGTCCATCTACCATCCATACCCATGGCTCCTAATAAGCCCCATACAAACCTACGCCCTTCTGTAAACACCTATGATCTATTAGAGCATCATGCCAATTTAGAGCTTAATCATGCTATCCATACCCAACCATCCAGCACACTTGGTTCTTACACACTTCATGAAAATTTGCTTAGGCCCCATCATGTTCAGACTTCAGCTGAAATAAAATAATGCAAACAATGTGTGCCATCTTGGGGAGGCAATAACATAATGGTATTATCATAAGACTATTCATCCAGAAACTCATTTTATAATCTGGGGATGCGAGTTCAAATCCCGCCAAATTTTAATTCAATTAATAAAATCTGGAATTAAGGGTCTACTGATGACCATGAAAACCATTGTTAGTTGTTGGAAAACCCCATCTGGTTTCCTCAGTGCTTTAGGGGAGAAAATCTGCTGTCTTTGCCTGGTCTGGCCGACGTGTGACTGTAGACCCACAAACAACATGGTTGACTCTTATTTGCCCTCTGGACCATTAGAGATGGGCAATAAATGCTGGCCAAGCTAGAGATGCCCACATCTTGTGAATGATTTGTTTTATAAAATGGGTGGAATTTTCCTAACCATTGAGTGACATGGGAACAGTGAGAAATTTAGGAGAATGCAGTGAAAAATTGATGAGAGAAAAATGCCTCTGACATTATTAATAGGTGGTGTGGGTCTTATTTTTGTGCATTTACATTTCATTAATAGCTAAGCCTGCCTCATTTCTATGCAGTTCATTATTCTTCAAGGCAGTGATATGAAACTGGATGGTGCTAATTCCCGATTTGAAATTCAGCATGATACCTTGGTGAATAAAACTTTCCAGTTGATTCTCTGAGACTTCACAACTGCCTCTATTCACCAGTATCTTATGGCACATTCCACAGGCAGCAACCAGCTTCAGCCACAAAATTTGGCATCAACAAACCACCAGCCTCATCACATCATTATTGCCAAACTTGGACTAACTCAGATGTCACTTTAGCACTCCACTGCAGACTTTGGAATTTGCCTAAACCTTACATGGCAATGCTCCTGCAGGTCATTCTGTTCACAGGGACATATTTATCACATACACCTGCACAGTTCTCTTACTTTCTCTTACCTAATCACTTCATGCTTACTTGGATGTTTATAGCATCTTTGGTTCTCCTTCCCCTTTAGCATATTGTGGTTTCATTCAGAACTTAAAGTATCACAGCATGTCTGCTTTGCTTGCTTAGCATACCTTAGTAATACCGAGCAGTCAAATGGACAGATGTATTCCTGTACATCTTTTGCTATGTTAATGTCACATCTATAACATATGTCAGTAACTTACATATCAATTAGGTTGTATGCGCTGCTGGACATGTTTGGAAATCTAAGGTTAGTAGTTCTCAGATGAGTGAAGGGAAGCTATGTGAAGTCAGAGTATCGGCCACACAGTCAAGGACATCATCCAATCTCAGTCCATGGGCATGGTCGCAATCAGTCAGATTCTTGGTGTGATCAGGTTCTAGGAATCCTTGTCTTTCCAGTCTGGTAATTGGGCTGTGGTCACTCCTACAGGTCAGGGAATACCAGCATATCAGCTGGGGAGCTGTAGAGGCATCAGTCAGAGGCTGTACTCAATTCAGACCTGGAGGTTTAGCCTGTAAGTGCCAAGTCGGGATTATTGGGGCAGTCCAAAATATCTCAGGGAAAGTGGGATACTCAGGTGTGGGGTGGGAAGCATTATGTTGGGACACAGAGGAGATAATGACAGAAAAGGGGGACAGCTCCAAAATAACTGTGGATTCTGATATAGCATACCAAGGCAGGAATGTTTTCACAAATGATGACTAGCCTGGATTCAATGGGGTGTCAGTGGATAGTAATAATGGGCATAATATCACAGTAGGTCAGGAGCTGTGGAGCAAATTGAAGATACTCATCATCAAATAAAAGTGATGGATGTGAACATGATGGGATTGGCAGGGCCAGCTGCATAAATGGGTAAAGGGGTGGGCTTTTGACTTTCAGGCACAACCTGGAACTCACTCAGGATTATTTCTGGTCATTGTGTCATCTTCCATCAAACCTCAACTGTGCAATAAGGATGAAAAATGCCTACTCACGAATTTACAGTGGGTGGACTAGGTTTCTGTATTTTTTCCAGAGAGTCAGGTTCAATATGGCTATGTATGCTGCAGAGTTTAGATGATAGTTGAGCGTTAGATGGCATCCAACATTCCATGAGTGGGCACATGCTTGTAAGACCCAAAGGTAGAATGAGCCTTAGTGCCTCAGAGAGTAAACTCATAAATGGTCATGTAGTCATGCACGCACAAAGTGACTGTAAGTGCGGAACATGAGTGAAGGCAAAGACTGTTGACAAGGTATTCATATTAAATTTAACCTCAGCGATCTCCTCCTTAAAACATTATTTTGACTACATGCAGGAAAGTAAGAGTTGAAGCACATCTGAAATATAATGTTGCCCAGGATTCTTCTTCGAGATAAACAATGCCTTACCAGTATAACTTCCATCCTCCTTGGGATATATGAAGAGGCTGTTTAACTCTGAGTGTTACCCAGTCCTACAACTGAAATGATAGTCGATCAGATATGAAATTATGATTTAATGTACATTTACATTTAATGATGTGAGATCCTATTTACAATGACGTGTCCGTGTGGTCCCTAAGAGAAATTTTTTTTCTTGCATTCCCACCACTACTAGGTGCAGTTTTAGGTTCTGCAGCTGGGGTAGAGGAGCCTGTTATGCAGTGGAGCCTGTTGGCCTGGCGATTTGAGTGAACAAGCCCAGAAGCACGTGCGGCGAGGCAACCCAGACACTCAGAGTATTCTGCCCAGATGTAGACTCTCCCTAATAGGCTGCAATTTCCACGGGGGTGGAGGTGGTGGTGAGCATCGTTGGAGTGCCCCATTGGACACTTCTAGAGGCCCTGTGCATGTGATTGCCCCTCTGCATGTATGCCTGCTGAACCCCTTGAGAGGAAGGGGCTTCTGGAGTGAGGTCAATGTCTCTTGTCCCCCTCTTGCCCTGTAACTGACACTTAGCATGACTGGTTAAAGTAATGAAGTGCAGGTCTATGTGTATTTCAAGCTGAGTGTTATGCTGGACCTGGGTTTCCAATGTGGCTATCAACGATTCCATGGAGTGAACCAAAAGCTAAAGTAAACATGAAGCTGATAATGTTGGTGCACTCATCCAACCTTCAAACCAGTTCACCCATGTCTCTGATAAACCTGCCTACTACATTTGCACCCAAGTATTAATGGCCAATTCCATAGGGTCATAGGGTGGCTGAGCAGATGCCTGAGGAATCTGTGGCTCTTTCCTCGAAGGTGGAGGAGGAACTGATGGAGTGAGAGGCTGGTCTCTTTACAGCAGAGCGCCTGTGGCTGCTGCTGATGTCTGAAGTGAGACTATTCGTTCTACAATAGGAAGAGAAGTTTGAACATATCAAGAATCCTTTCACAGTGGGATAAGGGGAGAGCATCTCAATGAAGTTCATTTGCCTGTCTCAACCTGAGCTCTCAGCAGTACCAAATGATCAATTTTGATTTTCTCCAACCAGGTAAAAGGAACTTCTCCTCAAAAGAGGTAAAGACATGAATGTTGGCCACCACTCCACCCATCTTTGCCTTCTTCATTCTGTTATGTGACATTTTCTCCCACAATGAGATATTGACTGAGATGAAATTGTCTAGTATAGCTGTTAGTGGAGGCGCAGGAGAAAGAAAGATGGTGATGTCCATAGTGAGAGGTAGGAAGCAGAGATGGCAGAGAGTATTAATAGTTTGGGAAGTGGAGGTAGGTGAAAGCCACTAAGTGGAGATGTTGAATGCAATAGTGAGAGTGATAGACCATTAGCTTCAGTGGGAGGTGTGTGCAATGGCAGAGTTAGATTGAGTGTGATGTAGCAGGGAGAGAAAGCGGTAACATTTACCATTGGTGAGCGCAGATGGTCATTGACATTCTTTCTATAATACAGGGTGTTTCTACCCACCCTGGAAGACAGCATTGACATTGCTAACTCCATCCATCCTGGCAGCATCTAGTGCTGCTTATGATGAAGCACTGCCCTCATCTCCATCACCCCAGCCACCAGGATTTCCAGGTTTCTATTCGAAAAGAGAACTACTAATTTCCCTTTCTCAGTCATGGCCTGAGTGATAAAAGTTGAGCAGCAGTATGTGAAGGCCAGTTCCTAGCTGCAGTGACTGAAGTGTTATACAGTTGAGGTATAAATATGGCATCAACAGTGTTAAAAACAGAAAAGCCCTAGCAACAGCCAGCACTTCTGCCTTTGTTGCTGCAGAATTGAACAAAAAGGGTGTCCTGGGGCCAGTATGCCTAATTAATTAGATGAATGTCGTAGAGTCATAGAGATGTATAGCATGGAAACAGACCCTTCAGTCCAACTTGTGCATGCTGACCAGATATCCTAACCAAATCTTGCCAGCACTTGGTCCATAGCCCTCTAAACCCTTCCTATTCATATACCCATCCAGATGCCTTTTACATTCTGTAATTGTACCAGTCTCCACCACTTTCTCAGGCAGCTCATTCCATACACACACCACCCGTCTCATGAAAAAGTTGCCCCTTAGTTCCCTTTCATATCTTTCCCCTCTCACTCTAACTCTATCCCCTCTAGTTCTGAACTCCCCCAGTCCAGGGAAAAGACTTTTATCTATTTATCCTATCCATGCCCCTCATGATTTTAAAAACCTCTAAAAGGATACCCCTCAGCCTCCGCTGCTCCAGGGCAGAAGAATATTTGTGAAAAGCCACCATGGCCCATGGTGGGCAATTCTCCATAAACCTCCTCAACGTACGTACAGTTAATAAAATTGAAAAATTCAACCTTTTTATTGAGAAAAATACTCATTCATTAAAGTCCATTGACAGCATTCACATTTTTCTCAAACATTAGTCCCATATAAACCAAATAATTATTCTAGTACTTAATTCCTTTTAAAAACAAATATTTGTATTCATCGATTTTACAACCAATTGAAGCTATTATTCAAACTGTGAACTAACAGTTGCTCCACTGTTAACAATACAGGTAGTTCTCCTATAACACGGTAGCTGTATTCCTGTGCAATACCATCTTATAGAAAATTGCACAATACAAACAATGGGGCCTGTAGGGAAAAATAGAGTTTGAGGCAAACTGCCAAAAATAGGAGTAAAAATCAAAACAAAAAGTAATAGTCAGCCTAGCACAAATGATAACATAGTCTAAATAAATATTTAAATCATGTATTTTAATGAAATAATAAGGTAAACTTTAACACTAAAATCACCATCACAGCACTATACCTTTCATGAAGCTCTTCACCAGAAAGTGCACAAGCTGACTGACTACTTGATGCTGATGTGGAAGCCCAGTCCTCCTTCAGATTCTCTCCCGGTTTGCAGTAAAAGATCCTTCTAAATGTGGAATCCAATTTCCAAGTTAGGTTTCAAGGTTTGCAGAGCTGATTGCATTCCAGTTTTAGCTGAACACACTGAATTTGCATTTTGCAGACAGAGGATCCTAAAGCTGGATTGTGCCGTTCAGCTCGTGCTGGGGATGGAATTGCGTAACAGTAATTGGGAGTTCGCTCTATTGAAAAAAAGGACTGCAATTCACTAATCGCATTTCAGCCAAATCGTGTTTAATAAATGCACATTATAGGAGAACAGCCAGTAGATAGTGAAATCAGCAGAAATCCTAATGATAGCCTTCAGTTGTATATCAACAAAATGAAATATCAAACATTTTTAAATGAAACTGCAGATTTTCTTTTCAAAAATGTAAAGATAAAATGTTTTATACGCCTAGACAGCTTGACAGCTCCCTTGACAGCTTGATGGTTCCCTTGACAATTTATCAGTTGTAATGCGCTTGACAGTTCCAATGAGTTTACCTTTTTCATGCATATTAATTTCTGCATTTGACATTCCCAAAGGGCTCTTGACCACTTCCAAAACACACATTACCCTCTCCCAAAGGTCACATGTCCTATTCAAAAGGGTAACTTATCTCTCCAAAGAGCTCTGACAATTTTAGACCTTCTCCTGAAAGGTATATAGCCCGCAAATTATGTTTTGGAAGTCCAACCAGTGAAAACTAGATAAGTTTGTAGAAAACGACACTTTAACCTGTGCAGCTGCCCCAATAAATTAATGGATGTACGAAGTACAATCTACCTCAATTCTGTCCCGGGTGAAATCAGGGATTCATGGTTTCAGGATGAGACTTCTGAAGTTGAGGCAGTGCACCATTTTGGCTAAGCTGAGCAACCCTCTTTGTCTTTTTGAAAATTCAGAAAAATGATGCATATGATATTTAAATAATTTTTCATGATTAAAAGAAAGATCACCCATAGACGGCAATTAATGGTAATTAATGGTGAGCTACTATGTTAATGTTAATATCTTTTTGCTTCTATTTTTCAGGCGTTTTTGACTACTAAAAGATGACATCACTCCAGATTGTAATGGGAGCATCCATTGAGCTTACTTTCCTTTAAGTAAGGTTTTTGTTTGGAAATGCATGTAACTTCCTTCTCATGAGCACTCTAGATTTGTTTTGTTTGTATTTTGCTATTTTGTACTTCAGAACCATAGAATCAGATTCATTGGTCAAACTAATCTCTCCTTGGTGTTATAATAAAACCAAAATTGTGGATGTTGAAGACCTAAAATACACAACAGAGAAATTTCTGGAGAAACTCAGCAATTTTACTCCAACTCTGTGGAGTAAAAGCAGAATTAACCTTTTGAATCCAGTCACCCTTCTTCACAATGCCATTCTGTTCCCTGTCCTTTGTTCAACTGGAATGATGCACACAGCATATAATGTACTGTACAAGTTTCCATTGTCCAGGAAATTATTAGCTTGAAGATAAATGAAAATGAGCTGCTTTCAACTTCCCTGTTTTTAAACTGGAGCCAAGGCAAAGAAGAAAACCGCCCAAACTTGGAGGATGACTTGAAAAGAGTGGTGCTGGAAAAGCACAGCAGGTTAGGCAGCATCTGAGGAGCAGGGGAAATCGATGTTTTGAGCATAAGCCCCTCCTCAGGAATGTTAAGGGAGAGGGGGCTGAAAGATAAATAGGAGGGTGGGTGGGGCTTGGGGGGGGGAGCAGGGAGGTAGCTGGAGAGGCCCTAGGTAGATGCAGTTGAGGGGGGGGGGGTGATGGTGATAGTTGGAGCGGTGGGTAGATAGGTGGGAAGGGAGATGAACAGGTGGGATAGTTCAAGAGGGTGGTGCTGAGTTGGAGGATTGGATCTGGATGTGCGATGAGGTGGGGGGAGAGGAGATGAGGTAACTGGTGAAATTAGGATCTAACTTGGAGGACCCCAAGTCCAATTGTAGCGCTGCAAGCTGTGCCCTAATTTAATTAATTAACTCAGGACAGACTAGAGATTGTATGTAACACTTTCTGGGCTTGTGTGGCTCCCTTCCCTGCCGAATAGCACAATCACAGGGTGACTCAAATAATTCCACAGCTCCAATTGCTCAACCTACCTAATATTTCAAAATTATCATGTGTATTGTCAAGAGATAGATGCTATTCATCTTCCTATGTCCATCATTTTATAAATATTTTAACCATTTTAAAAGTATTTTCTTTAAAATAAGAGGACTATCATGCAATCTAATATCACAAATAATAATTGCTAAGTAATAGCTTAAACAATATGTCAGCAATTTGTAATGCTTGCTGTGTATTCTGCAAGTTGAGAAGTTTTTGAGGTTGGAAAATTGAATAATCCAAGCATTGTTGAATTTGTAAAGTAAGATTTGACAGAGCCAATGATTTACTGCTCACAATGCAGTTTATTTTATTGTATTTTAACTGGCCTTAAGAGGAGCTGAATGGTGTACTCCAGTTATGATTCATTAAACAAATACCTCTGTATGGTAACAGTAAAAGTAAAATGTGAAAAGTCAGCTTGATTCATGAGCTTCTGTGCATTAAGTCTATTACTTTATTTTGACAAAAGATAAATGACAGAATTGATATATATTGAGGTGAAGGTTAAGGAGTGCTAAATTGTACTGGACATTGTCCTGCTTGTGAGTGGTCAGCAGTTGGTGTTAAATTATTCTGGATGTTTCCCAGTTTTTGAAGGGTCAGTACTCTGTGTACACTTAGACAATTTATGAAGACGAGGAATAGTCTGCATGCCTTTCCCTGCAGGAGGCCAGTAGCTTTCAGCAATTTAAACCGATGTGCCATAATAAACTAAACTTACACATTAGTCAAAACAATCCATCTTCGTCCCTCAACCCAATCCTAGTAATTCTGTTCTTTATACCTTCTTGTGTCTACTTGCAGGCCATGACACAGTACATTGTTCACAGCCCAAAGTCCTTGAGTTGATCCTTTAGCCTCTATCAGCCACCACAGTGACACTAGGCCCCCAAGGGACAGTGTTGTGCTGCGCTATTCACATGTTTTCTGGCAACTTTTTCTCCCAGGCATGGAAGGATAGCTGTCAATAGAGTGACAAATTATTTACAGCCAAGTAGTTGTGGGAGAGAAAAGCCAGTTGGTCTGGAGATCATCACATCCTTTAAGACAGCACTTTCTTTGTTGAGCCATGAAGCCAACACTTCAACATCATTAAAAATCTAATCAAGAACAAGGATTCAAACTTTTACCTTTGTAAAATAATGGAAATGCTTTTGGTTATTATTATTCCCAATCTGAAAAACATTATTTCACTTTGCTACAAATCTATTATAAATTTTATTAACAAAGAATCAATGTTTAATTTTGCTTGCTCATTTTTATTACCTATCTGCTTTCTAGTAAAGTATAGAAATATTCAACTTTTGAGCATATGGTTTCCAGGCATCTAGCTGAAAATGATATCTGTCATATTCAATATTACAGTTTCATTATATATTTATGTGATATTTGCATAATTATGAAAAATAACTCAGCTCCAAGTTTAATTTTGTTACTTTAATAATGAATAAACATTCACTGTAATGATTAGGTTAAAAGATTCTAATTTTTGGTAAATGGAATTTAGTTCCATTTTTGGATAGCCTCAATTAAAATTAAACACTCCTGATCATCAGGTCGAGCAAGAGCTGAATGCACGGTCAAGCATCTTACATACTTTGTCAGCAATGTGAAAACTAATGTAATAGCCTCATAGAATATATCCAGAATCACAATGTATAACTAACCTGTGGCTATTCAATGTACTGTAAGTAGAATGGCATTTTTATATGCCACTGCCATGCTGCCTGCTCATTTGTATGTTCTTTGCAAACAGCCTGGGTTAAATGTGCTGTTGATTGGCCATATGGGTGAGTAGGGAGCCAAAACTAATACTTGCTAGCAATACTTAAAGCAGACCTGGAAAATAAAGAAGAATGTCTGAAGATGGGAGGGAGAGGGCTTTGCAAAGCTTTGGAAATCTTAGCAAATGAGATGGAAATAAGGAGACCTGTCTTGTATCCACAAGGGACCAGGAAGTCCTCAAGATGCATGGAACAAGGACCCAAAGCCATGAGAAATTCAATGACCTCAAGCATGTGCCCAAGGTCAGTGATTACATCTTCAAAAGCCATATCCTATCAACTGGATCATTAGCCTTAGCCAACGCTCATATTATCCCAATGCTATCACTCACCAATCAGCAATCTCTTTCAATTAAGACTTGTATGCAATAACTACCAATACAAAACAGCAGAACAAAAATACAAAACAGTAAATGTTGGAAATATTCAGCAGCTATGGAGATAGAAATAGAGTTGAGGGTTCAGATTGTGACCTTTTCATCAGTGTCATCTCACATTTTGAACAGCTTGTATACATTTTCATCAATTCAAAAATGACAATCATATCAAAAAACATATTACACAACGCTTACTAACAAAACCCTTCTCTTATGCACAATAAGGTGGCACACAACGGAGAAAGCAGGAAAAAAGGTGAGAGAGAAAATATGTCTGTATGCCCTATGGGGTGGGTGGTGCTGACCATTATCAGAGGGTTCACTGATGAAGAAGTGGAACATGGCCAGTGGAAGTGCTGCACTTATTGAAGAAGATAGTCTTATCATACCTAATCCTTCTTCTCAGATCATGTTTCATCCTCATCTCGTTATCTTTTCTAATTTTCAAACTGAAGCCACCAACTCAAATACAGACGCTGCATATATTTTGATGATATGTGGAGTTTGCACATTCTTCCCCGTGTCTGCATGGGTTTTCTCTGGGTGCTCCGGTTTCTTCCCATAATCTAAAGATGTGCAGGTTGGAGGTGGATTGGCCATGCTAAATTGCCCATTGTGTTCAGGAATGTGTAGGGTAGGTGCATTAGTCAGGAGTAAATATAGGGTAGGGGAATGGATCTGGGTGGGTGACTCTTTGAAGGGTCGGTGTGGGCTTGTTGGACCAAAGGGCCTGTTTTCACGCTGTAGGGATTCTACTTCTAATTCCAAATTCCAAATTCCAAATTCCAATTCCAAATTCCAAATTTCAAATTCCAATAGACTAGAAGTGGGATCGGCATACTTCAACGTTATGCTTTACTTTGTGCTGAGCTTCCTTAAAATTGAGAATGAAGAGATTTTTGGAGCCTCCTACTTCCCCTAAGTTGTTCAATTGTGCACTACCATTCATGGCTAAACATGATCAGACTGCAGGGCTTTGATCTGATCCATTGTTTGTGGGATATTTTAACTCAGTCTATTCCTGCTCCACCTGTTTGTTCATGGTTAAACAGTTTCAGCTGATTATCTTTGAATAAATAGCCTTACTGGCATCCCTTATCCATCAGTGGGTAGCAAACTGCAAGATGTTACATTTTCTATTTCCAATCTGGAAAGCGTCAGACACAAACCAGCTGATTGTCATGGTCAATTTCATGCTGGTAGTCTAACCCTTATCCTGCTATAAGTGTGAAATTACGGTTGCAGAAATTTGCAGATTTCAGCGAGGATCTTGTTATTGAAGTATGGACATCTCACCCATTGTTCCTTTCCAGTGTTCAGGTAAGAGAATTGCTCCCTCAATACTCTGGGCAACACATGGCCTCCTTATGGGATCATTTCTCCCACTTTCTCCAATATGTGGCCAGAGTCGCGGATATGATCTATATGGACTTCAGTAAGGTGTTCTACAAAGTTTCACATGGTAGACTGGTTAGCAAGTGGGATTAGTAAGTTAGATCACATGGAATACAGGGAGAACTAGCCATTTAGTTATGGAACTGGCATTTATCATCATTTATATAAATGATTTGGATGTGACCATTGAAGGTATGGCTAGTAAGTTTGTAGATGACACTAAAATTGGAGGTGTAGTGGACAGCAAAGAAGGTTACCTCAGAGTACAATGGGACCTTGATCATGTGGAACAATGGGCAATGGAGTTAATTTAACTAGTTGAGAGATGCTGCATTTTAGAAAGGCAAATCATGGCAAGACTTATACACTTAGTGGTCAGGTCCTGGAGAGTATTGCTGAACAAAGAGACCTTGGAGTGCAGTTTCATAGTTCTTTGGAAGCAGAATCCCAGGCAGATAGGATAGTGAAGAAGGCATTTGGTATGCTTGCCTTTTTTGGTCAGTGCATTGAATAGCTACAACATGACATCCCAACTGCCATACTCAATGCTCTGACCAATGAAGGAAAACATACCAAATATCTTCTTCACTATCCTATCTACCACTTTCAAGGAACTTTGAACCTGCACTCCAAGGTCTCTTTGTTCAGCAACATTGGCCCATCTGATCAAGATCCTGTTGTAGTCTGAGACAACCTATTTCACTATCCGCTACACCTCCAATTTTGGTGTCATCTGCAAACTTACTAACTATACCTCCGATGTTCACATCCAAATCATTTATATAAATGACAAAAAGCATTGGATCCAGCACAGTTCCTTGTGGCACATCACTGGTTACAGGCCTGCAGCCTGAAATGCAACCCTCCACCATTAACCTCTATCTTCTACCTTCGAGCCATGTAGATCATGTTCACTGCTGCACTATCATCAACCCTCTTTGTTACTTCTTCAAACAGCACAATCAAGTTAATGAGACACAATTTCCCATGCACAAAACCATGTTGACTATCCCTAATCAGTCCTTGCCTTTCTGAATACATGTAAATCTTGCCCCTCAGGATTCCCTCCAACAACTTGCCCACCACCAAAGTTAGGCTCACCTGTCTATAGCTCCCTGGCTTTTCCTTACCACCTTTCTGAAATAGTGTCATCATGTTAGTCAAGATCCAGTCTTCTGTCACCTCACCTGTGTCTATCCATGATATAAATATCTCAGCAAGGGGTCCAGCAATCACTTCCCTAGCTTCCCACAAAGTTCTAGAGTACACCTGATCAGATCCTGGGGACTTACCCACCTTTATGCATTTAAAGGCATCCAGCACCTCCTACTCTGTATTGGGGCATTTTTCAAGAGGTCACCGTCTATTTCCCCACATTCTATTTTATAAAATTATGAGGGGCCAGGATTGGGTAAATAGACAAGGTTTTTTTCCTGCGATGGGGGCGTCTAAAATTATGATGAGAAGGGAAAGATATAAAATGGACCTTCTGGGTAACTTTTCCACAGGATGGTGCATGTATGGAATGAGCTGTCAGAGGAAATGGTGGAGGCTGGTACAATTACAACATATAAAAGGCATCTGGATGGGTTTATGAACAGGAAGGGTTTAGGCCATTTGCTGACAAATGGGACTAGATTAATTTAGGATATTTGGTCGACATGGACAAGTTGGACTGAAGGATCTGTTTCCTTGCTTTATAGCTCTATGACTCTGACTCCTTCACTGTTTTGAAATCAGCAGAAAAATATTTTTAGCGCCTGCCACTCCCTGCAAATGTTTGAAACAACATTTTGTAACAATGTTCAAAAACCAAATTCCCTAAGATGACTGTAAATGGTTGATGATCCATTTAAATAGTAGTTGTGGGAATGGGGAGGGGGTATCTTTCCTACTGCTTAACACTTGTTCAGCTGTGTGATATTAAGAGAGGCCATGGGCTACCAACCAGCACTGTGTCAAAGCAGCGCTATTTGACAGCATAAAAACAATAAAGATGTATGGATGGTGGAAACAAAGCAGAAATTGCTGGAGAAACTCAGCAGGTCTGGCAGCATCTGTGGTGAGAAAGCAGAGTTCACATTCCAGGTCCAGTGACTTTGCTTCATAACTCGACCTGAAAGATTAACTACTTTCTCTCCATGCATGCAGCCAGACCTGCTGAATTTTTGCTGCAATTTCTGATTGACAGCATGATCAACTTGATTTGCATACTCCTGAAGGTCACGCAGTGAGTGGATGCTAATGAATGGCAGTGTGTGTGTGGGTGAGAGTGAGAGAGTAAAGGTGAGAGAATGTGAGAAAGAATGAGTGAGTGAGTGAGTATGAGGAAACGTATGTGTTTGAGAGAATGAGAGAATGTGTACGAAGCAACTCCACAGATGCTGATATCCTGTCACCAAGTTGCCCTTATTTACACATGGAAAGTCTTTAATACTAATCCATCTCGCTCAGAGCCAGCTCTCAAAGTGAACAGGAGGCCTGACACTCCATTCTTATCTGTCAGCCAGGGCTCCCTGATTGGACTAGGTTAACAGCCCCAAGCAGGGAAATCATATTCTATGAGGTCCACCTGGCTGACCTCATTACAAACACTACATCCCTCCCCCTCTGAGCCTGAGGGAATAGGCCAGTTCTTTTTTTTGGCACGCCCTCCCGGGCCTTTTTAGCCTCAGATCAGGTATCTCCAACTCTGTCTCTGATACGGGCAGAGTGTAACGCACAGTAGATACTTGTTGCGCCTGGAGCTTCACAGAAGAAATTCATTCTCTTCTTCAGGTAGCAAAAGCATCCCTAGAGAAGACATCCACCATGTCCCTCTCAGATTCTGAGGTATCTTCAATGCTTGATAGGTTCTGGAACATTAGGAAAGGCTGTCAAGGAGCAGGACATGTTTTGCTCTTGCACTGTTTGCAACTTTGCAGCTTTCGTATGTCCACGTGCTCTTTCAAGATGAGTGCATCTCTCCAAACATTATACATCACTGGATCTGACATCCCATTGACCATGCCTCTCTGCCATGCAGGGCCATTCTGTGGTTGCTGCACCAAACTTAGTCTCTTGAAGTAAACTGTCAATCTTGCTGAGTGAAGTCTTGTGTCTGGCATTGGTGTTCCTAATGCCATTTCACTCTCCCCTTCCTGGACTGGGAAGAACAGATTTCACCTAGTGTGGAGTCTTCTCCTCATTAACAACTGTGCTAGAGCGATCCCTGCAGTTGCATGAGGAATGGTCCTATAATCAAATAGGAACCAAAACAGTTTGGTATTGAGTGAAGCTGTAGGCTGTTTCTTTAATCCTGCCTTCAAAGTTTAGACAGCTTTTTCTGCCAGACCATTGGATGGTGGATGGAATGAAGCTGTCCTTTTCTGTTGAATACCATTTGACTTGAGGAACTAATCAAATTCACTGCTGGTAAATGATGGCCTGACATCTGTGAACAACATTTCCAGGAGTCCATGAAGTTTAACGAAATGCACGTGGTTTTTCTATTGGTCAAAGTTTCAGTCAAGATGGTGACAGATTAGGATACTCCAACCTGAGCTCCTCCACTCCTTCCACTTATTTACCATTTCTTTCTCTTTCTTCCCCCTTTTTTCTCTTTTTTTTCCTCCCTTTCGTTGTTTTCCCCCTGTGGCAGGTCTCAGCCTAGTCTCTTGGTGGCTCATGTTGGGTCATAGCCTGGTCTCTCGGTGGCTCATGTTGGCTCCTGGCCTGGCCTCTCGGTGGCTCATGGCAGCTCTCATCCTGGTCTCTCAGCAGTATGTCAGTCAGTCTCTCAGCAGTGTCTCGGTTCAGTGTGCAAATGGATCCTGCGAGGGACATTCCCGAGGCGCTGGGGGAGATCGAAGAGGCAGCTGCTCTAGCAGCAGTGATGCTATCTGCGGTAGCAGCACTGAGGACAGACAGTTGAGGTCTGCCGGAGAGCAAAATGAGCAGAGGACTCAAAGACTGTTGAACTTTTAACTTATTCCTTTATCCTTTTTGTTTAAAGTACAGAAGACTTTAATATTAACTTTTATCTTCTTTCTTTATTTTTGTACCATTCTATGAACTAATGCTTAACTTTTTAACTCTCTTACTACTTTGTACCTCAGTGTTTTTGTACCTCAGTACTTTGGTAGCTGAGATGGTGCCATGTGTGGCGACATCATACACTTTTCACTGTACTTCTGTACTTGAGTCATATAACAATAAAATTTGAAAATCATTTCCAAGGCTGACCCTCTTTTAAAGAGCTGAAAATGTGTTGCTGGAAAAGCGCAGCAGGTCAGGCAGCATCCAAGGAGCAGGAGAGTCGACGTTTCGGCCATGAGCCCTTCTTCAGGAATGAGCCTCATTCCTGAAGAGGGGCTCATAGCCGAAACATCAACTCTCCTGCTCCTTGGATGCTACCTGACCTGCTGCGCTTTTCCAGCAACACATTTTCAGCTCTGATCACCAGCATCTGCAGTCCCCACTTTCTCCTTTTTTACAGAGGCCAGGTTATGTTTGACTTTCTGCAATAATTCACCAGCCCAAGGGAAGACCTTCGATCCGGTATAGACTTGGGAGCTGAGGCACCTTTGGTCACCCTCACTTTGTCTTCAAAGGGGTGTGATCTCGTCTTGTCAACTCTGTAGCCCAAGTAAGTCACTCGGGGTGCCATCAACACACATTTGTCCCTTCTAAGGCATACATCCACATAGGCATAGACTTCAGACATTTCTCCTAAGTTCTCTAAGTACTCCTTACTTGGTCTTCCCTCTTATTAGCACATCATCTGGATAAATGGCGACCTGAGATACACCTTGTAAAATATTCTCCATCATCCGCTAAAATATTGCATAGGTTGATGATACCCGAAATGGCAGTGTCATATATTGGTACAAACCATTATGGGTATTTATTGTAACATTCTTCAGAGAATTCTCATCTAGCCGCATATTGATTGGGCCACTATTGAGATATAGCATTCAGTTGTGGTCTCCCTACAATAGGAAAGATGTTAAACTTGAAACTTGAAAAGACTTACAAGGATGTTGCAGGGCTTGGAGGGTTTGAGCCCTCGGGAGGAGTTGAAAAGACTGGGGCTATTTTCCTTGGAGTGTTGGAGGCTGAGCGGTGACCTTACAGAGGCTTATAAAATCATGAGGGGCATGGATAGGGTAAATAAACAAGCTCTTTTTCCCCAGGGTCAGGGAATACAAAACTAGAGGGCATAGGTTTAGGGTGAGAGGGGTAAGATTTAAAAAGGGACCTAAGGGCCAATGGTTTTATGCAGAATGTGGTGTGTATATGGAATGAGCTGCCACAGAAAATGGTGGTACAATTTCACCATTTAAAAGGCATCTAGATAGATGTATGATAGGAAGGGTTTAGAGGGATTTGTGTCAAGTTTCAGATATCTGGTCCCTATGGATGATTTGGATTGAAGGGACTGTTTCCATGCTGCATTGCTCTATGACTCTAACTGCAAGTACACATGGCTCATGCACAGCTTCATGAAGGACAGCCCCCTGCCAACTTTGTGGATAAATCATCTATGGGTGGGATTGGCTATGTGTTCTGCTGTGAAAAAACAGTTTAGCATTTATTTAAAATTCCCACAAATGCTTCACAACTGGTATGAATGGTGTTGCCCATTCCACAAACTGGACTGGTCCAGCTTTCTCATTTTTGCCTCGAGTTCAGCCTATAAGGTAAATGGTACTAGGTGAGCCTTGCAGAATCATGGAATTGCTTCCTGGTCAATGTGCAAATTGGCATTGGCTCCTGTGATAGTTCCTAAACCTCCCTGAAAAACCTTTGGCTATTTAATTAGGACTTCACTCAGGCAGCCATTTTCTAGTTGAAAATGTTGAACCCATCTAGGTGAGTCTTTCTCAATCAATTTTTTCCCATCCAGCTTGAGCCCAAGCCTTTTTCTACAATCAGTGATAACTGAATCATCTGCTTCTTATGAGAGACTGGAACCAAAGTTGCATCCTTAATTTGCAAAGGTTCCTGGTATAGGTTCTCAGTCTAGTCAAGGTCTTGCTTAAACTAATGGATGGAGTCCAGAGCAAATTTCATTAAAGACTGGTTGAGATCACTGAAATGGTCACACTGGTATCAACTTCCATTAGAACTGGATGACGATTAACCAGTCATTCATTTTGATTTGTTCTGTTTTGAATGTTGCTAAACAATTTATCTGTTCCAAACCAGATGTAGGTGGACTTTCCAGTGTGTGCACTCGCCTGGGTATCGGGCATATGAGTTCTCTTACTCACTTTAGTCTAGTGAGATTCTTTTGCTATCTTGAGTTCACACAGTGGCCGCAACTACAATGGCTTACCAGCCCGGAATCTGAAGAAAATGTTAACCATTTAGCCAAGGCCTGGCTTTGTTTTGGAGTTTTGTTGTGGGCTGACCTAGAGTTCATCTGTCCGTGATATGTCCTAAGTAAGGCTGTGCAATTACCATCATGTAAGTGGTGTTCCCTAAATTCAGTCGGACTGGTGAGGGTATCCACTTCCATCAGAGTACCTTCCAACTCATATGCTCCACTTGCCACATTTTCCAGTGATAAAGCCAGTTGTAGTGCCTGTTTGATGTCCAATTAGGCTTCAGCTTAAATATGCTTTTGCATGGTTACATCATTAATCCCACATATCAAACAGTCTTTTTGCATCTCATTAAGGGTTAAACCAAAGTCACATGCCTCTGCCAGTCACCTTAATCTAGTCCAAAATCCTGATATGGATTCTCCTGGTTTATGAATTGCCAAGTAAAACCAATAGCTTTTCAGAATTAGAGGAGACTTGGGATCATAATGATCCTTAACTAAATCTGTCTTGAAAAGTTTTAGTACCTGGTACCTCAGGGAAAGTCAGGCTCCTCATAACCTAATTAAGTTGTGGGTTCACAGGTTGTCAGGAGAATTACTCATTGCTTTTCATCAGACCCAGTGTCATTTGCCCAGAAGAAGAAACCCATTCTTTCCATATACTGGGCACAGCCATCAATGGCATGATGGAACAAGGTTAGCTTCCCATATGATGGCATGATGTCAGAAATCCTTAACCCAACTCAAAGACAATTTTTGCAAGTGAATTTCTTCAGGAGCATATTTTTCTCTTGCTGCCACTGAAATAACTCCACAGAGGCCAGTTTCCCGTTACCAAGTCATCCATTATTTATGTGTGGAGGGTCCTTGACACTGATTCAGCTCCTTCAGAGCCAACTCTCACTCAGCATGAACAGGATGCCTGACTCTCCTGTCAGCCAGAGCTTCCTGATTTGGTCTGTTAATCTGGTCGAATCAGGGACCTCACATTCTATGATGTCCACCTGGCTGACCTCATTACAGTGTGTGAGAGAGAGGTTGTGAATATGAGAAAGTGAGCGTGTGAGTGGATTTATGACAGAGCGAGTTAGAGTATGAATGAGTGAATTTATGTATAAATGTACATCTGTTTATACCCTGAGATGGGAATGAGCTAGGAACACACACACACACATGCACGTGCACACACATACTTCCTCTTTCTGTTATAGCTATCAATTCACTGGATATGGTGATGAGGAAAACTTAGGCTGAAAGGCAACACATTTTCAATGTTCACTTTCATAGGAATTCCAAGGCCACTTGGACAGTGCAGCACCAGACAGTGACTACAAGTTTGCTGCTAGTTAAATTCAACTGCTTAGTTTAGCCCTAGTGTCTTGCCCTTCCACTGGTGATCAGAACCTATTTTTCTGCTTTGAGAATGATCACATTATCCAAGGTCATATCAACCACAGGGGAAAACTCTTTTTGCCAGGCAAAACACCAGTGAGGCAAAGAGGAGAATTCATCAAACAGTGAAGGTGGAGTTGCAAAGAAGATCTGGCTCAGTGGTTAGCACTGCTACCTCACAGCATAAGGACCCGGGTTCGATTCCAGCCTCAGATGACTGTGAGAAGTTTTCACATTCTTCCTGTGTCTGTGTGGATTTCCACTGGGGGCTCCAGTTTCTTCCCACAATCCAAAGATGTGCAGGTTAGGTGAATTGGCCATGCTAAATTGCCCATAGTGTTCAGAGGTGTGTAAGGTCAGGATAAATGTAGAGTAATAGGGAAGGGGAATGAATCTAGGTAGGTTACTCTTCAGAGTGTCAGTGTGGTCTTGTTGGGTCCAAGGCCCTGTTTCCATGCTGTAGGGATTCTATGGATCATATCTTCAGGAAGCAATGTTGGATTGAGAAAGCTAAGGAGTTACAGGTAACTAGGTAAAAACAATGACTGCAGATGCTGGAAACCAGATTCTGGATTAGTAGTGCTGGAAGAGCACAGCAATTCAAGCAGCATCCAAGGAGCAGTAAAATCGACGTTTTGGGCAAAAGCACTTCATCAGGATGAAGTGCTTTTGCCCGAAACATTGATTTTACTGCTCCTCGGATGCTGCCTGAACTGCTGTGCTCTTCCAGCACCACTAATCCAAAACCCAGTTACAGGTTCTTGCTGACAAGCCCAATACCCAGGGTTCCTCCAGTGTCACTAAAGCAATATACAGATCAATACTCTCTGCCTCAAACCAATGTGAAATAAGAATAGAATCCTTTTGAAAGGCGGGAAAACATTAGCCTCTAATGTAGAGGACACTTCCATACCTCCTAAACAGCAACATAATTGACAAGGATATGATAATTATCGAGGAATCTCCAGGTTCTCCAAGTACAGAAAATGAACTGGAGAAAAGAAAGCTAATGATCTCCAGGCCAAAGATCAGTTCCAACCTCTGGAAAGACCTGCCAAATTGTGGTTGGAGATATGGCCCTGGGATCAGGCTCATTAGCCACACAAGGACCCAGCACCAGTGACATGGAATTTTCTGGGTGGACAATCAGACTCGTTAAGTGAGTCATTGTCGACAAATAAACTTTAAACAAAGAAACCAAATATGGTTTTATTGATTAGCACTGTTACTTTGCACATTTTATGGTAAATTTTATTGATTAGTCGTTCTTAACTGATCGAATTACTGCTTTCACTTTCTTTGTTTAGCAAGTTATGTATTGTTCTAAAAAAGAAAACAAAGATCTGTGGATGCTCAAAATTTGAAAGAAAAGCAGTAAATGCTGGAGAGAGTTAGCATAACTGGCAGCATCTTTAGAGAGTGAAACAGAGTTAATATTTCCAGTCCAGGGACCGTTTATTTGAACCATTCATGCCTTACGTTTTTTTCAAATCATGTTTTGTTTTATGCCAAATCAATTCTCAGGCAGCTGCTGCTGGGTTTCTTGTTGAACAGACTCATGAGAGACTCACTTGTGATCTGATTACTTTTTGGAGGTTTGCAAAAGGATTTATTTCTTCTCCCATAGAAATAGGTAACATTAGAAACACTCAGCATATCTGGAAATATCTATAGAGAAATAGAACACTGACCATTGTCAGAACAAGGGTCACTGGATCCTGCTGTCTCTCCACAGATGCTGCCAGAGCTGTCGAGTTTCTCCAACAATTTATGTTCCTGTCAGAACAAGTACATGATGAACCTGAAGCATTAACTTTGTTTCTGTCTCCATAGATGATGCCTGACCTATTTTCAGCATTTTCTGCTCATATTTTAGGTGTTCAGCATCTGCAATTATATTTGCTTTCCAATTATATGCTCCATGCTGATCATTTGTAGGTGTGGTTAATGTGGTGTATCACCACTGGGAATTCATTTATTTTGTTCTTCGTTGACATGAAGATATTCTGTCTTAAAAGAGGAAGAGATGTTTAAGGAGGGAATTCCAGAATCTCAGCAAGAACCTTAGGGAGAATCTGATCTGTCTCACAAAAGACACTATTTTGGGTTGTACAGGCGTAGCTAAATGGGAGATGATGCAAATTGAGCTTATGTAGGAATTACCTATCACCTTTGTGCAGCTGCTGCAATGCCAGCATCCAGCTAAATCAGCCTTCAATTAAGTGATGAGTAAGTACACTACTTAATACACATTCTCATTTGAAGCTTAAATGTATTTTTTCTGTTGTTTCACTGATAGCTGGATAAATTTCCATCTTGTCTTTTCAAAAACTGCTCACTGACTCCGTGAGTGAGAAAAAAAAATGAAATATAGCCCTTCATATTGGATATCTGTGTTTTCTATTGATTTGAGCAGATGGTCAGTTTAACTTCTCATCTGAAAGACAATACCTCCAACAATATTTCCAGAAAACTGCACCAGAATGCCAGCCTCAAACTTTGTGCTCAGACCTTGACATGAGTGTGTACCTGGAACTTAATGGGGGACTCAGAAGTGAGAGTAAAAACTGAGCCACAGTTTACACTTAGGAAACACTTGGTTTAGCTCAGTTTAAATTGCTATTTGATATATGAGAGGTGACTATTTTTTTTCTTCTATCCCCAAAAGTAATTAAGCCTGTAAATATATAGAGTATTTTTGTTTCTATTAACTAATCAATGAAATAATCAGTCTGTTTGGTATTTAATAATCTAAGTCAGGTCCTAGTGAAATGCATATTCTCTCATCTTCTAATGTCAAAGAAAATTCACGATGACATAAATTCTTTTTCAATTAACGGACTTGTTACAAATTACCTAGAAATTGAGTAAATGAAGTCCAAGGGTATAAAGATGGGCTGAAAAACTTACACAGTATTTCTCTGGAGTTAAAAGTTCACAAGTAGAGAGATAGAATTTCCACAGACATTTCTTGGTCTCCTGTCATAACTCTGTTTTTCCACGGTTTCTGTCGATCTTTGTCGTAGGGTCATTGGGTAACATCTTGTGGAAATCATGGATGATAATAAATTACATAAATTTCATTTTTATACTGCAGATCTATGTTTTATTTTTGGGTACTTCACAGGTCAGTTGTGATTACAAAACAAATTTTGCAAGTTAGTAGAAGTGGCACATTCCATTGAATAAGCCTCATGGATAAAAGGAATAAATATCAGCTAATCTTCTCTATTTTTATAGCTGTAAAAGAATTTCGGAGCGATCTGCCTGTTGATGTTCAGTACTCTAATCCCTTGTTTTCTGTGCTGAGACCTGAAGGCCTGCACATATCTGAGCATGAGATGGCCAACTTCGACTAACTCTGGCCCCTGTGGTTGATGTGCTACCTTTTTTGATTCAGGATGCAGAACAATCAACCTCTGTGTGTGGTTCTCTGTATTTCAGTTTGCTGCTGCTGTTGGTTGCTATAAATCAGCTGGGATCTGTCATGTAATACAGAGACCTGCTTGTAGAGGTCAGGTTCCTTCCATTTAACTTATGTGACAAGAGGCACTTTATGCAACTGCAGATTTGTAGACCTACGTCAAGATGGATCTACAATGTGGCCAGTTTGCTATAGGTCATGTCATTTATATTTTACAAGTATAGCCGATAGTGGGAAAAACACATATCTTCTCAGCTTTACTCCTCCAGTATCAATACACTTTCAGATATTATGTTCCATTGCTGAGCTTGCACTTCAGTCAACATCATATAGAAAATTAGATGAATCATTTGTGAACATAATTACAACTTTTGATAACTTTTGACAATGCATTTATATTATTAAAGTATTATGTATTCCATAGGAAAATGAAATCATTGCTCAAATTTGTATATTCTGGATTCTGTCAGATCTGTAATAAATGCAATTACGTCAATAGAGTGCATATGAAGTCTCATGTGATCAGCAGAATTGAACTTCTTTCAAAAATACCTCCATGTTATAATGCGGGCAAAAGCATCAGCTAATTTATGCTTAGCAAAATGTGACAAGTGACAAATGAATAAATAAGGATCTTCAGTTTAAAAATACAAAAGGTACAAAACATAATGTCATCAGCCCCCTTTGTACCAACACATTGAAGCGTGGTAAAGTTTCATAGAATTATCTCTGCTTGCATTGAAGCCAATACTCTCCCTTTGTTGTGATGGGTAGGTCCATACATAGATCACAGGAATGAAAGTAAGATTGCCTTTCATTACATCCTGATTTGCCCACCCTAAGACTTTTAACTTCACTTTTTCATCATGAACTGTCACGTAAATGAAGGCATCATCTGTTTTTCCTGCTTTTTAACACCTCTTCACCCAGATTCACCCAGTCTAGATAATTATTTGCTTAGTGTTCTCAAAACAAACGATACAGATTATTTTCTTCCAATCCCGTGCCTGCGATTGATACCAGCTGTTTCTCCGAGACACTGGGGAAAGTCTCAGATTTGTTTTAAAACTGCTGTCTCCTTAATTGGAGTTGTGTAATCCAAACATATCCTTAAAGAAACCTCTGATGTCTCAGTCGGTTTATTCGGTGAAGAGCTGAGCCCTACAGAAAATCGCAGGTTCTATTCCACATTTATATAAAAATAAGATAATCTTAGTTTAGATGGAAGATATGGCAATAATTGACCCCATGCTTTGAGAAGGGTAAGTGGAAGTTTGCCAGCATGCTCTAATGTTTTCAATTATTCTTGCATCATGCACTGTGTGGGTGCGTATTAAGGTTTGGAAGAGGTTTGTGATGCCCCCTCAATTGTATTGCTTTTTAATAAAATGGTTAAGACTCACACATCATGGAGACTTATAAAATTCTAATAGGGCGAGACACAGTAGATGCAGGGAGAGTGTTCCCAATGGTGGCTATGTCTAAAACTAAGGATCACAGAGTGAAGATTCAGAGTAGAATTTAGGATGGATATGAGGAGACATTTCTTCACCCAAAGCCTGGTGAACTTGTGGAATTCATTGCCACAGGAAATAATTAATGCCAAAACATTAAACGTATTCAAGATGCAGCTAGATATAGCACTTGGGGTGAATGGAATCAAAGGTTATGGGGAGAAAACAGGATTAGGCTATTGAGTTGGACGATCAGCCATGACTGTGTTGAATGGCGGAGCTGTCCCAAAGGATCGAATGGCCTCATCCTGCTCCTATCTTCTATGTTTCTGTGTTTCTATTATTGATGGTCACTTGGGAGAGGTATGAGAGATGCCCTGTGAAGCAATACCTCAACAACAAGCTGATTTCTCACAATTACAACATTTAAAAGGCATCTGGATGGGTGTATGAATAGGAAGGGTTTAGAGGGGTATGGGCCAAGTGCTGCCAAATGAGATGAGATTAGGTTAGGATGTCAGTTCGGCATGGATGAGTTGGACTGAAGGGTCTGCTTCCATGCTGTACATCTCTATGACTCTATGACTGTGACATGTGGGGCAAAAATTTAAGAAAAAAACATAAGAATAGCCAACCAAATATTTGAGAGGAAGTTAAAATTTAATCTGAAAGTTTTGATTGTTAAAGACAGCAGATGAAGTAAAATAGTGCATAACTTACACAATAGTTATGGATTATTATAATTCCTGTTTTTATGCCCCCTACATCAACCATTAACAAGCTTCAACTTAAATGAAATGTACAGTCACATTAAACATTGTATTGCCACCACTCTATCCTCTCCAAGCGTCGTTATGTCCCTATGTTTCAACAGCACTTGCTCATTCAAGCACTACTCTCCTGCTCTCCATCCTCCCTTTACATTTAAAAAAATCTCAAAAAACATTCTCTTTAACAATGTCTTCAGTATCACAAAAATGCCCTTCCATTTCTCTTCCCTTTTCCAATGTTAATAGCCATCTGAACCTTCTCTCAACACTTTATCCTGGCACTGTGTCCCCTGTTTTAGAATCCCCAGCCAAGAGAAACAGCATTTCTATGTCTAGCACTCTTGTACTGCATTTTTCAATAAGACCAACTCTCATTCTTCTAATCCTCAGAGAATTATAGACACAGCTTATCATCATGAGACAACCCACTTACCCCACAAACCAATGTAATAAATGCTTGCTTTGCTGCCTCCAATGCAAATATATCCTTCTCTAAATATGTAGATGTAACCAGTGCAGAATACACAGGTATGGTTTTCAAAATTCCTGTACCATTGTAGCCAGTCATATTGATTGTTATTCACCAACCTCCTCTCAACAAAGACCAACATGCTATTCATTTTCCTAATTGCTTGTTGCATCTGCAAACTAGATTTCTATCTTTCTTGCATGAATACACCCAATTCTCTCTGAATATGAACATTTATAGTTGCACACACAAAACAAAATTCTGCTTCTTTATTGTCCTAAATAAAGTTCCGTTTTCCCATATGATTATCCATCTGAAATATTATTATCCATTCACTTACTCTGTCATTGCAGTCTCATTGTGTATTCCTCACAGTTTATTTTCCCACTTAGCTTTGTACCATCAGTAAAATGCTGAGGCCCCAACCCTGATCCACATTGCACTCATTTATACATGATTTACCAATTTGAAAAACCTTCCTTAATCCTTAATCATTCCTCTTGTCAGTTAACCAATCCCCTATTCAAGATAACGGTTATCTTCAACTCATAGAATCCATGCAGTGTGGAAACAGGCCATTTGGGACACTGACTCACCAAACAGCATCCCACCTAGACCCACCCCCTCCAACCCTGCATTTCCCATGGCTAACCCACACCCATACTATGGGCAATTTAGCGTGGCCAATCCACCTACCCTGCACAGCTTTGGACTGTGGGAGGAAACCGGAGCACCTGGAGGAATCCCATGTGGACATAGGGAGAATGTGCAAACTCCTCACAGTCACCCAAAGGTGGAATCAAACCCAGGTCCCAGGTGCTGTGAGGCAGCAGTGTGAACCAATGAGCCACAATGCTCTATGGGGCAGAATTTCCCCTTCCTTGTGAGGTGTAGGCTGGAAAATATGGACAGCATGAAACAAATCAGAAATGCAACCTTGAGAAAATTTATTCTGATTTAAGCCTTAAACAGCAGATTCAGAATCCTGCTACTGAGCAGGGGCTAACTTCATTACAATGTGTTTTATCACCTGATCTCAACTTAATTTGACATCAATCTTCAGCTCCTTTGCCATAAAATGAAATTGTGCAAATTCTTTACATATACTTCAGACAGGGTGGCTACAGCTCGCCGATTGCTTGTCCCTACTATCATCCAAGGTTTGTTTGCCATAATGTTTCTATATGTTCCATAGGCACCATCCTTCTCAACCTATCTTCCACACAAGTCAGCATGGGCAAACCACCAGCCCCATCACATCATCATGCCTGCTCTCAGATCAACTTTCACCCTACTTCAGTCATTCAACTCTTTACTTTGGAGCTAAGAGACACCTACAGCTTGTGTGCTTCTGCTGGGTTACTTTGTGCACATCTCATGTATCTACACAGGATGCATCTTAGGACTCAAGGTTTGGTTTCTTTGCACTCATGTGCTGCGCAGTTGTTTGATGGTTGCCAGCTTCTGTCTACTTCACACTGCTTCCTTAATGCACCCTCACTGACTTCAACACTGACTTGCAGGCTGCCAGTCTCTGTGTGGGTCACAGCACATTTCATTTCTTGGTTACAGACTGCCAGTCTCTGATGCTCACGTTTCTGATTGCAGAGGGAGAGATAGGCGGCTTATCTCATGGGAGTGCTGGGCAGTAACCAGGGTGGACATGACACTGTGCCATCTCAACATCACACTGCAATATGTTTCAATGGGTTATGTAACAAACACACTACCCACTGCATATGTGTGCCTGACCCCTGAGAGAAAGAAGCATGCAGAGTGAGAGAGGACAAAGTCCCTTGCCTCACTTTTGATTTGCTGAGCACTGAAGACAAGAGTGTTGGAATGCAGGTCAAAATGTATATCTGACAGACATTGAGTGTGCTAGACTTGAATGTCCATCAACATGATCATGGAAACAGCTAGGTGGATGTATATTGGAGACAACACAGTACTGATAATACTGGTGAACTCCTCTATCCTTTAAAACAGTTTACCAAATACCTTTGACAATGTGCCTGCTGCTCATCCTGTGATCTGCAGGAGAAAGAACATCTCTCTTCTCCGGCAGCCTACTCACCAGCACCTTTGGTTTGCTCTGCAGGAAGCAGAGTGCGAGCTTTCTTTTCCACTGCGAGCACCATTTTGTGAGGGCCGGTTCTTGACTTGCAGCATTTGAAGTGCTGTGCGGCTGTGCTTTTGGGTCCAGTGTTAATGGCTCACATGTTGGAAGGTCCCTGCAGTGGTGCACACACATGCATCTTTTGTGATGGAATGCTCCACGTCCCGGTTGTATAACTAAAGAGGTGAAGAGCAAAGCATTGCATGAGCAAAATCACTTCAGGCCATGGCAAACCAGATACCACAAATCTCACTTGTTAAAACACTTTAATTAAAATGGAAAATTGTCACCCCCAATCCTCCAGGTTGTTATTCAAAATTATCAATAAAATACATTTTAAAATGTCTATGTTTCGATGGGCTTTTTGGTTTGATAATATTTTGCTCAAGAAAGATTAGAAAGATTAATAAATTAGTAATCAATTAGAAAGATTACTAAATAGGTTATATATTTCCCTATAGTTTTCTTAGTAAGATTTCTAAATTTGCCAGTATTATGTAAGACATGTGATAACGTTTTCATTAAGTTTTTTGAGTACATTCGAAAACATTGCACAAAATCAATACAGTTTACAATCTTATGTTGTGCTCCTTATGCCTGCTGTTCTTAATATTTCACCACAACTTTTTCCCATCACCATTGACAAGCCTCAACTACTAATATTTTACTCTAGTGTTACATAAATCAAAATATCCAGTCGAGACACAACCCAGATTTGTAAGGACATAGGGTATTTTTCAGAGGTCATTCAAGGGCTTGCATTGATACAGTAACTTGTCATTGTGCCAAGACATCGCAAGGCACTTCAGAACTGATGAATGACAGCTGCTGTTGTTATGAAGGCGAAAATGGCAGCAAATTTACAATGGCAAATTTACACAAAACATGGTCCTACAAGTGGAATGAATGATTAGTTAATAATTTTTGATGCACTGATTGAGGGAGTAGTGCGAGCCAGAACACCAGGAGAATTCTCTGCTGAATTTTGAATATTGCTATGGAATTTTTTACATCCATCCAAACATACAATTCCATCTTCACTTCTAACATTTCATCAAAAAGGTGGCAGGATAAGACAGAGCACATGCCCATACAAAGTCTCCGGAGACACCTTGTCCGACGTACTGGTTGTAACCCTCAGGTACATTCCAGCAATGGGTGGAGGAGGAGTTGTACTGCTGGAATTGGTGGCTGGGGCCAACTGTTGGAATGCAAACATTTGGCAGACATCCTGTTGTGTTTCAAACACATACTCGGGGTATGGAAACACTTCTGTTTTTGCTTGAATAGCTGGACAACAATTCAGGAACGTACCAAAATTGCTACTTTTGGTCATTAAATTCTAGCAAAAGGAAGGGGAACAGATGGAAGGATCACATTAAACCGCAGTTGCATCAGGAAGAGGGAAGTTTGCAGAAACCTTGACTCTTTTAGCAAGGTATTTGGCCCAGAATTGAACACCTGTACTTTTCTGGTGAAGCTGTCAAGAACCTGTGTTGCCTCTGTCAACAAGACCAACAAACCACTAGGCTAACTGATACCACCTTGCAGGTTTATGGAAAGACTGAGGGTTTAAAAGCTGTTGCATCAGTGACAACAATTATTCTGTAGTTCATTCCTACATGAAGTTGATTCCTGATGTTATCTTAACACAGATAAGTTCATCACATTTCCGGTGGAGAATTAAGTAGAACTCTATAATTTATGATGATTACAGAGCTTTGCCAAATTCAGAACATCAATGAATGCACATAGATTATCATGAGGACTCTTGCCAATCAATACCCTACTTTCATGAATCGCAAGAGTGTCCTCTCCATTAACGTGCAATTAGTAAAAAAGCAACAATAGAAAATGGCAGTAATAACAACTTGTACCTATGTCATCTGCTTAGCACAGTTAAACATCTCAAGCTGCTTCACATAGACATTATAAAACAATGTCTGTGCCCTTGAAAAAGACATTAGACTAGATGACCAAAAGCTTGGAATAAAGACAGACTGATTTAGAGAAGGAATCCCATAGATTACTGAATGACAACTGAAGGTACAGCCACCAATGGTGTCGTCATTAAATACAGGGGCTCCTCAAGGGGTTTAGAAGTGGAACAGCACAGATTTCCAGGACAGTGGGGTGGCTGGAGGAGATTACAGGGATTGGGAATGATGAGGCCCGGGAAGGACTTGACATCAAGGATGGGAATTTTAAATTTGAGCTGTTCAACCAGGAGCTAATATAAGGCAGCAAACAAATATGAACATCATTTGGTGCAAGTTCGTACTCAGCCAATAGAGTTTTGCTATGACTTAAAGTTCGCTGACAGTGGAATGAAGGAGGTGACCAGAGCTCTGTTAGAAATATCGAAAGGTGAATTTTCTGGGGGTTTCGCCTTTCTTGGGTATTTGAGGCTGGGTGGAGGAGACACAAATTGTGAAGCCCCATCTTGGATGGAGGAGGGGGGGTGTGGCTCCAGATAGGAATAGGGACAGAGGTGATCATTTAGTTGGTCACAATAAGCCTCAGGGTGAACAGATGGGAACCATCTTGCCCACTACTATATTATGGGGATAGCTATTCTGGAAACAAGAACAGTGGGTTACTCAGATATGTAATTTTACATGTAACCACACTCCACCTTCAGATACACAAGCAAAGAGCTATAAAACTTATAGCACATTACCTATTGGGGTCAGAGTTACTGAAAACCTGATGATTGTAAAGGCTGCACTAGGGTTAGGGTTAGCTATCCTGTAGTTCATTTCCACATTAAGTTCATGACCACCTCCAAATCTGATAGCAGCAATAACATGGCTGCGGGGTTCAGCAGCAGAGGAGCTGAGGCAGGGGCAGAGACACTACAAAGATAGAAATGGGTAGTCTTAGTGACCGAATGATTATCTCTTGAAACACTGTATTCTCCACTATAAAAATTTATGGAGAGGATCATGTTTGAGCTACTTACGAATTAAGGAAGGAGAGTGTGATTGATTTGTCAAAATGTCTCTTTTCATTCTGAAATTTCTTCTATTTTAATGTTGCTGCATTTCACTTTTTCAATGAAAAATTAAATGTCCTATAATTGTAGAGAGAAGATAAGTTATCAATGGATTAATGGTAATAAAACCATCTCCAAACTAATGGGTGTGTGGGAGCACTACAGAATGGCATTGTACACAAACCTGCAAACTCCCTTGTGAAAACTTACTGATGTAAATGTTCATTCAATAGAATATAGGAAAGAGGAAATATGAGAAAAAAAAGATGCTGTAACTGTGTGAACTCACTTCCAAATACTCACCTGGAAAATTGATCACAAGATCAAATATGAATGTCATCACAGCAATTCCTGAGCTATCCAGCAGGACCTTGAGGGCATTGCTATCTGATTCCTAAATGGAGACTACTTTCACAATATTCACCCCCACATGCCACAGTCCAAAGATATGCAGATTAGGTGGTTTGGCCATGCTAAGTTGCCCATAAAGTCCAAGAATATGCAGGCTAGAGTTAGCCATGGGGGATGCAGGGTCACAGGGATAAGGTGGGGTGTGTGGGTTTGAGTGGGATGCACTTCAAAGGGTCGCTGTGGACTTGATGGGCCAACTGACCTGCTTCCAAACTGGAGGAATTCTATGATTCATTGCCCATTCCTTTTCATAGCAGTGAAATATAGCAATAAAGAAAAATCTTGGGCAAATGTGAGGTGCTGCATTTTAGGAAAGCAAATGTTAGCAGGGCTTATAAACTTAATGGTAAGGTCCTAGGAACTGTTGCTGAACAAAGAGACCTTAGAGAGCAGGTTCATAGTTCCTTGAAAGTAGAATCGCAGATGGATAGGATAGTGAAGAAGGCATTTGGTATGCTTTCCTTCATTGGTCAGAGCACTGAGTACAGGAGTTAGGAGGTCATGTTGCAGTGTATAGGGCATTGGTTAGGCCATTTTTGGGATATTGCATGCAATTCTGGTCTCCTTCCTATTGGAAGTATGTTGTGAAACTTGAAAGGGTTCAGGAAAGATTTACAAGGATGTTGCAAGACTTGAACTATAAGGAGAGGTTGAATAGGCTAGAGCTGTTTTCCCTGGAGCATCAAAAGCTGAGGGGTGACCATATAGAGGTTTATGAAATCATGAGGGGCATAGATAGGATTAATAGACAAAGTCTTTTCCCTGGAGTGAGGAAGTCCAGAACTAGAGGGCATAGGTTTAGGGTGAGAGGGGAAAGATATAAGAGAGACCTAAGGGCAACATTTTCACGTGGAGGGTGGCACATGTATGGAATGAGCTGCCAGAGGAAGTGGTGGAGGCTGGTACAATTGCAACATTTAAAAGGCATTTTGATGGGTATATGAATAGGAAGGGTTTGGAGGGATATGGGCCGGGTGCTGGCAGTTGGGACTAGATTAGGTTGGGATATCTGGTCGGCATGGACAGGTTGGATCGAAGGGTCTGTTTCCATGCTGTACATCTGTGTGACTCTATGACTCTATTAATCTGCACTACCTTCTGTCACAGGGCCATTTTGATGTGAGTTGTTCTAGTTCACTCTGCCAGCTGAGACGACGTGATCACTACAATGGTATCAAAAGTTCCTTTTAATGGATTGCCAGAAAGCTACAGTAAAACTATAAATGGCTATAACAAAATGCACAAAAACTGTTAATAAAGAGTGGAGGGTAGCACAGTTATTGTACATTGCTTATTAACTAATAGTGCCGAGTGCATGTCTAAATAAGATAATAACATTTTTGTTTTTAATTAAGAAAGAACGATTGAAACTCTGCCACATACAGAAGATTTGGCAGCAAGCAAAAGCTTACCAAAAGGAACGCATCTGAGTGATTCATCTGATAAACACAGACAGCTGTTTTTGTGTATCAGGATGTTTTGATCCATTTGTGATTTTAAATACAGCAGAAATATCTCTTAATTTATTGGATAATTCAGTTTGAAAAGACTGCGCACTTCTCCTGACTGACTTTCTGATGACTGATAACGTTTTTGTGCCTCAGTGAGTGGGTCACTACCTTGGTGTACACATACATGTGGGAAACACCAGAACCCAGCATTGAAAGCACATGCAGTGAAGACACAGGGGCAGATTTTAATGATTAATGTTCCCGGCATCAGACCTCATGTGACAAAATTGCATATTGAGAATTCAATTACCAGATAGAAAATCATGCAGAACTCTCTGCTATTTGTGCTTGAATACATCTTGTAAACTGCTGTCACATTAAGTGTTTTCAGTTCATAATCCGAGCATAATTTTTACTCCAAATCTTTTTACTGATGATGCTTGACATGCATTCAGACTTTGTAATTTCAGAAATGATCCTATTAATATATCTTTGAAATGTATTGAACTAGAGTTTGAACTTGGAGGCTACTCAATTTATGTTAAATGTATTGTCGAAAAAAGACACATTTTATAAAAGCTTCTCATCTGCAGATATCATGACAATTTACAAGAAATACCAAAGTAAAGGAGCAACAACAGCTTTACTGTCTAATTGGTTGGCAAATGGACTATGATTAGGTGAATTGAGAGCTTCTTTTCTGCCAGTACTTGAGAGACTCTTGTATATAATTTGGACTGAAAGAACTGTGAATGCTGTAAATCAGAAACAAAAACAGAAATTGCTGGAAAGGCTCAGCAGTCTGGCAGCATCTGTGGAGAGAAATCAGAGTTAATGTTTCAGGTCAAGTGATCTGAGCTCTGTGGAAGGGTCACTCGACCCCAAACATTAACTCTGATTTCTCTCCACAGATGCTATCAGACCTGCTCACCTTTTCCAGCAATTTCTGTTTTTGTGTATAGTTTGGAGTTCTCCACACCGATGTAATCAGGGTGGTGGCACTGCCACTTCTACATATGGACTTGGGATCATTGAATGGTATTAAAGAATGGTTGCAACACAGAAGGAGGCCATTCAGCCTGTTGTAACCCTGTAAGAGAAATTACTGCAATCTTACCCTTTAGCCTTGCAAGTATTCAGGTATTTATTTGCTTCTCTTTTCGAAGCCATGATTGAATCTTTCTCCACCATCAATTCAGGCAGTATAATTTAGATTGCAACCATGCCCTGCAGAAGAAAAAAATCTTTTCTCATGTTGCCTTCTGTGCTTTTGCAAATCATTTTAAATCAGCGTCCATAGACCATAGGATATAGAAACAGAATTAGGCCACTTAGCCCATTGAGTCTGCTCCAAAATTTGATCATAATTGATACTTCCCAAGCCTAATCTCATGTCTTGACCCTATAACACTTGATCCCCTTACTAGTCAAGAACCTGTCTGTCTCTGTCTTAAATACACTCAATGACCTGATCTCCATAGCCTACTGTGGCAGTGAATTCCACAGAGTCACTATCCTCTGGGTGAAGAAATTCCTCCTCATCTCAGCTCTAAAGGATCTTCTCTTCATTCTGTGGCTGTTCCTTGGATTCTAGTCTCTCCTACTTGTGGAAGCATCTCCTTCACATCCAATCTATCCACCCTCTCAGAATTCTGTAAATTTCAATGAGATGCATCAATATCCTTCTAAATACCATCGAGTACAGACCCAGAGTCTTCAAATGCTCCTCATATAACAGCTTTAGGAACAGACTTTTTTCCCTCTCTGCTCTGTCCACACCCCTCCTGGTTTTGAATATTTCTTTTCTCAACCTTTTCTTCTCTAGAAAGAACACCCCAGCTTCTCTAATCTATCCATGTAACCAACGCTCCTCACCCCAGAATCATTCCTGTAAATGTTTACTGTGGTTTCTCAAGACATAATATCCTTCCTAAAGTGCTGTATGCAGAACTGGACACATTGTCCTGGTTGATGCCATACTAAGTGCTCTGACCAAGTGAGGACAGTGGACGACTTTGTTATCTTGTATCAATCCTCTATTAATCACAAAAATTTTACATTTAAAAAAGAAACTAGCCTTGCTAATTGTACCCATAAATACATATGTTAGACAGTATGTGGCTTCAATATCAGGAACAATTAAACTAGATTCCTTAAATTACCAAATAAAGGATAAGATTATTGGAAAAAATTTACTCAAGCAAAAAGTGAAGGTTAACAAAAGGTTTAAGCATATCCAACTACAGATATACACACATCATCCTCCAGCTTAGAAAAAATGTTACCTTAAAACTACTTTGGCTAAGCAACAGTTGAATTTGGTAAACGAAAGCATTATTCACAGATCACCCCAAATGCTGGTCTGCAGTAAAAATCACTTTCTACACAAACAATTGACATAATTGAATCAGTTATGACTAGCTGACTTCTCATTTTCCAGAGAATTCTCTTTTAGGAATCCTCCTTGTACGATCCACCCTGTAAAATTCACCCACTTTAATGAGAGGGGTTTCAAAGAAAGAACAAACGGACAAAGGCTGTTTTCTTTCTGGCAAGTTCTCTATAGCTATCATCAAATAATTTTTTTTATATCCACAAACTAGAGCTTTTCTGAAAATGTTGCAATCTCAGTGAAACTGTCAAACACTTAAGCAACTTGCAAATGTAAGATTTATGCTGCTGTAGCTAATGTTCTTCAAAAATATTATTTTCATGAAGTGTATATACATCTGATATTATAAATTATTTTTCAGATAAAACATTCTCATGATGTAGAGTTTTCTAAATGTCCATCATTTCAAAATGCCTTTTTACTCTATGTCTTACTTTCTAAAACTTAACTTTCAATACATCTCTTTAACTTCTTTCTCAACCTACATTATCACTTTCAATGATTGGTAATCATTTACCCCAAGATCTCTCTTTTGAATTTTACTATCTAATTCATAGCCTCCCTTGTTCATCTTAACAAAATATATTAGTTTATATTTCACTGAGTTAAACTTCATTGGCAATGTGTCTGATTTTCATATAGTTTGGCTTTGTCTCTTGAGGTCCATCACTATCCTTCCAGCATACTCTTCTGAGACTTGTTCCATTGGCAAATTTTGAAATTTTGTTCCTTACTTACACACCTACTTCTTTCTTTTATATAAAGAAAAACAGTAATCCAAACATCAATATTTGGGAATACCACTCCATATCTTCCAATGGCCTAGAATCAATCATTAAACTCTACTTTCTTGCTGCTGTGATTACTTGACTAACCAAGGGAAACAACATGAACTGTACAAAACTGCCTTGAAACTACCATTTTATTTAAGAGGTACTCAAACACAGCGAAGTATCAAAAAATTCATGTCTTGTTTACTAACACTTGCATGATATCTGCAGCTATTGGGAGATGAAACATTGCCTACAACTTTGATGCTTTGAATGGAACAATGACAGATACTAGAATTCACAAAATAACTACAAGTATATCAACAGCAACAAGAAAAGAAAGAACATGGATTGATTACAGAAAGGATACTAGCAGCTCTACTTTCTCTCTCAGTCCCACTGCCAATTGTAGAAACTAGCACGGTGTCATAGTCATAGAGTCATAGAGATGTATAGCATGGAAACAGAGACTTCGGTCCAACCCGTCCATCCCGACCAGATATCCCAACCCAATCTAGTCCCACCTGCCAGTACTCTGCCCATATTCCTGCAAACCCTTCCTATTCATATACCCATCCAAATGCTTCTTAAATATTGCAATTGTACCAGCCTCCATCACTTCCTCTGACAACTCATTCCATACACGTACCACCCTCTGTGTGAAAAAGTTGTCCCTTAGGTCTCTTTTATATCTTTCATCTCTCACCCTAAACCTATGCCCTCTAGTTCTGGACTCCCCAACAATTGTGTGCTAGAGAAAATCAGCAAGTCTAGCAGCTTCTAGACAGAGAGAAACATAATGTTTTGAGTCTGTCTTTCTTTAAAACTCTGGCATCCGCACTATTTTTGTCTCATTAGAAAAATAATTTCCAACAGCGAATTCAAGATCTGCAAACTTCACCATCACTACAGTAACAGGACAACAGCTAATCAGTTGGACTCAGATCTTCACATTCTTACAACCCAAGTGACTCTTAAGATCTGGAACTGCATTAGCTTTTATCTCCCGGTGTGTAGCAAAAACTCCTTCCCCCACCTTTCAATTCTCGTTGCCTGTATATTTGTGTGTGTGTGTGTGTGTGTGTGTGTGTGTGTGTGTGTGTGTGTGTGTGTGTGTGTGTGTGTGTGTATGTTTTATGTCACAAATTATTATTTTTCTGGCTTATAGATAGGATAAAACACCACTCTCTTTAACTCACGAAACTGATGTTGTCTCTTCTTCCTTTTATAGCTGGTTAAGTAAATTTAAGTGAAATGTGATAGCTATGTGCTAAAGAAGAAAATTTAAAAATAATTTGTTGCAGCCCTCCAAGAAGAGATTCAAAAAGAGGGGAGCAGTGATTTCCTCTCAGCTGGCTGTAACAGATCACTGGAGATATTCTATAAAGCATTTCTTGGAGGTCCATACACATCACTTTAACCCTCATCAAATTTGTCTAGATTATTATCAAAAACCTCAATTCAGTTACTTAAGCACTATTTGTTTGCCATTAAAATATTATACTGGTTTTCCATAATTAAATAAAATTTCTTCAAGTTAATGTTGCTTTAGCACTGTATTTTTGTTGTTAAAATCTTTCCCATCAATAAGGTTAATCTAACTGGGTTGAAGTAACATGGTGAAGGTGAGTGAAACCTTGAAAGACCATAGTTAAGGTATCTGTAATCTTATTTATGGCATTTATAGTTTTCACTGATTGTTTAGAGTCTGCCAAGATTGATTAGAATGCTTGGCTGCAGTTCCATGGAGGAAGCTAGTTTAGCCATGATAGGTATCTTCTTAATAGCCTAAAAGATCTAAATGCTTGAGCTATAGAAAAAAAATTACATGGAATCTTTCATGACCACTGCACATCTGAAAGTTTTTATAGTCAATGAAGTGTGATTGAAATGTAGTCACTGCCATAATGTTGGAAATTCAACAGGACAATATATGTACTGCAACTGCTCAAGAATTGTAATTTGTTAATGATCCACTATCTCAGTTTATGATTGACTGAGAAATAAATTATTGCCAGGATGTTGGAGACAATTCCCTTGCTCTTTTTTCCAAATAGTGCCATGAGATCTTGTGGACTATATTTCATTTCAGATTGACCCATACATAGAACTACAATACCAGCAATTTTAATGTGAAATATTTTTCACGAATCTGAGGGGGATGTTGTGGGATTCTGGGAATTTGATACAAAAATTAATGAAGGGTCTCTGGGTTCAAAGCATTAACTCAGCTTTTTCTCCACACATGCTGCCAGATCTGCTGAAAATCTCTAACAATTCCAGTTTTTGCTTGAGGGAGTCTTGGTCTTAGTTTGACATCCCTTCCAAAAGATAACAGAATCATTATACTATGACATGCACAACTGTGCTCAGTAAAATGGAGATAATTTTGCAGAGAATGAGATGGAGGAGCTAGATGTTTCTTCTGATGAGAAGGAACAGGAAAACGATGCTGCAGTTAAGGGAATGGATATTGGAGATGCAGGGCATGATGTCAGGACAATAATACAATGTGGCAGACAGGCCTGTGACAATATTATCACCACTAAATTCCAGGCCAAATAAGGCACCAATCCATCTATTCTATGTTGTTGGTTATAATTCTCTGTTGGTTGGCAGGCCAGGTTCCCTTGTCAGTACGAATGTTTTTGTTTAATTTATTTGCTTTTATGTTCTGTTGGCTGCATTAAATTTTACATTTTCACATTAGTTATAATCCTTTGAATGGGCCAATCTTAAATGAAATACATCCTATTTGTGAAAAATGTCCTTGACATCAGCAAGATCATATGCTTGGTTCATTGAAAGGCACATGCAATCTCAATTTGGCAGGGATACACTCATGTCTCATTGATACATTCTCCAAATGGGAACTATGCCTTGCAAAATACTCTGTGTCATGCGGAAACCATGTAGACATGCGATGACTTAGCTGCAGACACTACTCAGTCAGTGGCCACAGAGGGATGATAATTAGGTGAGTGCAATTTGAAGTGTTGTCAGATGTGTTCCAAGGCCGCAACATTACATTACATTATATCCAAGGCTAAATCCTACACATGTTAGTGGACTAAGAGATGCTGATCATGTGACAGAATAATGGTATTCTATAGGCTCACTTCATCTGAGTTTGATTGGGAATTAAATGCAATAACCTTAAGTGCAGACAACCATTACATTAATTGGCATAGAAGCGTAAGAACTAGGACCATGTGAAGGTCATTCAGCCCTTTGAGTCTGCTCCAACATTCAGTGGGATCATGGCTTATACTCTATCTCAATGCCATATTTCCATCTTTTCCCCAAGGCTCTTGGTGCCTTTAAAGTCTAAAGAAAAACTAATGCTTTCTTGAATATGTTCAGTGAAGGGTTTTAGGTCATCCTAAGACCATACGAAGTAAGGACAGGAGGAAGCTGTGTGGTCTTTTGAGCCTGCTCTACCATCCAATAGGATCATGGCTGATCCAATATTCCTGACATCCACTTTCCTCCCTTTTCCTGTAACCCTTGATTCCTCTACTGATAAAAGTCTATCTAACTCAGACTTAAATACACTCAGGACTCTGCTCCCACAACTCACAAAAGCAAAGAGTTAGAAAGATTCACAACCCTCTGAGAGAAGAAATTCCTCCTCTTCTCAGTCTTAAATTGCCACCCTTTTATTCTGAGTCTATGTCTTCTGATCTGAGACTCTCCCATGAGGGAATACATCCTCTCAGCATTTACCCTGTCAAGTCCCTTCAGAATCCTACCTGTTTGAATGAGATCACCTCTCTTTTTCTGAATTCCAATTGCTAGAGTCCCAACCTGTTTAGCCTTTGCTCATAACACAATCCCTCCATAACAGGGATCATCCCAGAGAACCTTCTCTGAATTGCCTCCAATGAAATGATATCTTTCCTTAAATAAGGAGACCCAAACTACTCACAGTATTCAGAATGTAACCTCACCAGCATCTTGTACAGTTGCAGTAAGACTTCCCTTCTATTATGCTCCAATCTCCTTGAAATAAGGGCCAACATTCCATTAGCCTTCCTGATTACCTGCTATGTGCCAGTTTTTTTGTGTTTCATGCACATTTATCCCCAAATCCCTTTCTGTTGCAACTTTCTGCAGTTTTTCTCCACTTAATATTATATCCTTTTGTTTTCCCTTCCAGAATAAACAACCTCACATTTTCTCACATTATACTCCATTTGTTAACCTTTTGTGTTAATTACTAAACCAATCAATGTCTGTCTGTAAACTGTTTGTATCCCTCTCGCAACCTGCCGTTCCACCTATTTTGGTGCCATCTGCAAAACTGGCTGCAGTACATTCACTTCCTTTCTCCAAGTCATTAATATATATTGTAAACAGTTGCAATACCCCACTGGTTACACAGCTGAAAATGTGTTGCTGGTTAAAGCACAGCTGGTTAGGCAGCATCCAAGGAACAGGAAATTCGACATTTCGGGCATAAGCCCTTCATCAGGAATCGGGATGTTTCCTGATGAAGGGCTTATGCCTGAAACGTCGAATTTCCTGTTCCTTGGATGCTGCCTAACCTGCTGTGCTTTAACCAGCAACACATTTTCAGCTGTGATCTCCAGCATCTGCAGACCTCATTTTTTACCCACTGGTTACACACACAACCTGAAACAGAACCTCTTATCCCCCCACTCTGTTTCCAAACATTGTGTGATTATTTCCTTAACAATTGATATTAACACTTTTCCATCAACAGGTGCTAGGCTAATCAACCTATGATTATTCATTTTGTTGTCTCCTTCCCTTTTTAAATATGGGTGCCACATTAGCAGTTTTCCAATCATCTTACAGAATCCAATGATTTTTGGAAAATTACAACCAATGCATTCACTGTCTCTATAGTGACCTCTTTTAGGATCCCAGGATGCAATCCATCAATACCAGTGGACTGACCTACCTTTAGTCCATTGGTTTGTCTAATATTACTTCCTTAGTGAAGCTGGCGGAATTTGATTCCTACCCTGAATTCTTTGGTATTAATGGGATGTTCAAAGTATCTTACACCATAAAGACTGATGTAAAACAACTCTTTAATTCCCCTGTTATGTCATGGGCTTATGTTTCATTTTGACCTCTCTATTTTTTCTTACATATTTAGTGAAGATTTTATTGTTAGTTTTTATATTCTTTGCCAGCTTGCTGTTGTGGTTTATTTTCTCCTGCTTCATTTTCTATTTAGTTCTCCTTTTGCTGGGTTATGACTGTATCCCAATCTTTGAGGCTGTCATTGACTTTGGCTTCCTTATAAACTGTTTCTTTCAACTTAATTATTGGATTAACCTCCTTGGTTATCTATGTTTCATTTATACATCTCTTCGAATCTTCCCTCATTACTGGGATTTTGTTTTGTTGAGAGCCATGAATTACCTCTGTAAATGTCTGCCATCACTTGCTTACTGTCATTCCTGCTGATCTATGTGCTTTGTTCACTTTAGCTAACTCTATTCTTACTTCATTATAATTCCATTTAATTAAGTTAAACATGGGTGTTACCAACTCAAGTTTCTCACTCTCAAACTGAATATTAAATCTATCATGCAATGATCACTACTTCTTAGGGGATGATTTACTCTGAGATCATTTATTAAACCTGCTTCATTACCCATTACCAGATCCAAGATAACCTACTCACTAGTTGGTTCTGTGACATATTTCACTAGGAAATTGTCCTTAATGCTCTCTTTGAAATTGTTGTCGTACTTATCCTTTCCATTTTGACTAACACAATCAACATGAAGATTAAAGTCCATAATTATTAGGCAAAAGTGAGGACTTCTGGAGATTAGAGTTGAGAGTGTATTGCTGAAAAAGCACAGCATGTCAGGCTGTATCTGAGGAGCAGGAGAGTTGATCAGGAAGGGCTTTTGCCTGAAACGTTGACTCCCCTGCTCCTCGGATGCTGCCTGACCTGCTGTGCTTTTCCAGCACCACATTCTCCACTCATAATTATTGCACTATTCTTTTCATATACTTCTATGATATGTTGATGTATAGCTTTTCCTACAGAATGGCTATTGTTTGAGGGCCTGTACATGACTTCTATCAAAGTCTTCTTACCCTTCTGTTTTTTACCTCCATCCAAATAGTCTGTGCATCATCCAAACCTAGATCATGTCTTACAGCTGTCCTCATTTCATTTCTTATTAACAGTGCTTTTCCATGCCTCGTGTGTCTGAATGGTCAAATATCCCAGTCATTGATCTCTTTGGAACCATGTTTCTGTCATGGTTTTGAGATCATATTTATTTGCCTCACTTTGCACCGTGAGTTTGTCTACCCATTCCGAATGCTTCGTGCATGAAGATACAAAGCCTTTAAGTTTGTTCTATTGTCAAGTTTCTCAACTCTTTTATTGTTCCTTGGTACAATATGACATTCACACATTCTATCCCTTCCTTTAATTTTCTGGTAACAATCAACCCCATCACTAACCTGCAATCTTACCTTCTCATTAGCCCATGATTTTATCATTTTCCATGCAACTGAATGGAAAATTCAGTTTAAGGTCCTATCCACAGCCTTAGTTTCTAGATTTTCTAGAGTGTGGAAACAGGCCCTTTGGCCCAACCAATCCACACAGACCCTCTGAAGAGTAACCCACCCAGACCCATTTCCCTCTCACTAATGCACCTAACACTATGGGCAATTTAACATGGCCAATACACCTGACCTTCACATCTTTGGACTGTGGGAGGAAACTGGAGCACCCAGAGGAAACCCACGCAGACACGGGGAAAATGTGCAAACATCCACACAGACAGTCATCTAAGGCTGGAATTGAACCTGGGACCCTGGTGCTGTGAGGCAGCAGTGCTAACCACTGAGCCACCGTGCCGCCCCTTCTGTGATTTGCAAGGACTCTGGTCCCTGCATGATTCAGGTGGGGCTCATCCCATCAGAGCAGCTCCCTCCTTTGACACTACTGTTGCTAGTGTCTCATGAACTCGAACCTGTTTCTCCTACACCAATCTTTGCACCATGTGTTTACCTCTTTAATATTGGTGACACTGTGCCAAATAGCTCATGGCTCAGGTGGTAATCCAGTAATTATTTTTTTTTGGTTCTTCTTTCTAATTTAGCCCCACATACTCCTTCAGCAGAACCATTTCCCTCTTTCTATCGATATCATTGGTGTGTACGTGGATCATAACTACAGGATTTTCCCTTCCACCTTCAAGTTCCTCTACAGGCCAGATGAGATATCCCGAATCCAGGCACCAGGCAGGCAGGGCGGCCATTAAGGCTCTTGATCCTGGCCATAGAGAACAGTGTCTATTTTCCTGTGTAATGTAACATATCTGAACAATGTGGAATTAAACATATATTTACACATGCCTTATAAATACTGGGATTTGGCATCGATGGCCTCTTTCTGCCCTTATAATTCTTGAATTTTTTTTCATCACAATGCTTAGGTGCTGCCTCGACATCCACAGCTGATGTTGAGGGCAGCTTGCTGTCTGCTATACCACGTGGTCTGAGATGGCCTGGTAATCATTCTCTCATGGATCAAAGGCGAGAGCCCTGCAGCCAACTGAGTGCCTTCTGCACAGATGTGTATGGATCCTGCTTGTCCAACCTACTGGATTTAATGGCAGAGGGAAGGTGCACCAGCAGGGCATCCCTGGAATTTCCTGGGATGGAACTTTTGGGCCATTGTTCATCCTTCCAGTTGATGCATGATGGCACCTCCCTGACTCCAGAAGGTGAAAGGGAACCTGAAGGGAGGTCAAGGTGTTTCATAGAGACGTACAAGATAACACATGGCTTGGAAAGGGTGGACTCTAGGAAATTGTTTCCATTAGGCGAGGAGACTAGGACCCGTGGACACAGCCTTACAATTAGAGGGGGTCAATTCAGAACAGAAATGCGGAGACATTTCTTCAGCCAGAGGGTGGTGGGCCTGTGGAATTCATTGCCACGGAGTGCAGTGGAGGCCGGGATGCTAAATGTCTTCAAGGCAGAGATTGATAGATTCTTGTTGTCTCGAGGAATTAAGGGCTATGGGGAGAATGCTGGTAAGTGGAATTGAAATGCCCATCAGCCATGATTGAATGGCGGGGTGGACTCGATGGGCGGAATGGCCTTACTTCCACTCCTATGTCTTATGGTCTTATGGTTTATATTCTCTTGGGAGAAAGTGAGGACTGCAGATGCTGGAGATCAGAACTAAAAATGTGTTGCTGGAAGAACACAGCAGGTCAGGCAGCATCCAAGGAGCAGGAGAAGGGCTCATGCCTGAAACGTCGATTCTCTTGCTCCTTGGATGCTGCCTGACCCGCTGCGCTTTTCAAGCAACACATTTTCAGCTTTCATATTCTCTTGCCAAGCTATTATTGCACTGTACTCATACTGAAGACAATAAAGTGTAGAGCCAGCAGTTGTAGCTTGCTTCTAGAACACAGAGAAAGGGAATGCTTTAGTTGCAATGCAGGGGTGACTAGTAAATCATTCTTTACTGTGAACTTCAAATCTTAATAGTGATTGAACCCAGGCTACTCCATACATATATCTTGGCGCAGTGCCTCACACAAAGAGCTCAACTGACCTTCACATCGTCTCCTACCAATTCCCCTAGACAAGGGTTGAATAGATTTTTAATCCCTGTCTGATGTATTCTTGAAAGGAAAGACTTGTATCTCCCCAGACTGCTGTGTCTTCTTCAATCATATTCACTGAGGTAACTCCTAGGAGATTACTGTTCAGTTTGTAGTGAGTTTTTTCTTTCTAAGTCCATTCCTTTAAAAAATCCTTGATACTTCATCAAGTTTGACATTCTACAGTCTGTCTTTTTCCAGGCAGCCATTGAATTTACATTTGCGGTTATGTTTTGAATTAGGTCTCTTTGAAAAAAGATGTTGCAATTTAAAGATCAATATGTCCATGAGGATTTTGGGTTCCTGACATAATTAAGCTTTCATTGAAGATCGTACAAACCATCTGGTTCACTAATATCCTTTAGGAATGTAGTGGCAGGAATACACCATTCAGCCCATCAAGCCTGCTCCACCATTTAATTCAATCATTGTGACTGAACACTTCAATTCCTCTTACCAACAACATGCTCATCACTTTTTATGCCATAGTTAATCAGAAGTAAAGAGTGACCAATCCCGAGGACATGATTTCTCGGATGTTAAAGGAAGTGGGGGAGCACATTGTAGATGCCCTAACCATAATTGTTTCGAATTCCCCATGAGTGGGGAACTCTCCTTTGGATTGGAAAATTGTATATGTCACTCTGTTTTTTCAGAAGGGTGAAAGAGGAAGACCAGGGAACCCCAGCCTGGTGAGAGAAAAGATAGGCCTGGTGCGAGAAGAACTGGGCTAAGTGTTGAAGAGGATGGGCCTGGTGCTGGAGAGGATGGTCCTAGTGCTGGAGAGGACAGGCTTGGTGTTGGAGTGAATGGGCCTGGTGCTGGAGAGGATGGGCCTAGTGTTGGGGAGGATGGGCTTGGTGCTGGAGAGGATGGGCCTGGTGCTGAAGAGGATGGACATGGTGTGAGAAAGGTTGGGCCTGGTGCGAGAAAGTATGGACCTGGTGCTGGAGAGGATGGGCCTGGTGTGGGAAAAGATGGACCAAGTGCTGGATAGGATGGGCCTGGTGCTGGAGAGGATGGGCCTGGTGTAGTAAAGGATGAGTCTGGTGTGAGAAAGTATGGGCCTGTTGCTGAATAGGATGGGCCTGTTAGCGTAGCATCTCTGTTTTTGTAAGTTAGCCAACCCTTAATTCATGCCAGTATATTACCCCCTATCCCACGTTCTCTAATTTTGTTAAGCAACCTTCTGTCAGGGACATTATCAAAAGCCTCTTGAAAATTCAAATATGCTATATTAATTTACACTTTTATTAATTTTCTTCCTTCTTTAGGGAAAATAAATTGCCATTATTACTCAGACTTGACTTTATGTGATGCCAGACCCACAGCAATTTAGTTGAGTCTTAACTGCCCTCTGAATCTTTGTGATTTGCTCAGGGATAACCGGTATGATATGAGATGAGTTCTTCCCTGCATGTTAGCCCATGTAACATATGCCATGAGTTCTTGTTTAGACAGACGCCCTGCAGTTTATTAACAATGCGACAGGAAATCCCCGGGTTACAAACCAGATCCGTTTTTAAGTCTGTTCTTAAGTCCAGTTTGTATGTAAGCCAGAACAGTTATGTACGGTTCACATCTAGTGCTAATTAGTCAAATACTTGCCTTAGTGTATAGTATATACTTTACCGAAGACATCTTAATGTAATAATACAGTAATAATAATAAATGTAACTACAGTACAGTATTTATAAATGAGAAAGAGAGAATGTGTGTATAGGTATAAAAAGCATTAAAGAACCATTTCTTAAACTGTTTAGATAGAATCAAATCCAGAAGGGGTCTTAATTAATAATAAAGATGACTTTATTAATTGGATGATTGGCCTAGTGTTGGAGAGGATGGGCCTGGTGAGAGAAAAGATCGGCCTGGTGCGAGAAGAACTGGGCCAAGTGCTGAAGAGGATGGGCCTGGTTCTGGAGAGGATGGACCTAGTGCTGGAGAGGACAGGTATGGTGTTGGTGTGAATGGACCTGGTGCTGGAGAGGATGGGCCTGGTGTGAGAAAAGATGGGCCTGGTGCCGGAGAGGATGGGCCTGGTGTTGGGGAGGATGGGCCTGGTGCTGGAGAGGATAGGTCTGGTGTGGTAAAGGATGGGCCAGGTGCAAAAAAGTATGGGCCTGGTGCTGAAGAGGATGGGCCTGTTGTTGTAGAGGATGGACATGATGTTGGAGAGGATGGGCCTGGTGCAGTAAAGTATGGGCATGATGATGGAAAGGATGGGCCTGGTGCTGGAGAGGATGGGCCTGGTGCTGTAGAAGATGGGCCTGGTGTTTGAGAGAATGGGCCTGGTGCTGGAGAGGATGGGCCTCATGCTGGAGAGGATAGGCATAGTGCTGGAGAGGATGGGCCTGATATTGTAGAGGATGGGCCTGGTGTTGTAGACGATGGACCTGGTGCTGGAGAGGATGGGCCTGTTGTTGTAGAGGATGGACATAGTGTTGGAGAGGATGGGCCTGGTGCTGGAGAGGATGAGCCTGGTGTTTGAGAGAATGGGCCTGGTGCTGAAGAGGATGGGCCTCATGCTGGAGAGGATGGTCCTGATGCTGGAGAGGATGGGCATGGTACTGGAGAGAATGGTCCTGGTGTTGGAAAGGATGGGCCTGCTGCTGGAGAGGATAGGCATAGTGCTGGAGAGGATGGGCCTGGTATTGTAGAGGATGGGTCTGGTGTTGTAGACGATGGACCTGGTGCTAGAGAGGATGGGCCTGTTGTTGGAGAGGAATTGCCTGGTGTTGGAGACGACGGGCCTGGTGTTGGAGGATGGGCCTGGTGTGGAGAGGATGGGCCTGGTGTGATAAAGGATGGCCTAGTATTGGAGAGGATGGGCCTAGTGTTGGAGAGGATGGACCTCGTGCTGGAGAGTCAAGGATCGATACTGCTACTGGAGAGTCAGGGTCTGATTCTGCTGCTGGAGAGTGTGGGTTTACTTCTGAAGTCAATTTCTTAAAGTAAACATCAAGGGTAGGTTGAACAGAGCTTTTCTTTTTCTCATTATAAATGGCCTTGTGGCAGCTGAGGCCATTGGTAACTATCCAGTAAACTTTGGTGAACCTCTCTGCATTAGGATCTTGCTCCTCTAACTTTGCCATCCCTATTTCAATGAAACAAAAGGCTTCAGCTAACTCCTTCATCAAAGTCTTCTTGGGTACTGGGGTTTCTAGGTCTTTGCCTTCTTCCTCAGATGCTATCATCTGCTGCTCCAGCTCCATAAGGTACTCATTGGTTAGTTCTTTGGCAGAAAATTCAAGCAAGTCTAAGACATCACTTTCATTGATATCTAACTGCAGTTGATTATTTCCAACATCAAGCACAGCTTGCCTGGCTTCAGCAATGTCCTTAGCTGTAAACTCTTTAAAATCATCTGTGAACTGGGGGCACAATTAGCACGACAGCACAGCGTTGTTGTATCTTGGGCCGACAAACCACTGAAAGTGCAGAGTTTTGAGCATCATGCAAAGTAGTCCACGCATTCATTAGTACGAACCATTGTATGTAACTTGATATTTTTAAAATAATAGGTTTTACGGAGGTCGGTTTATAAGTATGGATGCTTGTAAGTCGGGCATTCGTAACCTGGGGAAATCCTGTACTTAAATACACTGATATGATGCCTCAGACTTACATGTGATCTGGTTTTGATACTTACAGATATTGCTATCACATTATGGAAAGTAATAAATGCCGCCCTTGTCAGTAATCTCATGAACAAATGAGGAGAATATAGAACTGGAAGGCAGATTCCACTGAGAAGGCAGCCTTCCTTTGTTACACACACTGTCATGATCTTCCCCTGTCAGCTATGAGGCCTCCTCAGTCAGAATGAGGTGTCTGAGATCAGGCACCCTTCCTCCAGTTTTGTCTTATTCACACTGATGGTGAGTTATTTTCTTTTGTAGACAAATAGAAGGATTGGATGTTACCTAAGTGGTCCGTAATTGGTAACTGAGCACCCATGCCTATGTTATGTATTCCCCTGTGCTCTAGACTGTGGTCCACACACAAATACTGTCCTGCAGTTGCAGAGCGTGACTTGGCTCTCATGTCCAGCCAACCTTTCCCATCTCATACTGAGGTCCTACATCCTAGCTCCTGTCTGACATGCCTCTGTATTACTTGCTGCCCTCATGAAAGAGAGAGAATGTGGGATAACTGCCTTCATGAGAGCCAGTTTTTAGGGAAAATTAACTATACCCTTGCAGTGCACAACAGATTGTTCATTCTTTTCCAGCTCTGTACCCAGTTTCTACTGCCTTGCACTGTTATGCCTGAGAAACTGGACCTCCTGCCTTTCACACACCCAAAAAGTGTGGTGTCATTAAACTGTGGAGCCACTCTCTGATGTGGTCCGTTATAACCCCCCATTGATTTGCGGAGGGTGCAGCTCACAAGAGGTGAGAGAATACAATGTTGGGGAGAGGTGAAAAGAAATTATCAGTCGGTGAAAGTAAGCAAGGGGGTGAGCAATTGAATGGAAAGTATCAGCAGATAGGTAACAGGCTAGTGGTATTATTGCTAGACTGTTAATCCAGTGACCCAAGTAATCTTCTGGGGACCTGGGTTCAAAGCCCGTCATGGTAGACGGTGGAATTCAAATTCAGTGATGATTTGGGAATAAGAGTTTAATGATGACCATAAAACCATTGACAATTGGCTGGAAAAACCTATCTGGCTCAGTAATGTCCTTGAGGGAAGGAAATCTGCCAGCCAGACCTGGTCTGGCCTACATGTGATTCCAGACTCACAGCAAGGTGGTTGACTCTTAAGTGCCCTCTGGGTGATTAGTGTTGGGCAATAAATGCTGGTCCACCCAGTCATGCCCACATCTCATGAATGAATTAAGTCAAAAAGATGCAGAACCAAACATGACAGATGCTAGACAACAGGTGCTGTTGTATTTAATGCTGCGACTATGCAGTTGAAACAAAAGTGGTGTTCACTACCATCAGGTAGTGGTAAGAATGTGAAAGTTACAACATAGGGAATGGATATAGTGAATAGTTTTGATGTGTAGAAGGATAAGGTAGACCAGCATTTGGGGCAGAAGAATGTAAACAGTTACAATGATGGAGTCAGATCAAGAAAAGATGAGATGTAGCTTGAATACAGCATTAATGCCACCAAGGGCTGCTATAGATTCATAGAATTCCAACAGTCTGGAAGCAAGCCATTCAACTTACTGAGTCCACATGACCTTCTGAAGGGCATCCCACCTAGATCAACACCCACCCCCTCCAACCCTATGACCCAGCATTTCCTGTAGCTAATCCACCTAGCTTGCACATCCCTGGACACTATGGACAATTTAACATGGCCTATCCATGTAACCAGCACGTCTTTGGACTGTGGGAGGAAACCGAAGCACCTGAAAGAAACCCATACAAACACAGGGAGAACATGCAAACTCGACATAGACAGTCGCTCAAGGTTGGAATCAAACCTGGGTCCCTGGTGCTGTGAGGCAGCAGTGCCAACCAGCTTGTTTAGACAAAATGACTAGTTTTAGGTCTCATATCCTACGTAAGTCTTGGAGTGTAAATAACAAACTTCTGACTCTGAGGTTTTGAAACTTTCAAAATAGCAGAGGATTCTGGGTATGGAAGGTCAAACCCAATTTTGACTATCTCATCTACCCTGCTGGGGGAAAAGGAATGGGTCTGAGTCATACAAACAATTTCCAAACTTAGCAAGACCATTTGAACTCAATGTTGAGTTCAGATTGACTCCATTTTCACTGCAGTAAGGGCCTTAATACACTCTGTAGAATTCACAATGTTTTAGTGTAATATCAAATAGTACATCAAGATGGCAGCAGAGTAGGTGGACTGAGCCCAGGTCTCATGCACACCCATGGGCTTTCTTTTTCTTTCTTCTTTTTCTCTTATTTTTTCCCTTTGTTGTCTTTTCTCTTAAAGAGTAGCAGAGAAGGAGGAAGCCTCTGGCGGTGGTGGCAACGCCACCAGGACAAGCCGAACACAGCTCCACTGCCATCTAGGGTATCCCGGTGAGCAAGGAGCAGGTCCCAGACTGACTTCCCCCAGCCTGAACCCATGGCTAGGCCTGGTGAACTGAAGGAGAAGAAGTGCCAGTCTTAGCACAAACATGGCGGTCTTGTTCTGGCATGGCGGTCTTGCCTCAGCACAGTACTGTCAGTTCTTCTATAACGTGATGGATGCTTCTTATGTAACCTCGCATTGTAGAAAAATTGCACTTTAGAAACTGCACTTAAAGTATTGGTGGTGTAATTGTGTTACAGCCAACACACACATGAAAAGTTCACACCGTAGATACAGCATCTCTAATTCGTCAGTGGCATTACAGTGAACTCATGTTGAGGGTTATAGCAGAATGATCTGTAGTCTCATTCCGGTGTGGTGGTTTCGTTCCCTGTGTGGAGGCCTTCTTCATTTTCACTTTCCAGGAATTCCTGGGCCTGGCAGGCGGTCTCCCCCAGGAATGGCAGTCTCGGCTCGGCTTTATTGGCAGAGGTTTCCGGCCCAATATTCCAGTGACTCGGCCTGGCAATCTTGTCCCAGAATGGTGGTCGTGTCCTGGAATGGCAGTCTCATTCTGGCTGCATCCTCAGGGTAATCCATCATTCCTTAATCAGCTTTCCCAAGCTGTAATGAACTTTGCCTTAACTTTACATTTTTCTTATTATTCCGTATGATTTCCGTCAATGATGTAGGCACTGTGGTGGGGCACCTAATAAAAGTTGTCACTGCATTTTTCATATAAACCTAAGCGTGACAATAAATTGCTATTTTATTCAATTCTAAATGCTCAAAGAATAGAAAAAGTGTGTGCACTGTCAAGCTGTGAATTTATTTAAACCCCCAGCTTTTCAAAATTTGATAAAGCAATGCTTCTTATGTCAGTCAGAGGTGAATAAAGTTCTGTTCTAGCAGCTACTATTTTTTGACATTACCCTAAGGACCATCAATATGACATAATTAATGCTTAGTTGCTTTCAACAAGCTATGATTATCTCAACAGAGGGCAGTCCTAATTTCACAATTTAAGTGACAGTTCAATTGTATTATTAAAGGATTAATAATCTTTGATGCGTGATTATGAAAGCAACTCTATTCGTTTTATAAATGATTTAGTACATGAACAGGTATCCAGAGTGGGTACAGGGTGAAGGTGTAGGAACCTGAGGGATACAGATATGACCAAACATCTAGAATGAAGCCCCAGGGAACAAAGATAGGTATATTAACTATCCTGCTTCAACAAAGCTGTGACTATATCTGTTGCCCAGCTGAGGCTAATTGGCCTAAGTCTATCCCAACCCCTCAATCCACAAAGAATGATAATCCAGCCATTTAGGAGGAGCAGTGAGCTGGGAAATTTCCTGGCTTACACTACTCCCCCCTCCTGCCCCCCCACCTCCCCCCTCCAGGAATGAAAATCCAAACTAGAAACTATTTCATTCTCTACTACAGTGGATCATGTATTTCACACATTTACTTATTGCTAATCTTCTATTATTCTCCATTTTTATTAACAATCCCCTTTCCAGGAATGGTTCCAAGAATGAGAATGAGATTTAGAATTAGAATTGGAATTAGGATTTTATTAGAATCAGGTATTTATTGTCACATGTACTCAAGTGCAGGAATACTGGAATATACTGAAAAGCTTACAAAGTCGCCAATCTCCGGTGCCATTTTAGACTCAAAAAACAGAATTAATAAAACCAAAAACAGAATTAACAAAAACTACAGATATGATGAGTGATTGAAAAAGTTAGAATTGTTCTCTGTGGAGAGATGAAAACTGAGAGGAGACATGATAAAGAGTTTCAAAATTGTGAATGGGTTGCAAAGAATAGAGCGGGAGACATGGTTCCCAATATAAAAAATGAGAGAGGAAAGATTTAAAGTGATGTGCAAATGAAGCAAGGAGACATGGCAGAAACATTTTCACATGGGCAAGTAGTTGGGATTTGGACAGCCCAGAATTTGGCGGAGGCAGATTCAACTGAGAGTTTCAAGAGAGCATGATATGATTATTTGGATAGAAAAGATTTGCAGGATGATGGGAAAAGGCAGGAGATTGGCACTAGGTGATAGAATGTTATCACAACGGAGGTGTCTCATGAGATAATAGAATAGTGAAGGAATGATAGGCTGAATAATCTTCTGCACTACAACAATTCTGTGGTACCCAGCACTTCACAGTTTTCTTGTGCTTATTCGTGAACTGTGATTCATCAAGAGACCTCCTTCCTAACAGTCGTACCAGGTCTTGTGAATAGTTTGACTCTGCTGATTGTTGTTTGCAGTGCACCTTTGGAAGGAGTTAGCTGTTCTGAGCAACTATTGTTTGGTCTGGATTGGAACTGCTTCACTTCATTCCTGGAGAATCATAGAGTCACAGAGAGGTGCAGCACGGAAACAGACCCTTCGGTCCAACCTGTCCATGCCAACCAGATATCCCAACCCAATCTAGTCCCACCTGCCAGCACTCGGCCCATATCCCTCCAAACCCTTCCTATTCATATAGCCATCCAAATGCTTCTTAAATGTTGCAATTGTACCAGCCTCCACTACTTCCTCTGGCAGCTCATTCCATACCCATACCAACCTCTGTTGAAATAGTTGCCCCTTAGGTCTCTTTTACACCTTTCTCCTCTCACCCTAAACCTATGCCCTCTAGTTCTGGACTCCCTGACCCCAGGGAAAAGACTTTGCCTATTTACTCTATCCATGCCCCTCATCATTTTATAAACCTCTATAAGGTCACCCCTCAGCCTCTGAATCTCCAGGGAAAACAGCCCCAGCCTGTTCAGCCTCTCCCTATAGCTCCAACCCTGGCAACATCCTTGTAAATCTTTTCTGATCCCTTTCAAGTTGAGAAAAGAAATATAATATAGTTACAAGAGTGTAAAAGTACAACAAAACAACATGAATAAGATGATCGGATTTCATTCAGTGTTGAATTCAGGTCCAAGATGACTTAGTTTTGAAGAAGACATTGATCATGCAGATCAGTTCTGTCATCTTGCATTAATAAGGTCTTAGTTTTTCCATTTATGGTGATGGTCAAGGGCAATGATTTTCCCTTAATGTCCCTATATATACTCAGCATTTGAGATCTCTACAACCTGTAGAGCTTCCAATCCCCTCCCATGCATTTTGTGCCATCTATTTCTTTCATTAGTGCACAACAGATTTATGCACAATGACAGTAACACAAGTTGTGCGCATATCCAGTGAATGCGGTACATTTGAAGAGGTGACTGTCAGTAGTCCTGACTGGAATTTGAAGGCATGTGCTTAGAACAGGAGTTGCAGTCTGAGGTTGGATCAAATTGCATAAGGATTGGAATAAATGGCACTACTGGGTGGGTGGATGAATGGATGGATGAATGGATGGATGGATGGATAGATGGGGAATTGAAGCTGTTGACAAGGAGAATGAGGAGGCTGGATGAGACACTATAGGTTATAAGTAAAAAATGCACATTTGTTTATATTTCCCAACCAGATTAAGGCATGAAAATGTTATCTGCATTCATGTCTTCAGGATCATGCCTCTGATGCTGGTCTGTTGGACCACTTTACTGACTTAGTTGAAGTAGCTGATTTCTTTCTCATTGCTGTGTACAGTAGAATACTCACCTCACTCCTCAATGCTGAACAAGCCAGGAAGTTGGCACCACTGAATATAGGTATGGCCTTAAACTAATCTCTTGACTCCAGACATCCTCTGACATTGCATCTGTGAAGTGGTCTTTTAAATTTGAAATGACTGTTGGCACTGAGTTGGTGAATTATATTAATTCCTTGTCTATTCCTTGAAAAGAAATTCTTCAATTTAAGCAAAGCAATGATATGGACCATATATAGGTTTTGCAATGTATCTGGTTTACAATCAGAAACAATTCTGCCGGGTTTCTTGAGTCAAAAAAAAATAGTTTGTTTATTTAAAAATTCCTCAAATATGTAATAATTACTGACAAGAAAAGGCTTAGACTGTGCAATCTAAATTTGACTTCTCAAAATAAATGGGATGTAAATATGGGTTAGAGACAAACTACAGTCAAACATCCCACAGAACACATCAAACAGCAATTGTAGTGAAGACAGGGCTAGAGCTTTTTCAGGGCATGGCTTTACCAAGTCTCATTTAAACTTCAATTATTCGCTTTTGACAATCTAGCCTTGAAATCCATCAAGAGTTATTCTGTTATGATTTGCCCCACCAACTGCTCATGTTCTGTTATTTTAACTTCCTTTCCAGGGTTTATGCTCAATTAGAATCTGTAAAATGAACTTCAGTACTTGTTCATAGACACAACTTCAGATTTTCACAAACAACAAGCTTCACCGAGCCTCTATTGCACCAGGTTTGTTTTCTAATCTGGCTCAGTCGCTCCAAGTAATGACTTTGTAGGCTTTTAACCTCATTTTCTGCTGCACTGAGTTATTAGAGACTCACAAGTCTTCTTCTTAACACTTAGCTGCTTGTTGACTCCTAGAATATCTTTCTGAGTTCGGACTACCCAGAGATAGCCAAATGCTCATGACTTCTAATCGTGTCCCAAATATATATAACCAGAGTAGTTCAGCTTCTTTCTCAGCTGTCCAGCTAAACTACATGGAGTCTGTTTCAGTTTCTGTCTTCTAATTCCAATTGGCTGTGACCCTGGAATCATACTTCAGTGATCCTAGAACTGTTTGGAGCGACCCTTGAAATGCCTCTATTGCTAAGTAGAACCAGCAGTGGGACTGTAATATAGCAATTCCTCTTGGAGCTGCCTGTTCCCTGAACATAATAAATTCCGCAGATTTCTGTATTGCAGAACTTAAAATACTCATAGGGAAAAAGGAATTCATCACATTACTTCACCTGCATCATTGTCACTCATGCAGTGAAGTCACAAAACCTGGAAGCAAAATGATAATGAGGTCTCCTGGTGATATCATGATATTCTCTGTTAAGTTGCCTTTGATCTGTTGGTTGATTTACAAATAATGTCTTGCAAATGTTTTACAATACCATGCTCTGCAAAATAAATTCTTACCATACAAATTGGATAGAAATATTTACTGCATTTGTCTAAACCTCTTCTCTCCATTGTTTTAATGGAACCATTAACCAAGTTATTTCAAATGAATTTCATAAAATTACAGAAATACTGTTATAAATAAATGCACTAGTTTCTCTCTTGAAGGAGAAAGTGAGGACTGCAGATGCTGGAGATCAGAACCGAAGAGTGTGGTGCTAGAAAAGCACAGCCAGTCAGGCAGCATCCAAGGAGCAGTAGAGTTGACGTTTCAGGCATAAACTCTTCATCAGGAATGAAACTTGTGGGCCAAGGGGACTGAGAGATAAATAGGAGGGGGTGGGGTGGGGCTGAGTGGAAGGTAACTGGGAAGGTAATGGGTAGATGATGGTGGGGGTGAAAATAATATGTTGCAGAGGAGGGTGAGGCAGATAGGTGGGAAGGAAGATGAGCAGATAGGACCATATAAGAGTTTCCTCAGTTACCCCTCCCCCAACCTTTTCCCAGTCCCAGCCTCCCAACTCAGCACTGCCCTTTTGAATGGTCCTACCTGCCCATCTTCCTTCCCACCTACCCGCTCCACCATCCTTCCTGACCTACCACTTTCATCCCCACCTTCATCTACCTATTGCGTTCCCAGCTACCTTCTCCACAATCCCAACACCCCCTCCCATTTATTGGTCAGCCCACAAGCCTCATTCTTATGAAGGGCTAATGCCTGAAACATCAACTCTCCCGCTGCTCTGATGCTGCCTGACCGGCTGTGCTTTTCCAGCACCACACTCTTCGACTACTTTGACTCTTGTATCTCAAGGCATAACTTCAAAACTGTTTGAATTTGTTTTTGCAAGTATATTTTTGCAATTAGAAACAAATCAATGTGTATAAAGTTATGATTACTTGACCAATTTTACAATTTTTGGACTTTAAAATTGACCATAAACTGGAGGACAATTTAATTTGTAATTTCCCTATAAATTACCTTTCTTAGTTAGCTTGTGTTTTTAACAATTTTGTCCAATACCATAATAAAAATGTAAAGAAATATTCAGCTGTGCCATGATCGACAAACATAGCAAAAAGCTTTACATTCATATTTAGAATATCTAACAATATAAATTTGTATTCCAATATTCCAAAAAATGAAATGTTAAACTATATAAAATATTACTAAGCTTTGTGTGTAAGACTGTTCAAACATCTAACATTCACAGGGTTCAGGTAACTTTACAAATCACTCAGACAATTCTCCCACTGGTTATAGCGTCATCCAAGACTCCACAATATTACAGGCATGTAATATAATCCTAAGCGCTCTTTTGCCTTTGTTTAGTTTTCTGACATGTGAGTACATTGTAAATGCAAAGGCAATAATTTCTTGCAAAATCCAATTACCCTTAGATTTAACTGTCTACAGTGGCACAGTGGCTAGCACTGCTGCGTCACAACTCCAGAGACCCGGGTTCAATTCCTGCCTCAAGCAACTGTCTGTGTGGAGTTTGCACGTTCTCCCTGTGTCTGCGTGGGTTTCCTCCGGGTGCTCCACTTTCCTCCCACAGTCCAAAAATGTGCAGGTTAAGTGAATTGGCCATGCTAAATTGCCTGTAGTGTTAGGTGAAGGGGTAAATGTAGGGGATGAGTCTGGGTGAGTTGCTCTTCGGAGGGTCAATGTGGGTTTGTTGGGCCAAAGGGCCTGTTTCCACACTGTAAGTAATCTAATTTAATCCAAAACCCTCTTGGTATGTGCTGTGTGGTGAACGTTTTCTGAATTCATGTGCCATGATTCTATTAATTTGAAGTACAACGAAAAATAGCAATAAGTTAACTGTTTTAACACCAGCAACAGTGATTACCTCTCCACCCAGAAATGTATTTGTTTTGCTTGCCCATAAAAATGTAAATTATGAGCTGCCCATGAGCTGCAATGAAGTAATAATATTGAAGGAATACTCCCAGTGGGAAAAACTCTTACTGTGCACCTATTGTACTGAAATCTTAAATCCTCTTATGAAAACGTGTGTTACATTTCACCCACTTGGAAATTGCATACCATCTTTAGCTCAACTTCCACGTCATTTATTGAGAATACAACATCAATTGAGAAACTAACTTTAGCATCTAAATGTATTTCCGATATATGATTGTAATTTTTCATTGGTGGGACTGACATATGGCAATCATGATTTCTCTCTTTCACTCCTCAGCAACACAGTAAAATTGAGCAAATGAACAAGCATCATATATGTGTACACTGGACAAGAAATAGGAATCTTTTGGATTCCAGGTTATTACATTACTGCTACAGTATCAAAGAATGATAATTGAACAGAAAGAGGGCATTCCAGGGCAACTCAATGTCTCCCATTTTTCTGCATTTTCCCTGTAGCCATAAAATATTTTCTCTTCAGATTGTCAACCATCCCGTTCTCTTCTAAATGCCATTGCTAAATGTACATCAGTCACATTCTCAGGCAGTGCATTCCTAAACTTAACTAATCAATGTGTGAAAAGACTTTCCTCTTGTCACCTTTAGTTTTTAGATATCCACCTTAAATCAGTGCCCTCAGGCTCTTGACCCTTTGACCAATGAAAACAGCTTATTCCTTTTGACTCTGTGCAAGCCTTTCATGAATTTGAACACCTGCACCAAATCTCTTCTCAACCTTTGCTTCTGAAGGGACAAGAGTCTAGCCTGTGTGCTAGGTGCCCTGCCCTTGTTCGCAAAGTATTCCTCTTGCAGTCTTTGAATGCTAGCTGCCATGTGCCCAGCAATGCCAGTTTACACTTCCTAAGTGGCCTGCAGCTGGTTTGGAGATATGTTATTTTGGCAAATACAGTATGTCAATGTCCAAAGAATGGGGGGGTGCATATGGCTGTTGCCTATGAGTCATGCTCCGAGATGCTATTTGGTGCTGAACAACATGGAGGCTGGACACAGCGAGTGGTGAGTTGAAGTTGCCAGTTACCTGCTGTGATTTCATAAGACCATAAGACATAGGAGTGGAGGTAAGGCCATTCGGCCCATCGAATCCACTCTGCCATTCAATCATGGCTGATGGGCATTTCAACTCCACTTACCGGCATTCTCCCCATAGCCCTTAATTCCTTCATTTCATGTTTAGGTAGCTTGATATCCGTTGGCAGCTTGCCACGAGAAACTCACCTCACCATATGGCAAGTGCATAAAAGATACACTGAGGAGCTCCCTACGTTGAGATTGGCATTGACCAACTTCTTGTCAGATTCTACCACAAATTTTGCCATAGCCCACATCACTCCGGCCACGTTTGGCCTGGCCCCACTGATGCCTCAAATTTCAGGAAAAAACAAACTCCCTTTTGTCCATATGGTGAGGCCATTGAATGTGCACTAATATGCATCACAATGTTTGGCTTCATTCAAAAAATAGATTGAAAATTTAATTCTGCTTCAGACGAGATCCTGCAGAGTCAGGCATGCTGGGATTTCAACAGCCCGACATAGTGATCTTGCAGTAGTGATGTCTTTCTCGAATCCATGAACTATGAATTAGATGGACTTTGGCTTGATTTACTCTTTCTCTTATCTATGCTTGCTCTTATTAATATAATAACTGTTGCTGTGGTATGGCAACTTAAACACTTTCCATTGTTTTCTTTTGTAAAAAAATACAAATCACAATAAATGACTATCCTTGTCTAACAAACTCCTGAGAGGCTTGGATGTCTTACAACTGGCAGTGAGTGGATTTCCTATTCTCTCCTTCCTGCAAGGCCTCTGGGTCTCAATGTCACCCTCTGAAAATCCTAATTTTCAAACTGTGCCTATGCCTGTTCTCACATCCAGCAACAACTGAAATTCCAGTTGATGTTGCCAGTGGTGTTCTGCGATTGTCTAGCAGAAATGATGTTTCTGTTTGGTGCATTGATTGTTATCATTTTTAAACCACTCTCACAAAATGGCTGAATGAATGTATAGCATCTGTCAAACTGAAGTTACAGAGCTTGACAACTTTGGAATGTTACTTTTGATTTTTTTCTGACAATGGAGACCTTTAATCTGTATAATTCTATACATATTTGTATAAGCCACAGGTCACTGGGTTAGTATCTAATTAAAGGCTTTCCCAAATAAGTCTCAACTGAAGGAAGTATGATGGTTCAGTTAGAGTTACTATCTCACAGTGCCAGGCACCTGGGTTCAATTCCATTCTTGGGTGACTGTCAGTGTGGAGTTTGCATGTTCTCTCCGCATCTGGTGTTTTTTCTCCAAGTTAGATTATATTACTTACAGTATGGAAACAGGCCCTTCAGCCCAACAAGTCACACTGACCCTCCGAAGAGCAACCCACCCAGACCCATTCCTCTGCATTTACCCCTTCACCTATCACTGCGGGCAATTTAGCATGGCCAATTCACCTAATCTGCACATTTTTGACTGTGGGAGGAAACCGGAGCACCCAGAGGAAACCCACACAGACATGGGGAGAATGTGAAAACTCCAGACAGACAGTTGTTTGAGGTGGGAATTGAACCCTGGTCTCTGGCGCTGTGAGGCAGCAGTGCTAACCACTGTGCCACCGTGCTGCCGTGTTCCAGTTTTCTCCTAAAGTCCAAAGATATGCAGTTTAGGTGAATTGGCCATGTTAAATTGCCCATATTGTCCAGGGATGTGCAGGCTAGGTGGCTTAGCTATGGGAAATGTGCGGTTAGAGGGATAGGGTGGGAGTGGTGGGTATGGGTCGGTATGGGCTCAATGGGCTGAATAGAGCTGAAAATGTGTTGCTGGTTAAAGCGCAGCAGGTCAGGCAGCATCCAAGGAACAGGAAATTTGATGTTTCGGGCATAAGCCCTGATTCCTGATGAAGGGCTTATGCCCGAAACGTCGAATTTCCTGTTCCTTGGATGCTGCCTGACCTGCTATGCTTTAACCAGCAACACATTTTCAGCTCTGATCTCCAGCATCTGCAGTCCTCACTTTTTCCTCAATGGGCTGAATAACCTACTTCCACACTGTAAGAATGCTATGAGTTTTTCTATTGTTTCAGATTTTGTGTAGTTGCAATATTTTCCTATAAATATGTAAAGAAGGAACAGAAGTAGGAACATTCAGCCCTTCCAGCCTGCTCCAGCAATCACTAAGCTCATAGCTGATCTGTTTGTGCTTCAAATTCCCCATTCTCAACTACCCCTCAATGACCCTTTGCTCCTTTACCTACCAAGAAACTATCCACATTTGTCTTAAAAATATTTAATGTCCCCACCTTCACCACACTCTCAGGCAGAGAGTTCCAAAGTCATACAAACCTCCAAGAAAAAACATTCCCATCTCTGTCCTGAAAGGTCAGCTCCAATTATATTACATTGTCTCCTAGCTCACAAGGAAGCATCCTTTCCATATTCAACATGTCAAGTTCCTTCAGGATCTTACATACATAAATCAATCCTTCTAAACTTGAGTGTAAACAAGCCCAGCTTGTCCAACCTATCCTCATAAGACAATCTTTGCAGTTCAGCGATCAATGGAATAAGTGGAAATCTAGAATCAATCTTCTCTGAACAATGTCCAATTACATCCTTCTTAAACAGGGGACCCAAAACCGCACACTACTCTGGTGTTGATCTCAGACTCTGTATAACTGAAGCATAGCATCCTTAGTTTTATGTCAGTTCCCCTCATGATAAAGGATAGAACCCATTAACCTTCTTGATTACAAGATAGAGCTGCATTCTAACGTTTTGTGACTCTTGCACCAGAACACGTAAATCTTTCTGCACCTCAGAATTCTGCAATCATTCTCTGTTTAAGTAATTCTTTCTGCCAAAATGAAAACTTCATATTTTTCTATGTAATACCCCATCCACAAGAACCTTTCTATTGCCTTCTCCACCAACAAAGTTAACAGCATACGCCATGGAAAGAAATTTATCATTGTGTTGCAACATAAGATGGTATCTCAATCCCACTGGTTATTCTGTTAATTACCTTAAATAAAGATGCACCTCTATGTTATGCAGGTGAGATATGTATATTTAGAATTCATGTGTATGCATACACTTATACATATGTTCACATTGCACATTTTTTTCTAATGAATGGCACTCACTAGGGGGCTCTGTGACAGTGCGCTATATTAATTCTGTGCTACAATATCAGCAATGCAATGCAATGATGTGATAGAGGTAACATTACATTTTTAAGATAGTAGTTTGCTTGATTTTAATAAAATTTAAATCTTTAAAATGCATGTGAGAAACAATGACTGCAATAGATTCAAGTTCATCAAAAGCTTATTGTTATTGAAATCGTGCTCATAAATGGGGAACAGACACAATGCAGGACAAAGCAGATATAATATACATCAGTACATCGTAACCTTTGCTTTAACGTATAAACAACATGTTAAAGGTAATCTTTGGTATATAGTACGTCGCAAAGTTGTACCAAACTTTATGCATTTGTGTACATCAGTGCTTTCCATTGACCCCATTTTAATTTTTAAAAATAAGTGAGTGAGTAGGTAAATGGGAAGAGATCTGTTAGATTAGATGCTGAGGAGACTGGTACAAAAAACAAGGACAGAATTTAGATTATTAATGGTCGAGTGCTGGATAGCATTGTAAACAGAGGGAACTGGGGTTTAGGTACATAATTCTTTGAAGTTTGCATCACATGTAGACAGAGTGGTTAAAAAGGCATTTATCATGCTCACCTTCATTGCTCAATCCTTTGAGTTTGGAGTTGGGACGTCATGTTGAGTTTGTACAAGATGTTGATGAGGCCTGTTCTGGATTACTGTGTGCAGTTCTGGTCGCCATGTTATAGGAAGGTTGTTATTCAACTGGAGAGAGTTCAGAAAATATTTACCAGGATGTTGTCAAGAATGGAGGGTTTGTGTTATAAAGAAAGGCTGGAAAAACTGGGACCGTTTGCACTAGAGCATAGGAGGTTGAGAGGTGACCTTATAGAAGTTCATAAAATCATGAGGGGTATAGATAGGGTTAATGGTAGGTGTATTTTCCTGAGGATGGGGGATTTTGAGACCAGGGGGCATATTTTTAAGGTGAGAAAAGACAGATTTAAAAAATACATGACAGGTGAATGTTTTACACAGAAGGTGGCTTACATGTGGAATGAATTTCCTGAGGAAGTAGTGGAAGCAGGCACAGTCACAATGTTTAAAAGATACTTAGATAAATACATGAATAGGAAAGGTTTGGAGAGATATGGGCTAAGAGCAGGCTGGTGGAACTAGTTGAGTTGGGATTATGTTTGGCATGGACTGGTTGGGTCTATTTCCTTATTGTATGACCCTGTGACTCTATGACCTATGGGTGCAGATGGAGACCTGAGACAGCTGGGAGAGTTGAGATTGGCAGGGAAGACAGAGTAGGGTTCCACAGTGCCTCAGAGCTCACAGCCCCAAAACTTCAGGTCATGACTTCACTTGAGGTCCCAACCCAGCTTTGGTGACCCTGGCCCATGTGATAGTCACAGTATGTGCAAACCTTTTTATGTTTCTGAGAGATACGTTAAGATGTGATTGTAAGTGCAAATCTTTCCTTGAAAATGGGAGCAAGAGTGTGTAATTCTCATCAACTCTAAGTCATTACCAGCTTCTCCGTGGATATGTTCCATCCTCTAGAATTCTCTTTGTTACTCTCTTTATTGTGTTAGGCTCTGGAGGCTCTGTTTTTTTTTGTATCCTGGCCTTTATTTTCTGAGTATTCATCTTCTGTTCCTTTGCGCTCTGATCCTTTCTCTCTTGATGTACTCATACCTTTGCAGCAGTACAAGACTTTTTTTTAACACACATTATACCAACATAGCATGTGCAAGATTTCCACAGCATTTTAAATCTTTTCAAGTGGTGCTGTGTTGGAGTCTATCTTGGTTCAAAATTAGGATGAGATGGCTTAACTCTACTTGTTTTGTGCACTGCTGCATTCTAAAAAATGATACTGGTATCATATCAGTACCAGCACCACTGAGCTGCCAGAATACTTTCCTCCCTGATTTATACCTGCACTGATCTCCTGCACAAAACATATGCTGGTAGCTAACAGCTCAAAATCCTGTTTACAACATTGCTCTAATAAAAACATAAAGATAAAGCATGGCAATGAATATAATCAAAGATTGTAGTACCTCTATACTCAAAAGTTCCAATAAAATAAAATGGTACAATTTGAAACAGCACAATGCCTGATATTTACTTCTAAGAGATTAAAAATAAGCTGCTGATAGATTTGAAAACAATTTGGTTTAACTTAAATAGTATGAAAGAAGTGAGAAATACCTGTATTTATTTACAATATTTGCATTACTTAGGTATTTGTAAGTGCTTCAGAAATTAAATTATGTAGAACTATGGTACATATAATATTTAGTATGTACCAAATATGTACAGGATATTCAGTACTAAAGAAAGCCACTCAGCTTCGCTGGTTCATGCTGGCATTTATGGTCTATTTGATCTTCCTCTACTTCTTTCCTTATCATGCTCTGCATCTTCTTAATTGCATCAACACTATTTGCCTAAATTATTCCCTATTTTGGAAATTCCATATTCTCCTCTGTCTGAATAGAAATTCCTATTTGATTTCTTGATTGTATTGGTAATTTTTGATTTTACTGAAAAGTGAAATTACTTCGTACCTTGTTATAATTTTTAAGACTTCTGTTAGATCTCCACTCAGGCTTTCTTTTGAACAAAGAGAGCGAAGCAGTCTGTTTGTCCCTTTAATTAAAAAGGTGATTTTTGAAAATACATTCAAAATACATGTCCCCAAAATGTCAGAGAATGGATGCACGACACAAAATATGTGCAACATCCTATAGAAATCCTGATGTGCTGACATCTCTGGAAATTGACCGAGAGACTTGAAGTCTACTTTTGCGGACCCTCCAAAATGTCACAGGTACCGAGTTAGAGTCAAAGATAATGGACAGTTCTGATGTACTTAACCTGGATAGTTAACCAGGAATTTTTAGATAGAGAAATCCCTGTCTAAATTCTGGATAGCTGTATAACTGATTCCTCAATCACAATCACTGAGACCCTGACTCCCACCTTGAACCTCAATATACTCAATAGGTGTGGGTTAGCCTCAACCAACACCTCAACCTAACTGAACTGGTCCTCACCCTGAATAACTTCTCTTTCCAATCCTCCCACTTCCTCCAAACTAAAGGAGTTGCCATGGGCACCCGCATGGGCCCCAGCTATGCCTGTCTCTTTGTAGGATATGTGGAACAGTCCATCTTCTGCAACTACACTGGCACCACCCCCCACCTTTTCCTCCGCTACATCGATGACTGTATCGGCACTGCCTCGTGCTCCCACGAGGAGGTTGAACAGTTCATCAACTTTACCAACACCTTCCATCCCGACCTCAAATTCACCTGGACTGTCTCAGACTCCTCCCTCCCATTCCTAGACCTTTCCATTTCTATCTCGGGCGACCGACTCAACACAGACATCTACTATAAACCGACTGACTCCCGCAGCTACCTGGACTACACCTCCTCCCACCCTGCCCCCTGTAAAAACACCATCCCATATTCCCAATTCCTTCGTCTCCGCCGCATCTGCTCCCAGGAGGACCAGTTCCAATACCGTACAGCCCAGATGGCCTCCTTCTTCAAGGACCGCAGATTCCCCCCAGACGTGATCGACGATGCCCTCCACCGCATCTCCTCCACTTCCCGCTCCTCCGCCCTTGAGCCCCGCTCCTCCAACCGCCACCAAGACAGAACCCCACTGGTTCTCACCTACCACCCCACCAACCTCCGTATACAGCGTATCATCCGCCGTCATTTCCGCCAACTCCAAACGGACCCCACCACCAGGGATATATTTCCCTCCCCTCCCCTATCAGCGTTCCACAAAGACCACTCCCTTCGTGACTCCCTCGTCAGGTCCACACCCCCACCAACCCAACCTCTTCTCTCCAAGGCCCCAAGGGATCCTTCCATATCCGCCACAAGTTCACCTGCACCTCCACACACATCATCTATTGCATCCGCTGCACCCGATGTGGCCTCCTCTATATTGGGGAGACAGGCCGCCTACTTGCAGAACGCTTCAGGGAACACCTCTGGGACGCCCGAACCAACCAACCCAACCACCCCGTGGCTCAACACTTTAACTCTCCCTCCCACTCCACCGAAGACATGCACGTCCTTGGACTCCTCCATTGCCAGAACATAACAACATGACGGTTGGAGGAAGAGCGCCTCATCTTCCGTCTGGGAACCCTCCAGCCACAAGGGATGAACTCAGATTTCTCCAGTTTCCTCATTTCCCCTCCCCCCACCTTGTATCAGTCGATTCCCTTGAACTCAGCACCGCCCTCCTAACCTGCAATCCTCTTCCTGACCTCTCCACCCCCACCCCACTCCGGCCTATCACCCTCACCTTGACCTCCTTCCACCTATCACATCTCCATCGCCCCTCCCCCAAGTCCCTCCTCCCTACCTTTTATCTTAGCCTGCCTGGCACCCTCTCCTCATTCCTGATGAAAGGCTCTGGCCCGAAACGTCGAATTTCCTGTTCCTTGGATGCTGCCTAACCTGCTGTGCTTTAACCAGCAACACATTTTCAGCTCAACCAACACCTTGACTTCCTGACAAAACCAAACTACTGTGAATGCTGGAAATCTGAAATGAAGGCAGAAAATACTGGTGAAATTCATCAGATCTGGCCCCATCAGTGGAGTGAGAAATAGAGTTAACCTTTTGTCTCTGATATGACTCCTTTTCAAAATTGAAAAAGAGTTAATTCAGACTCAAATATTAACTTTGTCCCTCTCTACACTGATGCTGCCGGACCTGCTAAGATTCTCCAGCATTCTCTGTTTTATTAGCCCTGACAACATCCTAAGCCACCGACTAATCTTCCCTGACTTCCAAGCAGTCCGTGAACTAAGCCATACATCTCCCATATGGACACAACTACCCCCAAACCAACATGACTTGCTCCCTACTATCTGACTACCAATCCAACTTGACTAGCTGTCACCACCCGGACACCCTGTGACCCTCCCATCACCCAGCACACTTACTACTTGGTCCAAATGCCATCCCACTCATATGCTGCTCCACTGAACCATCTTCTGCTACCTTACAGTCCTAACTAAATGCTACCCTACCCACAAATGCAATACTTATCTGCTATCTCATCAACCAAGTACAAGTCCAGCCATGTACTTGCTTACTTCTCCCACCTACCCACCCTATCCATTCACTCATTTCTCCACTTATCTATTCATTAATGTTCACACTGGATATTTCAAAATACCTTGTAACAGTTAGTGACCTAGAAAGGTGTGTTCTTTGTATTGATCGTATTAGCTGCTCTGTGGGAGGAGTTCCTGTTCTGATCTGGTTGATGCATCTGAAGTCTGACTTTGCTAAATGTATGGAAGCTCACAGTTTTCTGTCTGATCATTGTCCAATGTAATGTTTCTGGTCCTTACCGGAAGATTTGGACTGTTTTTGATTCTATTCAACTCTGTTGAATGTGGTCAAACATTACCGATCAGATGTCACTGTTGCTTCAACATATTTGTGCATATTCATCTGCTTGCTGTTTTAGCATCAAATATGTATAACTTATAAGCGGATACCTTGCTAAAATACAAGGAGACACAATGTTAAAGGAGTCTTTCATATATGCATGGAAATTGCTAGCCTTCCAAATTATTACTGTAATGTTATATTTGCAACAAGTATCAAGATTAAGAGGGAGAAGTTAGAAAGCAGATAGTAGTCGAGCAACAATTTTTTCAAAATGTAACAGATTGCTTAGAACTCACTAAGGTTTATTAAAGTAATAAATCCAAGCTGATAAGCTAAAATTAAATCACCTGGAGTTCTGTCAATTTACCGTTGAATGGGAAATCAACAAAACACCCACGGAAATGTTTTTTTTACAGACTTCTTAAAACTTCCAGTGAATTTCCATGTATTACTGGTAGTATATTGGGAATATCTCACAGAATATATCTGCCAGTCAGCTCAGAAAACATTGCCTTTCAATTGCCTTGAAATGAAATCACAGTGGTAGAGCTATCATGTAGAAATGTAATATTCTGATTTAGTATCTTTACCACATCAGACCATGTTAGAAGATAACTTACCAACACTGAATAAACATCTGCTGGGTGGAATTTGATTTCATTTCTCCCTGGTTTCAGATCAGGGTAGAATAGAATCTCAGAGCTGTAAAATGGGCGGCTGCTTCACTGATACCTCATACAAACCACAACTGAAAACCAATTCCCCAGTTTTACTCTCATTCCAGATCTAAATATCTTAACTCTCTCATCTTAATTTGTGTAATGTTCATGAGTTTTTGGCGTTTTTAATATGGTACACAATTGAATTCATAAACAGAGGTTATTATGTCAATAAAATGTAAAAGTTGATGGCAGTAATGCCAAAGCCCACTTTCAATCAACCTCAGTCCATCACATCCGCGACCTCTCAAGCTTTATGTGCAGCTCATGAAGTTGCGAACAGCAGCTGTGAAATGTCACTTAGAGCAGATTATCAAATGTTATCATGTACTGAAGGTTAATAATGAAATAAGCATAAAACAAGCTTATATCTGAACCCAGATAACTCTGCTGCTGTATTTAGGATTGTTTCTCCTTTGCTTTCCCATTTATTTTCTCTATATCAGTCATTATCAGACTTCTTCTTCTGGTGAATAGTGATAGGCATCCAAACAATTGGAACATTAAATAAACTATTATTTAATGATATGATGCTACAGATTACAATAAATAATGGCCAGACTAACACATATATCTAAGTTCTGCTTATGTACTTCACTGTCTCAATCATGAGAGGTTGCTCTGGGAGAAATGTGCTCTGAAATGGTTAATATACCGGCTAACTGTTGGAACCAGGTATGAAGGCTGACACAGTTTGAGAGTTATCTTGGCTTTTGATTTTGCAAGTGGAACTCCAGAGAAAATAAACACAAAGTGTTATATGAGAAATCAGAGGCTGGGATCTAAGCAATTTGACATTCATAACGTATCTGAAAGTGATTGTGACAAGATTACATTATTCCGTGTATTCATGGTGAGTCAAATGAATCGTTATTTATTTTTCTTACTTCTCATTTATAGGCGATTCTTTCCTTTTTTTCTAATTTTCCTAATTTTCAAAATATATACATTAAGTTATCATGTGGAAAAAAGACTTAATAATCAATAAGCAATTAAATATCATTACAGAATTAGGAGAATTCTAAAAGATAAGTTTGTGTTGCACATTGCTGGTGTGGTTTTCTTTCTGAAAGTCAGATTCTCAGTCTCTCAATTCGTAAATTTCTTATTGAAGATAACCCTAAACCATATAACTCTCCTCAGTTAAATTTGTCAGAAACAACCAAATTTAAAATTTGTTTGGCATGAATCTTATGTTTTTTTGGCTAACTGCAAATTGCATTGAGATTTTTGGAGGGATTTTCCTAGTGATTTTCTGTCTATTATGAAACTCACCTCATTAACTAACTATGTCTGATTCTGGATTCATCTTACCAGCCACCCTTTCCACAGAACTTTGTCACTCAATGGATAGCCTGGAATTCACTGTCATCCATTGCATTTGCACCATCTTTGAAAGCTGATTGTGCATCCAAACACTGACATCCCAGAGCTACCTTCCATATATTTGCTTATATAAGTTCCTTATATTTGTTGTGGACATGACAGACAAGGACTCCTCCATCGGCAGAACATAACAACACGACGTCTGGAGGAAGAGCGCCTCATCTTCCGCCTGGGAACCCTCCAACCACAAGGAATGACCTCAGATTTCTCCAGTTTCCTCATTTCCCCTCCCCCCACCTTGTATCAGTCGGTTCCCTCAACTCAGCACCACCCTCCTAACCTGCAATCTCCTTACTGACCTCTCCGCCCCCACCCCACTCCGGCCTATCACCCTCACCTTGACCTCCTTCCATCTATCACATCTCCATCGCCCCTCCCCCAAGTCCCTCCTCCCTACCTTTTATCTTAGCCTGCCTGGCACACTCTCCTCATTCCTGATGAAGGGCTCTGGCCCGAAACGTTGAATTTCCTGTTCCTTGGATGCTGCCTAACCTGCTGTGCTTTAACCAGCAACACATTTTCAGCTCTGATCTCCAGCATCTGCAGATCTCACTTTTTACTCGAAATTGTCAGCATGCTTTACAAGCAGGAACCTGGAAACCCTGTTTAATTGGGTGGCACAAATATGTGACTTCCTCTTCCTCTCCAGGATTGGAATGGAGGCCATAACATGAGACCATGCCAGCTTTGTCTGAGGTTAGCACCTGGGTTAGACAAGTCTCAGCTATGTGGAGAAATGCACAACACTGTAGGAAAGGGATCGGGGGCCAAAACTGTTCACAGTATTATAGGTGTGGTCTAACTCGTGCCTTGTGTAGATTTAGCATGACTTTCCTTTATATTCCATTCCCCCTACCCTTTAACATTTCACTTGTCTTTCCTATTACCTGCTGAATTTAGATATTAGATTTTTGTGTTTTACAAAAACCATCAAAGTCTTCTATGTTGCTGCTCTCTGCAGTCCCTCTCTTTTTGAGTCATATTCAGCTTCTCTAATCTTCTGCCAAAGTGCATAACCACACATTTTTCCATATTATATGCATCTGGCAAATATTTGCCCACTCACTTAACCTGTCTATACTTCTCTCCTTCGTGCCCCATGCCTTTCCACCCATTTTTGTGTTATCTCCAAGCTTGGCTACAGTACATTTACTTTCCTCCACTTCCTGTGAACTTAGATAGGAACAGCAAGTAAACAGTTGACTGCAATTTAACTCAAAAATGCACATTTTGGAGAATTCAATGAAACCAAATCTAAATATTGCAAATTGGGCAGGAAGAAGTAAAATCTGTCCACAAACAGCTCCGAACAGCTAAATGAAAATGATATATATTTTTGAAAAAGCCTTTTCACTATTGCATTCACCCTTTGAAACAGATCACTCCATTTTCAAAGCAAAATTACAGTTTTATCAGTCAAGTTTTAAAAAACCCGGTATAAACCCAGTGCTCAACATGGTCGCAATCAAGCAGTCACCTAGAACCAGCTAAAGTATTGGCCATTAAAGGAACTGTGACTCTAAACTAATGTAACCTGAAAAAAATTTGGAATCTTCTATTTGTATTGCTCTGGCAAAGTGTTTCTCTATACCTAAAGATTTCTGAACTAGATAAACTGGGGATGGCACTGCTACCTCAAAGCATCAGTGACCTGGGTTCGATTCCACCCTCAGGCGACTGGCTGGGTGGAGTTTGCACATTCTTCCTCTGTCTGCATGGATTTCCTCTGGTTGCTCCAGTTTCCTCCCACAGTTTAAAACTGTGCAGGTTAGATGGGTTGGCCATGGGGAAATGCAGATTAAGGAGATAGGATAGTGGAGTGGGTCTGAGTGGGATGCTCTTCAGAAGGTCAGTGTGGACTCGATGAACCAAATGGCCTGTTTCCACACTGTAAAGGTTCTATTCTATTCCAAACAAACTATTGAAATTGCAAGGGGCAATGGAGTTCTCCATACAGTGAACTTGTCTGCTCTTTCCAACAATCAAAAATGCAGAAAATAAATGGTCAACACTCACTGATCAATCGTGGGTGAGGCACAACTTAAGAATACATCTCTGGGAATTCATGTCCTTCAGACAGCAACCAACATTCAGAACTTCAGGTCTGAAGAAGGGTCATTGGACCCAAAGCATTAACTCTGCTTTCTCTCCACCGATGTACCCAAGATTTTCCAGCAATTTCTATTTTTGCTTCAGATTTTCAGCATCTACAGTTCTTTTGGTTTTTAATTCTCTGAATACACAGGCTTGCATTTCATCATGGCATATAATGAAATTTAAATTAAACGAAAATCAAAAATTTAAAGCTAGCCATTGTTGACTGTTCTAAAAACCTATTGGACTTACTAACACCTGGCCTGCATAAGAATTCAGACCCAGAGAAAAGTGATTGACTCTTTATGGCCTTTGTGAGCCATTCAATTTAAGGGACAAACAGGAATCAAAGTAAATTGGGGCGGCACGGTGGCACAGTGGTTAGCACTGCTGCCTCACAGCGCCTGTAGACCCGGGTTCAATTCCCGACTCAGGCGACTGACTGTGTGGAGTTTGCACGTTCTCCCCGTGTCTGCGTGGGTTTCCTCCGGGTGCTCCGGTTTCCTCCCACAGTCCAAAGATGTGCGGGTCAGGTGAATTGGCCAAGCTAAATTGCCCGTAGTGTTAGGTAAGGGGTAAATGTAGGGGTATGGGTGGGTTGCGCTTCGGCGGGTCGGTGTGGACTTGTTGGGCCGAAGGGCCTGTTTCCACACTGTAAATCTAATCTAATCTAAATGCTGGCATAGCCAGTGATGTCCACATTCTATAAGTGATTTAGACTGAATGGCCTGCTTCCACTCTGTGATAGTGGAGGGCTCTATGATTTTATGAATTGTATGTGTGGCTAGTTTTCATTTGATGCAAAGTGTGATTTTTCTGTTAAAGCCCAGTTGTGTATATAGAAACTGGACATTATTGCAATTCTTTTTTATTTTTAATCTTGATACTAATACCAGGAGTCATTTATCAATAGAATATGTCATTGTTCATTCAAGATAGTCATGAGATTATTACTTATTATTTCATGAGGTTCAAATTTTTTTGGATGTTGCTTGGCAGATATTCCACCTGACCAGGTTCAACTAATCAAAGCTGTTTGCAAAAATGAAGGTTCAAGTTGTGTGCAATTTTAATAATAATCTCATGACTATCTTGAATGAACAATGACATATTCTATTGATAAATGACTCCTGGTATTAGTTCCAAGTTTAAAAATCAAAAAGAATTGCAATAATGTCCAGTTTCTATCTACACAACTGGGCTTTAACAGAAAAATCACACTTTGCATCAAATGAAAACTAGCCACACATACAATTTATAGAAATTTTGTTGGAAAGAGCAGACGAGTTCACTGTATGGAGAACGCCATTGCCTCTTGCAATTTCAATGGTTTGTTTGGAATAGAATAGAATCTTTACAGTGTGGAAACGGGCCATTTGGTTCATTGAGTCCACAATGATCTTCTGAAGAGCGTCCCACCCAGACCCACTCAACTACCCTATCTCCTTAACCTGCATTTCCCACTCCAATGAAGAGTTTTCATTATCCCCCCCATTGGAATATTAGCTGTTTGTGAATTGAAAAAGCAAAACCTGGTGAAGGAGAATTTTTGGCTATCCAGTCATGGTGTTTAGTCCTTTGAAAGAAGTGAAACTATCACTGTATTCTAACAGATGAAAGGCTTAACAGACAATCAATTTTTCAATGTATAATTTCAGTTATATCACACTGTAAATTTTTGCTATAAATTCTGTGTTAGGATTGAGCCCTCCACTATCACCTGATGAAGGAGTATTGCTCCGAAAGCTAGTGTGCTTCCAATTAAACCTGTTGGACTATAACCTAGTGTTGTGTGATTTTTAACTTTGTACACCCCAGTTCAACACTGGCGTCTCCAAATCATAGTCCTTTGAAGTCCACTGTGCAGGAGTTTTGCCTGAGTTCTTGTCGGGCTGCCTTCAAGAGAGACACTAACATTTGTTTGACAGTCTTCCTATTGAATCTGGAGGATGTGGTGAAGGCATTGATGATAGAATTTTTCAAGCATTGCTGTCATGTGTCAGTGCTACACAATCCAGTCACTGCAGTACAGGAGTGTGGTGTTGACAATGTCTGTGTACACTAAGACATTTATTAACTTTAGATTAGGTTACTTACAGTGTGGAAACAGGCCTTTCGGCCTAACAAGTCCACACCGATCTGCCGAAGCGCAACCCACCCATTCCCCTACATTTACCCCTTTACCTAACACTACGGGCAATTTAGCTTGGCCAATTCACCTGACCTGTACATCTTTGGACTGTGGGAGGAAACTGCAGCATCCGGAGGAAACCCACGCAGACACGGGGAGAATGTGCAAACTCCACACAGTCAGTCGCCTGAGTCAGGAATTGAACCTGGGTCTCTGGCGCTGTGAGGCAGCAGTGCTAACCACTGTGCCACCGTGCCAGTCGAAGTCTTTGTTGTCAAATGCTTACTGCTACGGTTTGTACAAAGCTGAACTGGCACAGCTAACCCAGTGTTGGGTCTCATCTGGCATTTTGAGAGAGGTGGCTGCCAAGGTTCAGCAAGTGCTTAACATATTTCAGAGTCTCCCCTTCAACATCCAGGGAAAGAGGATTATTGAGCTTACCAGAATATGGTTTGATGCATGAATTTTGTTTTGGCAACATTCAAGGTCAGGCTGACTCTTCTTCAGCAGATTTGAAGAGATCAAGAGTGAAGTGGGCAATAGCAGTGCAGTCAGATGCAGCCTGTAGGCAGCATGTACCTGTGGTAGTTAGTTCAGTTTTGTCATGGAGGTGATCAATGTTAAAGAATTGTCAATTAAGACAATATTTAATGCTCATAGCAGAGTGCAGTTAATCATTTTCTTGATGAATTGGCACTGTCAGGTAGATTGTAAATAATATGAGGGTTATCACAGAGCCTTGTTTGATCCAAATCCAAATTTTGAAGGCATCTGTTTCAGATCACACACTTAAGATAGTTACAATTATGTCATCATGAAACAATTGCCGGATTGTGATGTACTTTCTAGGACATCCAACTGTTTGGAGCAAAATCCATAGATCCTCATGATTTATTGTGTCAAATGCTTTTGTCAGATCAATGAGTTCAGTGCAGTTCCTGTTATTCTTGACATTTTCTTGGATTTGTCTGGCGTCACTGAGAGCCATGAGGAGCATCAATCTGAATCCATGCAGGAACAATTCACTGAAAGTATGGGTCTACTATTGATTTCCTGGTGTTGTTTGTTGGAGCAGAGGTGCTTAGAGGGGATGCAAGTTTTGTCCTAACTGTTGGCCACAATGAAAAGGTTTGAGACAGCTGAAGTGGCTGAAGAGGAAGCCCCTTCCCATTGGACCAAGCATCATCGTTTACCTCCTTGACCCATCTCCATGAAGCAAAATCCTGTGACAGGTTAAGAGGTTAATCTTGCAATGACTCAGGAACATCAGTCCATTGAGGAATCCCCAACTGGGCACCTCCATTGTAAGGATGGAAGCCATAATCATCTCAATTGCATGATATGGAGGTGCCAGTATTGGACTGGAGTGGACAAAATTAAAAGTCACACAACACCAGGTTATAGTCCAACAGGGTTATTTGGAAGTACAAGCTTTCGGAGTCTGTTCCTTTGTCAGGTAACTAGTGGGGCAGAATCTTGGACATAGAATTTATAGTAAAAGATCAAAGTATCATACAACTGATGTGATGTATTGAACAAAGCTAGATTGCTGCTAATTCTTAATCACTTAAAATGGGTTGCAGGTTTTGATTCATTAGTACTTTTTATAAGTTATCCCAGGAATGTGACTTGAAAGAGGTTGTGGGATTTACCTACTATTTTTTCAGCGGTAGTTGGAGTGGGAGGAGCAACAGCGAGGACCAGAGGCCCAACAGGAAGGTAATTGTAAAATATAAAAACTTACCTTGGCGGAGCAAACCCTGAACAGGAACAGACACGGGACTGCTGGGTAAGTGAGGATATAAAGGAGCAGCAGAGGGGGAGACCACAGCAAAGCACAAGGGACTGCTGGGTATATATTTGTCAGCGGCTGAATTCCGAGACACTACACGTGTAGTTTCTCTCACCCACCCTCCTCCTTGAATAATAAAAAAGGATTCTTGTATGATGCTAAGGTAAGGCATTTCAATTGATATTTCTTGAGTATCGTGTGGTTGAGCAAAAGTTTACTGTTAATTGGTTAGTTGAATAAGATCACAGAGAAGTACTAGAAATTATTTACCTCATAAATTTGTATAAGTTAGTTAAATAAGTAGAGATAGCTGGACAGGTGATGTGCTGTAGCTGCATGATGTGGGAGCTGGCTGATCCCATTGTGAATGGCAGTGACCACATCTGCAGCAAGTGTTGGATGCTGGAAGAACTCTGGATCAGAATTGATGATCCTGAATCTGAACTTCAAACACTGCAGCACATCTGGGAGGGGGAGAGTTACCTGGACACTTTGTTTCAGGAGGCAGTCACACTCTGTATATTAAGTAATTCAAATTCAGTTAGTGATCAGGAACAACAGAGTGTGAGTGTAAGTGAGGCAGGTAGGGGGATTCTGAGTTCAGGAGTGGAGAAGCCTCAGCCCTTGACCTTGTCCAACAGGTATGAGATTTTGCTCCCTGTACATATGAGGGAAAGGGCTGTGGACAGGATGAGCCAGCTGACCACGGCACCATGGTGCAGAAGGCCATTTAAGAGGTGAGCAAAAAGCCAAGTGGTTGTTAAAGGGGATTCTATCATTAGAGGGACAGAGCGTATCTTTGTGAGCTGGATCAGGAATCCTGCATGGTGTGTTGCCAGCCCAGAGCCAGGGTGCAGGACATCTCAGACTGGCTTGAAAGGATATTGGAGTGGGAGGGAGAGGATCCAGTTGTTGTGGTCCACATTGGCACAGGCAACATAGGCAAGGCTAAGAAGGAGGACCTGTTCGGGGAGTATCAAACATGAGGAAGGAAATTGAAGAACAGGTCCTCGAGAGTCATAATCTCTGGATTACTGCCCGAGCCACGTGCTAATTGGCATTAGGATAAGAAAATTAGGCAAGTACACATGTGGCTAAGAGATGGGTGTGGGAAAGAGGGTTTCCATTTCATGGGACATTGGCATCAGTTTTGGAACCGGGTGATCCACCTAAACCAATCTGGAACCAGTGTTCTAGATCTGTGAAAAGGATAAATAGGACTTTAAACTTGTGAATCGGTGGTGTTGGGGGTGGAGGGGAGGGGAAGGGAAAGGGAAAGCAACACAAAGTATGGAATCAAATAGAAAGATAAACAGCAAATTAGCATGTGTACGGGGTTTAAGTTCAAGGCAGACTAGGGATGAAGCGAAAAGAAAGGCTAACTTACGACATATTACTAGAGATGCTGGAAATCATGAGGATAAGAAAATTAGCATTAAGGTGCTTTACCTGAATGCCCGTAGTATTCGTAACAAAGTAGATGAGTTAACAGCACAAATCATCGTGAATGATTATGATGTGATAGGCATCACAGAGACGTGGTTGCAGGGGGTTCAGGACTGGCAGTTAAACATCTAAGGATTTACAACTTATCGAAAAAACAGGGAGGTGGGTAGAGGGTGCAGGGTTGTTTTCTTAGTTAAGAATGAAATTAAATGAATGGCACTGAATGACATGGGGTCAGATGATGTTGGGTCTGTGTGGGTGGAGTTAAGGAATCACAAAGGAAATAAAAACATAATGGGAAATATGTCCAGACCTCCCAGCAGTGGCCAGGACCAGAGGCGCAAGATGCACCAGGAAATAGATAGGGCCTGTCAGAAAGGCAAGGTCACAGTGATCATGGGGGACTTCAATATGCAAATAGACTGGGTGAATAATGTTGCTGATGGATCCAAAGAAAAGGAATTCATGGAATGCTTACAGGATGGCTTTTTGGAACAGCTTGTGATGGTGTAAGGAAGCAGGCTATTCTGGACTTAGTGCTATGTAATGAGCCAGACTTAATAAAAGATCTTAATGTAAGGGAACACTTACGAGGCAGCAATCAAAAAATGGTAGAATTCAGTCTGCAGTTTGAAAGAGAGAAGGCAAAATCGGATGGAATGGTATTACAGTTAAATAAAGGTAATTACAGGGGCATGAGAGAGGAACTGGCGAAAATTGACTGCAAGCTGACCTAGTGGGGAAGACACTAGAGCAACAATGGCAGGAGTTTCTGGGGATAATTGAGGATACAGTAGACGTACATACCAAAGAAAAGAAAGATTATCTGGGTTGGGGGGGGGTGTGGGGAGGGGGCAGTGGCGGGAAGCGGTGGGGTTTATTCGACAGCCATGGCTGTCAAAGGAAGTCAAGAAATGTATCAAAGAAAAAGAGATAGCCTATAATGAGGCCAAGAACACTGGGAACTCAGAAGATTGAGAAGACTATAAAAACAAGCAGGATAACAAAGAGATAAATAAGGAAGGAGTGGATCGAAATATGAAGGTAAGGTAGCCAGTAATATTAGAAATGATAGTAAAACTTTCTTTCAATACATATGATACAAACAAGCGGTAAAAGTAGAAATTGGGATGTTGATGCAGGAAGGCCAGTGATTGGAGATAAGGAAATACCTGTTTAACTTAATAAATACTTTGTGTCATTCCATTGTGAAGAGTCTGTATTAGAGTGATGCTGGAAAAGCACAGCTGGTCAGGCAGCATCCGAGGAGCAGGAAAATCGATGTTTCGGGCAAAAGCCCTTCATCAGGACTGAAGGCATGGAGCCTTCAGGGTGAAGAGATAAATGGGAGGGTGGTGGGGTTGGGGAGAAGGTAGCAAAGAGTACAACACGTGGATGGGGGTGGGGATGGTGGTGATAGGTCAGAGAGGAGGATGGGGCAAATAGGTGGGAAGGAAGATTGGCAGGTCATGAGAATGGTGCAGAGCTGGAAGGTTGGAACTGGGGTAAGGTAGGGGGAGGGGAAATGAGGAAACTGGTGAAGTCCACATTGATGCCCTGGGGTTGAAGTGTTCTGAGGTGGAAGATGAGGCATTCTTCCTCCAGACATCAGGTGGTGAGGGAATGGCAGTGGTGGAGGCAAAAGGACCTGCATGTCCCCAGCAGAGTGGGAGGGGGAGTTGAAATGTTGGATCACAGGGCAGTGTGGTTGATTGGTGTGAGTGTCCCTGAGATGTTCCCTAAAGTGCTCTATGAGAAGGCTTCCAGTCTCCCCAATGTAGAGGAGACCGCATCGGGAGCAATGGATACAATAAATTACATTGGTGGATGTGCAGGTGAAACTTTGATGGATGTAGAAGGCTCCTTTCGGGCCTTGGATGGAGGTGAGGGGGGAGGTGTGGGCACAGGTTTTGCAATTCCAGTGGCGGCAGGGGAAGGTGCCAGGACGGGAGGGTGGGTTGTTGGTGGACGTGGACCTGACCAGGTAGTCACAGAGGGAACAGTCTTTGTGGAAGGTGGAAAGGGGTGGGGAGGGAAATACATTCCTGGTGGTGGGGTCCGTTTCGAGGTGGCAGAATTGTCGGGGGATGATGTGGTTTATGAGAAGGTTGGTAAGGTGGAAGGTGAGTACCGGGGGTTTCTGGTTGGAGGGGTGGAGTTTGAGGGCGGAGGTGTGGGATGTGGATGAAATGCATTGGAGGGCATCTTTAACCACGTGGGAAGGGAAATTGTGGTCTTTAAAGAAGGAGGCCATCTGGTATGTTCTGTGGTGGAACTGGTCCTCCTGGGAGCAGATACGGTGGAGGCGGAGGAATTTGGAATACAGGATGGCATTTTTACAGGAGGTAAGGTGGGAAGAGGTGTAATCCAGGTAGCTGTGGGAGTTGGTGGGTTTGTAAAAGATGTTAGTGTCAAGTCAGTTGTCATTCATGGAGATGGAAAGGTCCAGGAAGGGGAGGGACGGGTCAGAGATGGTCCAGGTGAATTTAAGGTCAGGGTGGAATGTGTTGGTGAAGTTGATGAACTGCTCAACCTCTTTGCGGGAGCACAAGGTGGCACCTTTGCAGTCATCAATGTAGCGGAGGAAGAGGTGGGGAGTGGTGCCGGTGTAACTATGGAAGATGGACTGCTCTACGTAGCCAACAAAGAGACAGGCATAGCTGGGGCCCATAGGGGTGCCCATGGCAACCCTTTGGTCTGGAGGAAGTGGGAGAATTCAAAGGAGAAATTGTTAAGGGTGAGGACCAGTTCAGCCAAACGAATGAGCATGTTGGTGGAAGGGTACTGTTGGGGATGTCTGAAGAGGAAGAAACGGAGGGCTTGGAGGCCCTGGTCATGGTGGATGGAGGTGTAGAGGGATCAGATGTCCACGATGAAGATGAGGCATTGGGGGACGATGAAGTGGAAGTCTTGGAGGAGGTGGAGGGTGTGAGTGGTGTCTCGAGCATATGAGGGGAGTTCTTAGGTGGGGGGGATAGGACAGCATCGAGATAGGTGGAGATGAGTTTAGTGGGGCAGGAGTGGGCTGAGATTATGGGTCGGCCAAGTTGGTCAGGCTTGTGGATCTTGGGAAGGAGGTAGAATCCGGCAGTGCGGGGTTCCCAGACTATGAGGTTAGAAGCTGTGGTGAGAGATTCCTGAGGTGATGAGGTTGTGTTTGGTCTGGGAGATAATGGTTTGGTGATGGGGGGTGAGGGCACAGTCGAAGGGGTGATCGATGGAGGTGTCTTCAAGTTAACGTCTGGCTTCAGCAGTGTAGAGGTCAGTGCACCAAACTACCATTGCTCCCCCTTTATCTGTATGCCAACAATTAAGGAGAGTCAGGGGCAGAATTGAGTATGATAGCCATTACAAAAGAGAAAGTGCTAGACAAGCTAAAAGGTCTAAAAACTGATAAATCTCCTGGTCTTGATGGGCTACAGCTGAAAATGTGTTGCTGGAAAAGCGCAGCAGGTCAGGCAGCATCCAAGGAACAGGAAATTCGATGTTTCGGGCATAAGCCCTTCATCAGGAATCCTGATGAAGGGCTTATGCCCAAAACGTCGAATTTCCTGTTCCTTAGATGCTGCCTGACCTGCTACGCTTTTCCAGCAACACATTTTCAGCTCTGATCTCCAGCATCTGCAGACCTCACTTTCTCCTTGATGGGCTACATCCTGGAGTTCTGAGGGAGGTGGCTGAAGAAATAGCAGAGACGCTGGTTGTAATCTTTCAAAATTCACTGGAGTCAGGGAAAGTCCCAGATGATTGGAAAATCACTGTTGTAACCCCCTTGTTCAAGAAAGGATCAAGACAAAAAATGGAAAATTATAGGCTAATTAGCCTAACCTCGATTGTAGGTAAAAATTCTAGAATCCATCATTAAGGATGAGATTTCTAAATTCTTGCAAGTGCAGGGTCGGATTAGAACAAGTCAGCATGGATTTAGTAAGGGGAGATCATGCCTGACAAACCTGTTAGAATTCTTTGAAGGAGTAACAAGTAGGTAAGACCAGGGAAACCCAGTGGATGTGGTCGATCTAGACTTCTAAAAGGCCTTTGATAAGGTGCCTCACTGGAGGCTGCTGAGTAAGGTGAGGGCCCATGGTGTTCAAGGTGGACTACTGGCATGGATTGAGGATTGGCTGTCTGACACAAGGCAGAAAGTTGGGATGAAAGCTTCAGTGTTGGGCCACAGCTGTTCACTTTATATATTAATGATCTGAATGAAGGGACTAGGGGTATTCTGGTGAAGTTCACCAATGATACAAAGTTAGGTGAACAGGCAGCTAGTTCTTAGGATGTGGGAGGCTCCAGAACAATTTAGAGAGTTTAGGAGAGTGGTCCAGAAAGTGGCTGATGAAATTCAACATGAGCAAATGTGAGGTCTTGCACTTCGGAAAAAAGAATATAGGCATTCACTATTTTCTAAACAGTGAGAAAATTCATAAAGCCAAAGTACAAAGGGATCTGGGAGTGCTAGTCCAGGATTCTCTAAATGTTGACTTGCAGTTTGAGCCCATGGTTAAGAAAGCAAATGTAATGTTGTCATTTATCTCAAGAGGATTGGAATGTAAAAGCAGTGATGTGCTACTGAGACTTTATAAAGCTCTAGTTAGGTCACATTTAGAATACTGTGTCCAGTTTTGAGCCCCACACCTCAGGAAGGACATACTGGCACTGGGACATGTCCAGCAGAGATTCACACAGATGATTCCTCGAATGGTTGGCCTAACATACGATGATCAGATGAGGATCCTGGGATTGTATTCATTTGAGTTTAGAAAGTTGAGGGGAGATCCAATTGAAACTTACAAGATAATGCATGGCTTAGAAAGGGTGGCCGCTGGGAATTTGTTTCTGTTAGGTAGGGAGAGTAGGACAGGTGGGCATAGCCTTAGAATTAAAGAGGGTCAATTTAGAACAGAAATGAGGAGGTATTTCTTCAGCCAGCGAGTGGTGGGCCTGTGGAATTCACTACCACGGAGCGCAGTGGAGCCGGGACGATAAATGTCTTCAAGGCAGAGCTTGATAAATTCTTGATCTTGCAAGGATTTAAGGGCTACGGGGAAATTGTGGATTAGTAGAGTTGAAATACCCATCAGCCTTGATTCAATAGCAGAGTGGACTTAATGGACCGAATGGCCTTACTTCCACTCCGATGTCTGCAACCCATTCTAAGTGATTAAGATTTAACAGCAATCTAGATTTGTTCAATACACTTCACCAGTTGTATGACAGTTTATTTTTTTACTATAAATTCTGTGCCCAATGATCCTGCCCCACTAGTTACCTGACAAAAGAACAGTGCTCCAAAAGCTTGTACTTCCAAATAAACCCGTTGGACTATACACCTGGTGTTGTGCTGTCTCAATTGCAAGCAGAGACAAGTGAACAGGCTGCTTCTATCACATCCTCAAATATAGTAAGATGACCTAATAGAGGTGGACAGGGATCCATGTTGACACATCATTTGAAGGATTTTATAAATATTTTGGTGATATTTCTTGAGTTTGTTTTGTTTTTGCAGTACTCTTTATTATATTTCTGGTTATGCCAAAAAGGAGACATGTATGTTATCATTGCTTCCATTCAGGAGGGCCACAGAGTGGAGGGTGGTGTGGGGTGTGGGGTGGGGAGCATTGAGTTACATTTAACACAAGGTTTCTGTTGGAGGACACAGTTGGAATAGACATCAGTCTTTAATTCAATGTGAGTGGCAATCATTGTTCATAAGTGTGCAGTTGTTGGATGATTTCTGTCTCTCTGATGGAATAAAAATGACAGAGCAATCTGTTCTGAGGGCTGAGAAACATTTAAATAAAATGTTGCTGAATATCTACTTGTTGATACCTTAAATCCCAGGCAGACTCAATGAGATGTTATTTAATGCCAAGGCACCCAGTCCTCTGAAGGCATTCTCCTTTTCCCTCCTCTTTCTCCTTTTCCTTCTCCTCCCAATTCTCCACTGGTGTTAGGACTGGTTCAAAGGCACTACCAGAAGGAATCCCTGTACAATGTAGGTAGAACTGGAACTGAGATGGTTGATTTCCAATAGTTACATTCATCTTCCTTTGTTTTAGGTATGACTTCAACTGGGGAAAATGTTTCTTAATTCCTGTTGGCTTCATTCTGTTTGGGTTCCTTGATGCTATACTAAGTCAAATGCTGCCTTGATGTTAGAGGCAGTCACTGCCATTTCACCTCTGGAGTTCAGCTCTTGTAATTATGTATGAAACAGGGCAGTAGTGAGGTCAGAAGTTGAGTGGCCCTCACAAAACTATAACTGAGAAAAAAAACAATTGAGTATGACTGTGTAGGTGCCCCTTAACAACATTGTTAGCAACACTTTCCATCACTTTACTGATGATCAAGAGTAGATTGACAAGGCAGTAATTGGATGTCATCATCCAATTGCACATCACATAACTACACATAATTTTCAGTTCTTAGAGAAGATATCCATATAATTTCTGTACTGGAACAGGTTGAGTAGGATTGCAGGTAGTTCTAGAGCACAAGTCTTAACTACTACTACGACTACTACTGCCAGGTATTATCAGGACCCTTAGTTGTATTTCATGCCTTCAGTCATTTCTTGATTACACACTGAGTGAGACAAATTAGTCAAAGATTTGCATCCATTATGTTGGACGCTGGAGGAGGCCAAGACGAATCATCCATTTAATCCTACTGGCTATAAATGTTTGCAAAATTTCAACATTATCCTTTACAATTATGTAAATTAGTATTCAATCAGCTGTGTCTTATTAACAGCCATTAAATGAAATGATGTTGTACAAAGTAATAGTCAATTCTACTCACTAAAAGGTCTTTCATCGGTCTTTCAATATTAAGTTCGCATTATTTGTCATCAAAATTTGAGTTATCTATGTAAGAGCTATTTGTTTTACAATATAATATGAGGTCTAATTTTAACTTCAGGTGTTAGTTAGGTGGGTGTAGCAACCTGTATGAAAAATGAGTCAGCTCTCAGTTGAGTGAAGAGACAAAAAACTGCAGATGCTGGACACCAGAGTAGACAGGTTGGAGGCTGGGTGAACACCTCGGCAGTATTTGGAGGTGGAGAAGTCAACTAGAGAAGGCTGTCTACTCCAACTGAGTGAAAGATGGAGGCCTTTAAGAAGCTCAATCCTCATATTTATAGAAGGACCCTGCTGTATTCTGCTGCTACTTAATTCTGCATTAAAATCTTAATCTGAATGTCAGTGATGGGGATTTTAATTACCCAGGCAGGTGTTGCACGGTCCTTATTTTAAAGTAGATAGATATCAGCATGTATAACCACTCAAAAACATTTAAAGAAAAGGCACGTTGTAAAAGATAGTCACTTGCAGCAACTAAAGTTTAAGGGGAAGATTAGTTACAACTAACTAATTGCAGAGGGCTCTGCTGTCATTTCTGCATGTTGACAGTATCTATTGTAATGTAACATTTCTGTGTGGGTAGTTTAGGTATTGACTGCAAACAAAATAGACATATTTAGTGAAGGATGAAGCATTGTTCAAATGGCAGGGTATTTGTCAAATCAGCAGTGATTACAATGAGTACAACATTGACATACAGTTCATGGGCTCTGTTCCAAAAGAAAGAATGCTGCAAAGCACCCTAAACAATAATCTGTATAGTAGCAAGTAAGTTACACCTTTGGAAATTGGGTGTTGAAATGGGTTAGAACATTGTCCTTTCACCTCTGAATCAAGCCTAAACTTAGGAATTAGCTTCTTTTCTTTGTGCAGCTTTAAATGTCCTAACATAAATGGGTTTTGGCAGGTTCAGCATAGCTTCCAGTGTGAGCATGTATCTAATGCGCACAACTGCCCATAATTTAAAAGCAATTGGACCTAAATTGGTACTCTCTCAGAGAGATTAAAAAGGTGATTGATGTGGGAATGGAAATATCACAGTAGTGCAGTAGGAGTTGCTCTTCTGAAGTTAATCTCCTTTTCTGGGTCAGTGTGGGGGAATCTTTTTCATCAACGTAATGCTTGATTGGGAGAACCTAATGCTGACACTATCAAAGGTGGAGAATTGTTGAACTGCTGCTATTTCTCACTTTGTAATGAAAAATAACATTCTAAAATGCACTGTTTGAATTCATTTCTTATACCATTTTTATGCTCAAAATGTATTCCTTGCCTGTTTTTGCAAACTTGGGATAATTATTCATGTGTTTCATTCCCACTGTTTCAAGTGTGTATATGAAGCCACTGACTCTTGTTGATTTTGTTACTCACGGCAGGAAGCAAAGCTGTTAACAGCTGCCAGATCATCTTGATGCACTTAGTCAGTCAATACTTTCTGCCCAGCAATGCCAAAGTGTTAGCAGAGGCGTCTTACCAGCATCTCTATCACTTGTTTATGTTCTGTCTCCCTCTCTTACAGAAATTGTTTATTCTCTCCAGACACTTTGAATGCCTTGAATCTTGCTAAATGCCCTGATGTTCTCTCTCTCTTTCGCGACAGAGAGAGAGTTGTTGGGGCTGAAAGCCAACTGTGTCTTCCTGTTTCTAAGATAACACAGTTTCGGGACTGTAGTTTACAGGACATACGGCCAGCCACCTCTCCAGGACTTCAAAAAGTGCTTTTAAAATTAGCTGGCCACGCCTCTGGGACTATTGTGAAGCTATTACTGCGACTAAATTTCACAATATCAAATGTAAACTAACATGATGACGACTCTAACTACATGGTAGCGAAGCAATATTTATAAAAATTCCAGTAATTTTATGATTTTCAATCTTCACAGTAAAATTATTTGTATGCAGTACAACTCAAGATATAGTTCATGAGAATTTATAGATTTACTTTTAAGATCTATCTTTCCTCACGATAGGACTGTATGACAATCAGGGATTGAAAGTTATACATGAAGGTCAAAAGTTGAGCGCTTTGTAAACATCATTTGACCCTCTTAAGGACATGCTGTATCCGATTGCATGTACAAAACTTATAAAAAGCTTAAACGAAGTTGAGACCATTGTTTGATTGCAGAGACTGAAAAAGGGCAGATTTCCTAAATAGAAGCAGACTATTTATCCCTCAACACAGTCATAAAGTGACACTTGATTGGTACAGAGTACAAAGATAGGGTTATACTGATATATAAGCAATATAAATCTTACAGTAGGACAGTGCAGAAAATTTCATTTATTTCTAAGTGGGAGCAGGATTTTGCTTTGAAATCTTCTTACACTGGTATTTTGTCATTTTAAATTTTAATTGAATTGAGTCAGTTGGAAAAATCTGTGCAGATCCAAATGGAAGAGGAGGATTTTAAGGAGGTTTTTGAAATTAGGGAGGAAGTGGCGAAGGGGTACCTTGTATATTATATTATATGTGGTTATGTTTTGTGTCATATTTTGAGGAATATTTGACAAGAGGAAATATTAATCATTCATATACTCATCGTTTAGATAATGTTGCAAGATGATAACTTTGGAACATTCTCACAGTATGTTAACCTCATAAAAACCAAAACAAAAGATATAATTACCTATAAAATTGAGGTAAATAACATGCAACTTTCATTCTGATGTTCCCTAGTTACAAATTTGAAGTTTCAGTTACAAAAGGTTTGCCAATTCTGGCTTCATGGCACCTTCTAGTTACTCAATAAAACTTAACAATCAGAATTTGACAGAAAAGCACAGACATCTACCAATATACTGCAAAAAATTTGGCTCTGGGGAAAACACAACTGATTTATTCATGCATTTGTCCTGAAAATGATTGTTTGTAATCTCACAAATTCAAACAATATTATCTAGCCATTTTTGATGAAAATAGAAATGAAACAAGTATTCCGTTTGAACTTTTTAGCACACAACTACAACAAAAACATTGAAATCCTCTAAGATTAGATTGTTCCCTTTTTAAGATCTGCTTGATTGCTAATATGTCTTCAGTTTACAAAGATATGCACAGGGAACAGGAGTCTAGCCAGTCAGTCCCTAGACCCTGCTCTGCTATTCAATAAAACCATGGCTAATCCATTTATAATGTCAAACCTGCAATTTGCATACCCCAATATCGTTTCACCCCCTTGTTTAACAAGAATCTAATTATTTCTTCTTTAAAATACTCAAGTGTTCTGCTTCCATTGTCTTTTCACCAAGAGTGTTCCAAATACTTACTGCCTTCTGAGGCCTAGTCATTACTTTTAATAGATGACTCCTGAGTTTTAAACAAGCTACAGCAGTTCTAGCTTTTTCCATAAGAGGAAACATCCCTAACCACATCCAACTTGTCAAGACTTCTCAAGATTTTATGTGTTGTAATTATATCTCTTCTTACTCTTCTAAACTCCAGTGAATGAAACCTTAGACTGTCCAGCCATTCCTCACAAAATAACCCACTCATTCCAGGCATTAATCTGAGTAATCTTCACTGAACTGGCTCCAGCACGTTTATATCTTTCTCAAAATGAGGTGAGCAATATTGTGTACTTGTAGAATTCTCTTCCTTTCCATCTAGCTCTGCTAAATACTAACCATCAACACGTTTTTCAATTGTTTTGACCATGATTTCTGCCTCTAATGATTAGCCAACATGATGAATGATCCACTTAGGCCAGTGTTAACCCTTCCCTCCCTGGAAGGAGCCATTTTATCCTTGTTGTTAGGGATCTAGAAGAACTAACAGAATCCATTGCAGTCAACCAAGATGAAACTGCATACATGCTTGGAAACCATAACTATCCCTTTGTGACTGCAACGTAACCAATTGTGATTATCCAAAACATGAAATAGAAGTGAATTTTCTTTTGTTTGTAAAAATTAGATTTTTCTCCTGTGTTGGATTCTGATTGATTCTGAAACTTGTTCAATGCAAGTTGTATCCTTAAATGGAGTTTCCCTGTGAAACATCTAAGAAATATTATAGTTTATACATTGTACAGTCAAAGATAGAACGATTAGCAAATAAATAACAGAATATATAACAGAATAAACTTCTGGCTGTGCCAACAGGAAATCCAAAGTAAATATTGTCAGTGCACGTCCAAGCTTGAGTGTTTATAACAACTCATTAAGTGGGAACTTAACGTGTCATCTTATTTTCTCTGCAAGTGCTGAAGGTTTGAATTAGTGAAATGCTTCAAGTTTCAAGTGTAACATGTCTGGGCTTGCCAGAATTTAGCCTGGCACTTCGGTTGTAATCAGTTTTGGGTACATTGAACAGACCTTGAAGGCAGAACTGATGCTGGACAGCAAAAAAAGGTTTTAAACAAGAGAATGAATGGAAATAGAAAATCCTTTTGGAGGAAATGTCATCATCTCTGTTCATGACTGTTTAAATCTGGCAAAGAAATTTAGTAATTTTAAATTGATAATAGTTGTAAAATGGTTCCTTTTATGTAGGTCAATGAATATCAAGTTAAAGACATAGATGTAAATTAATAAAGGAAAATGAAATAAAGTAGTTATAAAAAACATTGGTCCGAAATAGAGAGTGAAATGCCCAAAGAACTTATTTATTTTAACTTCACATAAACGACCTGCACTCACACTGGCAGCTGACGTTGATTCAGTTCACAAATGCTGCAAAATGAGATGGCCTGCAAATGCAAAGTATCCGAGATTAAAATAAAGGTGAATGAGTCGATCAATTGGAAATGAATTTCGGTAAATGCTTGATGAAAGGTATCCAATGTTAAAGACAAAGTAACAGAGTCATTTTTTATTGGCCGAATTGAACTTGACAAAACAAACTTGATGTGGAGGATTGCTAGTTTATTTATAACTTATCGTGTCCTTTCCACAAAACAAGCAGAATACTGAAAATAAATAAACTGCTGAAAGTGTACAATAGCATTCATCGCTAGCACCATTTAGTCTGCTGATTCTAAATTGTCATAATGCTTGTTTACACTCAGCATTCCATGTACAGAAATGTATCTCAAACTAACACTGGATTATAAAACATTAACTTCAGTCTCAACCACAGACATCATTCCCCAACCCTCCCCCTGCCTAGCGCCTCAGCGTGAGCCAGGATCTTTGCAGCATTGGTGTTGTATTTGACCTCAAGATGAATTTCCAAGCATATGTCTGCAACATTACTAACATTACTATTTCCACCTCGCTATGTCCCTACTTTAACACATTGACTGCTGAAACACTCATCAGCACCAAAACCCAATGAGCAACCCAACAAATTTGGCTTCCTACTTACCCCCAATTTTTATTCCCGTACATTTGACCACTGTGCTTTCAGTTGCCAAAGCTCTAAGCTCTGGAATCCCCTTCCCAATCCTCTCACTTCTTTGCCTCTCTTTCCTCCTTTGAAATCCATAAACTCTACCTCTTTAACGAAACATTTAGTCATCTGTCTTCATATCTCCTCCTTGTGTCATGCCCTAGGATCTCTTAAAATGTTAAAACGCATTTTGTAAATACGGCAAATTGTTGCTGTTACTGTAAAAGGAAAAGCTATGTCATAATGTTTTGGATTTGTAACCTTCACCAGTTTACCATTTCTCTATTAGCCATTTGTCTGATGGAATACATAGAAGACACATCATAACTTGCCTTTTCTCTTCATAAATATGGACGGAGTTGCTTTAACATTCAGAAAATTCAGTGTTTTGTTTTTGATTAGAAAACAAGTTGCTGGGGCCCATTGTCAAAATTCAACACTGTGATCAGAGCACACATGAGATGTTTGTCCTCTTTTGACGGCTGAGTGTAATCTTAGAATAGTTGCTCACGTTGTGAATGTTGTGAAATGTTATGTGCAAAAGGATTTCAGGGCTTTTCTGCTTCAAATAAGCTATCGTGAGATAAACCATATGATTTTGAGCATAGTAATCTTTTAAAAAGCCATTGCAAAACAATGTTTTCAGATAAGCCTTCACAGTGCTAAAAGGGGTTGTGTGTTCAGTCTTGTGAAGTACAAATTTAGGACATCATCAAGGACAGTATTGTCAAGCTGGTGGACCTATGCCTGACCACCCATTTCACCTCCAACAACAAAACCTACAGACAAACCAATGGAACACCTATGGGATCTCCGATATCAGGGTTCTTAGCAGAGGAGTAATGCAGACACTCAAACAAACAGCCCTACCAACCGTCCAACCCGAACTTTGGATCTGCTATGTGGGTGACACCTTTGACATCACTAAACAAAACAAATTAGAGGAAACCTTCCAGACCATCAATAATACCCTTACTGGCATCAAATTCACTAAAGAGGAGGAAAGCAACAACAAACTGCCATTCCTAGATGGCACAGTAGAGCCAACAGCCAATGAGGAACTTCAAACCAGTGTCTACAAGAAAACAACACACATGGACCAAACATTGAAGTACAGAAGCAACTATCCCAACACCCACAAATGAAGCTACATGAGAACATTATTTCAAGAAGCCACCAAACATTGCAGCACACAGAAACTACAAAGAGTAGAGGAAAATCACATGTACAGCATATTCAAAAAGAACAGATATCCAATGAACACAATCCACAAATTTCTCAGAAACACACCCAAACAAACTGACAGAACGTGTCCAAAAATCATAGCCACTCTCCCCTACATCAAAAACATCTCGGAAATAACTGCCAGACTACTCAGATCTCTTGGCATCACAATAGCCCACAAACCCACCAACAGACTAAAACAACAGCGAATGAACTTGAAAGACACTATTCAGACAACAAGCAAAATTAATGTCATTTACAAAATACCTTGCAAGAACTGAAACAAACACTACATAGGACAAACAGGCAGAAAACTAGCCACCAGAATACATGACCATCAACTAGCCATAAAAAGACATGACCCATACTCACTAGTATCTTTACATACAGATGTGGAAAGACACCACTTCGACTGGGACAGCACATCTATCCTAGGACAAGCCAAACAGAGACATGCACGAGAATTTCTGGAAGCATGACATTTTCCAACTGGAATTCTATCAACAAACACATTTATTTGGATCCCATTTACCATCCTCTGAGAAAAAGAATAAGAATTGACATCACCACAGGAAATGATGTCACCGACCCAAGGAACCTTAAACACATGAATAAAAAGTGGGACATACCACAGTGCTTCACTGGAGCCTCACTGATGATGTTACCTAGTATTGTGATGAAACATCTGAAAACACCTTCCAGCTCAGCGAACAAATCTACATCCATTACTTTTGCTTCTTTATATAGTCAGTGTAATAATTATCACCATGACACCAACAATACCCTTATTCCCCAACCAACAAAAAGCTACAAACTACAGCAGCTGGAAATCAAAAACAAAGACAGATATTGTTGGAGAATCTCAGCAGGTCTGGCGGCATCGGTGGAGAGAAAACAGAGTTAACGTTTTGGGTCCTGTGACTATTCTTCAGAACATTCTCCATTGAAACTGGTTTTCAATCTTATCCCTGTTAGCAATACAGCTGGTAAAGCCCCATTACTAAATCACATTGCTCTGTAACTGAGTACAGCTGAGTTTCAGTCTTTTGTGTCTGTGTTGTTATGGTCTTGACCAGCCTCTGGTTCTCTGCTTGACTGAGGAAGGACTGAAGAACATGTCATTTATCTCTGAAGTGAAACTTCTAAATTTCTTGTCTACAAAATGAAGTATGTTGCTGGATAGTAGTCCTTCTGGAAAACCATGTGTAGCATTGATTCTTTTCAGTTGACTGATCACTGAATCTACTATAGCTAAATTATGTTTTGTCACTTCAATCCACCTGAATAATCATCAACTAGTACAAAATAGACCTTCCATTTTAGTCAGCTAAATGGGGTTGCTAATGGGGTTAAAGGCCATAGGTCCCCTGCACCTGATTACTTCTTCCCTGCTGTTATCAGACTTTTGAACAAACCTCTCAAATGTTAATATTGATCTCTGTCTCGACACCTTGTCTGTGGCTGTAATACTATACTCTGCACCCTGTTCTCCTACCCTGTTATATGCTATTATCTGCCTCTAGAGCATGTAAAACAATACGTTTCACTGTGTTTTGGTATATGCGACAAAAATAAATCAGATTCAATCAAATAATATATTAGTACCTACAGAGGTAATGGATTCTCTGATAATAATCTTCCAAGAAACCTTTGATTCTGGAACAGTCTCAGAAGGTTGGAAACCTGCCAATGTAATTCCTTTATTCAAAGAGGAAAGGTGACAAAAAATGCAATTATAGGCCTGTGAGCTTACTATCTCTCATTCGAAAAATATTAGTCTCAATTATGAAAATGTAGTGCAGAGCATTTTGAAAAATGTAATATGATCAAGCAGAGTCAGAATGGCTTCATGAAAAGCAAATCATGCCTGACAAATTTATTAGAATTCTTTGAGGAGGTAACAAGTAGGAGAGATAAAGGGGAACCAGAAGATTTAATGTATTTTGATTAACTGAAGGTGTTTGCAGATGTACTGCACTTTGGGTTATTTAATAAGATAAGCACCCATGGTACCGAGGAGTAGTATGATAGAGGTGTGATTACCTAACAGAAGTCAGAGAGCTGGGGTAAGGATGACGTCTGTAACCAGTGATGTGCCATAGGGATCAGTGCTGGGGTCCATTTACAATGTATATTCATGATATGGATGAATAAATTTAATGTACAATAGCTAGGTTTGCAGTTGGTACAGAAATAGGTGACGTGATGAAAACACAAAGTGTCTGCGGAGTTATATTTACAGGTTAAGTGAATGGGCAAAACTTGTCTGATGGAATATAATATGCATACATTTGAGGTTTTACATTTTGACAGGAAGAATAGAGGATCTGAATATTATTTAAGTGAGAAAGATTGCAGAAAACTATGAAACTGAGGGATTTGGGAATCCTCAGGCATGAAGAAACAAAAATTAGCTTTCCAAATTCAGCAGATAATATGGAAGCCAAGTAGAATGCTGGTCTTTTCTTCAATGGGAATGGTGTATAGAAGTAGTGAGGTTTTGCCAAAGCAATACAAGGCACTAGTCAATTGACACATAGAACACTGTGAGTAATTTTAGCCTCATTATCTAAGGAATTAGAGGTAGTCCAGAAAAGATTCACTGGGTTGATCTCAGACATGAAAGGTGGTTGATTAGGTGGGGTCTATCCTCATTGGAGATGAAAGAAATGAGCAGTGACCTTATTGAAATATATAATATTCTTCATTGTCTTGAAAAGGTAGTTGCTGAGAGATTTCCCTTGTGGAAGAATCCAGGACTAAAGGGCATAGCCTCAGAGTAGGGGACCACCCAATTAAGACAAAGATGAGGAATTTCTTCTCTCAAAGGGTAGTAAATCTGTGGAATTCCTTACCACAGAGGAGAGTCAAGACTTGGTTATTAAGAATATTCAAGGCTGAGATAGGCAGACTTCTCCTTAGTAAGGGAATCAAGGGTTATGGATAAAGGCAACAGTGAGGAGTTAATGATTATCAGATCAGCAATGATCTCATTGAACAGTGGAGCAGACCCAACGTTCCACATGCCCTACCTATGTTCCTGCATACTACTCTTTCTTATGACCTTTCTGGAACTGAGAGTCTAGGCATTTGACTCTTTTAGGCACACATATGGAATGTTAAAAAATTAATTATTTCTGTTAAACTAATTGGCCACCAAACTCTTTTGAGATATTGCTCTGTGATTCCTAAATGTCCCTCGTGGAATCTCTACTGAATCTTGCATCTCGTCAGTTTTACTATCCTATGGTTATACACAAACAATTTGCTATTGGTAATTGTTGTTAGGATTTTAGTACTTGCTATAGGACTATATGACTATATTGGACCACCCTGCAAACAAAGTTATCTATACTTTGCGCATTCGCTTTCGGCTTATGGCCCATCTTAACCTGGAATTTCAGTTGTATGAGGTAGTCTGCAAATATGTTATATATCTGTATAACTGCCTATGCTTCTTTTTCAATATTTGCACACCTCTTTTCTGTTTCCGTCAAAGTTCTCGATGCAGAATATACAGGAACTCTTGTTTGAGATTTATGGATAATGATTGCTTCTTCTCCTGTGAATAAAGCATCTGTGGCTATATTAGCAATTAAGCCTAGATAGTAATGAACCAGAATATTAGTAGAAAACATCTCTTTAATTTTCTGCAGAGCCACAGTCTGTTCCTCATTCCAATATCATCACTAGCTTTTTTTTTCAAAGGTCTCTTATGGGTTGAGTAAGACTGGCAAAGTTAAACGTAAACCTTCCTATTTCATTCACCATACCTTAGAAGCACTGTACATCATTTATGTACTTCAATGCTGGAAATTCATTAATGGCCCTTATCTTCCATTGATCTAGCATGCTGCCTTGTTCTGATCCTTTCTCATGCTCCTTTTTTTTATGCTGTGCACCAGGATGTCATTGATGTACGCAAATGGTTCCCTGCTTGCCTTCCAGAATTTATCACTTTGTTCTTTGAGAAAATCACTGGTGCAAAAGTGATTCCAAATGGTAGACAATTGAAATTATACCAACCGCAAAATGTGGCGCTGACCGTCGTCAACGATCTTGATAAGCATTAGCTGCCAGAACCCTTTGTTTGCATTCATTTTGTGCTTTAATTTGTCTAGTCCTTTAAGTAGCTTTGGAAGTTATTGCTGAAAATTTTCTCCCATTTTCATTTTGGAACACTGTATTCATTCTAAGGCACTTGACAGAGCACATTTATTTTTACTCAGTAATAAAGAATTCCAATTCTTCACAACGTAGAATGTTTCATTGACATCTTGTCCTTTTTGTGTGAGTTTCATGTGAACTTGCTCAAATGTCTGAGGATTTGGGTCTAATGGACCTCAGGGTTTTATATTTTTCAGTCCAACTTTCACAGGCATCAAGTATTGCCACCTGTCTGACAGTATTAAAACAGTTGTGTTGAGTTTAAATTCTGTTAAACTTTCCTTCCTTTAGTTTGATTGTCCAGAATATGTTTTGAATGTGTTGAAGATGTTGCTGCCGAAGTTAGATCACAATGTAATGGTGTTGAAATGATTCTCAATGGTCTTTCAACCATTTCAAAGAAGGTTTTAATGAGAGTATGACAAAAAAGTGAAATAACTGAATGATTAGAAGAACGATTGTAATTACCGCAGAGGCTGAATAACTGATGTTAGCAAGCCTGTTTGAATAGGCTGTAGAGACCTGAGATGAAATTATGATGGAAATTGACATCAACTCAATCAAGAAATGTTGCAGATCCAATGCAATTAGTGGCACAGAAGATGATTATTTGTAAAATGACAAATCTGATGAAAATATTGAGGATCAATTTGATGATACCTAGCAAGGCGCAAAGTGGAATGTGTTTTTTGGCTTTGAAATGGAGGAAGGTTTTTAAAATAGATATTAATATACGTTCAGTGCCTGCTCTGCTGATATGTAGAATTTTTTTTGTATAGTGATAAGCTGCGTGAAAATGTATAAATTTGCCTTTGAGCTTTTGAAATGTCATTGATGTACGCAAATTGTTCCCTGCTTGCCTTCCAGAATTTATCACTTTGTTCTTTGAGAAAATCACTGGTTCAAAATGAATTTGATAATAGAATGAATTTAGTATGTGGAAATTAATGTCTGTCTCCATGAAAATAATTATTTCTTCATAAATAAAAGTTTCATAATATAAAACCTTTTGTTCCATTTGAGCTAATTTTGGAGATGGGGTTGACAAGCAGAGTCTTCAAAATGACAGTCTTCAAAGTAACAAGGTGATGGCTAAGGATAGATTTTGATCTCTCTAATTTGTAAAGGTTGACTCCTTCCATTTTCATTAAAAATGTAGTCTTGGAAAGTTGACTTTTACAGGAATATTATCACTTTCTTACGCAAGCATAGTGTTGAGAATTAAATATTTCAATATCATGGAAATAAGGAGCAGCAGGTATTTTTTGCTGGGGACGAGAAGGAAACGTTGGGCTTTTCTTGCATGTAATTCCTGGTTTCTTCCTGTAAGATACTCTCAGAACGACCTTCCCAACAGTTAGATTTTTGTTTGTTCCTTTTGTGTAAATTGCCAGTCTCCAGCCAACTCTTGTGTTGCTGGAAAAGCGCAGCAGGTCAGGCAGCATCCAAAGAGCAGGAGAATCAACGTTTTGGGCATGAGCCCTTCTTCAGGAGGGCTGAAGAAGGCTCATGCCTGAAATATCGATTCTCCTGCTCTTTGGATGCTACCTGACCAGCTGCACTTTTCCAGCAACACATTTTCAGCTCCGATCTCCAGCATCTGCAGTCCTCACTTTCTCCTCCAGCCAACTCTTGCCTATCAGTGTGCTGATGCTGGTTCAATTGGGCAGCAGACACATCTTACATATTTGGAATCAGCTTGATTCAGCACTGCAGAGCTCAGATTGGTTGCTGCTACTCTGCCCCAACTCAATCCGACCTCCAGTTAAATTCAGGGATTTATAGCATATCTGTTGTAAAGCAAAGCAATAGACATCATTTAACCAGAGCAATAGGTTGCACTGAAGTGATAAATATTTGAGATAAGTTCACTATTCTGCATTCCTCAATGAAGCATAATTTTGGCAACATTATACCTAGGTTCGTCATTCACATGCACTGCAAATACCAACTGAAGTAACATTAAATACCAATTATGCAGACACCACTAACTATGTCAATGAGTTGCAGCAATGTGTTTCATGATTGGTTTGTTTGTTTAGTTAACCCTCAAACAGATTAGCTTGACCTCACCAATACAAATGTCTATTTGGGACAGGAAAATTTTGTAGAAGATACACTATAATATGGTAATGACATTATTGGAGTATGGTGTCCTCTCTGTTTGAGATAGTGCTCTGCACTCTGCCACTCCACCCGAATGACACATAAGGGAAATTCCCTAACACAAGCTGAGGATTTTTTTTCCATCCTCTAGTGCTTAACTGAGGATTTATATTTCTTTGTGTTGATTAATTTTTTTAGGCACTAGTGCATGATAGGGATACACACATACAAATAAATCAGGCGGCTGAATATTTGCTAAAATGACCAGAAAATGGACTGCAATTAAATACTTGAAAGGATTTAGCATATCAGAAGTTGTTATAGAAGGAACACAGAAAGCTATAGGCAGTGAAAAGTCATTTTCCATGAGGGTAGGATATTCTGTGTCAATTTACAAATTGGTAATTTTTTTAAAAAATTGAAATGGTACAAATTGAAGGATTAAAATGCATAAAGATCGATAAATCCTTGGGACCTGATCAGGTGCTTACCAGAACTTTTTAGGGAAGAGAATGTTGGGCCCCTTCCTGAGATATTTGTATTATCAATAGCCATGTTATTGTGAAGTGCTGGAAGAATGAGATTGGCTAATTTGGCACCATTATTTAAGAAAGACTGTAAAAAAAAAGCCTGGTAATTACAGACTGGTGAACTTCATTGGTGGGTAAGTTATTGGAGGGAAGTCTGAGGGACAGGATTTACATGCATTTGGAAAGACAAGGAGTGATTAGTGATAGTCAGCATGGCTTTATGTCTGGGAAATCATGTCTGACAAACTTAATTTAATTTCTTGAAGGCGTGACAGAGAGGATTGATGAAGGCAGTGTGGTAGACATTGTCCTTATGGACTTCAGCAAAGTATTTGACAATGTTCCCCATGGTAGACTGGCAAGTAAAGTTCAATCACATGGGATCGATGAGGAGCTAGCCATTTGGATATAAAATTGGCTTTAAGGTAGGAGACAGAAGGTGGTGGTGGAGGATTGATTTTCAAACTGGAGACCTGGGACAGTGGTATACCAAAAGGATCAGTGCTGGGTCCACTGCTTTTTACATTTATATAAATGATCTGGATGTGAATATAGGAGGCATGGTTAGTAAATTTGCAGATGACACTAAAATTGGTGGTGTAGTGGGCAATGAAGAAGATTATCTCAGAGTACAATGGGGCCTTGATCAGACTGGCAAATGGGACGAGATGTAACAAATGGAGTTTAATTTAGATAAATGCGAGGTGCTACATTTTGGGAAAGCACATCTTAGCAGGACTTATACACTTAATGGTATGGTCTTAGAGAATGTTGCTGAACAAAGAGACCATGGAGTGCAGCTCCTTGAAAGTGGAGTCGCAGGTAGATAGGATAGTGAAAAAGACGTTTGGTATGATTTCCTTTATTGGTCAGAGTATTGAGTACAGGAGTTGGGAAGTCATGTTGTGGCTGTACAGGACATTGGTTAGGCCACTGTTGGAATATTGCATGCAATTCTGGTCTCCTTCTTATTGGAAAGATGTTGTGAAGCTTGAAAGGATTCAGAAAAGATTTACAAGGATGTTGCCAGGGTTGGAGGATTTGAGCTATAGGGAAAGGTTGAATAAGTTGGATCTTTTTTCCCTGGAGATTCGGAGGCTGAGGGGGGACTTTATAGAGGTTTATAAAGTCATAAGGGGCATGGATAGGATAAATAGACAAAGTCTTTTCCCTGGGGTGGGTGAGTCCAGAACTAGAGGGCATAGGTTTAGGTTGAGAGGGGAAAGATATAAAAGAGATTTAAGGAGTAACATTTCACACAGAGGGTAATACATGTATGGAATGAGCTGCCCAGAGGAAGTGGTGGAGGCTGGTACAATTGCAACACTTAACAGGCATCTGGATGAGTATATGAATAGGAAGGGTTTGGAGGGATATGGGCCGGGTGCTGGCAGATGGGACTAGATTGGGTTGGTATATCTGGTCAGCATGGACGGGTTGGACCAAAGGGTCTGTTTCCATTCTTTTCATCTCTATGACTCCAATACACTAAACACGGGGTGTTACATTTTGGCAGACAAACTAGAGCAGGAATTATACAGTTAATGGTAGGACAATGGGGAGAACAAAGAAACCTAGGGGTGCAGATGCATAGCTTCTTAAAAGTATGCAGGTAGACAGGGTGTTGTAGAAGGTGTTTGGCGTGCTTGCCTTCATTGGTCAGTGCATTGAGTATAGGAGTTTGGATGCCATGTTGTGGCTTTACAGGACATTAGTGAGACCAATTATGGAATACTGCATTCAATTCTGGTCACCCTTCTTTAGGAAGGATATCATTAAACTTGAGAGGGTGCAGAAAAGATTTACCAAGATGTTGCCAGGACTATAGGGTTTGAGCTATAGGAAGAAGCAGAAATGACTGGGATCTGTTTTCCTGGAACATCAGAGGGGTGCCTTTATAGAAGTTTATAAAATCATGAGGGGCAAGGATAGTGTGAATAGCCAAGGTCTTTTTGTTAGGGTGGAGGAGTACAAAACTAGAGGGGAAAGTTTTAAGAAGGACCTAAGGGGTAACTGTATAATGCAGAGAGTGGTGCATTTATGGAATAAACTGCCAGTGGAAGTGCTAAAGGTTGGTACAAATGCCATATTTAAAAGGCATTTGGTTGGGGATATGAATAAGAATGGTTTAGAGGGATAGGAGACAAATTATGGCAAATGGGACTAGGTCAGATTAGGATATCTGGTCAGCATGGAGCAGTTGGACCAAAGGGTCTGTTTCTGTGCTGTATGACTGTATGGTTCTGTGTTTATCTGGAAGAGTGTTTATTTTAGTCATAGAGTCATACAACATGAAAACCGGCACTATGGTCCAACCAGTCCATGCTGAAATTAATCCCAAACTAAACTCTCCCACCTGCCTGCTCCTGGCCCATATCCCTCCAAACCTTTCCTATTTATGTATCTATACAAATGTTTTTTAAACATTGTAGTTGTACCTGTACCAAAATGTAATACCTCGCATTTATCCTGATTGAACTCCATCTGCCATTTTTCAGCCCATTGACCCATTTGATCAAGATCCCTTTGTAATCTTAGAAAACCTTCCTCACTGTCCACTTTTCCACCAATTTTGGTGTCGTCCGCAAACTTCCTAACTGTATCTTCTATATTCTCATCCAAATCATTTATATAAATGACAAACAAAAGAGAACCCAGAACTGATCCCTATGGAATGCCGCTGGTTACAGGCCTCCAGTCTGAAAAGCAACCCTCCGTCATTCCTCTTTGTGTCCTGCTGTTAAGCCAATTATGTGTCCAATTGGCAAACTCACCTTGAATCTCATGTGACCTAATTCTGAATTGTGTTGACTGTGATTTGCTATCAACATATCTACAGGCCTGGGATTAACTAATTCCATTGTTTTTTGCTTGATCATAGTTCAATTCTGTATTAGGTCTATTGACAGCTGCTTCATACCCATTGGATATGTTGAGTACCCAATCAATTGAATTAATAAGATCCCTTTAAACTTCATTTTTATTAATGCTATATAAATGCTAATCATTTTATTTCTATATGTGGTATCTTCCACTCATCTATGTACCTATGTTAAATTTTATCTAACATTTATCTGCCCACTTACATATTTGTCTCACCTATTTTGTAATTCTTGACTGCTTTCTCATATTCAAAAGTTCAGTAGTATTTGTGAATTTGACTAGTTTTTATTGAACTCTGAATTTAAGTCATTAATGTAAATTAGAAACAGTAGGGATTCCAACACTGAGCCCTACGGCACTCCACTCAGCATTTAGGCACCAACATCATTCCCAGGCTTTACTTTGAATCACTATTGCTTTAAGCTTAGCTTGTAACCTTTTGTGCAGTATTTTGTTGAAAGACTTTTGGAAGTCAAAGTATAGCAATAGGTTTAGCATGTCAGTCAAGCAAAAGCTTCTCCTTTTGATTCTTTGCATTTTTTTAACCAAATTATTAGCATAAAATGCGTACCTATATTCATTCCTGTTTATACCACATTCATACTCAAGTAGTCTTGTGATGTCAAATGATTGTGATTCTGCAGGAGCACGCTCTGTGTATTGGCTGTGTTTATTGTGGATATTCCAATAAAACAAAAGGAAAGAGTTCCTCTTCCACCCTTCCAAGAAGTTGCCCACCAACTGAAGTAACATTGAAGTTTGTTTAGGAGGAAACACAAAGGCCAATTTTCTCACAACAATATGATAATAAGCAGATAATGGGTTTTTTAATTGGTGTTGATTAAGGATTAGTATTGATTACAACAACAGAAGAACTGTTTTGATCTTCTTTAAGTTAGAATAGAATAGTAATTTATTGTCACTTAATTTTTACAAAAAAGATAGTGAAAAGTGTTTAAGTCACCATACCATGTCATTATATTAATAATACAAGGCATAGATAAGAAAAGAAATTTAAAAATTAAGACAAAGTCCACCTTTGTTCAATTCACGGCTCCTGGGTTTGGGAAAACACAGTACTGCTGCAGAAAACCTATGAAGCTGCCGCCAAAGAAGAAGACAGCCCTGCTGGGACTCTGGAATACCAGGCCACTGGAATACCAGGCCGCAAGACTCCACAGAATTCCAAAGCTACCTCAAGGACCTACTTCATCACCGATCCCGGCCAGAAGACGTCGCAAAAGCCACCCAAAGGAATCTGGATGAGAGAGGAGACTGAAACCTTGTTAAATGTCTCATCTGAAAGTAGGAACTTGATACACTACCACTCATTCAGTAAATCACAGAAGTGGCAAACTTGATTTTGCAATGTTAATGTTCGTGAATTACAGCCACAAGCATCTGACTCCATCGTGAAAGTGTTATCACTAAGCTAAGGTGGACCATCATGTGGTGGTGATATTGGTTCTTAAAAATATGATTGATGGTGCGTTGGTTTCTACTGATGGTGTTTCAGCTTCTCTTGTCCTTCTGACTCTTATTATTGCTCCCAAATCGAGTCAGTCTACAACTTTCAAAGAGGGAAGAATAATATTTCTGAAAATGTTATGATAAGTGATACACTTGTACAGTTGCAAGTTAGTTGTCACAGATGCACTACTCAAGATTACACAGCCACAGAACTGATACGGGGCAGAAGGCCATACAGTCCCTTGAGTTTGCACTGATTCTCTAAGCATTTTGACTTCGTGCTACTTTTCTGCCTTTTCCCCATAAACCTGGACATTGTTTCTAGTTAAATGATCACCTAATGCCCTCTTGAATGCCTCAGTTGAACACTTCCAGGCAGTGCATTCCATATACCAACTAATTGCTCTGTGCTATAAACCTTTTACCATCCTTTTACTACTGATGTGCTTTGAGAGACTTTGAGATTTTATTTAATGTATGCTGCCTTTTTTTCAATCTAGCGATTTCTACAACATCATCACAATACCCACTTTGCCTGAAATTCTTCAGCTTCATTAATCTGTATGATTACATTAGAATCATAGAGTCCTACAGCACGGAGACAGGCTCTTTGACCCAAACTTTTCTATGCCAAATAGAATATCCGTCCGTTTCCCTTCTAATTCTTTCCTATCCGTGTAATTGTCCAAATGCCTTTTAAATGTTGTTAATGTCAAACACTTCCACTGGCAACTCATTCCATATGCATGCCACCCCTTTTATTCTTTCCCCTTTAACTTAGACCAATGCCCTCTAGTTCTCAATTCTCCAACCCTGGGAAAAAGACTGAAGGCATTCATCCTGTCCATGCCTCTCATGTACTCTATAAGGTCCCTCATCAATCTCCAATGCTGTAAAGAAAAAGGTCCTAGCTTGTCCAACCTCTCACGATAACACAGATCTTGGAGTCCAGGCAACATCCTTGTAAATTTCCAGTTTAATAACATCCTTCCTATAAAAGGTGACCAAAGCTGAACACAATTCTCCAAATGCGGCCTCACCAATGTGCTGTATAACTGCAACATTACTTCCCAACTTCTACTGTCAATGCCCTGACTGATGAATGCCAGTGTGCCAAAAGCCTTCTTCACTGCCCTGTCTACCTGTGACTCCACTTTCAGAGAACCATGCACCTGAACTCCAACATCCTTCGGTTCCATTATACTCCTTAAGGCCCTACCATTCATCATGAAACTCCTACCTTGATTTGACTTTCCAAAATGCAAGACCTCATACTTAGCTATATTAAAATCCATTTGCCATTTTTCGGCCCACTTCCTCAGCTGATCAAACTCCTGCTGCAATTTCTGACAACCTTCCTCACTGTCCACAATACCGCCTATTTTAGTATCATCAGTAAACTTACTAATTATGCCTTGTACATTCCCATATTGATATAGATAACAAACAGTAATGGCACAGTAGCAGCACAGTGTACAACTCCAAGCTTTCAACCGCTCCTTGTTTCATCCCTAGAATCAACCTGGGGAACCTCCTCTGAACTGCCTACTGTGCCATCACTTCCTTCCTCAATGAAGGAGACCCAAACTGGAAACAATATTCCAGGTGTGGTCTCACCAGTGCCTTATATAATTGTAACAACTATAAAATATGAGACAGAATCAGTCTTTGCCAACATCAAATCACCAATTGCTCAAAGGTTCAAATGTAGGGCACTTTGCCATTCTGCTCTGCTGCCATCAAATACTAAAATGATGAAATTCTCTCTTGAAGTCAGTGGAAGACTTATTAAAATTGAAGCACTTCATTATACATTAGGTACTTTTAGAGATCCTACCAATGAAACATTGGCTGAATAATACTGTGGAAATAACAATCAAAGTAATATGTGTGCATTGACTGGCAACTTGCAATGATTGCATTTTTAAACATGGGAATTAAAGTGTTGCTGTTTGAATTGTCTTGCTTTTGCTATACTGTAACAATTCCTTGTGACTCACAGTTAATATCGAAAAGAATGTGAACTTGTGGTACTTGTCTATTAAATAGCTGCTAAACAGGTCTGAAAATATTGGAGTTTGTCTATTTTAAGTATACGTTTAGTGTGTTAAATCTTAACTCTGCTAAACCACCATTCTGGCACTTAAAGCGGTTGGAATTTCTTTTCCTTTAATCTTATCTCCAATCTGTCATCCTCTCTCTCTCACACTCTCTCTACATTCCACTTTTCCTCATTTTATCTTTAGTATTGAAATACTTATTTGATATTGAATTTAATAATCTGACTGACATTTCCCATTACAAAGTCTGTGCATCTCAGTAATGATATTTCAAGGTGGTAGATTTAAGGAGAAATACAATTATTTGCCCTGCTTGCACAGGTCCGGATATCCTGTTGGGCTTGCAGTGTCCAGGTGGCATAGATATATATGTAGTGCTGTTAGAATTTCCAGTGAGAATCAAAACAATGCAGATATAGTTCCATGTCAAAATGTTCTGTGGCTAGGAGGAGAACCTGCCTTCAGTGGTCGCAGGTTAGGTAGGTGAATTGGCAAGCTGCTGCAGTACATCCAGTATATGGAGCACTTGCTGATTAAACAGGGTGCCATGTCCTGATCGTATCAGCTTTGAGTATTGTTCATATTCCACTCATCCTGGCCATGAAAAGTATTCCATTCCAATTCTGAAGTCTAACTTGTAGGTGATGGACAAGATTTGAGAATCAGAAATGTTACTTGCTGCAGAATTCTCAGCTTCTGAACTGCTCTTGAAAGCACTGTATTTATATGGTGAGTCTAGTTCAGATTCAGATAAATGGTAACTCCCAGGGTGTTTATTCTTTAGTGACGTTGAGCAGGAGGTTCAGTGATGGACTGCTTCACTATTTGAGGAACTGTAAATGGTACTGAACATTGCACAATCATCAGTAAACATCCCCACTCCTCAGCTTATGATGGAAGAAACCCCAATAGTGAAGCAACCAAAGATGGTTGGGCCTAGGACACTATGCTGAGGAAATCAGCAAGATTCTGGGACTGAGATGACTGACCTTCAATAACAACAACCATCTTCCTTTGTGTCAGTATGACTCCAACCAGCAAAGAATTTTCCCTTGATTTGCATTGATTTCAGTTTTGATGAGGCTCTTTGATGCCACAGTCAATTAAGTTGTACCGTAAAGTTAAAGGCAGTTCCTCACATCCATATTTGAATTCAGCTTTATTGTGCATATTTGGTCAAGAATTCAATAATGTCAGGATCTGAGTCACTCTGGCAAAACTCAAACTGAGCATCAATGAGCAGGTTGCTGCAGTGTAGGTGTTGAATCAGTATTGTTTAGGACCCCTTCTCATCATTTTACTGGTGATTGGCTGGGTTGGATTTGTGTTGCTGGAAAAGCGCAGCAGGTCAGGCAGCATCAAAGGAGCAGGAGAATCGATGTTTCGGGCATAAGCCCTTCTTCATCTTCATTCCTGAAGAAGGGCTTATGCCCGAAACGTCGATTCTCCTGCTCCTTTGATGCTGCCTGACCTGCTGCGCTTTTCCAGCAACACATTTTTAAGCTCTGGTCTCCAGCATCTGCAGTCCTCACTTTCTCCTGGGTTGGATTTGTCCTGCCTTTTGTGGACAGGACATAACTAGGTAAGCTTTTATATTTCTGCATAGATGCAAGCTCTGAAAAAGGATGGCTAAGCTATTGCAAGTTCTGGAATGTAAGTCTTCAATACTATCATTGAAATGTTTCCAGGGTCCATAGATTTTGTAGTATCGAGTGCCTTGGGCAGTTTCTTAATATCACTGAACTGAAGTGAGCCAGTTGCTGTCTGGATCTGTGATGTTGATGGATATTAACCCATTCTGTAAGAGCACAGAAGCTAATGCTAACAGTTTGAGCATAACAAGATCCCACAAGCAGCAGTGAGATGAATGGCTAATTAGTTTTATTGTTGTAGATATTATTTGCAAATGGGGGTAAAAATCTCCTAAAGACATTTGTTGATGTACTGTGCATTAGGTTATATGGAAAGAGAAGTCTCGCTGAACTATTCAACTTGTTGAATCACACTTAGAATACAATGAACAGTCTCAGACTCAAATTGTTTTTTGTCTAAGGAAAGATGTACTGATATTGGAGGCAGTCCAGAAAATGCTCTCTAGATCAATTCTGGGTGCAGAGGAATATTCTCAAGAGGACAGTTTTACTCATTGAAGTTTAGAAGAATGAGAGGCATCCTTGTTGAAACATATAAGGTTCTTGGTGGAATTGACAGGGTAGATACTGGAGAAACAAAAACAGAAATTGCTGGAGAAGCTCAAGAGGCCTGACAGCATCTGTGGAGAGAAATCAGAGTTAACTTTTCTGGTTCAGAGACCCTTCTTCAGAACTGAGGAAGTGGCTGTTCCGAGGAAGGGTCACTTTGATTTCTCTCTACAGATGTTGCCAGATCTCTTGAGCTTTTCCAGCAATTTCTGTTTACATTTCTGTTTCCATCGTCCACAGTTCTTTCAGTTTTTATTTAGATGTTGAGGGGCTGTTTATCTTTGTGGGAGAGTTTAGGACCAGAGGGCGTAATCTCAGAATAAGGGGTTGCCCAGTTTCAACACAGATGACGAGGAATTTCTTTTCTCAAAGGGTAGTAAATGTTTGGAATTCTTTACCACAGAGGACTGTTGATATTTGGGTCATTAAGTATATTCAAGGTTGATATTTACTGATTATTATCACAAGTGAATCCAGAATTATGGGGAAAAGGAATGGAAGTGGAGTTCAGGATTAATAGATCAACATAATCTCATTGAATGGGACTAAAGGGCTGAATAGCCTACTATGGGTTTCACTTGTAGATTCCTACTGTTTTTTTTGAACAGTAGTTGGCGACCTCTCCAAATCGGTGGATGTTAAAAAGTTTTCATGTTTGTGGTACCAATGTGCTGTTCTTTGAGCACACAGGATTTATAACACTGAGTGGTGCTAAAACAATTTCTCTAATTTTGTCAAAAATATTGTGAAATGAACTATTCATATACTGATAGAATTCTTCAAAATGCTCTTGCTACTTCTGCTAGATTTACTAATTATGTTAAGAAATGTTTTGTTTCTCTATTTATCTTAAATACTAATAATTTGTTTGATTAACTTATAAGGTCATTTCTTCTTTCACAAGTTAATCAGTTTATACATTATTTCATGATTTCTTAAAGCAGTACTCTGCAGTGGAATTTTAGCTGTGCAAGTAAAATTACTTTCTTCTTCTTAAAGTATGACTAATAGTCATGTATCTATGGATCATTTGGCTTTTTCTTTTACAAGATGTGTGATTTATGTCCTTGCTGCCGTGGTTGCCACTGTAATTCGATTGATTGCTGTTTTTGTCAGGATTATGAAAGAGAGTTAGGGTCCAGGTCAATTCTTAAACCTTTTGTGGACTCAATAGCCTTGAGTCAAGAGACAGAGCTGCCACTGATCCTCAAATAAGAGGTCTAATGCAGTAACACAGTAGTTTTCTCAGATGAAATGCTTGCTAACTCCTCCAGTAAATCAACAGAGATGTAGAAAGAGGAAAAGAAACCAAAAGAAAGCATTACATAGATGTTACATTTCATGCCAGGAAGAATGATATCTCCTGGAATTATCAAATGAAACATTAGTTTCTTTTTTAGAAAATCAAATTGATTTTCATTACATAAATGATATATCTTAGTTTCAATATTAAACAGAAATGTAGCAAATGCTAAACCAGATTAATTTACTTGACACATCTGTGCTCCTTTATTTAAATGTAAACTTGATCTAACATGTGCCAATAAGTCAGATCTTTCACAGTGCATTGGTTACTAACAGACCAGTATACTTAATTGATGAAACTGTCTTTTGCTTTTGAATCCTATTGAATCATTTAGTTATTTTCATGCAGGCATTTAATTTTACCTATGGCAACATGTTCACCTTGCAAATGTTGATGTAAAAGATGACCTTGTACAAATAATTTGTTGGTGAAATGTTTTACTATCTCACATGCAGGATTACTAATATTCTTAGCCTAAGATAATGACACAATTCCTTTTGTAAATCTGGAGTCAGCTTATCCCTATTCCTTGCTATATTTGAACTACATTCTGCATTGAAACAAATTTATATCTGGAAGTCAGAGTCTTCTGAAAGAGGTACCTATTTTTATCAATGTTTATATTCTACAATAAACAAGTTCTATCCACAGGTACAGTTCTCATCCAAATATTGTGAAGATTTGGAGATGCCAATGTTGGACTGGGGTGTACAAAGTTAAAAATCACACAACACCAGGTTATAGTCCAACAGGTTTAATTGGAAGCACACTAGCTTTCGGAGCGACGCTCCTTTAGAAAGGAGAATCATTCTCTGTAGCACAGAACTTACATATTGCTGAAAACATAAGACATGCTAACAAATCATTTCATTTATCACGGACCTCAGGTGAATCTCAAGAATACCAAATTCAAAGTGAACAACAAGGAGAGGGTGAAGATTTGTTAGCATCCTCAGATTACAGCAGGATCTGGGCCAGATGGGCCAATGGGCCAATGGGCTGAGAAGTGGCAGATGGAATTTAATTCAGTTAAATGTGAGGTGCTGCATTTTGGCAAAGCAAATCTTAGCAGGACTTATACACTTAATGGTAAGGTCCCAGGGATTGTTGCTGAACAAAGAGACCTTGGAGTGCAGGTTCATAGCTCCTTGAAAGTGGAGTCACAGGTAGATAGGATAGTGAAGACAGCATTTGGTATGCTATCTTTTAGTGGTCAGAGTATTGAGTACAGGAGTTGGGAGGTCATGCTGCAGCTGTATAGGATATTGGTTAGGCCACTATTGGAATGTTGCGTGCAATTCTGGTCTTCTTCATATTGGATAGATGTTGTGAAATGTGAAAGGGTTCAGAAAGGATTTACAAGAATGTTGCCAGGGGTTGGAGGATTTGAGCTATAGAGAGAAGCTGAACAGGCTGGGGCTGTTTTCCATGGAGCATCGGAGGCTGAGGGGTGACCTTATAGAGGTTTACAAAATTATGATGAGCATGGATAGGGTAAATAGGCAAAGTCTTTTCCCTGGGGTCGGGGAGTCCAGAACTAGAGGGCATAGGTTTAGGGTGAGAGGGCAAAGATATAGAAGAGCTCTATGGGGCAGCTTTTTCATGCAGAGGATGGTGTGTGTCTGGAATGAGCTGCCAGAGGAAGTGGTGGAGGCTGGTACAATTGCAACATTTAAGAGGTATTTGGATGGGTATATGAATAGGAAGGATTTGGAGGGATATGGGCCGGGTGCTGGCAGGTGGGACTAGATCGGGTTAGTATATCTGGTCAGTATAGACGTTCGGACCGAAGGGTCTGTTTCCATGCTGTACATCTCTATGACTCAATGGGTCTATGTGGATTCTGATTGATGGTGCGAGCAGGGCCTAGGAGATATCACAGAGTTGTTACAGGGCAGAAGACCATTTGGTCCATCATGACTGCAGCAGCTATTCAAATGGACATTATTACCTCGTGCCAATTTCCTGCTTTTTCCCTAGACCCTGGCACACAGTCTCAATACATGTCATCATTCGATGCCCTCTTGAATGCCTCAATTGAATCTGCTTCCATTATAATTCCAGGCAGTGCATTCCAAACCTTAGACTGAAAAGGATTTTTCTCATATCACTTTTAAATCAAGGCCCTCTCATTCTTGTTCCTTTTCTGAGTGGTGACAGCTTCTCTGCATCTACTCTATTCAGCCTGCTCATGATTTTGAAAATCTCTATCAAATGGTCTCTCAGCTTTCTTAAGTCCAAGGAAAATAGTCTCAACCTCTTCAATCTATGCTCATGACCAAAGTTCATTATTGCAAGAACATGTCTCATAAATCACTTCCCGGGTGGCACGATGGCTCAGTGATTAGCACTGCTGCCTCACAGTGCCAGGAGCCCAGGTTCAATTCCACCCTCAGGTTACTGTTTGTGTGGAGTGTGCACATTCTCCCTGAGTCTGCATGGGTTTCTGGGTGCTCCAGTAACCTCCACAGTCCAGGGACATGCAGGTTAGGTGGATTGGCTGTGCTAAATTGCCATAGTGTCTAGGGATGCGCGGTCTAGGTTGATCAACCGTGGGAAATGCAGGCATTCTAAGTGGGATTCTTTTTCGAGGTCAGTGTGGACTCAATGGGCCAAATGGAGGGATTTTGTCATTATATAGGCCTGCACTCTTTCCAATATATTCGTATCTTTCCTATAATGTGGCACCAACAACTGTATGTAATACTTCAGCAAAGATCTAACTGGCATCTTATACAAATTCAACATTGCCTCCTTCCCCTTTTATATCATGTTCATATTAAGAAAGCTGAGGACATTGTATGCCTTATTTATCGCTTTCCCTACCTTTCCGGCCAGCTTCAATAATCTGTGCACCTCTGCTCCCACACCTCCTCTTCAGAACTGTGTCTGTAAAATTAAATTTAACTCCAATTTGCAGGTTCAATTAATACAGATTCAGACAAGGGCTGCGCATTTAGATTGCCATGAGGTAATAACATGGCCGAAAAATAATTTTTGTGATTTGGTTCTGCTGAATGCAAGAAGAAAAGCTTTGAAATCATGACTATTTTTTCAGCAATAAGCATATTTGAGAACAATTCACCTGAAGTCCCTGAAACAGTTCATTACTCCTCATTTCAACTATTGTTAAAGGAGTTTGTGCAGGAGTCCATGACCAGTCAAAGTCGTATGAGCTGACTGTTTGCTCTTGTTGCAGGGAAAATCAAATCTTCCCTTAAATATTAGGTGACTTATTTTATCAAGAGCAGCAGAAAGATTTCCCTTTGTATATAATTCAGGAAAAAAAAAGTTATAAATGGGAGACCTACATTTGACTTTCTTTTCTGTTGTTATCTTATTAATTTTCTTCTCTTAGACTCATTGGTTCCTTGTTGGCATTCAGTCCCACAGATGGAAACCACTTTCTTTTCCCGTACTTAAGTGACTATCATTTGCGTGTAAGCCTCGACAGTAAGTGCTTGGCAGACTATGTTATCATAGAGTACAATTAGGCTCAGCTGTCTGACATTCTGAATATCTTGAAAGCTGTTAACTCTGAACACATATTTTCTGTAAACACTTCAATTTTTGGTTGTGAAATTTACTTTGAACATAAATCTTACCAGTCAACATGTGGGTGATGATAAATGGAATATGACAAACACGATAGCAACATTTCTGAGGTCATATCCCTCAACTGTACTTCTGAAGCTTTGAAATGCACAGCATTCTCCTGTTGTATTTCATTTGACAGAAGAATTTTTTTTTTTGCAAAACATAGTCTAAAATTCCACTGTTGCAAGATTCACATTTCAACAGAATAGGTCTGCCGATTTTGAATGAACTCAATGTTGAATTTACAGTAATGTAATGCTTTTAATTCTGTAAAATGCTATTAAGCACTTTATCAAAACCTATTCAGTCAGGAATTTAAAACAAAAACTGAAATTACTGGAGAAACTCTGTAGGTCTGGCAGCAACTGTGGAGGGAAAGCAGAGGTAATGTGTTGAGTCTAGTGACCTGTCGTCAGAACTAGCATTTGAAAGGTAGGAAGCATGTCATGGCAGAACAGTCGAGGTGTGGATACATTGGTGTATGTCACTATGCTACTTCAATGTCATGCCAACAGCATGTGCCAGGAGCTTATGTGGAAATTGCACTGTACATGCTGCACCTGGGAAATCATGTCCTTCCAGCCCAGGGATTGAGACATAGTTAGTAAGGCAGCTTCAGTCCAACCTATCCAGCGAATGCAGGTAAGCCAGTCAGGAAGTTGTAGAATCATCAGGATGCGGTCTAGGCCACTCTCAGTTAGAGTTGCACTCACAGGTCAGTCCAGGATGAGCCATCCTCAGTTCTGAGACTTTTGGCTCTAAACATCGGAGTGAGGCGGGATTATCGGGGAACACAATATGGTGTTGGGGAATGTGGGAAACTCAAATCTGGGGATTGGATGTACTATGCTGAGACATCTTGCAATGCAGTGGTAAAGCCCATACCTCTAGATTAGGTTCAAGTCCCACCTCCTTCAGAGTGTAATGACATCTCTGAACAGGTTGTTTAGAAAAGTGGGTTAAATTTTTAAAAATTTTATACTGGAATACAGAGGGACTAATGAAGAGGCTGCTGCTTAACTATGAAATAGTAGCCACATAACCAGTACTAAACATAAAATAATAGTTAATCAGACATGTAATGATTGAAAGTGCTTATATATTTATTGATGTAATATAACATTTACAATGATGTGCCATCTATGTGCCCTCAAAAAATGACTTTCATCCTCTACCTCCCAATACATTCAGGTACAATCCTCAGGTCAGCTCTTGGGCCAGAGGGAGCTGGCTTTGTAGTGGAGCCTGTTGACCTGATAAATTTAGGTAGCCAGCCCTGGGACCGTTTCTGGCTAGTGGGTGCAGACATACTGAGCATGTGCTGCCCAGATGCAGGTTCACCTTCATTGACGACAGTTTCTCTTCTATAGAATTGGAATCATAGCCAGGGAAGAGTTGCATGTGCAGGGAACATTGGCAGTGTCCTGAGGTGGAACTTACGATGGCTGAATATGCTTCCTCCTCCATCTGGGTGCCTTCAGGTACCACCCTGTCTGATTGAGAGGAACGGGCAACAGGATTGAGATCAAAGTCCCCCAAACCCTCTCACTGATTTAGAATCTGAGAATTCCTACAGTGCAGAAAGAGGCCATTCAGCTCATCAAGTCTGCAGCAACTTCTGAAGGGCATTCCACCTGGGCGGCATGGCGGCTCAGTGGATACCGCTGCTGCCTCACAGTGCCAGGGACCTGGGTTCTATTCCAGCCTCAGATGACTGCCTGTGTGGAGTTTGCACATTCTCCCTTTGTCTGTGTGGGTTTCCTCATGGTGTTCCAGTTTCCTCTCACAATCCAAAGATGTGCAAGTCAGGTGAATTGGCCAGGCTAAATTGCTCATAGTGATACATTCATTAGTCAGAGGGAAATGGGTTTGGATGGGTGACTCTTCAAAGGGTCAGTGTGGACTTGTTGGGCTAAATGGTCTATTTCCACACTGTAGGGAATTTAATCCAACCCCCATCCCAATAGCCCTATATGGTATTTTTTACCATGGCTGACTGTGCAAGGAAACCAAGCACCCAGAGGAAACCCATGCAGACATGGGGAGAATATGCAAACTTTACAGTTGCCCAAGGCTAGCATCAAACCTGGAACTCTGGTGCTGTGAGGAAGCAGTGCTAATGACTATGCCACTGTACCACCCCACTGATGCTGAGCACTAATGGCTAAAACAATGGAGTGAAAGTCTTTGTGAATTTCCAGCAGCCATTCTGCTGGATCTAGATCTCTGTGACAGCTACCAGCCTGATAATACAAACAGCCAGATGAAGACTTGCCGGAGCCAGCATAGTACAGATGATGTTAGTGCTCTCCTCCAACCTTCAGTCCAGTTAAACACAACCTCTCTTTGACAAAAACTGTGTTGGTTCAACTCGATTACCTTGAACTTATCCAAGTGCCCTGTTATAATGTCTTTAATAATAACTTTGAACATTTTCCAAAGATAGATGTTTCTGCTTTCTGCTTCCCTGCCTTTTTGAATAATGAGTTACATTAGCGATTTTCCAATTTAAAGGAACCTTCCATTAATTTAGTTATTTTTGGAAAATTGAAACCAAGACATTAACTATTTCACTGGCTACCTTTTTAAGTCTCTAGGATGAAATCCATCTGGGCCTGGGTACTTGCCAACTAGCAGCTCTAACGATTTACTCACTACTACTTCCCCAATAATTAGAACTGTTTTGAATTCCTCCTTCCCTTTCAGTTCTGAATACCCATCCCTTCCACAATAACCTTTCACTACCTGGCTTATCAAGATTTTATTGATCTTTGCTTTAAACATATTTGTTAGGGAGCAGACCAAACACCTTTCAAAAATACCTTTCATCCTAGATTTAGCCTAGACTCTAATTTTTATCTTATTTAAAGGCAAGTGTAAGATAGTGTGCTCCAGATGCAATTCGATCGGACATGCTACTCAGCTTTAAGCAAAACATACTTTCTTCTTACCTCTAGTTAAAACACACACAAAGGAAAGAAGAATTGGTCTGACTATTATTCTATTGCAAAACTTAACAGAGTAACAGATTATTTAACTACTAAACAGCAGTTGTTCTATTATTGTGCCATTTCATAAACACACCCTTGGCAAATGCAAATTCAGTAAAATAGGTTGTCTCATGTGCAGTGTTTCTCCAGTCCAAGAGAAAAGACAGTCAAGAGAAAATGTTGATAGAGAAAGAGAGAACTCAGGTTTTCGTTGTAGCAGGGAAAGATGTATGGCAGCTCCCTAACAGCTACTGAAAACTAAACTAAAAATCCAGTTCTGTGGGAGCCTGATTCCACCCATTCATGCTGCTTCTATTGTTCCAATTTTAAAAAATGTAACCTCGCAAACTGTTTACTTCATTGGCTTTGAATAGACAGTTCAAAATCTCTCTTCAAAACAAAAAGAACAGGACAGAATATACCTCTTAAAGTCATATAATATCACATATTAAAAAAACTTTTTTTATCACCTTTCAAGAAGGAAAGTTACAATGATTTATGACCCTCTGTAAGAAAATAAAATGCTCCAGGAGAAGAAGTAATTTTACCAACATACATCCTGGCTAGGCCTTTCAAGATTTATGTTTCAGTCATTTCATTTCTTAATTATCTATGTTGCACCACATACAAGCCAAACCAGTCCAACCATTCCTCATAAGAAACTTGCCCAGTCAAAATTTTAATCTGGTAAACCATCTCTGAATTGGTTTCAATAATTTTACATTCTTTCTCAAATAAGGAGATCAATACTGTGCACAGTAAGTTAGGTGTGGTCTCATTAATGCCCTGCAGAGTTGAAACATGATCACATTAATTTTGTCTTCTGTTCCTCTCACTATAAGCAGTAACATTCCATTAGCTTTACAAATTGCTTGTTGTATCTGCATACTAATATCCTGTAATCCATCAACTAGAACATTTATATCCATTTGCATTCTCTCACAATTTAAATAAGAGTCATAGAGTCATACAGCACGGAATTAGACACTTTAGTCCAACTAGTTCATGCCAACCATGCTCCCAAACTGAAACTAATCCCACTGGCCTGCATTTGGCCCATATCCCCCTGACCTTTTCTTACTTATGTGCCTATCCAAATGTATTTTAATTGTTGTAACTGTACCTGCATCAATCACATCTTCTGGCAGTTTATTCCACACACCAATCCACTCTCTGTAAAAAGTTGCCTCTTATACCTTTTTTAAATATTTCTCCTCTCATCTTAAAAGTATGCCCCTTAGTTTTGAATGCCCCCCCTTATGGAAAATATCATTGGCTTTCATTTTATCTATGGCCCTCATGATTGTATAAATCTCCAGAAGGTCACCCCTTAATCTCCTACACTGCAGTGAAAAAATGCCCTAGCTGATTTTTATAACTTAAACCCTCCATCTCTGGCAATGTCATTGTAAATCTTTTCTGAACCCTCTCCAATTTAATAATATCCTTCTTATAACAGAGTGACCAGAATCTGACATTGTACTGCAGAAAAGACCTCACAAATGTTCTGTACAACCTCAACATTATGTCTTGACTCCAATACTCAAATGTAGGAGCATTGAAGGCAAGCATGTTAAATACCTTCTTAACCGCCTTGTCTACCTGTGATGCAAGTTTCAGAGAATCATGAACCTGAACCCTAGATATCTCTGTTCAACTTTACCATCCAAGGTCCTACCATTAATTGTATTAGTCTTGCCCTTATTTATTTTACCAAAGTGGAATACCTCGCATTTATCTAAACTAAACTCCACCTGTTTAGGTGATCCACCCAGTTGATCAAGGTCTCTTTGTATTCTTAGATAACTTTCTACATATTATACCACCAATTCTGGTGTCATATATTCTGTATTCTCAACCAAATTATTTATATAAATGACAAACAGAAGCGGATACAGTTTCCTTTTTTAATCTTCCCACCAAAATTGCAATTTCATATTTTCCCAAATTATATTCTGCTTGCTGGATCTTTTCTTATTCAGTCAATCTATCTTTATGCATTTGTAGCCTTGCAATGTCCTCTTCACACACAGGACTGTTCTGATGAACTTCAATGGATCAAAAGAAGAAACAGAATTTATAAAGCAACTCTCTCTGAAAGATTATTGTTTAGTTGGTATTATTAAAAAGCGTACACCCACTTACCAAGTGGGCAAGGTGAGAGACCAGTTTTGGCATCAAGATCAATCACCTGGGACTTTCTCACAGACTGTAACTTGTCTATCACATCACAGTAATTTGTACCAAATCGCTATCGTGCTATAAACAACATCTTGTTTAAAACACAAGTTTTTTAACATTGGACTACCAAGTGGCTTTCTCCACCAAATTAGAGCAAGCAGATCATATAGATCGCCACCATGTGAGATAGTGGGAAAAATTCTACCTTATTGTGTATAATAGTACAGTGAGCTCACTCAACAAGATTAGCCGTTGTGTAGATTGTTGTATAGGTGGTTGATGTGGTGAATATGGATTCCAAAAATCAGTTGATATCGTAGACTTAAAAGTGAAAACAAAAAGTGCTCGCAATCACAATGGGTCAGGCAACATTCGTGGAGTGAAACCAAGCTAATGTTTCGATTCCAGATGACTCTTCGTCGGAGCTGACATGAAGTGTGGAGGGGGCAGTATTTATGTTATAGTGGGGGACAGGGAGTTGGGGGTGCAGATGTTGGAGTGCAGGGGAAGAAAAAGGATGTTGATAGTTCAGATTAAGTGATCAGAATGTGAGATTGGCAGAACAATGGTGTGTCTAACTGCCAGACTGAGAAGTGCAGACAGCAGACTGGATGAGCACTTTGTCAAATACTTCTGGTCCATGTGCAAGCATGATCCCAACTTACCCGTAGCCACTAATTTTAACACAGCATTGTGCTTGCATGCCCACTTCTCTGTCCTTAGCATGCTGCAGTGCTCAGGCAAATCACAGCACAAACTGGAGGAGCATCATCTCATATTTTAATTAGGCATTTTACAACCTTCTGAGTTTAACATTGAATTCTGTATCTTTGAACTGTGAACATATTCCTTCCTTTCTTTTAGTTTTGCTTGTTACATTCTCTGTCACTATGTCCTCTCTCCCTTCGCCCCACTCCAATGGGATTGTCTGTTTTTTCTGCCATTCTCAAATTCTGATCACTTTATCTGAACTATCAACATCCTTTCTCCCTCAGCACTCCAACCACCCCCACCCTCCACTGTAGTATAAATGCTGCTCCTTCCACACTTCACATCAGTTCTGATGATGACTCATCTAGACTCGGAATGTTAGCTTGCTTTCCCCTCATGGATGCTGCCTGGCCCATTGTGATCTCCAGCATTTTTTGTTTTCAGTACAGATTCCAGCATCTGCAGTAATTTGCTTTTCGACTTAAAAATGAGGCTAGAGCTTGTGGAATAAAGGGGAGAGTAGCAATGTGATGACAAATTTGGTTGAGGAAGGAACAAGGATATGGTCGTGAACCATTACATCCTAGACCGAAAATACATGTATAATGAAGTTTTGTAAGTATTGGTATTAGGACCTGGTCTTAGAGTTAGGACCTCTGATTTTCGTGATGTGTCATTACTCACATGAGAATAATGCATGAGGCATGGTTTCAATATTGGTGAAACACTCTGAACTGTGAGGAGGGTAGTGATAAACTTCGAAAGGACAGATACAGGTTGAAGATTGGGTGCATAAGCAAAGATTAAAATTTACTGCAGAGAACTTATTTCGATAAGCAAAATTAGCTGGGGCAATGTGCAATAAAGATTACAATTCCAAACTGGGTACATGAACAGAGCAACTATGAAGTATACATGTATCAATTATTGAAGAGTACTGGCCAGGTTGAGAAAAAAGTTTGACATAGAGCATCATGGGATTTATAATTAGAGACATTGAATACAATAGCAAGGATATTATGATAAATTTGTTTAATACAGTGGTTTGACCTCAGCTGGAGTATCAGATCCAATTTCTGGCATTATAATTTAGAAGGGATATGATGATATAGTCATGAGAATGGTTCCAGGGGTTGATTGGAGAAGCTGGGACTACTCTTGTTAGAGACGAGAAGATTCAGTGAAGATTTAATAGAAGTGTACAAATCAAGAAGGGTTTGAACAGCCCTGTTTTCACATTGAGGATACCTTCCATCATGTTGTGTGGCATGACCACCATGCTAAGAGATTTTGAAGAGATCTAGTAACTCAACATTGGGCAATCACAAGGCATTGTCAATGAGTCCTGATGAAGGGTTAAGCCCGAAACATCAACTTGCTTGGTCCTCAGATGCTGCCCGACCTGCTGTGCTTTTTCCAGTGGCACACTTTTTCTGCTTTGCAGTCCTCATGACCTCCTAAACACTGTAGGCTATCAACAACAGAATTATACTCAGATACAATCTGAAATGTTATTCTCTAGCAAATTGTTCACGCACCCTGTTACCAGAAAGCAAAGGGATCATCCCTGATTCAAAGAAGAGTGCGGAAAGCATGCCAGGAGCAACACCAGGCATACATCTAACTGATGTGCCGACATGGTGAAACTACAAAGCAGGACTACTTGTGTGCCAAACTGTATCAGCAACAAAAGATAGTCAGAGCAAAGTGGCTCCACAACCAAAGGGTCATGTTCAATCTCTGTAATCCTGCCACATCCAGTTACAAATGGTGGTGGATAATCAAACTGATAATTAAACACTTAAGTGTGCTGGAGGAGGAATCTGTACAAATCTCTCCATTCTCAAAGGTGATGATGGCCCAAAACATCAGTGCAAAAGATAAAGCTGAAATATTTACATCCATTTGCAGGCACAAGTTTCAATTGGCTGATCCAATTCAACTTCCTACAGAGGTCCTCATCATCACAGATGTCAATCTTCAGCAAATCTGATCCACGCCATGTAATATCAAGAAATCTCTGTAGATTCTTGATGTTGCAAAACAAATGGACTCCATCAACATTCCAGCAATAGTGCTAAAGATTTGTGATCTACGACTTGCCAAGCTATTTTGGCAAAGCTACAACACTGGTATCTAACCAACAGTGTGGACAACTGTCAGAGTATGTCCTGTACAGAAACAGAATGACAAACCTAACCTGGCCAATTATGGCCCCATCAGTCAACATCATCAGTAAATTGATGTAAGGTATCATCAATAGTTCTATCAAGGAGCACTTGCTCAGCAATAACCTGCATAGTGAGGCCCAGTTTGTATTCCATCAGGGGCACTCAGCTCCTGACCTCATTACAGCCTTTGTTCAAACATGGTCAAAAAGCTGAATTTGAGAGGTGAGGTGAGAGTGAAGCCTTTGCTTTCAAAGTGGCATTCAACTGAGTGTGGCATCTTGGAGCCTGAACAAAACTGAATTCAGTGGGTATTAGGGACAAACTTTCTCCTGATTGGACTCATACCTGACACATAAGAGAATGGTTGTGGTCAGATTCTCAGCTCTCGGACACCTCTGCAGGGGTTCCTCAGGATAGTTAGTGCCCCAGATCCAACCATCTTCTGCTGCTTCATCAATCACCTTCCCTCCGTCATAAGGCCAGAAGTGGGGCATTTTGCTGATGAATGCATAATATTCAGCACCATTCACAATTCCTCAGACACTGAAGCAGTTCATGTTCAAATGCAACAAGATCTGGGCAATATCCAGGCTTGGGCTGACAAGTAGCAAGTAACATTTATGCCACACAAATGCCAGGCAATGACGATCTCCAATAAAAGAAAATCTAACTACTACCCCTTGACCTTCAGTAGTATTACCATCACTGGGTTCCCCACTATCAACGTCCTTGGGGTTAGAGTTGAACAGAAATCCAACTAGACCTACCATATAAATGCAGTGTTTACAAAAGCAGGTCAGAAGCTAAGAATACTTTGATCAGTAGCTCACCTTCTGACTCCCCAAACCACTCCACCATCTAGAGGACACGAGTCAGGAGTGTGACAGAATACTCTGCACTTGCTTGAATGGGTGTTGCTCCAACAACATTCAAGAAGCTTAACATCATCCAAGACAAAGCAACCCATTTAATTGGCACCACATCCAAAAGCATGCACTCCCTGCACCAGCAGCACTCAGTAGTAGCAGTATTTACTATCCACAAGACGCATTGCAGAAATTCATCTTTAGACAGCACCTTCCAAATCCACTTCCACCTAGAAGGACAAGGACCTTGTCCCTGGGTCAAAATCCTGGAATTCCCTACTAAGGGTATTGTGTACCTGCAGCACATGGTCTGCAGCAGTTCAAGAAGGCAGCTCACCACCACCTTCTCAAGGACAACTAGGGCCAACCAGTGATGCCCACGTTGCTCAAGTGAATTAAAAAGAAAATCCACTCAAGATCATCTGCCAGATTTCAAACCTATGGTATCTAAAGGGGACACATTAGATCTTATAAGAACCCTGAGCAGGAGTAAGCAATTCAGCCCCTTGACCTTACTAGGGAGTTGTCCTTGGTATCCTGGCAAGTATTTATCTCTCAATGAACATGACAAAACCACAGACTATCTGGTCATTATCACATTACTACTGGTGAGATCATACAGTGTGAATGTTGGATGCTTCATTCCTTCATTGCTATGGTGATTATACTTCACAAGCTCTTTATAGATTGTAACATGTTTTAACATGCCCGCAGTAGGCAAAAGTTACCAAATATTGTAAGTCTTTAATATTTCCTTTCAAATGTGCACAAATATTTCAGTCATGTTTGTCAATACTCTCAAAATATTTGAGCAAATGTTGAAAGCAAATAAATCTAACTGATGGGTGGAATTCCCAGTTATTAGTAATATTTCCAGTTAAGAATAATGGTTAAGGTTGTTTTTTTAAAAAATAAATCACAAATGTTAGTGTGGACAAAATTTGATGAATTTCTGTTAGACCACCTCTGATTTACTATAGTGTTGAACAATTATTATTCTAATTCCTGAGTTGAGGTAATTTTTCTTTTGTTCAGTTAGAAAATAGGTCACTCTGTGAGCATAATAAAAACAGCAACCAAAAAGGTCTCATTGTTTTTGAATATGGCTAAGAAATGACCCTTGAGATTGTGCCATTTATCTTCAGAAATTGCTCAGAAAACTGGGAGAATATGGAAATGATTACTCGATTCATTAATTAATGGCAAAATACTGCTCACAATTATAGGTCATCTTGTGCGATTAAATACAAAGGTTTGTTACGTTTTAAAATGAAAACAGCTGGTGGAAAACTTCCATAGCACTGTAGCAGCTGTCATAAACACATTAGCAAAATTGTACACACACTGAAATAAAATATCATGTTTATTTTGAAGTGAAAACCTTAAAAGGCTGGGAATAAAGGTGTTTGGAAAAGTCAAAATTTACAAAATAAATTACTTGGTGGAAGGAGGTGAAAGGACTTATATTTTCCATTTAGATTCAGATATTTTGCTAACTTCTGTTTTTAAAGATAGGTCTGACCACAGCCCTATAATTTCCACATGCTTAGGACAAAGAGGGAGGTGTGAGTGCACTCCAGCTGGAATGGTGATCGATCCCTTGCCTTTGACAACAATCTGACCCAGACCACCCCCAAATGAGCCAATGTGTTATTGTGTCACCATACACATTTACCTGAATATTGCAGTCCTAAAGTTATGAATAGTTAATACATTGGCTCCAAGTTTATTTCCATCAATTAGCTGACCACAAAATTGTTCCTCACTTACCATTTGTCATTGGCATTTATGAAAGGATATGCAGATTGATAGTCAAAGTTTGTGAGAAGATTTATAGCTCGGGTACTCGTTGGTGTGGTTCTGTTCGCCGAGCTGGGAATTTGTGTTGCAGACGTTTCGCCCCCTGTCTAGGTGACATCCTCAGTGCTTGGGAGCCTCCTGTGAAGCACTTCTGTGATCTTTCCTCCGGCATTTGTAGTGGTTTGAATCTGCCGCTTCCGGTTGTCAGTTCCAGCTGTGCGTTGCAGTGGTCGGTATATTGGGTCCAGGTCGATGTGCTTATTTAATTGAATCTGTGGATGAGTGCCATGCCTCTAGGAATTCCCTGGCTGTTCTCTGTTTGGCTTGTCCTATAATAGTAACGTTGTCCTATTGCTTGTCAACATGAATTCGACTGGGACAACACTACTAATGTACTGTTTCGTTGAATTATAAATGCAGCTTCTGTGGCCATCAACTCCTGAACCCAAAGTTTCTGGCTCAGAGGTAGGAATGCCATTATGTTATAAGATCTCACATTTGGAATGACAGATGTAGAATTTTTATTGCATGATTTTCTGTATATACTTGGAGCTGTAAAATCAAATTTAACAGTATGAGCTTCCATACTGGAAAGGCACCACAAGTGTGTCCAGTATCATAATGGTCAAGGTTCTCAATATTTGACATCTTGAACTAGTCATACGCAAAGATATTCCATAAATTGAAGGCAAACCATTGATACTTTCCTCTTGGTGGGTAGCTGATCAATGTCAATCAGGTGTCCATTGCAGGGAAAATTTGATATCAAGATTTCAAACATGGGATTGGGATCTTCCTGATTGTGGGCCGGCCACCAATTGAAGACAATGCTTGGAAGGTGCTTGTAGGGATATGTCTGTTGAGCTTGTCCATCATAATGTAAACATAGACGCCATGGTCACAATGCATGTTAAACTTATTTTTAACCCTCTGGTGCATCACCTTGATGGACATTCTTGCAGTTTACCACGTACATCAGCTGTGTTTTACATTGGTCTTGCCACTGCTTCCACTGGAACTGTTTGTTAGCCAGAACTTCAAATGCCTTTTCCATTTACAGAATCTGCCTTCTGTCTTTAACTGAACAGGACTTTGAGGGGGCTTCTTAATTGGCTGAATAGGTGGGTGGACCTCAAATACCATTAGCATCAGAAAATCGTTCTAACCACTGATGAGGAACAGAGGTATTAGTATTCATTCTGTTGTATTGAGAAGCATTAGAATAAAACCATAAGCTGAAACTTTCTGATCCAGTGAAGAATTTTTGTTTAGCCCTAAATGAATCCATGCAGTGATTCCAAAGAACTTTATAGTACGATTTGTCTCTAGCCAATTTTCATGACAAAACCAGAGCTGGCAGCTGCCAGTGATCTTGTAGTTGAAACAAAATTGTTCACTTGTTAAAGTCTGGAGTGCCAGGAAATTTCTGGCAATATCTTTGCATATTTCACTTCTTTTGTATTGATACTACTGTTGAGGAGAGCGTTATGTCTGCCTACCACTCTGTTTTTAATATGAATAGAGTAGTCACATCACGCAAGTTGGAAAGAAAATTGTGCTGAAATCATACCAGATGTCAGCCCATGTAACGTTTGGACAAGTCTTGAATTAGACAGCTAATGTTTCTGCCCAATAAATATCTACCGGAGCATAACAATAATATTCATGAAACTTAAATGCAGAACCCGCGCCCCATTCACCACCATAGACCCACACTCCCTCCACCATTGACGCATAGTGGCAACATATGTGCCCCCAAGTTGCAATGTAGCAACTCACCCAAGGAGTCTTTGAAAACGCCTTTCAAACTCATAATCTCTATCAACTTGAAGAGCAAGTGCAACAGATGCACAGGAACACCTCTCCTGCATGTAGTCCTCCAAGCCACACTCCACCTGACTTACAGCTGTATCAGCATTTCTTCTTTTTTATTGGGTCAAAATCCAGGTATTCAATTCCTAACAGCACCAAGAGGATTTACCACATGGAGTGCACAGTTCACCACCATCTTCTCAAAGGATTTAAGAGATGAGCAATAAATACTGGCCAAAGCAGTAATGGCTACATCTTGCAAATTAATAACTTTAAAAAAGTATTATTTACAAATTTGCATAACAGCTAAATCCATTTGGTTGCAATCTGTATTGATAGAGACAATTTTACAATCTGCCCACAAACTATTAGATGGTGCACATTGGAAAGTCACCACCTTCAGCATTATTAATAGGAGTACTCATATAACTTTGGTTCTGAAATAGGATAGCTTCTGTCAACTTAGAACTTTAGCAACTGCTAGTACTATCTCCATATCAAGTTAAATGGGGGTCCGTTCAGTTATCAGACCCTCCTCGTACCTCAGATGTCTGAAAATATAATATTGTATAAGTAAGAAACATCTGAGTCTTTTTTGTTCTCAATATTGAAAGACTGTCTGCTGAATCAAACTGTTCTAGCGACTATGTATATATACAAAGTATTTTTTATGAATAAAGTAAATTTTTGAAATAAAACAAAAACCAATTGGTGACTGGTAAAGGACTCTGACAACAGAGGTATTGAAGTCCCTGACATTGAAAGTGAACAGCAACAGCAGGCAGGGCAGACAACTTTCAGATGCAAAATGAACAAGGCAGACAAAGATCCCACAGGAATGCATACACCATCAGATTGTTCAGATTGGCCTTGCAGGTTTTTAGTGGAGCACAGCAGGAGGAGCTGTGCCACTCCAGGAAGGATTTGAAAGTACTCTATCACCATTTGCAGCAAGACCTGCAGCAAATTGCCGCTGCTCATTGCATCCTTCTCTTTTGTTATCAGGGTCAATGCTGCCGTGACCACATTTGTGTCCACATTCCCTCGAAGCCACTCGCCATCCCAACTTGGAAATGTATTGATGAACATTCAGTATCCCTGGGTCAAAATCCTGGAACCCCCTCCCTAAAGGTATTGTGCATCTATTGACAGCACATGGGCTGCAGTGGTTCAAGAAGGAAGCTCACCACCACCTTCTCAAGGGCACCTAGGGATGGACAAGTGATGGCCATGTCCCATAAGTGTATTAAAGAAAGTTCCATCCTGGCTGCATTAAGGACTTTTATATCTTAAATCACATTCCTTGTTTTAAATAGATTGTTGATGCTGTGGCAAAGGTGAAATTTGGAGTTTTTCCAGAGAAAAGGAAGTGGATTTGTGTGTCTGGAACCAGTCATATTCCTGAAGATGATGTTGGGTCAGGATCCTGACATGATCCTACTCACTTTTGGGTTTCATCCAGGCAGATTCAGAGGTACATAGAGATCTTTTGTGAATCTATTGATTATTAATGAACAAGAAGCAATTAAATATATTAACCAAGGGCTCTGGCTTTAATAACTGTATAAGCCAGTTATAGTATGAAAGAGCTAACTGACATCATGAGAGATTCTGACCATGAAGATGTAAAGGACTGTGCCTGGAAGCAGCTAATACATTTGTTACTAATTCAGTTGTGGTTGTCCTACTAGTACCCTCCATGTAGCTAAATGGTAATATGTGCTTATCTTTAAGTCTAAGTTAGTAGCCTCAGACAAAGATCTTTGATGTAACTCCGATGAAATGTAACTAGCTAGTTATCACCATGTAATAAATCTATTCTGTTAAAAAAAGATTGAATGTCTCTTCCACTGAAGATTTTATCCAGGCATCTTCCCCCACTTGATATCAGTATTTGGACTAATACTAGGTTCCAATGGACATGACCATAACAATTTCTTAAGCACTTGGTGGACTTATTTTTTCAGCTGCCAGCAACTTGCAATAAACATCACAAAAGTGAAATGGAAAGTAAAATGAGCACTAAAGGAGAATTTAAAAATGTAAATAGCTAATAAATAATAAAAATAAACTTTACCCACTAAAAGATGCAATCAAAAATTATCATTATATTCACATAAGGTGGCACAAACAAAACGATCAGAAAGGAAATCAAATAAAGGTGTTATACAGCAAGTATGTTAAAGTGGTAAAGAAAGATACTTTGAGTCATGAGACTAACATTGTCTGTAGTTATAATATAGGTAGGTCTTGTAAGCTGTTGAAATATAACATTTGTTTGATCGTGATTGTGCTTTGTTAAACTATTCATCTGTACTTGTACAAAAAATAAAACATTGAAGTCCATGAAACAGGTACATCTGACTGTTAGCAATGTAGGGTATTCCAGCACCTTTGTATCTTCAAATAACTTCTATAGCAGATGTATAGCTACTAACAGCCAGGGATGTTTCTTGGCAACACAAGAAATGTGCATACTGGCATAAACTTAGAGACTCTGGCCATTGCAGAACCATGTCAATGTGTGTCTGACAGGAAATAAAATAATCTGTATTCAATAGACTTGCTTGTCAGCATTTTTATTGATGTATTTGTTGCAAATATATTTAAACCTAGTGTTAAAAATTGAGACATTTGTGGGATAAGTGAAAGTAAGGATTCCTTCACAAGCCCAATTAGCCAGTGCAACAAGAAACATAGGATACTGGTGAGTCATGGGGAAGGGAAAATGACAGGATGTATGCTGACAAATGAAAAGGTAATCAGCAGGTTAGCATGTGTGCAGGAGGGTTTAAGTACAAAGCAGACTATGAAAGAAGTAAAAAGGAAGGATAACTCAGGAGATGTTATTAGAGATGTTGGAAATCGTGAGGGTAAGAAAGCTAGCACGAGGCCCTTTTACCTGAATGCTTAAAGAATCCGTAACAAGGTTGATGAGTTAACGGCAAAAATCATCACGAATGAATATGATTTAGTAGCCATTACGGAGACATGGTTACAGGATGTTCACAACTAGGAGTCAAATATCCAGGGGTATTAGGCTATTCAGAAGGACAGATAAGAAGGTAAGGATGATGGTGTAGCTCTGATATTCAAGTATGACATCAGGACAGTGCTGAGAGATGATATAGATTCTATGGAAATTCTAAGAAGAAACGTCACCGACAGGCATGGTCTATAGGTCACCGAATAATAGCATCACATTGGATTGGGCAATAAACAAAGAAGTAACTAATGCCTGTAAAAATGGTACAGCAATTATCAGGAGGGATTTTCATCTACATTGGTCGATTGGTCAAACTAGCTTGGTCAGGGTAGCCTTGATAATGAGTGTTGAGTGTATCTGTGATAATTTTCTTGAACAGTACATAATGAAACTGTTGAGGGAGTAAGTTATCCTAGATCTGGTCCTGTGTAATGAGACAGGAATAATTAATTATCTCATTGTTAGGGATCCTTTTGGAAGAAGTGATCACAGCACAGTTGAATTTAGAAAGCAGATGAAGAGTGTGAAGATAAAATCCAATACCGGGGTCTGAAGTTTAAACAATGGAGACTACAATAGAATAAGGGGGGACTTGGCTAAAGTAGAGCAGAAACAAAGACTATATGACGGGACCATTGACGAGCAGTTGAAAATTTGCAAAGCAATTTTTCAAAGTGGTCAGCAAAAGTATATTTCAGTGAAAAGGAAGGACTGTAGAAAAAGGGGTAATCTACCCTGGGTGTCTAAGGAAGTAAGGGAGGCTATCAAATTGAAAAAGAAGGCATACAAAGTGGCCAAGAACAGCAGGAAACTAGAAGATTGGGTAAACTTTAAAGTCAACAGAATGTCACAAAAAGAGCTATAAAGAAAAGTAAGATAGAACATGAGAAAAAACTAGCACAGAATATAAAGACAGATAGCAAAAGTTTTTATAAAACAAAAAAGAGTGGCTAAAGTAAACATTGGTCCATTAAAGGATGAGAAGGAGCATTTAGTTATGAAATCTCATAATACAAAATATTTTGTGTCGGTTTTCACAGTGGCGGACACTAATAACATGCCAGTAAGTGACAAAGAGACCAAGGTAGGTGAGGACCTGGAAACAATCAATATTACGAAAGACGTAGTGTTGGGAAAGCTAATGTAACTTGGATAGACATGTCTCCTGGCCCTGATGGAATGCATCCCAGGGTACTAAATGATACGGCGGGAGAAAGAGCAAGTGCACTTGAGGTAATTTTCCAAAATTCGCTGGACTTTGGGGCAGATCCAGCAGATTGGAAAACAGCAAATGTGACATCACTGTTTAAAAAGGGAGGTAGACAAAAGATGGGGAATTATAGACTGGTTAGCTTGATCTCTTTAGTGAAGAGGATGCTTGAGTCTTTTGTCAAGGAAGAAATAGCAAGGCATATCGATAGAATTTGTCCCATTGGGAAGACACAGCATGGGTTAATGAAAGGCAGGTCATGCTTCACGGTCTTATAGAAACATATAAGCAAAAGATATGATAGCCAGCACTTGAATTTGTTTTTTGAATTCATAAATGTAGACATCTGTTGGTTTTATGGAGGTTAAACCCGTGTGAATCATGTGACATCAACACCCCACATATGGAGCTGAATTTTTCCAATGGAGGGGTTCGTCATTCCACCAACCACTTAGGTATGTCATGGAGTGACTTACTGCTCCAAGGAACATTAATTGGCAGGAGACGGGCTTTCTGCTCCTCAACTGAGCAGGGCTCCTTTCTCAGAGAGTTTTGTGCCAATCAGATTGGCTAGCAACTCTGCAATCCCAACAGAACCATCAGAGACATGGCAACTGCTGGACTTACATGCAGTCTCAGCCATCAAAATGCTGGAGCGCCAGTTTGGAGGAAATCCCAGTTTGGGATTTTATGGTGGGACAGATGGTACATATCTAGTGAGGATGGAGTGTGAGTTGCCACTTTCTGCTTTGAAACTAAGGCTGTCAGTTTTATTCTTGCATGACAGATGCAGGATATTATCTTAAACTGACATGGTGCAACAAATTGGGGCAGTTGAGTTCATTATGCAATGTACAAGTGACTTTTTCAAATGGAGATAGCATATTATCATTAGACTTTATTCGGAGAGGTGGTGGATGGTAGCTTATCAAGGAGCACTGGTTATTGAGGTGGGTATGCAAAAGTTTGTTGTATTTGCAGTTTTTGATGTTTGAAATAGTGTAGAAATACTGCTTGTTGAGAATATGAATTCTTCTTAGGATATAGTGCAGAGGGGTCCTGTACAGTTCTGAGAGAGTGTGGCCCTCAGTTGAGGCATAGCTGACTGTAGAGAGGTTAGGTGGTGACGTATGGCTGTGAATGTGGAGTGGAGGGACAAGCGTTGCTGGTGATCCGGAAAGAGAACCGTTGCTGTTGGTTTTGAATTTTTATTGTCTGTACTGGTTGTCCTGTTTGGATCCGAGCTGTGCTGGTCTGAATGTAGCCTGGAGCCCATGTGGGCTCAGTTGGTTACGGAGGTAGGCACTGGGGAAGCAAATGTGGCTGTGGCAGCTATCGAGGAGCGCTGGTTATTGAGGTGCGTATATAAAAGTTTGTTGTACTTACAGTTTTTGATGTTTGAAATGGTGTAGAATATTGGTGGGTGGCTATTCCTGATGAAGGTCTCCTGCCTGAAATGCCGATTCTCCTGCTCCTCAGATGCTTCCTGGCCTACTGTGCATTTCCGGCACTACTCTAATCTTGTTTATTCGGAGACACAGGTAATGTTCTGGAAGTCTGATTTTGAATCCCACCAGTCATCCACAGTGGGGATGTGATGGGTACATGCATTTAAAATGTGGAGCTTCAGTAGTGTCCCCACATCTGGGCCAGGAAGTCTGGGTTCAAGCCCCACCTGTCCCTATGTGCATCATGCCTCAACAAGTTGATTAAACATATCTATGAACTTCTATCATACACTAGTGCCAGTCTCTGTGGTGCATTTGGTCAGCACATTTAATGGTTAACTGAAAGGTTGGTGGTTTGAGACCACCCAAGATCACTTTCATGCTCTGCTAAAATAGCTCAGCTGGGAGCATACTTGACTGAAGATCTAAAGATCTCTGGTTCAATGGGTTTTAGCATTATGTGAAAAATTGCATCCTTATTCAAGTTTATTTAGCTTTTCTAACTCGTGGTCTCCTGTGATGTAATGGTACTGTCCCTAGCTCTGAACCAGGGGACCTCGGTTCAGGTTCCACTTGCTCAGCGGTGTGTCATGGCATATTTGACTTCGTTGATTAGACAAAATGTAACCTCCTGTAATTGATCTGTCATTGCCTTGATCACATTAGGGATTCTATGATTCTATGACATGTTGAATGAATTAAAGTAACTGAAAATCTGAAATAAAAATTACAAATGTGTCCATAAAAAGAGTTTACTTCCAAAATATCATAACTAGTCATTTTTTCTCATTGTAGATGCTGAGAAGCATGTGAATTTCTAATATTTTCTGTTTTACTTCAATAAATATTAGGGCAAATCTTCAACTCAAGAGAAATCAGAACTTCATTAAGTCAAGTTTGACTCTATTGTATTTTGCCTCATACCTTAACATCCCTTTTGGCAAAGAACTATACCTATCACCATTCAATGTTTTGACTTTAACAGCTTTCTGTAACAGAGAATTTCCCAGGCTCACACTCTCTGGGTGAAGAAATTTGTCCTCCTCTCAGTCCTAACTGGTCTACCAAGTATCGTCAGACTGTGATTCCAGATTCCCCCTCTCTTCGAACATCAGTCCTGCTAACAGAGGAATCAGTCTGGTCTGTAGCACTCCCTCCATAGACAGGCCATCCTTCTTCCGATAAGGAGATCAATGGTAGGAGTTTCCTACCATTCAGATAAAAATTCATCTTCCTGTTTTTGATACCAATATTGATTACCTCACATTTATCCATATTGTTCTTCATCTGTTATGCAATTGCCAACTCGCTGAACTTTCCAAATCACACTGAAGAATCTCTGCATCTCCCTCACAAACCTGTTTTGCAATGTGCCTAAACTAGAATCACGCAGAGCAACTCTAGAATGAAAGTGCTTGTCTGGCTTTTATGGGTGACATGAGTGCAATAGGTGGTGGAGAATTCTGGGATATCAGCTAAGTCTAGCAATGCCATAGTGTAAGATGGGTCTGGAATTGTGAGGGATATCATTGGGGCTGGATAAGTAATGAATAAGGCGGGATTGGTAAGATGCAGCGAGAAATCTCTCTCGACTTTATGGTGGAAACCTCTCCTAAAAACTTGATATAGATTGTACTTAGTCAAAAAAACTGTAAAATAATCCAAATATTTCCTTGAGTGTGAGACACAGGAATACATCTTTTAGAATGGAAATCAGGAAGCATTTTTCACACATAGGGGAGGGGAAATTTGATACAGTTAGTTCTGATACAACGAGATAGTTCTGTTCTCGTGCGTTCTCACACTATAAGAAATCACATAATGCTCATGCCATTCAAATTAATAGGGCCGGAACTGCGTTACAGCCAATACAGATAAGGAAAGTTTGCATTGCACAAGTAATGGTTTGAATTCTGTAATCACGTTAAAGCCAACTCATGTCGAAAAACCGTGCGTTCGTGTAGAGCCAAATGTGCCCACTCATCAACTGAAATTTTTAATACAATAAAATCAGTTTTTTTATTGTTTAAAGGTATCAAGGGATGTGAATCAAAGGCAGGTAAAATGAGTTACAGTGCAGGTCAACAATGTACAAATTCTGTGGTGTGTTGATAAGGTCATGTTTTCCCTATTCTTTTTTATTGTGTGCTGTTAAGTAGTGTGATTGGTAAATTTTTAAAATTTCATTTATCTTGTATTTGATATTATAATTGTACTAAGTTAAGCTTAAGAGGCATGAGTTGGCAGGAGATCCCAAACCCATGTTATGCTCCTCTTATTCAATGTGGGAGCTCAGGGATGCAACTGATGTCGCTGACACCTTCACGTGCAGGAAGTGTATCCAGCTGCAGCTCTTGTTCGATCACATGGAACTGCGGATGGACTCACTTTGGAGTATCTGTGATGCTGAGGGGGTCGTCGATAACACTTTTAGTGAATTGGTCATACTGTAGATTAGGATTGCTGAGGGAGAAAGGGACTGGGTGACCAAAAGGCAGAGAAAAAGCAGGAAGGCAGTGCAAGTGTCCCCGCAGACATCTTCCTCCAAAACAGGTCTACTGTTTTGGCTACTGTTGGGGGAGACGGCCCACCAGGGGAAGGCAGCAGTAGCCAGGTTCATAGCACCATGGCTGGCTCTACTGTTTAAAAGGGCGAGAAGAAAAGCAGAAAGACTATACTGAGAAGAGACTCAATTGTAAGGGGAGTAGATAGGTGGTTCTGTGGTCAAAGATTAGACTCACAAAGGGTATGTTGCCTCCCAGGTGCAAGGGTCTGGGATTTGATATGTGGGAGGTTTTTAAAGAAAGGTTAGTTAGAGTGCAGGACAGACATGTCCCTGTGAAAATGAGGGATAGAAATGGCAAGATTAGGGAATAATGGATGAGAGGTAAAATTGTGAGACGAGCAAAAAGGAAAAAGGAAGCATACATAAGGTCTGGGTGACTGAAACAGATGAAAGTTTGGAAGGATATTGGGAAAGTAGGAATTAAGAAATCTAAAAGGGGTCATGAAATATCTTTGTAAGAGGATTCGCAGTAGGTTAAAATCTTCGAGTAAAAAATGAGGTCTGCAGATGCTGGAGATCACAGCTGCAAATGTGTTGCTGGTCAAAGCACAGCAGGCCAGGCAGCATCTCAGGAATAGAGAATTCGACGTTTCGAGCATAAGCCCTTCATCAGGAATGAGAGAGAGTAGCCAAGCAGGCTAAGATAAAAGGTAGGGAGGAGGGACTAGGGGAGCGGCGATGGAGGTAGGATAGGTGGAAGGAGGTCAAGGTGAGGGTGATAGGCTGGAGTGGGGTGGGGGCGGAGAGGTCAGGAAGAGGATTGCAGGTTAGGAGGGTGGTGCTGAGTTGAGGGAACCGACTGAGACAAGGTGGGGGGGAGGGGAAATGAGGAAACTGGAGAAATCTGAATTCATACCTTGTGGTTGGAGGGTTCCCAGACGGAAGATGAGGCGCTCCTCCTCCAGCCGTCGTGTTGTTATGTTCTGCCGGTGGAGGAGTCCAAGGACCTGCATGTCCTCGGTGGAGTGGGAGGGAGAGTTAAAGTGTTGAGCCACGGGGTGATTGGGTTGGTTGGTTCGGGCGGCCCGGAGGTGTTCTCTGAAGCGTTCCGCAAGTAAGCGGCCTGTCTCACCAATATAGAGGAGGCCACATCGGGTGCAGCGGATGCAATAGATGATGTGTGTGGAGGTACAGGTGAACTTGTGGCGGATATGGAAGGATCCCTTGGGGCCTTGGAGGGAAGTGAGTGTGGAGGTGTGGGCGCAAGTTTTACATTTCCTGCGGTTGCAGGGGAAGGTGCCGGGGGTGGAGGTTGGGTTGGTGGGGGGTGTGGATCTGACGAGGGAGTCACGAAGGGAGTGGTCCTTGCGGAACGCTGATAGGGGAGGGGAGGGAAATATATCCTTGGTGGTGGGGTCCGTTTGGAGGTGGCGGAAATGGCGGCGGATAATACGTTGTATGCGGAGGTTGGTGGGGTGGTAGGTGAGAACCAGTGGGGTTCTGTCTTGGTGGCGGTTGGAGGAGCGGGGCTCAAGGCGGAGGAGCGGGAAGTGGAGGAGATGCGGTGGAGGGCATCGTCGATCACGTCTGGGGGGAATCTGCGGTCCTTGAAGAAGGAGGCCATCTGGGCTGTGCGGTGTTGGAATTGGTCCTCCTGGGAGCAGATGCGGCGGAGACGAAGGAATTGGGAATATGGGATGGCGTTTTTACAGGGGGCAGGGTGGGAGGAGGTGTAGTCCAGGTAGCTGTGGGAGTCAGTCGGTTTATAGTAGATGTCTGTGTTGAGTCGGTCGCCCGAGAAAGAGATGGAAAGGTCTAGGAAGGGGAGGGAGGAGTCTGAGACAGTCCAGGTGAATTTCAGGTCGGGATGGAAGGTGTTAGTAAAGTTGATGAACTGTTCAACCTCCTCGTGGGAGCACGAGGCAGCACCGATACAGTCATCGATGTAACGGAGGAAAAGGTGGGGGGTGGTGCCAGTGTAGTTGCGGAAGATGGACTGTTCCACATATCCTACGAAGAGGCAGGCATAGCTGGGGCCCATGCGGGTTCCCTCAACTCAGCACCGCCCTCCTAACCTGCAATCCTCTTCCTGACCTCTCCGCCCCCACCCCACTCCGGCCTATCACCCTCACCTTGACCTCCTTCCACCTATCCCACCTCCATCGCCCCTCCCCCTAGTCCCTCCTCCCTACCTTTTATCTTAGCCTGCTTGGCTACTCTCTCTCATTCCTGATGAAAGGCTTATGCTCGAAACGTCGAATTCTCTATTCCTGAGATGCTGCCTGGTCTGCTGTGCTTTGACCAGCAACACATTTGCAGCATGAAATATCTTTAGCAAACAGAGTTAAGGAAAATCCCAAAGCCTTTTATTTGTATATAAGGAGCAAGAGGGAAACTAGAGAAAAGTTGACCCACTCAAGGACAGAGGAAGGAAATTATGCGTGGAGTCAGAGAAAATGGGTGTGATTCTTAATGAGTACTTTGCAATTGTATTCATTGAGGAGAGAGACATGACGGATGTTAAAGTTTGGGATAGATGTTTGATTACTCTAGGTCAAGTCAGCATAAGGAGGTCAGAGGTGTTGGGTATTCTAAAAGGCATTAAGGTGGACAAGTCCCCAGGGCCAGATGGGATCTATCCCAGTTACTGAGGGAAGTGAGCGAGGAAATAGCTGGGGCCTTAACAGATATCTTTGCAGCATCATTGAACATGGGTGAGGTCCCGGAGGACTGGAGAATTGCTAATGTTTTACCCTTATTTAAGAAGGCTAACAGGGATAATCCAGGTAATTGTAGATCAGTGAGCCTGATGTCAGTGGTAGTAACACTTCTGGAGAAGATACTGAGGGATAGAATTTATTTACATTTGGAGAAAAATGGGTTTATCAGTGATAGACATCTTGCTTTTGTGTAGGGAAGGTCATGTCTTACCAACTTAGTAAAATTATTTGAGGAAAAGACAAAGTTGATTGATGAGAGGAGGGTTGTAGATATCATATACATGAACTTCAGTAAGGCATTGATAAGGTTACCCATAGTAGGCTGAAGGAGAAAATGAAGTCACATGGGGTCCAGTGTGTACTAGCTATATGGATAGAGAACTAGCTGGGTAGAAGGAGACAAAGTAGTAGTGGAAGGGAGTTTCTCAAAATGGAGAACTGTGACCAGTGGTGTTCCACAGGGATCCATGCTGGGATCACTGTTGTTTGTGATATGCGCAAATGATCTGGAGGAAGGCATAGGTGGTCTGATTAGCAAGTTTGCAGATGACACTAAGATTGGTGGAGTAGCAGATAGTGAAGGGGACTGATAGAGAATGCAGCAGAATATAGATGGATTGGAGAGGTGGGCGGAGAAATGGCAGATGGAATTAAATCTGGGCAAATCTGAGGTGATGCATTTTGGAAGATCAAATTCAAGAGCAAACTATTTGGTAAATAGAAAAGCCCTGGGGAAAATTGATGTACAGAGAGATCTAGGTGTTTAGGTCCACTGTACCCTGAGGCAGCAACGCATGTCAATAGAGTGGTTAAGAAAGTGTACAGCATGCTTTCTTTCAATGGACGGGATATTGAGTACAAGAGTTGGTAAGTCATAATACAGTTTTATAGGACTTCGGTTTGGCCACATTTGGAATATTGCGGACAATTCTAGTCGCTACATTATCACAAGAATTTGGATGCTTTGGAGAGGGTGCAGAGGAGGTTCACCAGGATGTTGCCTGGTATGGAGGGCACTAACCATGAAGACAGGTTGAGTAGATTAGGATTATTTTCATTAGAAAGATGGAGGTGTGGGGGGGGGGCACCTGATTGAGGTCTACACAATCATGAGAGGTATAAACAGAGTGGATAGCAAGAAGCCTTTTTACCAGATTCAATTATTAGGGGTCATGAGTTCAAGGTGAGGGGGGAAAAGTTTAAGGGAAAATGTGTGGAAGGATCTTTATGCAGAGGGTGGTGGGTGACTGGAATGCATTGCCAGCGGAGGTGGTAGAAGCGGGCATGATAGCATCATTTAAGATGTATTTAGAAAGATACAGGAATGGACAGGGAGTAGCGGGATATAGATCCTTGGAAAATAGGTGACAGTTTTAGACAGAGGATATGGATTGGCACAGGCTTGGAGGGCTGAAGTTCTTTGTTCTGATTCAATAACAGAACAAGTTTGAGAAGCTTAATAGCTTCCTCCTGTTCACTTTTCCTAATTAATGAACTGCATACTCTGATATGGTTAGTACTGCAGTGGAGCAGTGAAACTAAGCTTGGTTTGGAAAAAAAGAGCAGTGGTTTTGTATAAATTGTTAACATAAATTAAAATTCCTGTAGTAAATAAGTTCAAAACACTTATAAAATTTCTTGGACACAGATTTCCCAGAAGCTTCTTCAGAAGGTTTCAAAATTAAGAATTCAAAACTTGCCTAGTTCCTCACAACAATATTGCAATGTTTAGCAGATCAGTTATCCACAGCTTTCTTGCATATTTTATTTTGCATTTTGCTTGCCTTGACTGATGAAATAAGCTGATGCACGCAGTTTTGCTAAATTGGATATTATATTTAAGTTCCAATTTTAATCTAACTCACTAGACAGTTAAAGGGTGGCTCCAACATTATACTTCTAAAGTTAACCAGACTTCTTTATCAGCATCGAGTGTGGTGCTGGAAAAGCACAGCAGATCAGGCAGCATCCAAGGAGCAGGAAAATCGACGTTTTTGTCAATGAAGGGCTTTTGCCCAAAACATCGATTTTTCTAATCCTCAGATGCTGCTTGACCTGCTGTGCTTTTCCAGCACCACACTCTTGACTCTAGTCTCCAGCATCTGCAATCCTTACTTTCGCCTTCCTCATCAGCATGTTAGTTGGACAACTAACCAAATATATTCCACTCCCATGTGGTATCTTAAACTGGGAATTGACCAGAAGATTTTTCAGTTACATTAATTAATAGCTTATATCTATATTGTCAATTTAATGTGGAAAATTATTCCAAACGAAACACTCCCCAAACGGTTCTCACATAAAATTTGATATATAGTCATGTATGGATTCAATAGGGCAGATCGTGAGAATTTAGTCAAGTAAATATATTTTATGCTGCGTCACAAAGAAGGGGGTAAGGTAGATTGGCAAAGAGACATCAAGAGGGAAACTTCAAAGTTCATGGCCATAGCAACTGGAAGTATAATCACCAGTAGTGGAATGATTATAATCAGAGTTTCACAAAAGTCCAAAATTGATGAGTGTGGATATTGCATAACGTTGTAGGACTAAAGTGGATTAAACAGGTAGAAAGAGGCATGAACATGAATTAATTTGAATAATAGGTATTTCAATAATACTATAATGTGTGGCAAAACTGGAAGCCATTTTAGATTAGAACATAGTAATGGTGGGTGAAGGGGATCTGTTAGAAATGGATGAGTTTTGAATGACCTCATCTTTTGGATGCTGCAAGGTGGAAAGTTGGCCTGGACAATATTTGAACTGTTAAATCTTTTTGGGTAAAAATAATGAGGTTTGGAGCAGCCAACACACTGAGGTCGGGCAAAGTAGGTCAATGTTACTGGAGAACATGTGCTGGAGAACATGGAATTGGAAATTCAGATCGGACACCTACTCTCTACTTATTCAGCCAGAGTTAAAGAAGGGAAGGATTTTTCTGAAGGATTCAAGACCCCAATGACGAGGTCAATGTGGCCAACAGACACGCAATGTGATTTTCATCAAATTGGCCAATTAATGTCTCAAGGGTGGAAACACCATCCAATGAAAGATATCAGTCATGTCCTTGAAGTGGGAAGACTAAATGTCCTCGGTTTGACTGCAGCAACAGGAAATCATGACAGGTAGGTGAAGGAGAAGGCACTCATAATGGAAGTCACTGTCTCTCCAATTTTTTTTCAAATTTAAAAAAAATTAGGTGTTTTCTGTTGAATCCCGGCATGTGCAGAGTCTCTAAGTTTGCCTCAAGTGCTGGCCCTCTCTAGCCTACAAACCAGTGGACCACTTCCAGGCAGCTGCACCACACTGCTCCCACTGTGATCTATCAGGGAAATCCCCGATCAGCCTCTGACACAAGCCTTTCAAGGCACTTAAGCAGCTCAGCTGGTGACACATCACTTGAAGACAGGTATCCCAACTGACCAACAAACCTCCACCCCACCTCACTGCAATCCCATCACTGGGGAAATGACCAGTGAGTATGAAAGGGCCAGTAAACTGGTCAGATAGTGGAGTGAACTTTCCTATCCATTCTTTCAATTCCAGCCTCAGAGCTGACTTAAAATCCAGTCCTTAGAAATTAGTCTTTTGACTGGTTGAAGCCTGAGATCGTTGCATGCGTTTCAACAGGGAGAAAAAAAAATATGTAAAAGCAACTGTATGATACAGTGGGGGCATGTGAGACCATGTAAGAAAAATGACCTATTTGGAAGGATAACAGCAGTTAAACATGATAGACATAAATAAAATCCAAAATATACCAAGGTGATGCCTAACTTCAGAACACAAAGCAGTTTTACTATAAAGTTGAGGTTAATAGAGTTTGGAAGTTTTGAAGCTCTTTTGGATGGATAGCTGGTAAAGTAGTATGGGAATGCATCAGGCAAGATCTCAATGTCATCCTGTCATAACACCCTCTCACTCATCGAAGCCCAACTGAGCCACTTAAGTCACCAATTAAGGATCACATCTGCCATTGTAAACATTTTGCCCGAATCAGATCATGGGAAGGTTGGTGCCACCATATGTAGCAAGCCTTCCAACAAGCTCTAGAGCAGGTTATTCCTTTCTGGGCACAAGTTAGCCTACCGATGGCGCAAAGCCCACCCCAGGGAAACTGTGTCATTTTGTGCTCTGCAACGTCCTATTATCCAGCCAGCAGACCTGCCTCCCTGGTCCTGACCATGATCCAACCCCATTGACCTGGTTTCAAGGGCATCCAGCTGCTGAAGCATCCTCTCCCTAAAGCTCTTTTGGAGGATGAAATTTCACCATGTTGTATCTGGCAAATCTGTTGCCACCATTCTCTTTCCTGTAGCGGTATAGATTACTTACAGTGTGGAAACAGGCCCTTCGGGCCAACAAGTCCACACCGACCCGCCGAAGCGAAACCCACCCATTCCCCTACATTTGCCCCTTTTACCTAACACTACAGGCAATTTAGCATGGCCAATTCACCTGACCTGCATATTTTTGGACTGTGGGAGGAAACCGGAGCACCCGGAGGAAACCCACGCAGACACGAGGAGAATGTGCAAACTCCACACAGTCAGTCGCCTGAGTCGGGAATTGAACCCGGGTCTCTGGCGCTGTGAGGCAGCAATGCTAACCACTGTGCCACCGTGCCGCTCACTTGCTTGGTTTACTCACTTGGTCATCTGGTGTCATCTGCTATAAGCAAGATGTTACAACTTTGTTTCAATAGGATGTGAAGGTTAGGCCAAACAAGTATCATCTGCTAATCTTGCTTTGGTGATGACAAAATTATTAGGATTGATCCTGAGAGACAGGATAAACAGAAAGGTATTGATTAATCAAGAATAGTCAGCATGGTTTAGTTAGACTCATAGAGATGTACTGCATGTAAACAGACCCTTTTGGCCCAACTTGTCCATGCCGACCAGATATCGTCACCTAATCTAGTCCCCTTTGCCAGCACTTGGCACATATCCCTCTGAGCCCTTCCTATTCATAAACACATCCAGAAGCCTTTTAAATAATGTAATGGTACCAGCCTCCACCACTCCCTCTGGCAGCTCATTCCATACATGCACCACCTCCTGTGAGAAAAAGTTGCCCCTTAGGTCTCTTTTATATCTTGCCACTCTCATCCTAAACCAATGTCCTCTAGAACAGAAAGTGGCAACTGATTTAATCTATTGATCATTGTAGTGCAGTGGATGTTGTCTACATGGATTTTCCTGAGGCATTTTGATAAAATCCCACATAGCAGACTGCTCTGGAAAGTAAAAGTCCATGGGATACAGGGGAATGTGGTGATATATATACATTTATTATTGCTTCAGCAACTGGAAAAAAATGACAATTGCTGACAGATGTTTTGGTGAATGAAAAAAGGTTTCCAGCAGTGTTCCACAGCGCTCAGTGTTGGGCATTTTTTGCTCTCAGTTGTGTAGATGAAGTACTTGGACTTAAATGTGGGATGTGTAGCTGGAAAATTTGCAAGTGAAACAAAAATCAGCCAGGTAGGTGATATCAATAGTTTGGTTGAGTGGATGGACAATGGTAATCTGGCGAGTGTGGCATAATGCTTTTGGGGAAGGCAGAGAATAGAGAATAAATAGGAGGGTATCGAGAGGGTACAGGAAGTGGGAAACAATTGATGTGCATCTCCACTGGTCCTGAAGGATAGATAAGGTGGTTAAAAAAAACCCATGTTGAATGCTTTCTGCTACTGTATAAAGTTCAGAATACAAAAATAGGGGCATGTTGCTAGAACTGTTCAAAATGCCAGTCAGATCATAGCTAGAGTTTATGCACAGTTCTGGTCACCACATTGCGGGTAGAAGGTCATTGCTCTGGAGACAGTATAGGGAGATATAAAAGAATGTTGCCAGGGCTTGGGAATTGCAGCAATGAAGAAAGTTTGGATAGATTTGTGTTATTTTCCTGCTGAGGGGTGAGTGTACAAAGTGAGGGGCCTGAACAGTGCAGACAGGAATGACCTGCTTCCCCAAGTGGAGAGGTTAATACCATGAGGACACGTATTTCAAACAATTGCAAGAAGGATTAGATGGCAGATGAGGAAAACCTATTTTAGCACATTTAGTGGTTGAGGCAGAAACCCTGGATCTATTTAATAACAACATTTAAAAGACATTTGGACAGGCACATGAATAGGAAAGGTTTAGAGGGATACAGGCTAAATACAGGCAAATGGAAGTAGTGCAGTTTAAGAATCCTGGTCAGCATGGACAATTTGGACTGAAGGGTCTATTTCTTACTGTATGATTCTATGACTCTATGACCCTAAGTTATGCAACCTAAAAGACTATTGACTTGGTGCTGGAAGGTGGGATTAAAATGGATGGCTGTGGCTAGGTTCTTCCTCTTAGCTGCCATGGACACAATAAAAAGAGGGGTGGAGGAATGGGCTCTTCCTGTGCCATAACCTTCTATGGTTCAATGGTGGTTTAGTGTAATAGCAACTATATAAAAGTTACACAGATATGATAGACTTTGTTACAGAGAACATGAGGACGATCCAGGTGATAGGTCTTATTCTTTTGAAACTAAAACAGTTCTCCCTCCAAGTCTGTATGATATCATCACAGTGAATGGTTCTTAACGCATTCTTCATCATTAACTCTTTTGGATTCTCACACCCTTATACAGCCTTGGCATTGGGCACAATGATCTACTGATCCTTTGATTGGGATGGTAACTCTCAGGGAAGGCTTGTTATCCTCAGTTGGATGAGGGCACCAGTGGCTGCAGCCTAATTGGCTGCCAATGGAGAAATGCAGCACTGGTTCCACTTCCCAGAGAAAATTGAGCCAGTGTAACAAATCAGAAATTTGCATATTTTATAAAGTATGCATTTGATTACAAGTTTTAGCATACATTGATTAGATTGGTTGTCAGAACCAACTAATTTAGTTGTGAATTTAGTTCAGCCAACACCCTCAACAGACTCAAGAAATTGTTATCAGTATGACTGTAACACTTGTTATATTTGAAAAGTACAAATGGGCGTTTTTGTTTGTGAACAGAGAAAAGTTTCACAAGCACTGGACTATTTATGTAATTCAATACATACCTTTAGTAACTCGCTCAAAGCTTTAGTTTGATACTTTGCTCAATCTAGTTTTACAAAACCCGGGCTTATTTTTCCCTGTGATAATTTGTTTAATTAAATGTCACTATAGCTGAAGAGCATTATTACAAATGTCTTGTGCTATGCGTTTATGTTAGTCATAACTGTACTGGAGCCAGCTTTTATTGTCCCTAAGAAGCCATTTTCCCAAAGTTTATTTTAAGACTAACAGTGATTGAATTTTCCTTAACCAACTATATTTGGACAATCCAAACATAACAGTGACCTTCATTCAAAGACGTTGTTTACAGACTGCTTCAAAGAACTGTATTTTCTATTATACAAGTTACAGCTTTGAAATCTTTACAGATTAGAGCTAATAAGTTAATAAAATGTACCCTGTAACTATTGTCATGGCAACATCTATATAAAGAATGTCAATAATTTAGCCTTCACTTCATTACATAGCCTTTAAAGAAGAAAAGTCGCAGAAAATGTCCTTCCTAATTTGTAATTTGGTAATGTCATCAAGAACATTTTGTTTCCAATTGCATATCAGTATTACTTATCCATTAAGCATGCGACACATTTTAGTTAAAAAAAGCACTTGGGTACGCCTTCTCACTGACAATATACATGCATGTCTAGTCTCTAGGTGACATTTCAGTTTGTAATCCACACTTATCCACGGCAAGTCAGGCCTTGGTTAATGTTAAAGCCATAAGCATTTGATCAAACTATTTCTTTCTTTCATATAGTTAATCATTTTACTGTTAGAAAAAGAAACTGTAAACACTCAATACTTATTTTCATGAGAAAATGTTTACCCTTTAAAATCCAAATTCCGATTAAAGACTAGCATTTCTGGAACTAAACTGTAACAAAACTGTCATCTTGGTTAGTTTTGAGAATCCAGCAACTGAAGAAAAGTGATCTCTACCTTCACAAAAAATGAAGCTGTTCAATGTTCAGAACTACACACCTGAATGCAAATTATTCAACTGATGTTATAAATCTGAGAAGAGGTTTAATCTTTATACACTGATTTCAATGTTTAGCATTGCACAGGAGGCTGAGATTATTGAAGAAAAATAATTGAAAGTCATTGGAAAAGAGTCTTACAGTTCAGTTGCCAATCTGGTTGAACCTAGCTTCATACTGTGTATTAGATATCCCTGTTGATACCATAATGTTATTGCCACACCACCACACCTTCATGAGTTGACTCCCTTTTAAAGAACTGATATTGGTTTTCTTGGAAGAAGTTGAAAATCACACAGCATCAGGTTTAGAGATGGCGGTGTTGGACTTCTTACTTCAGAATGTAACTTCTTTTAATTTAAAAAAAAATTGCAATTTACAAATGAAAGAAGTGAAACTAACATGGTCATTCCAACAGATAAGAAACTTAGTTTTATTTACATCACACTGTAAACTTTGGCCACAAATTCTGTGTCTTACAATCGTGTACTCCACAACCACCTGATGAAGGAGCAGGACTCTGAAAGCTAGTGCTTCCAATTAAACTTGTTGGTTTATAACCTGATGTTGTGTGATTTTTAACTTTGTCCACCCCAGTCCAACACCGGCAACTCCACATCATCTCTTGGAAGAATCACAGCAAGTATAAACAATGACACTTATGGTATCACTTGCCTTTTTTTAAAAAATGTTCAAGCTGTTGATTAAAGTAATTAGCTTGCCTTGTCAAGCTAGAAATTTTCAGCATTTTCTCATATTAATATTTGGAAATAAATATTACCTTTTTAAATCTGTTTGAATGCTAGCATTAAAGGCAAATTAATCATTAGTCATGTCATGTTTTAACATTTTCTTCCAATAAACTCAGTTACAAAATAGGACTGAAACCTGTAGAACAAAACAATACAACATACTTTATCAGCAAAAGTAGTGCATAAATATTTTGATGATTTGTATACAAATTATTTGTACTTTAGCCATCAGAGACAATGACAATGAAAATTTCATTCTAATTGTCAAGGTTCTTTGATTTAAGTTAATTTTGAGTTGCCAGTTGTTTTGGACCAATGCCAACCTTTCAGAGGTTTCTCCTGATCCTCCAGACAATACAATATGCGGGTCATTGACCTATGCTGATCTTCCCCTGGCATCATGAAAGGTCCACAGTCAGGGGTATCCCTTTTCAACATTATACAATTCAATAAGTTGCAACTAAAAATGTCACCTAATGATATATCTTCTTCTGCATTACTTAATCAACTATCTAAAAGGTTTGTTTTTCTAAGTTGCTCACGATTAATTCATTGTGAATAAAGAAAAACATAAGGAAACAGCCAAAACAAGCTAAATTAGAAACAGATCAGTCTCTGACACCTGAAATAAGTAAACAGATTGTGTGGACACTTTGAAATCATTCCCTTATGTCAGCTCATTGTCTGTAGCAGTAATCTACTATTGTATAAATAGTACAAGGTGGGTAAACATGCCAGGGGCAAACTTGGATAGTCCTTGAAAACCAGCACAGGTTTGTGATTAACTCACATCGGTTCAAAGTGATACAGGCAGCCTGCAAACTTTGCATTGCCTAGTAATTATAATGATTGCAGTATCCAAGCCAGAATAGAACATAGTATTCAGTGCGGAAAGCCTCAGCGGAGGACCCAGGTTCATGCAAAGCCAGCACTATTTACAGCCAGCCTTCACCTTTTGAAGGAGACATGCTTGCTGGCTGGAGTAGGTAATGGAAAAGATGCAAAGAGAAGTTCCTAACTGACCAACAATCCCAAAGAAGTTGATGCAGTGCTTCAAACTTATTGGAATGTATGAATACAATAATTACCCTTGATGCAATGGTGCAGTGTGACATGTACTTGGGTATATCAGCTAAAGTGGAAAGGTAAAAACAATGCAGATGCTGGAACCAGATTTTTGGATTAGTGGTGCTGAAAGAGCACAGCAGTTCAGGCAGCATCCAAGGAGCAGCAAAATCGACTTTTCGGGCAAAAGCCCTTCATCAGGAATAAGGGCAGTCTTCCATCTACTGAGATATTGGACTCAATGTTATATGTCCCTGCTGAGTGTGTTTTGGTAGTGGACATGTAATATATGTCTTATGGTCTTATAGTCAATTGTCCAGTCCACCACCTTCCCAGTCATTCTGACATCACCCCATCATACAGAGGATGGGCAGGCACCAAAATCAACAAATAGTGGGTGGGTTGCTCAAGTGAAAAATTAATTGACTCAATATTTTGCATTCCATATCATTAAATGGTCTTCATGGACAGGCAAGAGTGATATTCCTGCTTTCGTCACAGTTTTTAAATCATAGGAAGGAACGGTATACTTTCTTTGGGAGGGACCTTTTGTTCATCAGGTACGTCTCCTTGAGAATAGAATGACTCTTTCTTTCCTAGTGGCAATACTTTAGATAATACCCCAAACCTCCTCCCTAAGGATATGATGATACTATGGTTTTAAGAGGTGTATTTTGTCCTGGTTTCTTTTATGAAGAAAGGTTGAAATGAAGGTGAAAAGCAGTCTGTTCAAAGCCAATCAAGTAAACAGCTTGTGAGGTCTTGGGGATATTTTTAAGTTGGAACAATAAAAGCAGCCTGAATGGGTGGAGTCAAACTATCACAGAACAAGGATTTTTAGTTTTAGCTTTCTACAGGTGCTGGGGTCTTGAAGCTGTTTGTGGAAGCATTTATTCCTCACTCTGTTACAGCTAAAAGCTGGGGTTCTCTTCCTGCTGCTAGATCTGCATGTAAGACAACCTATTTTACTGAATTTGCCTTTGCCAAGAGTGTGTTTATGGGATGTTAATGTATTGGAACAGTTCATTAGTAATAGCTAATACATATATTATTTTGTTGAGCATTTCAATAGAGTTACAGTTGTACCAATTCTTATGTTTTTTTTTTATGATGTCTGTATTTTGACACTGCCATTAAAATAAAGTGTGTTTTACTTAAAGTTGAGTAGCTAGACCAATCGAATTGCATCTGGAGCACAATTTCTTACACTTACTTTTTATATAAGAAAATGTTAGAGTCTAGGCAATCATCTTAATATATTTTAAGATATTTTGGTCTGGTCCATAACTGGTATCAGAGAAGTCCCTGGCCATAACCCTGATTTACCTGACTGAGAGAGTGAGGACTGCAGATGCTGGAGATCAGAGTTGAGACTGTGGTGCTGGAAAAACACAGCAGGTCAGGCAGCAATGAGGAGAGGAGAATTGACATCTCAGGCATAAGCCCTTCATCAGGATTCTTGGCATGTTTTTCCAGCACCACACTCTCGACTCTTACTCTAGGGCGCAGCCGGCCTTCTGTTTTGGTCTGTCCGCAGTCCTGGAAGCAAACATTGCAGATTTCTGGTGCTGCAGGGTCATGTACCTTCCTCACACTGATTGACAGAGGACCTACAATCCATCAACTTCACCCTGCCAAAGCATTTTATGGCTGTGAAGCAGATATGGCTTCAAAAACAGGACTTGCTGGAAAAGTTCAGCAGGTCTGGCAGCATCTGTGGAGAGAAGTCAGAATTAACATTGCTGATTTACAGCATTCCCATTTCTTTAGGTTTTTATTTACAGTTGCTGGCTTGTTGGTTCACCACCAAGATTTGCTCTGGCACTGGGGTTGGGAGGGTGCTGAGCTGACTACATCATTCACCCTATAAGCTTTATGCCCAGTGGGTTTGTGCCATGGTGGTTAATTTTGTGTTAAGCATCATCTGGTGTCACTCAGGATGACGTTCATTTTGGGATGACACTCTTTGTCACATTTGCTGTGAGGGAAGACGGTGACGGTACATATTTCATTGCCCTATTTTCCCTTAGTCCATTGAGGATCCTGTTTCCCCTTATCCATTCCAATGCTTCTTCAACAGGGTCATAGCTGCTGGAGATCATCTCCCAATTGTTGGTGTTGCTGTCTGCCATTTTCACATTTCATTTACAGATCATTTTTTAGGGCTAAATAGATGAGAATGGGTAGTTAGAAACACAGACAGATCCACCATGATCTTATTAAATCATGTATGAGGTCTGAGGCCCTGAATGATCTACTTCTGCTACATGGTATGTTGTAAGCTTTTATTTCAGCATAGATACCCAAGAAGTCATGGGCCAGTGAGCAATTGAGAATAATTCGATGATCCAGCTACTTCTGGAGAGGCCATCTCTGAGAAAGCTCTTCAATCTATTACAAGTAATGGGCAGAAGCCCTTAAGCCTAAGTCTATGCTTGGGTGTTCTTCCTGTAAGTACTACTTACTAGAAGTGCCAGGTCATAGAGTCACTTCAAACATTCTTCCACACATTTGAGGATGGGAACCAAACATTCATTGAATTTTACTGAGGTAAGAATGATAGAGACATAAAAATGAATTTTAGAACAGCAAGAAATTACTACTCCCTTAATTTTGAATCAGATTTCTATGATATTGCATTGAATTTCTTTTGTTTCACTTGCTTCTTTAAAAAAATTGCTAAATAGCAAACAAGAGATTATAACCCAAACACAATATGGAAGTTTTCATCAAGTCTTCCTCCAGGTGCACTGGATATTTATAATCCAGCAGGTTACCTGGACATCTGCAAAGGTGTCTTTCTGATTTTGCTCCCATTGCTCCAAGTATCTCAAATCTGAAACAAGCTCAAGGGCTAAGGCTCCTTCAGCACTACCTCCTGGACCCCTTTATCTGCCTCACTTGTAGTCACACCCTGCTGTCCCTGACCACTGACCAAATATGAGGCTGTTAATCTAAGGTGTGTGACTGCCTCCTGAATCAAAACATCCAGGTAACTCTTCCTGTCCCTGATGTATCGCAGTGTTTGAAGCTCAGAAACCAGCTCATCAATTCAGAGCCATAGATCCTCAAGCAAACAACACTTGCTAAGATGTGGTCACTATGAACCACAATGGGGTCCACTAGCTCCAATATCATGCAGGTACAACACATCACCCGACCCTGCATCTCTATTTGATTTATTTAGTTTTAATTTGCTTTGTTTTTAAATTTCTCACTGGTCTTTTAGTTCATAATCTATAAATATTTCTCCTGTTTTCCTTCATTCTGAAAGTATCTTATAATAGATAGTCACATCAGCAGCTGTTACCAACCAGTGGTTTTCCTGCAATGTCAGTCTATTTTGTCTTGGGCACCCAGTGCTGGTCTTTAATTTATCCTGTTAATTTTTTTTTCCCAAACTATGAACCAAAAAAAGCTAATAAAAAGTACCTCTTCTCCTCTGCACCGAATTCCCATGGTGCCTCCAAAATCCCCAAACTATATATTCACTTGGGCTGTGTCTCACTCTGGATGCGAGGTCTCCTTCCTCACTGTGCAAAACTTACTCTCTTAAATTAATGTCAATTCATGAACAGGATAAAATAATAAGGATGATAAGGAAGGATTTGATTTGAGAAGATTTTTAAAGTTGACAAGTGGATAAAATCTTTCCTTATTCCTAGTCCCAGCTGACACAATACATGACAAACAGAATACTTGCAGTAGCTAGTCACCAGCTTTAATACCATTTCCACTGGGATTCGAAACTTGTTTCAAAATAACCCTAATTATAAATCTAAGGGAAGTAGCTGACGATCAGCAGTGAGCAGCAGTTATGAGAATGCATCTTCAGCGTGCTAGCCTTCCTCTGAGGATTCCATTGACTTCTCTAACATCCCATCTGTCAGGACTCAGGATGCATCTATACAAGATAAAAGCTATGAGTCAGCGGTGAACTTGGGTCAAGTAGAGCCAAAAACTGGAACATTAGAATGCTAGAAACTAGAACTTGATATTTAACATACTGGTGGCAGCAATTCTACATCAGTGGCAATTAAATATTAAATGCTTAATTGAATATTCATATCTCATTTCTGAACCCCATCTTGTGCTTTCAGCTGAAAGCAGTTTTCTCCTTCCCTCATGTAGATTCAAATATCTACTGTTGGAGCCATTGTGAGTTCTGCTGGAACTCCTTTAACTAGGTTGGCCTACCTACAGTCTCAAGGATACTACTCTGGACTGGGGAGACAGCCTTGTGGCAAGGCCTGTTGATTAATGTGATGGGTCTCAGCTCCTGACTTACAAATAGTCCTAAATTTTCAGCAGGGACTGTATATTTTGTCCATCGCTTTTGTTTTAATTTAATTCCCTCCTCTCACAAGGTCAGGAAATGCAGCATGGTGGGATCAAAATTCGATATCACTGTCAAGGGATTTAATTCCTTACATGCACTAAAACTCAACCATCTCTTACCAGAGAAAATTCCACAAATGAGTCCTGTGCAGGCAATACAAGATAAAAGCTATGAGTCGATGGTTCGGGCAAGGGCCCTTAATCTGGAATGAAACTTGTGAACTGAGGGGGTGGCGAGATAAATGGAAGGGGGTGGGGCTCGGGCCATTGTAACTGAGGGTGCGATAGGTAGATAGAGGTGGGGGTAATGGTGATAGGTCAGAGAGGTGGATGGAACGGACAGGTGGGAAGGAAGATAGATAAGTAGGACAGGTCATGAGGGTGGTGCTGAGTTGGAAGGTTCGAACTGGGATAAAGTGGAGGGAGTGGAACTGAGGAAACTGGTGAAATCCACATTGATGCTGTGGTGTTGGAGGCTTCCAGGGCGGAAGATGAGGTGTTCTTACTCCAGGCATCCAGTGGTTAGGGTGTGGCAATGGAGGAGGCTCAGGACCTGTATGTCTCTTGCAGAGTGGGAGGGGGAGTTGCAGTGTTCAGCCACAGGACGATGGGGTTGGTTGTTGCGGATGTCCTACCTATCCACATTCCTTCCCACCTATCTGCTCCAACCTCCTCTTCGACCTGGCACTTTTACCCCCATCTCCATCTACCCATCACACTCTCAGCTACCTTCCCCTCATTCCTCCCGCCTCCCCCCCCCCCTTTATCTCTCCACTCCCTCGGCTCACAAGCCTTATTCCTGATGAAGGGCTCTTGACCGAAACATCGATTCTCCTGCTCCTCGGATGCTGCCTGACCTGCTATGCTTTTCCAGCACCACACTCTTGACCCTTAAGTTATAACTAATTGTTCAATTGTGGGCCTCAATTAGTAGCAAGGTGGAAAACCCCACCTCCAAAACATTAAAGATTCTGCCCAGTACCTTCAGGATAAATGTTCAAAAGTTTTTACTTTTGGACAGGCAGAGTGGCCAAAAAGCTTTGCATGATAATAACATCACAAAAAGAACTGACATGTTGATGCAATTTAGAATGGTTTTCAAGGTCTGGTTATTACATAAAAAGAAGTCTTTGCCAAATAAAATTTCATTAAAAATAAATGTTCCAGACATCCAGAAACTCACCAGGTGTCCAAATCCTGATGAAGGCAATTGATGACATTTACTGAGCATATTATGTACAGTTAGATGACAACCAATAGAAAGCATGTAAAATGGTCAACTTTTTTACTGAATATAAATGTGTATTCTTAGGACATATGAACAGAGAATTAGGGGCAGAAATAGTCCATCTAGCTTTCCAAACCTGTTCCACATTTGATAACCAATCTGTTGTTTTGAATTTCACATTCCCAGGAACCCCTGACAACTCGATTCATCTGCCTGACAAGAATTTATCCATCTCTGCTTATAATCAATGACCCTGCATCCACTGTCTTTTGAGACAGAGAGTTTCAAAGCCATACAACACTCAAGAGAAAAAATTCCCCTCAGTTCAGTCCTAATAGGGAGATCCTAATTATAAAACAGTGTCCCCTAATTCTGGACTGACCCATAAGCAGAAACATCCTTCTATGTCAAAAAAAATCAGGATGTTTTTATTCTCAATCAAATCACCTATGACCTATGACTCTTCAAAACTCCAGTAAAAACAAGCCCAGCCTGTCCAATCAATCTTCATAAGATAATTCACTCATTCCACATATCACTTCCAATGCATTTACATTCTTTCTTAAATAAGGAGAGCAAAATTATGTCCTGCATTCAAGATATGTTCTCACAATTTTCTGTTTCACTTGAGGCATCAAATTCGTACTTCTGTGAGGAGATGAGGCATACATGCTATCTTCGAGTAAAAAGTGAGGTCTGCAGATGCTGGAGATCAGAGCTGAAAATGTGTTGCTGGTTAAAGCTCAGCAGGTCAGGCAGCATCCAAGGAACAGGAAATTTGACGTTTCGGGCAAAAGCCCTTCATCAGGAATGATGAAGGGCTTTTGTCCGAAACGTTGAATTTCCTGTTCCTTGGATGCTGCCTGACCTGCTGCACTTTAACCAGCAACACATTTTCAGCTCATACATGCTATCTAACAGAACTGAAGAGCAGCATCATCTGAAACAGAAATATCGAAGATAGGAACAGGAAGAGACCATTTGGTCCTTTGAGCTTGCTCTGCCATTCAACATAATCATGGCTGATCATCCAACTCAATAGCCTAATCCTGCTATTTCCCCATAACCTTTGATCCCATTTGCTCCAACTGCTCCAAGTCAGAGTATTGAGTACAGGGAGGTCATGTTGCGGCTGTACAGGATATTAGTTAGGCCACTGTTGGAATATTGCGTGCAATTCTGGTCTCCTTCCTATTGCAAAGATGTTGTGAAACTTGAAAGGGTTCAGAAAAGATTTACAAGGATGTTGCCAGGGTTGGAGGATTTGAGCTACAGGGATTGGCTGAATAGACTGGGGCGGTTTCCCTGGAGTGTCAGAGGCTGAGGGGTGACCTTATAGAAGTTTACAAAATTATGAGGGGCATGGATAGGATAAATAGACAAAGTCTTTTCCCTGGGGTTGGGGAATCCAGAACTAGAGGGCATAGGTTTAGGGTGAGAGGGGAAAGATATAAGAGAGACCTAAGGGGCAACTTTTTCACACAGAGGGTGGTGCGTGTATGAAATGAGCTGCCAGAGGAAGTGGTGGAGGCTAGTACAATTGCAACATTTAAGAGGCATTTGGATGGGTGTATGACTAGGAAGGGTTTGGAGAGATATGGACCGGGCGCTGGCAGGTGGGACTAGATTGGGTTGGGATATCTGGTTGGACCGAAGGGTCTGTTTCCATGCTGTACATTTCTATGACTCTATGCTATATCTAGTCACCTCTTGAATACATCATCTACTTCCTGTGGTAATGAATTCTCAGGCTCACTACCTTTTGGGTGAAGAAATGTTTCCTCATCTCTGTGCTAAATGGTCCACCCGAACCCTCAGACTGTGACCCCTGATGTTGGACACACCCACCATCGAGAACAGCCTCCCTGCATCTACCGTGTCTCGTCCTACTGGAATTTTAGAAGTCTCTATCTGATCTCCCCTCACCTGTCTGAACTCCAGCTAAAACAATTCTAACCTAATCAATCTCTCCTCATATTTCAGTCCTGCTATCCCCAGAATCAGCCTGGTAAGCCTTCTTTGCACTCCCATGAGAGCAAAAGCACCCTTCCTCAGAAAAAGAGATCAAAACTGCACACAATATTCTAGGTGCTGCCTCACCAAGCCCTTGTATAACTGCAACAGGACGTCCCTACCCTTGAACCCAAAGCCTCTCGCAACGAAGGCCAATATTATAATTTGCCTTCATTACCGTCTGCTGTACCTGCATGCCTACCTTCAGCGACTGGTGCACAAGGACACCCTGGTCCCACTGCAAACTCCCCTCTCCCAATTTACAGCCGTCCAGGTAGTAACCTGCCTTCTTGCTTTTGTTTCCAAAATGAATAACCTTGCATTTATCCAAATTATGCTGCATCTGCCATTGATTTGCCCACTCACCCAACCTGTCCAGATCATGCTGAAGGATCTCTGCATCCTCATCACAGCTCACCCTGCCACCCTACTTGGTATCATGTGCAAACTTTGAGATGTTGCATTTTGTTTCCTCATCCAAATCATTAATATTTATTGTGAACAGCTGAAGTCCTAGCACCAATCTCTGTGGCACCCCACTAGTTACTGCCTCCCAATTTGAAAAGTACCCATTATACCTATTTATACCTTAGTTTTCTGTTGATTTTGGATGTCATGAGGATGTTTTGGCAAGGTGTTTAAACTTCATTCACCATAGCGCTGCAAGACACCTTGGAAATACCTCAGAGTCATTGCAATCTCTTGGCTTACGTCTGTAATATCAACAGAACTACATTGAGATCATGATTTTGCGCAGGAACAGTTTGTTTATTTCTGCTCTACTCATTCATTTAAATTACCTGTTCCAAGATGCATGCTCTGAGAAAAAACTCCCACAATGATTACTATCTTTTTGTGTGTTCTTGGCATGATTCCTCTTTCTTGCATGGTTTTATACCTGTGAATAATTAGGGCTAACTGTTTTTGCTCAGTGAATAGTACTGAACCTGACACGTAATCCAGAAATGCTGGTAGGCATGTTGATGATAGATGCACTCAGGGTTATCAGCAGGGTCAGCTGAGGAAAAGAATTCCTGAAAGTAACACCTTCCAAAAGTACTTCTAGCCCACAGCTGAAAATTACAGCTATTTTAGCTGTTTTATAAACATTGTTAACCTTTTAGCAAACTAAACCAACTTAATTAGGAAATGATTACTCTGTGTTCCTGTAATGAAACTTGCAGCATAAATGGCTGTGTTGTCTCTATGTAGAAATAATCGCTTACTGCTATATGGGTTTTTTCTGCTTGATGGAATAGGTTTGTAGAAAAAAATATGAAATTGTATTTTTCCATTAAAAAACAGGATTTTGACATCAAGGTGAATAAAACAACACTGATTTACTATTTGGTGTTTGCAGATTTTTCTGTAAAATGAAACAAAATTCAATCTCTAAAATAGGATTACATTTGATTATGATAAAAACTAAGCACATACAATGCATGGTTACACTTATGCTGATGGATTGTATTCTTGACTTATATTGAAAAGAGTTTTAAATAATTTTTAGATTAAACAACAATAAATTAAAGATCCATTACTGTATTGTGAAGATGCATTTAAAATTAATAAAATCAAGAGTGAAAATTATACAAGTTAACTGATTGCAACAGTAAAATATGATTTGAGAGGATTAGCAGTATTGAAAACACATCGTCAAATCAGCAACTCTAAACTGCAAAATTCACATGAATGCTTCAAAATTGAATATTAATTAACTGAGAAATCTTTGTATGTAGTGGTGTCATAATTGTGTCATTGGACTAATAATCCTCAAAGCTGAAAATGCATTGCTGGAAAAGCACAGCAGGTCAGGCAGCATCCAAGGAGCAGGAGAATCGACGTTTCGGGTATGAGCCCTTCTTCAGGAATGAGGAAAGTGTGTCCAGCAGGCTAAGATAAAAGGTAGGGAGGAGGGACTTGAGGGAGGGGCATTGGAAATGCGATAGGTGGAAGGAGATCAAGGTGAGGGTGATAGGCCGGAGTGGGGATGGGGGTGGAGAGGTCAGGAAGAAGATTGCAGGTTAGGAAAGTGGTGCTGAGTTCGAGGGATTTGACTGAGACAAGGTGGGGGGAGGGGAAATGAGGAAACTGGAGAAATCTGAGTTCATCCCTTGTGGTTGGAGGGCTCCTAGGCGGAAGATGAGGCGCTCTTCCTCCAGGCGTCGTGTTGCTATGGTCTGGCGATGGAGAAGTCCAAGGACCTGCATGTCCTTGGTGGAGTGGGAGAGGGAGTTGAAGTGTTGAGCCACAGGGTGGTTGGGTTGGTTGGTCTGGGTGTCCCAGAGGTGTTCTCTGAAACGTTCCGCAAGTAGGCGGCCTGTCTCCCCAATATAGAGGAGGCCACATTGGGTGCAGCGGATGCAGTAAATGATGTGTGTGGAGATGCAGGTGAATTTTTGGCGGATATGGAAGGATCCCTTGGGGCCTTGGAGGGAAGTAAGGGGGGAGGTGTGGGTGCAAGTTTTGCATTTCCTGCAGTTGCAGGGGAAGGTGCCAGGAGTGGAGGTTGGGTTGGTGGGGGATGTGGACCTGACAAGGGAGTCACGGAGGGAGTGGTCTTTTTGGAACGCTGATAGGGGAGGGGAAGGAAATATATCTCTGGTGGTGGGGTCCGTTTGGAGGTGGCGCAAATGACGAAGGATGATACGATGTATACGGAGGTTGGTGGGGTGGTAGGTGAGGACCAGTGGGGTTGTGTCCTGGTGCCAATTGGAGGGGCGGGACTCAAGAGCGGAGGAGCGGGAAGTGGAGGAGATGCGGTGGAGGGCATCGTCGATCACGTCTGGGGGGAAATTGCGGTCTTTGAAGAAGGAGGCCATCAGGGTTGTATGGTATTGGAACTGGTCCTCCTGGAAGCAGATGCGGCGGAGACGAGGGAATTAGGAATATGGGATGGCGTTTTTACAGGTGTCAGACTGGGGGGAGGTGTAGTCTAGGTAGCTGTGGGAGTCAGTCGATTTATAGTAAATGTCCATGTTGATTCGGTCGCCCGAGATAGAAATGGAAAGGTCTAGGAAGGGAGGGAGGAGTCTGAGATGGTCCAGGGTAAATTTGAGGTCGGGGTGGAAGGTGTTGGTGAAGTGGATGAATTGTTCAACCTCCTCGTGGGAGCATGAGGCAGCGTCGATACAGTCATTGATGTAGCAGAGGAAAAGGTGGGGGGGTGGTGCCAGTGTAGCTGCGGAAGATGGACTGTTCCACATATCCTTACAAAGAGGCAGGCATAGCTGGGGCCATGCGGGTGCCCATGGCTACTCCTTTGGTTTGGAGGAAGTGGGAGGATTGGAAAGAGAAGTTGTTCAGGGTGAGGACCAGTTCAGTCAGTCGAAGGAGGGTGTCAGTGGAAGGATACTGGTTGGTACGGCAAGAAAGGAAGAAGCGAAGGGCTTTGAGTCCTTTGTGATGGGGGATGGAGGTGTACAGGGACTGGATGTCCATGGTGAAGATAAAGTGTGGGGACCGGGGAAGTGAAAATCCTGGAGGAGGTGGAGGGCATGGGTGGTGTCCCGAGTTCTTGGACTCTGGCCTATCACCCTCACCTTGACCTCCTTCTACCTATCGCATTTCCATTTCCAATGCCCCTCCCCCAAGTCCCTCCTCCCTACCTTTTATCTTAGCCTGCTGGACACACTTTCCTCATTCCTGAAGAAGGGCTCATGCCCGAAACATCGATTCTCCTGCTCCTTGGATGCTGCCTGACCTGCTGTGCTTTTCCAGCAACACATTTTCAGCTCTGATCTCCAGCATCTGCAGTCCTCACTTTCTCCTTAATAATCCTCAAACCCAGGTTTATGCTGTAGGGACATGGCAGCTGGTGGAACTTACATTCAATTAACAACAATCTTGAATTGAAAGTTACTCTCAGCAATAGTTAACGTGAAACTTTCAGTGGTTGCCGTAAACAACCATCTGGTTCATCAATGTCCTTAAGGGGAATGAAATCTGCCAGCCTTCCCTCCCTCTGGCCTAAATGTGATAGCCACGATATTGCAATTGATTCTTCAGCATCCTCTGAAATTGCCGAGCAGGTCACTCAGTTCAAGGGCAATTAAGGATGAACCACAAATGAAGGTTTTGTCATTGATGCTCACATCGCTGATAAAGAGTGTGATTCAATGATTTGGTACTCCTTGTAGAAAGCACAAAATGCATATCTGAGGAAACCATGTATATAGAGCTCCTTAGTTTTGATTCACATTAAACTTCTGACCCTGGTTTTTGGTGATCTTTTCCCTGCTCAGTATTTAATGCGATATTTTTAAACTGATGAATGCAAATTGTTAGTTTTATAAACAGGAGGTAGATGAGTATTGCAATATTTCATGTCTTTATTTCAGATTTTCAGCATCCCTGGTCTTTTGCCTTTTGTGTTTTGTTAAAGTTTGTAGGTATCAACATAATTTATTGTATTTTTTTATTCCGTCATGTGGTATAAGAATTTCTGGTATTGCTGGCCAGGCCAGCACTATGGTCTACTCCAAATTGCTCTTAAAGATAGTGGTGAGTTTGCTTTGTTATGCTGTTGTAATCCTTAGGGCAGGAAGATTCACAATGCTGTCCGGAAGGGAGATTCAAGATTTTGACCCATCGACAGTGAAGGAACTGTGATCTAGTTTCAAGCCAGGGCACGGTGTCACTTGAAGGTGATCTTAGAGGGATTGCATTCCCAATATTCTGCTGCCTTTGTCTTTTAGGGGAGCCTTGGTAAGTTATTGCAGTGCCTTTTGTAGATGATACACTTTGCTGCTATTGTGCATCAACAGTGAAGGGAAATGTGTTGAAGGTGATGGTTACTTTGCCTGTTAAGTGGGCTTTGACCTGGATGATGTCAAGCTTCTTTGGTGTTGCAGCTACATGCAGCCAGGCAAATGGGGAGTAATCCTGATTTGTGCCTTGCGAATGGTAGACAGGCATTGAATAGATAAGAGGTGAGTTATTCACTGCAGAATTCTTAGCCTCTGACCTGCTCTTTGAACCGCAGTATCTATATGGCTGGTCCAGTTCAGTTTCTGGTCAATGGTAACGTCCAAGATTTTGATAAGTATGATATTAAAATGAGTAATTAACACTTCAAGAACTTCAGGCAGGGTTCCTATCTAACATTGTTATCAGAGTACTGCCACTAAAAGGTTGGGCAGTAGATCTTGGAGAAGGCTTACAATTGTTCTGGTGATATTACTGATGTCATAAGAAACAAAATTTAAAATAAACAAGAACAATTCAGTAAAATTCAGAAGTGCCTAGTCTGTAATGCACAGAAACAATGCTCATTATTGATGTATAATAATATTTGAGTGAATTATTGAGTCTTCAGTTTTACATGTTAAAAACACATGCTTCTCCAATAGCAAAGAAAAATAACTACTCTGGACTAAAAATGTCAATTGTACCAGTTCACATAATGAAAATCTGACCAATATTTATCTAAAAATTGCATCTGCATCCATGAAGAGTTTAGCACCCAGGGAAAGATCTATTCCATGCAGTAGACCTTCCTGATTAATATTATCCTGATGCCTGAAGTCAGATGCTCATATCTGGTACCCTGTATTTATATTTTCTGATGTTTCCTCTAGCAAATACCACTTTAAAATCACACTCCTCTGCAGTTTCATTGTATCATTCAATTTTTTAAATACCACTTTAGCATCTTTGTTTTGGCTTTTCCGTTCTTCCAGCATTAAGCATCTTGCTAAGAAGCTCTTGTTCTTCAGCAAATGGAACTGTCATCATTGGTGTACCTGTTATATAATGGAAAACTTGTCTGTGAGAATCTCTGTAAGTGTCTGAAGATCAATGAAATTCCCTGATCAGGGTAGGCAAAGAGAAGAGTCAACTGAGCAGCTATTCTGAGGAATAACTTCTGTATGTCACCCTCATTTCATTACATTTCTTTCAATATTCTTTGTTAGCTCAAGACTAATCCAATAAAAGATTTGAAAAGCTGCGCTTCCAGTTCTCTGAGTCTGACTGTTCTTCCCGAAGAATTTGGTACTATTTTATCTACTTTTTTCCAAACATCTGTCAAACCGTCGCCATTTTCCTAATTCATCTAATGCACTGTTTCTTTTATTTTCAAATATTTTGCCAATTTTGAGTCTACTACAAACTTAGCAAAAGATTTTTAAAAAATAGTGGGTTTCAGAACTGCCTGAAATTGTTTAACTGACTATGTTTGCACAGAAAGTATTTGGGGGAGGAAATATATTAAATTTAATGAAAAGTCCTGCAGATGCTGGAGTTTTGAAAGAAAGACAGAAAATACTGGTGAAATACAAAAGGATTGGCAGCATCTGTGGAAAGAGAATCAGTGGCAATGTGTTAAACTTTACATGTTTTGGCTAAGTGAAAGTTGTGATAAGTTTAGTGGAGGGTTTTTTGCTGGGAGGTCGAGTAAGATTTCTTGTCATATTATACAAAACTCACCTAAATGGTATCCCTTTCATCTAATCTTAGCATTGTCCTAACACATTTTTCTTGGGGCAACTTGCCATTCAACATCCCTGGTTTTCAGGTCATGTTGAAGAGGCCGCTGTGCCCCAGAACAATTGCTGACATTCCAAAGCTGCCCTACTTGGTGTAGGGCATACATGTGTGTAGAGGCCAGAAAGACAGGATAGTGAAGAAGGTGTTTGGTATGCTTTCCTTTATTGGTCAGAGCATTGAGTACAGGAGTTAGCAGGTCATGTTGCAGCTGTTCAGGACATTGGTTAGGCCAATGTTGGAATATTGCATGCAATTCTAGTCTCCATCTTATTGGAAAGGTGTTGTGAAATTTGAAAGGATTCAGAAAAGATTTACAAGGATGTTGCCAGGGTTGGAGGATTTGAGCTATAGAGAGAAGTTGAACAGGCTGGAGCTGTTTTCCCTGTGGCATCGGAGGCTGAGTGACCTTGTAGAAGATTATAATATCATGAGGTGCATGGATAGGATAAATAGACAACATCTCTTCCCTGGGGTGTGGGAATCCAGAACTTGAGGGCATAGGTTTAGCTTGAGAGGGGAAAGATATAAAAGTGATCTAAGCGGCAACTTTTTCATGCAGAGGGTAGTACGTGTATGGAATGAGCTGCCAGAGGAAGTGGTGGAGGCTGGTACAATTACAAAATTTAAAAGGCATCTGAATGAGTATATAATAGGAAGGGTTTGGAGTGATATGGGCCAGGTGCTGGCAGGTAGGACTAGATTGGGTTGGGATATCTGGTCGGCATGGACGGGTTGGACTGAAGAATCTGTTTCCATGCTGTACATCTCTATGACTCTATGACTCTAAAAGGGGAAGTTGGGCACTGTGATTTTCTGACAAGGGACCTGAAGGTTCTGGAGGAGGGGGAAGGACAGAACAGCAGCATCCACATCCCAGAAGACTGGGAGAGGAGACTACACTACCAGATTCTAGCAGCCTGAATCAGTGCAGTCTTCACAATCAGAGGTGCTGCCATTTATGTCGTAAGAAGGTCAATGGTCTTCTCCACTATGCTAAGGTAAGTGCTGCAATCTTCTCTCTACTATTTCACACTCATTCTAACTCTGCTACTACACCCATTATAGTGGGTGTTGAGGAGAGTCATCTTCTTCCCCTAGGTCTGGCAGAGATGCCAAAGCACCAGACCATGCCAGTTTGGTCTATGTTTTCTCTCCAGGTCAATTTTTTAAAAATTCTCTCTTGGGATATGGGTGTCACTGGCTGGCCAGCTTTTATTGCCATTTGATTATCTAGTTGTCGTTGAGATAATGGTGGTGAGCTGGCTTCTTAAATCACTGCAGTCCATGTGCTGCAGATTGACTCACAATGCCATTGTGGATGGAATTCCAGGACTTTGACCCAGTGACAGTGAAGGAATGGTGATATATTTCCAAGTCAGGATGGTGAGTGATTTGAGGGGAACTTGGAAGTGGTGTTGTTCCCATGAAACGGCTGCTCTTGTCCTTCTAAGTGGAAATGGTCATTGGTTTGGAAGCTGTAGTCTCAGGATTTTGGTGAATTTCTATCGTATATCATGTTGATAGTACACACTGCTGCTCCTGAACGTCAGTGATGTGAATGATTATTTGTTGAACTGGTGCCAATCAAGTGGGTTGCCTTGCCCTGGATGGCTTCTTAAGTGTTGTTCGAGCAGCACTCATCCAAGCAAGTGGAGAGTATTCCATCATGACTTGAGCCTTGTAGATGGAGGCGTTGGGGAGTCAGGAGGTGAATTATTCACTGCAGTATTCCTAGCCTCTGACCTGCTATTGAAGCCACTGTGTTTATGTGATGAGACCAGCTGAGTTTCTGATCAATGGTGACCCCTAGGATATTGATAGTGGAAGATTAAGTGATAGCAATGCCTTTGAATGTCAAGGGGTGGTGGTTAGATTGTCTTTTACTGGAGATGGTTAATATGCGGCGTATTATCCAGGTCTTCTTACATTTGAGCTTCAGTGTCTGACAAGTCATGAATGATGCTGAACATTGTGGAATAATTTAGGAGCATCCCTACTTCTGATCTTATGATGGAGGAAAGATCATTGATGAAGCAGCTGAAGATGGTTGTGCCATGTCATTCACAGGATGAGGACATCACTGGATAGGCCAGTATTTATAGTTCTTCCCTATTTGCCCATGGGGCAGTTAAGAGTCTCATGTAGGCAAGACCAGGTAAGGTTTGGCAGTTTTTTTCCCTAAAGAACATAACTGAACCAGGTAATTTTTCCCAACAATTGACAATGGATTCATGGTCATTTTTAGACTCTTGATTCCATTTTTTTTATTGATTTCAAATTCCACCACTGGCCACAGCAGGACTTGAATCCCATTCCTCAGAACATCACCTGGATTAATATTCCAGTGGTAATACCATTAGGACGTACCTTCCCTAAACTGAATGACAAAACAATCTCAAAGAACTGAATGGATATTCCTACATCAATTGGCACAGATGTGGTGTGCCAGTGTTGGACTGGGGAGGACAAAGTCAGAAATCACACGAGACCAGGTTATAGTTCAACAGGTTTACCTGAAATCACAAGCTTTCGGAGTGTACCCCCTTCATCAGGTGAAGTGAGAGAGAAGCACACAGAACACAAAATTTATAGGCAGAGAGATCAAGGGCAGAGCGATCAAAAGAGCATACAAATGATGTGAGTGCAGTGTCAGATAATTAGTCTGAGGTAATCAAAAGTGTTAGACGGTGTGAGTAAAGTGCTGAAAAATGTGTTGCTGGAAAAGCGCAGCAGGTCAGGCAGCATCCAAGGAGCAGGAGAATCGATGTTTCGGGCATAAGCCCTTCTTCAGGAAGAAGGCCTTATGCCCGAAACGTCGATTCTCCTGCTCCTTAGATGCTGCCTGACCTGCTGCGCTTTTCCAGTAACACATTTTTCAGCTCTGATCTCCAGCATCTGCAATCCTCACTTTCTCCCGGTGTGAGTAAAGTGTCAATATTTAAATAACAACTGAGGGGATGACCTATAATCCACTTAAATGAGGCAGAAAGATAATAAGATGGTGCTGGAGGAAAATCAAATGACTGGAATAACGTGCAACACAAACAGAAGCTGCTGGTGAAGGCCAGCAGGTTCGATAGCATCTGTGAACAGAAAAACCAGAAGAAGGGTCACCAGACGTGAAACGTCACCTGCAGAGCCTCATTATCTGACACTGCACTCAGACCATTTGTATGATCATTTGATCTCTTTGCCCATAAACTCTGTGTTCTGTGTGCTTCCCTCTCACTTCATCTGATGAAGGGACTACACTCTGAAAGCTGGTGATTTCAAATAAACCTGTTGGATTATAATCTGGTTTTGTGTGATTTCTGACTTTGTCTATTGACACTGAGCAATGCTGAAAAAACATTGATTTTTGATAAAAGACTGAATAGATAAGTGTAACAGGAAAGTGCTCAGAATGCCACATTCAAAAATGTAAACATTACAGTTAAGTCCCCAAGTACAGAATGGGAAATTGCAGGCTCAAATCCTTTTTGTTATTTAAATTAGAAGAAGGAAAATTAACGTTTGTTGCTCTGACCTATGCTGTGAATGCTAGCCTCCTGTTACAAGCTCCTGAACAAACTTTGAGAATCATTGTTTATAACATGAAGGGACATTTTGAATATTCAATAGTTGGAAACTGTCCAATCCAGCACGGATCAAAATTAAAAATCCCTCAAGTTTGAAATCTGTTGCCTTTAGCACCCATCAGTTGTTATGTATCTGTTTACCCAGTCATTCAGATTCATAATTAACTGCTCCTTAATAGAGAAAAAAATGTGTTTGAAATATCACAGTAAATGGTGAAATTCAGAATGACACCATTGCATGTTGAACCTATTGACTTCTTATGTGTGTGTCTGTGTGGAGGGCAAAGTGCAGCAGTTAGTAATAGCATAAATGAAGTCTGGCCTCTATTTTTGTGCTGATGATAATATCTCACCACCACCCCCCCGCCCCCCCCACCACCACCACCCCGATTTGAGTGTAGAAAGGAACCAGCTGGTTATGCTTGTGCAATGGTCCAACATATGTACCTCTCCTTATTTTAATTAAATAATCTAGTTAAGGAAATGACTGAGACCTTTAGTACATCAAGAGCTTCACTGTTTAAAATTTCAGCAGTTCAGCTTATGGGCACAGATACAAAGAATTTGTAAATGTACATAAAATACAGAGTGAAGGCATTGTGTCTGTCAGTTGTATAAGTACTAAAGAAACATTAATATTACTTTGGTTCCCTGCGTTGAATAATCTTAATATTTTATCAGTGAAAACGTATGTTTTTAAACTTAATAAGCATTGGATGGTAATTGGCAAAGAATAAAATCAAAGTTCACTCAAGTTTGTCAATCGTTTCCGGTGCACAAACATGTAACAAAGCCTATACTATATTAGTTATTTTGGTACAAAACATTCCTGTTGAAGATATATAACCATCTGTGTTAATGTATTTAAATAAAAGGCTATACCTATTACTGTTGTTGTGTGTAGGTTAAATTTGAATTCCTCCCTTGTTGTCCAGAACATTCTAAGAATGCTATTGCTAGGACATAGCTCAAACAATCTGCCCCCAGTGAAAATGGAACTTCTTCCTTCTAATATTAAAGTGAGTTGGAAATTTTCATGTTTTTACTTCATTTGCTTAGAAAACATTCTAATCACCCCACACTGAAAGTTTACACAATATAAAATGTCTTAAGAATGTCCTAAACTACACAGAACGTGTGTCCAGTCCCTGTGCAATTACCTCTTTGAAAACAGATATTCTTGGAAAGTGAATCAAAGATTCATTGTCTTAAGGCAGCTGTAATAGATTTTAGAAGAAAAAAAGGTCATAAAATGAGAGTAGACATTCGGAAGTGACCCTTACCAATAGTGGTCATTTTCAGCATCATCAAAACTAACAGATCAGTCTGTATGTTCACTGAAATTTTAAACCAGCCCATTAGCGAATGTGGGTTTGTTTAATTTCCAGGTTATATTTGCCAGGCTGTCTCTGAGGGCTGGAAAAGAAACCCCTCCTGAACTGTAAACAAAAAGGGAATCACAGGAGAGCCCTGATGCAGGGCCATTGGCAGATCATGCTGAACTTGTTTCAGCCAGAGCACACTCTGGCTTCATGGTCAATGCAAGTTGTAGAGCTTCAAAGGTGTGCCCTGTATTGGAAGCAAGACATTGCGGTGACCCCAAACTCTTGCCAGATTCAGTTACAGTTGCTGGAATATTCTCAACAAACTCAAAGCACTCCAGCTGCCTGGAGACTCAGTAAACTGTGGCAGTCTCAAAGACACGGTTTTGAAAAAACATCAGCAACTGAGTAAAAATTTGCAACTTGAATTTTGCTCAAACAGATGTTATCTGCTAGCAATTACCACACTTGTCAACACTTGTGGAAAATGACACAGAAATCTATAGTCTTCAACCACAGATGATCCCAAAGACAATACAATCACTCAGTTAAGTTTCTACATTAACTGTAAAATATACAAACACTTTGCAAGCTACAGAATGTTTTAGAACACTCTCAAAGGCCATCTTCATTGTTAACCTGTGGGTAAACTAATAGAAATAATGAACTCTTTTTTGATCTGAGCCCATTGCTGCAATTGAAGTTTGGAGCTCAGGAAAAGAGTCAAGAGTAAAATAATAATTTTTGACCATTCACAATGTGGAATCTTGCCTCCTCCACCTGGACGAAAATGTCTTGTGGAAATATACCAGCTTGTTTATATCTTTGCTCTCACTTGTTCCTGTTGAGACCAGTGAAGTAGTCCTGTCCAACACTGAAGATACACATATGTTGAAATCATCACAACTACCCATTTTGGAGGGATAACATGTAGCCTGCCATGCAATCTATATATATTTTGTAATTGTTTTTAACCCCTCCAATCCACCACTACACACATCATTTTACATTGTGAAATGTGCAATCTGAGTAACCCCATATTGTGAGGTGTTATTATTACTGCAAGTGATCATCATACAGTAACTAACTTTTCATGGGTAAGAAAGATCCTAAAGAAAGCAGGGTGGGAATACATCACAGTACTAACGAAAACTTTCTCAATAATTAAATTAGAGTCATAAAGGTTTACAGCATGGATCCAGGCCCTTTGGCCCAACTTGTCCATGCTGCCCAGTTTTCACAATTAATCCTGTCCCATTTATCTGCAATGGTCCATATCCCTCCATACCTAGTTGAGAGTGTGTTGCTGGAAAAGCACAGCAGGGCAGGCAACATCCGAGGAGCAGAAGAATCGATGTTTTGGGCCAGAGGCCTTCATCAGGAATGGTCCAAAACATCAATTCTCCTGTTCCTCGGATGCTGCCTGACCTCCTGTGCTTTTCCAGCAACACATTTTCACTCTGATCTCCAGCTTCTGCAGACCTCACTTTCTCCCTCCATACCTATCCTTTCCATGTAGCTGTCCAAATATTTGTTAAATGACAAAATTGTATTCGCCTCCACCACTGCCTCTGGCTGCCCATTCCAGACACGCACCATCTTCTGTGTGAAAAAAATGCCCCTCTGAACCCTTCTGTATCTCTCCTTCTCACCTTAAACCTGTGCCCTCTAGTTTTAGACTCCACTACCATGGAGAAAAGCTGTTGGATATCTAAAACTGAAATAACTGCGGATGGTGTAATTCCTAAACAAAAACAAAAGTTGCTGGAAAAGCTTAGCGAGCCTGGCAGCGTCTGTGAAGAGAAATCAGAGTTAATGTTTTGGGTCCATTCTGAGGAACGGTCACCAGACCATTACTCAGATTTCTCTTCACAGATGTTGTCAGAACTGCTGAGCTTTTCCAGCAACTTTTGTTTTTGTATTTGTTGGATACTTATCTTGTTTAGGCCTCTCATGGTTTTATAAACCTCTATAAGGTCACCCCTCAGTCTCAAATGCTCCAGGGACAAAAGTCCCTTGTTTAGTAGATTGAGCAATGATCCAAGTGCTAGCAAATACAACTAGATTAAGATATCTGGTTGGTATGGACCGAAGGGTCTGTTTCCATGCTGTACATCTCTATGATTCTATGAGCAAGAAATTAAATGAATGTATGTCTAAAGAAATAGCAGGAGGATAATACTTGAACATTAAAATAGCCAAGCTGGACAAAAAATATGCATGATGGAAAATTTAAGCTGTGATCTATATTGGTTTAGTTTTGTGTTATCACTCTTAGCTCTAAGTTGCAAAGTTGTGGATTCGAGCCATAGTCAGGGCATAAGCACATAAATCTGTTCTTAAATATTTACATTTTGAAGAGCCTCCAATGATTCAGCTTGACAAATACAAAATCTCTTCAACCTTTCCAATGCTAATTAATCCATTTTTAGATGGTAAACCTCTTCACTGAAGCATTAGGCATAGCTAAATATTTATCTTCTCCACAAAATCAACCACTTTTTATTTAATCTATTTTTTCCACTCATAATATGAAGGCAGAAGTTCAGATGTTGGTTGCCTTTTTAACTCATTTATGTTATTTCCTTCAATGAATTTCAGTGGTAATTAGTTTTGTAAATATGTTCATTACCCCCCTGAATATCTTTTACGTATTATGCCACCAAAAGTACGTAACAGAAATGTGAGAAAACCTTGCACATTTTTTTCTTAAACTAAATGAGAGCTAGTCATGCATAGTGTATTAAATGCCAGAATTTATAATGTCAGCTTTTGGCAGTTGAGATTTGTCTCTAGAACTGTGAAGTTTGCAAATTACTGTGAATATGTTTTCTTTGAATTTTCTTCTTACTCTGACTTTCCTAGTTTTGAACTCATACCTCTTGACATTTGAACTCTTCACATCATGACCTCATAGTCTCAACCATTTACATCAATTACCTTTCGAGTCTGATGTGGATGGTAATAATACAACATCTGTAATTTGAAACAAAAACAGAAATTGCTGGAAAAGCTCAGCAGGTCTGGCAGCATCTGTGGAGAGAAATCAGAGTTAATGTTTCAGGCCAAGTGACCTTTCCTCAGAATTGATGGTAGCTGGGAAAATATTAGTTTACATGTAAAAGGTATGGTGGGGGAGAGGGGTTAAGGAGTAAATAATAAGTGGAGATAGAGCCCTAAGAGAGAGAAAAACAGTTGGATAGACAAAAGAGTGTCAAACAATCTGGTTAGGAGGGTGAATAGCTATTAGTGGGGACTGTTAGTAGCTAACAATGAGTTATGTGTAATAGCAGACTCTGTGGTAACAAGGCCTGATGTGTGGGGTTTGGAGTAAGACCACGTAAGAACTCAAGCCCGAAAGTTATTGAACTCAATATTGAATCCAGAAGGCTGCATGTCCTCAAGTAGAAAATCAGAAGTTGTTCTTCCAGCTTGCACTGAGCTTTGCTGGAGCACTGCAGCAAGCCTGAGACAGAAATGTTGGTCAGCGAATAGGGTGGCATGTTGAAGTAGCAGGCGACTGAAAGCTCAAGGTCATTTTTGCAACGGAAGCGGGCACCCAATCTACGCTTTGTCTCCCCAATGCAGGGGAGACCACATTGTGAGCAGCAAATGCAGTAAGCTAGGTGGTATGAACAGTTTATTTATTATCTATAATTTGTTGAATTTCAATCCACAAATAATATTTCAGGTCAGGAACTAGAACCAGTGTGAAACAGAGATGAGGAATAAGAGTCAGAAAATGCTGGTGGAAGTATTTCAGAGCCATGCTAACATCAGTTCAACTTCTGGTAAATTGTTTTACAGGAATTAATTTGCGCTTGTAACAAAGGCAAAGCAGCAATCATGGGATTTTGTCATCTTCAAATAGACTGGACAAAGCTAATGGATAAGGGCAACCTAGAAAATGATTTTGTGTGCAATGAATTCATAACAACTTCCAAGAGCAAATGCATTGTTCAACCAATTTGGAACAAAGATGTTCTAGATCTTGTGCAATGCAGTGGTATGAACTAATAATTGCATAACAAAAGAAAAAAATATTCATAACATAATTGAGAGTCATGATGAGGAGATGCCAGTGTTGGATTGGGCTGGATAAACTTAAAATTAAAAAACAGCAGGTTACAGTCCAACAGGTTTCTTTGGAAGTACTAACTTTCAGAGCGCTGCTCCTTCATCAGGTAGCCAGTGGGCATATACACGATCTCCATGGAGAGCCTCTCCCCTTTGAGTGGCAGTTAGGCCCTGCTCCACAACCACCTTGTGAAGGAGCAGTGCTCCAAAAGCTAGCGCTACCAAATAAGCCTGTTGGACTCTAACCTGGTGCTATGTGATTTATTATTGAGAGTGACATAGCAAAATCAAAAATAAGAATCTAAATTGAAAACAACAAACTAATTACAAAGTTAAGAGAGGACAGATGGTTAAGGTTAATTCGGTAAATAGACGAAAATGTATTATGGTAAGTTAACAAAAGGAACTATTTAAAGAAATTATTTAAAACATTCAGCAAAAAGGTGTTCCATTGAAAAATAGAAACTCAGTGAGAAAGGCTTATCTATGACTGAGGGAACTACAGAGCTAAAAATGTTAAGGGTGATATTAAATGGTAAGAATGGATGAATTATATTGTGCAAATTAATAATTGCCTGAGGATTTGAGAGTTTTCAAAACCAGGAAAGAGCTATCAAAAAGGGGAACAAATAAAATCTGTGACAAAACCAGTCTGGAATATAAATAAAAGAAAGTCCTGTATATGCTGGAAATAAAAACAGAAATTGTTGAAGAAACTCAGCAAGCCTGGCAACATCAGGGGAAGGGGGGAAAGTTGGTGTGGGATTGTTGGGAAACAAAGTTAACATTTCAGGTCAAACTCTGAAGAAAAGTATCACTGGACCCCAAATGTTAATTCTGCTTTCTCCCCACAGATACTATCAGACATGCTGTCTCTCCTGGAATATAAACAGTAGATTGTGAGAATTTTAATAAAAATATAAAATGGAAAATGGGCGATAGTGAATGTTGATTCAAGAATACAAGGCATATAAGAATGAATGGGCCATACAGTCCAACGAGCCTGTGCTGCCATTCAGTATGAATGGGGCTAAATTCCACTTTTCCATCTCCTCCCAGAAACTTTAATTCTGTGAGAGTCCAAAAATACATCTGTCCCAGCCTGATGTAGTCAAAGAAGGAGCATACACAACCTTATAAAAGTTCACAATCCTCCGAGTCAAATAATTTATGTTCATTTCGCTTCTGAAGGTTTGGCCCTTTATCTTGTGACTGCCCTCATGTTTTAAACTCCCTGAGCATGAAAACAATTTATCAGGGCTGATTCTTGCCATATTCTGATAAAGTGTCACTTTGTCAATTTTCATGGGAAGATTTTCTTCACGAAGCCGAGTTTGTTTTCTCACACTGTTTTCCTAAACATGCCTCATTAACTTCCTACCATGCCCCGTGGCACCTCTCTCATCTGACAAAAGCCTGATCGTGTGATTCACCATAGCCTAAGTACTTGCCATTCCTGTAATCCACTGAAATACCTCAGGATCCCTGGTTCTAATGCCATTTTATAAGGCCATTGTGCACCTGCTTAAACATTAACAGTCTGCTTAAACATTCTTCTTGACAATTCTCCTGGAAATGACAAAGTACAAAAATTGTCACTCCGATTTGCAGACAGGGACCAGGAAGTACTGGTGGATGGGATGGGTCTGGAAGATGTTCATCCTCTTCCCCAGGGCCATCAGAGAGACCATTTAGGACAAAGATGAGGAGAAACTTCTTCACCCAAAGAGTGATGGCTGTGTGGAATGCTCTGCCCCAGAGGGCAGTGGAGGCCCAGTCTCTGGATTCATTTAAGAAAGATTTGGATAGAGCTCTCAAGGATAGTGGAATCAAGGGTTATGGAGATAAGGCAGGAAGCGGATACTGATTAGGAATGATCAGCCATGATCATATTGAATGGCGGTGCAGGCTCGAAGGGCTAAATGGCCTACTCCTGCACCTATTGTCTATTGTCTATTGTCTATGGTCTATTGACACCAGACCGCGTCAGTTTGGTCCAAGTTGGCTCACGGGATCAATGTGATCTCAAGCATCTGGAGCAATGCTCAGCAATGTAGGAAGAATGTCAATGACTTTTTCTGCTCCAGCAGGTCAAGTGCCACAATGTTCTCTCTGTTACTTTGCACTCATTCAAACTCTGCTCTCTCTCCCACCAAGACTCATGCTGTACTGTTCTTTCTATTGTATGCAACATCTTCCCTCACTTGATCTCACCCACCCAATCCTCCCAGACAACTAATCCTGCATGCCTCTGCAAGTCCTACTCACTCACTCACGTAACTTCACTGCCTATTTCTTTCCCGTGACAGCTCCTTTCATCTTGCTCAATGCTTCTTTCCTCTCTTTACAGGACTAAACAGACCATGGCAGGGCAAAAAGAGCCTGAGCTTCAGCTCCTCATACTCTACAAGAGTAGGATCCTGACCATGAGAACATCTTCCTCTTGACTTTGATATATGGCATTTAGCTGAAACACATGTGTGCCATATATGCTGCTGTCACGGGTGCAGTCGTGAGATTGCCATTAAACAATGCTGGGCAGCAACACATCCAATCTTTGATGGATACTGCTGACATTTGTGACAAGCTGCCTGACTTTGTGTCTGTGCTAAAATGCAAGGTGCAAACTGTGAGCTTGGAAGTTCTGGCTGATGGGGCAGAAGGCAAAAAAGGAGAAGGCAAGGAAAGGATGGGGTGAGCAAGCAGGTAGTCTCAAGGATGGGAATGAGCGAGCAGCCCAGTCTAACCTATGCACTGGATGCCTGACACTGCCATATTGCAATGAAAGATACTGAAGTGTCCTGCAATGTAGCACTGATGTGCAAAAAACACATTGGAAGCAGATTGGAGATGTGCCATAATGATGCTTCCGACTGTCAGATGCTGACTGCTGCCAATGGAGCATCTCCTGAGAGGTTGGTACCAGGTCCAAGGTAGAGGTCTGAAGGAGTAAGCAAATAGCTGGAGTAGCTGTATATATTTGTATGTCAAAAATTATTGGTGTTTAATTTTTATTTGGCAAGTCATGGAGTCATAAAGTTGTACAGCATGGAAAGAGACCCGTCATTCCAACTTGTTCATGCTAACCAGAAATCCTAAATTAATCTGGTCCCTTATGCCAGCATTTGGCCCATATTCCTCTAAATATTTCCTACTCATATACCCATCCAGATGTCTTTTAAATGTTGTAATTCTACCAGCCTTCATCATCTCTTCTGGCAGCTAATTTCATAAACGCACCACCCGCAGTGGGAAAAAGTTGTCCCTTAGGTCCCTTTTAAAACTTTCCCTTCTCGTGTTAAAACTATGCCCTCTAGTTTTAGGCTCCCCTACCCTGGGAAAATGACTTTATGATGTTATGACTCATACCTGCTATACTTTTGTGTCCTGGAGTCTTGGGCCGGCAAAATATCTTCCCTTTGGCTTCTCTCAAGTGTTAACCCAGATCATTGAACTTTTGGTTATTTCACAGTCGGTTCCTTCCCATACAGAAATGTGCTACAAGGAGGAAAACGTCGATAACTTGCTACAAGGAATGCTTTAATAGAAGTTGGAAGTGACATGCACATCTTTCCAATCTTCCTGACAGTTCCAATCTTCCAGCAGAGGCTGTGTGAATATCCAACTTATTCTAAATCTTTAACATGAGGCTTATCCACTTTTTTTCATGATGAGAATTACCGTTTTTACATTCTACTCAAGGGTTAGGAACAAATCATTGTTACCAGAGGGTTTACTGGAACTGGTGGTCGCACTCAGCAACTACTGATAACATTGGAGGATGAATCATTATCCTTTGATTCACATCAAATGGAGACAATTTCTACCATTGTGTCCGTGTTGACTCTTTGAAAGCACAGTCTAATTACATCCACTCCTTTTGCATCTTCCCCATAGCATTTCAAATCCCTCCTTCTCAAGTATATATATGAGAGTCAGAATGGGGGGTGGAATCACATTTCTCTGCTCCGTCACAATCTTTTGGCAGACTACAGGTGGCAATCTGCAAATCAAAAAGTTTATAGAATACTCTTTGTAATAGGAGGAGAACGTGAGGTCTGCAGATGCTGGAGTATCAGAGCTGAAAATATGCTGCTGGAAAAGCGCAGCAGGTCAGGCAGCATCCAAGGAACAGGGAATTCGACGTTTCGGGCATAAGCCCTTCATCAGGAATGAAGGGCTTATGCCCGAAACGTCGAATTTCCTGTTCCTTGGATGCTGCCTGACCTGCTGCGCTTTTCCAGCAGCATATTTTCAACTTTTTGTAATAGTTCCATTCTTTTTATTCATTCATGGGATGGGAGCATCAATGGCTAGACCAGAAGTTTACTATCTTTTTTGAAATGGAGGAGATGCTAGTAACTGTTTTCTTGAATCTCTAATGTCTTTGAACATTTGGGACAGCCACAGTGCTGTTAGGAAGGAAGTTCCAGGATTTTGACTCAGTGGCAGTGAAGGAAGGAATGACAATATATTTCCATATTATAATGGTATGTGGAGTGGAAGGGAACTCTATGGTCCTTATACTTCTCAATGGTAGAGCGTGCAGGTTTGGAAGGTGCTGCCAAAGAAGCCCTGGCTAATTACTGTAGTTCATCTTGTAGATAATATACATTGCTGCTACTGAGTATCAGTGGTGGAGGGAATAGTTGTGGATCTGATGCCAATCAAGCGGGCTGACTTGGCTTGGATGATATCAAACTTCTTGAGTGTTATTGGAGCTACAGACATCCATGTAAGTGGGGAATGTTCCATCACACTCCTGACTTATGCCTTGTAGATGATGGATAGATTCCAAGAAGTTAGGAAGTGAGTTGCTCACTGCAGAATTTTAAGCCTTTGACCTGGTCTTGTAGCCACATTCTTGTAAGGCTGAACCAATTCCATTTCTGATCAATGGTAATCCTGCAGGATGGTGATGATGGGAGATAGAGTAATATTTCCATATTCACATTTTTATTATTCATCAGTCAGTTGTTTCCTGAATGTGGGCAGATATGTGACCCCCATGAATTAGGTGAAGATCATTCTCAGGATCCTCCCTCCAAAGCTAACTTTATGAGATTAATCCTTAGGTGTGTTGGCTGTAACTAAACCAAAGAGAGTGACTGAGATGGACCTCAAAGTACCTTTAAGGAAAATATGGATACATACTTGCAACAGAAAGATGCAGGGAGATTGTTGGACAGTTAAAGTAGCATTATTGGATAAAATCTCTTTTGTTTGAACTCAAGTGGCAAGTGCCATGGCAATTCATCTTGGAGGATTTTGTTTTAAACTGGAATGTAAATGTGTTTTTATTTTTAGTAGAATGTTATTTAGCAGATGTTTGAAATAGGACAGGATGTGGATCAGAATATTAAGTAAAGAGCAGACATTGATAATGATCAATTAAAAAGGAGAAAGAAATGAACAGTGGACTAGATTTCCCTTTGTAGAGGTATTCCCAAAGGAAATACATCAAAATAGGTCTCTTGCCAACCACTGTAACGTATGGTAACAGTTAAAAATCATACAGCAACAGGCTATTGTCCAACAGGTTTATTTAGAAGCACTAGCTTTCGGAGCACTGCTCCTTCATCAGGTAGCTGTGGAACAGGATCATAAGACACGGGATTTATAGCAGAAGATTACAGCAGCATGACATAGAGTAACAGTGGTTAACACTGCTACTTCACAGCTCTAGGGACCTGAGTTCAATTCCAGCCTTGGGTGACTGTCTGTGTGGAGTTTGTACATTCTCCGCATGTCTGCATAGATTTCCTCCGGGTGCTATGGTTTTCTTCCACAGTCCAAAGATGTGCAGGTCGGGTAACTTGGTTGTGCTAAATTGCCCATAATGTTCATGAATGTGTAGGTTGGCTGCATTAGTCAGGGGTAAATATGGGGTAGGTCTGGATGTGTTACTCTTCAGAGGGTCGATGTGGACTTGTTAGGCCAAACAGCCTGTTTCCACACTGCAGGGATTCTATGCTATATTTTCTTGATAATTCTATTCTTGTATAATTTATCACTATGAGGGAGGGGAGCATGTCCAATGTCCAATACACGTCAGTTTTCTATGCACAAGATTGGAAGATCTCTTGGTTTGCCCTCTCTGCTCCTGGACATGATTCACGAGCAGGCAGTTGACAGGGTCATTAAACTGGCCCTCTTCCACGACTATTTGCACATCAGGGTGTCCTTAGAGAGGTAGCATGTGACGCCCAGAGATTCACTTGGGGCATTCCTTGAACAGGAGGTACTGCAGGAGCTGGAGTGTACCATCAGGGTGTGTTACTTTAATTTGAAAGGTTTCCTTAAAAGTTTTGGGCTTCGTCACTTTATTTAATTGATAAATTTAAGTGAGCAAATATAGTTATATGTCCTTTGAAGGGAATGCTTATTTGATTGATTTTATTTTTAAAAAGAAAATAGTGTCAGTTGGAGAGATAATGCACTCCAGCCAATATGATGTCCACTCCTCTCTTTTCCTTAGGCTGGGGAAGTTTAAAACCATGGTCATGTTGTTAAGGTGAGAAAAGAAAGTTTTAAAAAGGACATGACGGGCAATCTTTTTTGCACAGATAATGGTTCGTGAGTGAAATGGATTGCCAGGGGAAGTTCTGGATGCAGGTATAGTTACAACATTTAAAAGACATTTAGATAGTTTTATGAATAAGAACGGTCCAGAGGGATATGGGCTAAACGCAGGTAAGTGGGATCTAGTTTAGTTTGGGAACATGGTCAGTATGGACTAGTTAGACCAAAGGGTCTATTTCCATGTAGTATGACTCTATGACTTGATTCAAGATGCAGGATATGCCAATAGAAATCCATATTGATCATATCCACTGCTTTGCCCTCATCAACCCACTTTGTAACTTCTTCAAAAACTTCCACCAAGTTATTGAGATATCATTTCTGATGCACAAAGTCATGTTGACTATCTCTAATCAGTCCTTGCCATTCCAAATACGTTTGAGCCCTGTGCCTCAGATTTCCTCCAACAATCTGCCCAACACTAACATCAGGTTCACTGGTCTATAGTTTCCTAGCTTTTCCTTACTATGTTTCTTAAATAGTGGTACAACGTTAGCCAACCTCCAGTTTTCTGGCACCTCACCTGTGACTATTGATGATACAAATATCTCAGCAAGAGGCCCAGCAATCACTTCCCTAGCTTCCACAGAGTTCTAGGGTAGATCTGATCAGGTCCTGGGGATTAATCCACTTGTATGTGTTTTAAGATGTCCAGCTCCTCCTCCTTGGTAATATGGACATTTTTCAAGATATCACTTTTATTTCCCCATGTTGTATACCTTCCATATCCATCTCCACAGTAAACATTTATTCAACTATTCATTTAGTATGTCACCCATCTCCTGTGGTTCCACATGTTGGCGATCTTTAAAAGGCCCTATTCTCTCCTAGTTACCCTTTTATCCTTAATCTATTTGTAGAATCTCTTTGGATTCTCCTTAACCCTATTTGCCAAATCCATCTCGTGTCCCCTTTTTGCCCTCCTGTTTTCCCTCTTAAGTGTACTCCTACTGCCTTTATACTCTTCTACAGATTCACTCAATCTCTGCTGTCTATACTTGACATAAGTTTCCTTCTTTTTCTTGACCAAAACTTCAATTTCTCTTGTCATCTTGCATTCCCTACACCTACTAGCCTTGCCTTTTTGTCTTTCACCATAACAGGAATATATGTTCTCTGGACTCTCGTTATCTCATTTCTGAAGGCTTCCCGCCATCCCTTTACCTGCAAACATCTGCCTCCCAATCAACCTTTGAAAGTTCTTGCCTAATACCATCAAAATTGGACTTCCTCCGATTTAGAGCTTTAACTTGTAGGTCCAGTCTATCCTTTTCTATCACTCTTTTACAGCTAATAGAATTATGATCACTGGCCCCAAAGTGCTCCCCCACTGACACCTCAGTCACCTGCCCTGCCTTATTTCCCAAGAGTTGGTCAAGTTTTGCACCTTCTCTAGTAGGTACATCCTTGGTTACCAATCGAAATTCGGTCCTGTATGTGATCCACCAGATTTGCATTTGTGGCCCTGGTTAAAATATCATGGGGATGTGATGAACTTGTATGTTTGGTGTTTTTTTCAATCTCATTGTTAATTCTCTTTCACAAGCTACTTTCAGTGTTCTCGTCAATTTTTTCTTTTAAAGCATTGAAAATACTATTATGTTCATAGTGGCCTCAGCCAGTGCCTTTTTTTGACTGCTACCAAACAGGCATTCCTTGTTTTTACAATCTCTTCTAGAAGGTCCTTTGCATTTTTTTGCACTTTCTCAAACTGTCATTTTTTTTCTCTCATCTGTGGAATGTGGAGGTTACTAGCTGGGCTAGCATCTAGAACCTATCCCTAGTTATGCTTGAAGGTGGTGGTGACTTGTCTTCTGTAAGCACTCCAATCCATGTGCTATTTTCTTTGTTTTTACTTAAATCTTCTATCTTAAGCCATAGTACATTCAGATTCAGGCAGAATAGAATCAGGGGTTTGAATTTTCCCAAAACTTGACTAAGTGACCCAGCTAGATTTAAGGTCCAGCTCTGCACATCAAGAGTAACCCCTCCAGTGTATGAAAAATCACTTCCAGAGGCACCCAGTAGAGGTAGGTTGGCAGCCAGCTTTGCTAATGGAAGACAGAAGGTCCTGGTGGACAGGACGGCATCATCTTCCTTCAAAATGGGAACAAGATACTATAGCATCAGACCCTGACAGTTACTACTTGGATCAGTGCAGTACTCACCATCCAGTGGAGCACCCAGCAATGCCGTGACTATATTAATGTCTCTGCTCTGAGCTCAGTGCAATCAAATTCTCTTTGCTACATCACACCTCCTTGAACTCTGCTCTGCACCAACTTCCCACCAAAGCTCACAGTCTGCCATTATCCCTGTTGTAGCATCTTCTCTGAGTGGCTTTTCCCCACTCCATCCTTCAGCTAACTAGCCCGTCCTGCTCTCTGAGCTTCCTATTCCCTCACTCGGGACACCTCACCTTCTTCCCTGTACCTGCACTGGCACCTACAGCTGTGTCAGTCATGTTCACCTCACTCAATTCCTCCCTGTGTCTCATACCAAGAAGAAATAGACCACGGTAACATGGAGGGGGCCGAGATGGTTGGTGGGATGCCCACTATTTGTCTGCTCATGCCACAGGAAGAAAGAATTCTTGCAAAGTGGGAGAAGTTCATGACCACTTTGATGATATTGCGATCTACATGTCCTGGCAACCTAGAAAGATTCATTGTGGTGTGCTGCCCTGCTCTCCCATCACCACCGCTGTGAATGTTTTCTTAAAATGTCCAAACTTCTACCCCTAATATGCAATTCATTCACTCTCGTGTCTTCTGCAGGCATACAACCTTCCCTCATAGATGTCAACTCCTCCTTCACTTTGGATGGGGAAGACACAGCTCCCTCAGAGGGAGCACTGTCAAGGATGTCTCCAACTTCCACCAGCTCAAATACTTTCACTTCATTGACTATTTTAGCAAGATTAAAAATGGGCACACATTCTCAAAGCACATCACTGTTTTTCTCTGCAGCTAGCTGAGTAAGAAATGCCAAGGGCAACTGGCTGTGTGGAGGACTGCTAGAGACCGAGCCCCTGCTCGAGAGGCAAAAGAGGACCTTCTGGTGTCAGCCTCATTAACATCATTTAAATACACAAACCTACCTCAGAGCAGCAGGCAGAGGCAGAGACACACAGGAAACTGGAGTGAAAATTGAAAGAGTGCATCAATACTATTTGTATTGGCTCTATAAACAAATTGGCAGCAATCATACAGGACCAGGTGCAGCAGAATGATCATTGTCTACTGGAAATGCACACCTACCCGAGCTCCATCACTTCAGCCAATGAGAGGTATGTTGACCTCACTCACTTCCTTAAGAACTACAATGTTAGAACCCTGTCTGATGAAGTGCTACCCTTTTCTGCCATTGCAAATGTTGCAAAGCTATCAAACAGTTGTTATCCTTACCTTTTATCAAACAATGGGGAAAACAAGGCAAGAACAAACAAAAAAAGCTGAATTTGCTTTTGGAACTGAAAAGCAGCCACTTGCCTTTTGAGCAGCAACAATTTTACAGTCAATAAATGAGCATTTCACTCAATTCAGATGTACTGGATGTCAACTGAGTGCTGTTACTCCAATACTCCACCGTGCTCTCATTCAGAAGCTGATGTTCCTCCTGCTCAATGTCCTCATCTTTTCCCTCCAAAGACTGCTACCACTCTCCCAGTTCTTCGGCGTCCAGTGTATTCAAGGCTGAGTTAAATAGCCTTTAAATAGACAAGGGAGTCCAGGGCTATTGGAATGGGCTTTGAGAAAGCAGGAAAGTGGAGTACAGTTTACAGCAGATGATCAATTGTCAAAATGAATGTAGAAGCAGATTTGAAGGGCCAAACTCCAGCTCCTAAGTCCTATGTTCCAAATGAACCTGTTGAACTGGAGAAAAGGTGGGGCTGAATCCAAATCCTAATGCGAAACTAGTACAGATGGCTGTAGCATTGTGCATCTCATAACACACATGAAATAGACAAACAGTTGTTGTTCAAATAGCTGGATGTCAGAAGTCACTATTTATTTGTGCTGTTGGTGGGCTAAGAGATCAACATGTCTTTATCGACCAATAGCATAGTTTTCACATTTCTGACCTTCAGAGACCTTCCACAGAAACCAGGAAAGGCCTACAGCTAAAAAATGTCAATCACAGTGACAATTTTTAAACAACTGTCATGTGTGTGAAGTTGTTTGATTTTGTGTTGCCATCCTACACACAATATAAGCAGGATGAATTCTCAAGCAGCAGAAGCCTAGACAAACAAATACAAGTGGTCCTGTACAGCACAACTGAATTATTATAGTGAGGAACAGAGGCACATTAGAAAGTAGATACTATTTTTGTTTGGATTTCTCTATCACATAATATTCGAACCAGCTCAACAATTGTTTGTTGACTTATGTGAGCTACACTTCTTGCATTCATAATGTTATTTCCATCATCAGTTGTTAACAGTGCTACTTCCTACCAAAGTCAAAATAAAAAATCTCCACATCAAATTGAAATTATACACAGTGTAAACTACAAGACTTAACAACTGACTTCAAGACTTTAATGTAATTATTATGCTGAGACAAGTGTAATAAAATGGTTGTACTCTGCTCTTTCAGCTCATTACAGAAATCAGTTGATTAGATTACCACTTTGGAATCAATCCCAGGTATCCATTAGTGTGTTCACAAGCATGACATAGTCCTTACATGTGAATGACAACAGTAAAAATATAAGGACATAAAATACATTGAAACAAGTGGGGTTTCTAGGCAGACAATAAGTGCACAGAGGTCCTATTTAAGGCTCTGAAGTGCATTAAACATCAGAATATGTCCTACTCTAAAACGATCAAGGTGCTGTAGAGGTAACACTGGCTGCCACATGGAAAATGCAAGTGTCCTTGAGACTGTTGATAAGGTGCTCCCTACCTATTTTAACCAAGTTGCCCTGAATGTTGAATCTTCTGTATTCAGGATTACAAATATATAAATATATAATTGGACCTAATAAACCACTGGGGCTGCCATAGAAGAAACTAAGTTTAAAAATAATACAATCATATCTTCCTACCTTCCACACTCATCTTAGGTTCTCACTTAGCACATCAACTGGCAAATATTGCAGCTCTTGCATTTTTTAGCTGCCGTCTTTTTGGATGAAACCTGCAGCTACATGTCACGCATACAGTACCAATGGGGATAGCCACAGTCCTGCTGCAGGCATCATCCTCCAATTCAGGCATGATCCAAGTTCTGAACAAGTGAGTGATTGCAGAATCCCAAGTATTACAATATAATTTATTGTTGTTATGGATAGTGCTGTCCGTGTAATGAAATAGGACATTATCTAAACTTGCGTGCTTACCCAAACAGTACCTTCAGTAAATCCTCACTCCAAACAGTGAAGTGACAGGGCAGAGAATGTCAATAAATGTTCATTTTGCTGAGCAACATTCAACATCCATGTTGTCAGGCTGCTTGTCGGACATCCAGCCTTGAATAAGCCACAATTTCCTCCAGCTAACATTAGCAGGACCGAAATCATTACTTATGGCCTCCCCACAAAGTCTGGAGTGCCCTTGCCAACAATTCCATTCCACTACCTCATTATTCTATTTCAGAAAACCATGTGGTGAAGAGTAGAACTGTAGCCAATATTTAAGCGCTGTTATAAACTTTCATTCACAGAGATATGTTATACAAATCTGCACCTCTTAACCCACACCCAGTTTCAGTTTGCTTCTATTTATAGTTGCCAGAATTAATTTCCAGTTAGCGTCCACTACCTATATACAACTAAAAACAACTAATATGCAATTTAAAGATTTCCTTTCTCCTTAAATCAAATTTAATATGCACAACCAAAATCAATGTTTTCCATATTCTGCATTCGGGGAGATAGTGGCTTAGTGGTGATGTCACTCAACTAATTGTCCAGATGCCCAAACAAAAGCTTCGGAGACATGTGTTCAAATTCAACAACAGAATTTAAGTTTGATGAATGGATCAGAAATATAAAGCTACACCCTGAAAATATCATTGATTGTCATCAAATCCTATCTGATTCAGTAAAGTTCTCCACTATGAAAGAAATCAACCATCCTTATCCTAGATGTGACTCCAGACCCACAGCAATGTGGTTTTTAACTGCCTTCTGAAATGGTCCAGCAGGCCATCAGAGATGGGCAGCAAATAGTGATCCTGACAGCTATGACACTCCTCCCTGAACAATTCCTTTATACATGCACTTCTTTCTGCGAATAAATTTGGCCACTGATGCATTGCTTCCAACCACACAAATTTCTTTCTCTGTAGCGTTCTTTTTAATACAGAAAGGTCAATCCTTAAACTTTTTTCACTCAAACATTTTGTTGAGTGTACATTATCCCACAAAGAATGAATATTTGCTTAGTATTCAATAGCTATGTTAAGCTCAGTAAGCTCATTGCCAATTATTTCAAATAAGAATCTGTACAATAGAGTCTAATATCCAAAATTCCACAAAAGTCAATAGTTCAGCAACCAGAGCAATTTATTTTTATTTTTTAAGCTAAAAGATAAGGGGCTGAGTCTTAGGATATTTTGGCTAAATGTCTATTTGTTTAACAGGTGGTTTCTGTCCTTGAGACTTGGTGAGATTTCTTTCTGTATCATCCCAAACTCACCTCATTAACTACAATGAACACTCTGTGGCACCTCTCTCATTTAGTGCTAGCCCATTTCTATCTATTACTGCAGCTGGAAGGATTTGCCACTCACCAGATATCCTAGAATAAACCAGCATTCCTAACACCCATGTCATCTTAAAACCTTGGCATTGTTAAAATTGCCCTTCACTGCTCTCAATAGCCCCAAACACAGGCCATACACATCATGTGGCTGGCAGAGCTGTCACATCCATGCATGTACAATTCCTGTTTTTTGGCCAGTTACTCAACCACCAGGCCATACAGCTTACCTGTCCTTTGCCACATCCCATAACTACCATCCTCTCCAAGTCTCTGCTCCTCTGTCTCCAAAGCCTACTGCAGACCAGCACCTTATCATTGTCCAATGGATGAAAGTCACAGCCAGCCAAGCATTCAGACATTTCCAAAGGTAAATTTTTATTTACAGCCATCAAAATGCAAGCATTTTTAATATAGGGTCCAGTAGTCTCCACAATGCAAGTGAAAAGCTCGCATTATGAAATCACTTTACATTACAGGGATTGGCTGCTGCTCCCTGCTCTCATCTCTTGGAACTGGGTGTTAATGGGGTCCTGTTTGCCTTGCAGTGCCTGGTGCAGCTGGTTTCATCCTTCCCAATATCCTCATCCTTCTCCTTGGAAGACTGCTCCCATTCAATCAGTTCCTCAGGGTCCAGCATGCCACCTTGTGCCTGCTCCACATTTTCAGAGCCCAGCACATCAGGTTGATGGGGCATACTCTGTTCAGATGTATTGCAGGTCTCTGACCATTCTAAGCAGCTGCAAAAGATCTCTCTGCTCCACCATGGCTCCCTAGAGCAAGCATCGATAGCATTATATCTGTGCTCAGTATCAATTAGGCGGTTGCATAGTGTTGTCATGAGCCATGGTCACATTGGGTAGCTCTTGTTCCACCTCCAGTAATCAACCTTGCAAAAGTCCTGGACTCTTAAATGATCTTATCACACAAGAATGCTCCAGGGTATATGTGTTATAGCAGCTGCCAGGGTAATGGACACATGCCTCAACAGAGCGGTGACCACAGAGCACTTGAACATTGATAGAATGAAAGCCCTTCCTTTTGATGAAGTCCGACACCTTGTGATATGACTCTCTCAGTGTGATGTGTGTTTGCTCCTGGCAAAAATAAACTATGTTTATGAATCTTACTGCCTAGGCTGTAGCAATAACCTCATCATCAGGAAACAAAATAAAACAATGTGACTTTGCACAGAAGACTGGTCGATATCCTGATGTGGGCGCAGGAGTGAGAGATCCCATGTTAGTCAACCATCACGACCTGGAAGAACATAGTTGCACAGAACTTCAATGCAACTATCATTCTAACAACGCAATTCAGAGCAGATGGACCCCATTCCTGCAGATCTTAGGTACTTATCCAGCAGTAAACACAGTTCTGTCATAGTGTCCCAGAATAATATGGAGACAGTGTCAACCATGGAAGCTACCATTGCATAAATAGCCTGTGTCATAATATTTACAGTGCAGGTGAAGGGGGAATTCACTTCCATGCCCCAGATAACCATAGAAATGATACAGCACAGAAGGGGGCCATTCAGTTCACCTTGTCCATGCCAACCCAAAGAAATCCAGATGCCCATTTTAATCCTATCTTCCTTCAGCTTCTAGTCCCACCCCACACCCTCCCCCCAGCATCCTTTGAAATCATACAAGAACTGTGTTGGTTGTGACACATATTTTTTTTAAAAACCTCTTTTAAAGTTGGTTGCAACAACTTTGGCTTTATTGAGATGTCATGGGTAATTTGCAAGGGTCAATGATATGCCGGACATTGCCTACGAGCAGCATGTGAAAACCAAAAACTTTCTGACAGCGAACAATGATGTGATTGCAAATGATATAAAGTTGCATAATTGATGCAACTGCCCTTCAATAGCCTCCCTTTGAAGTGGAGCCCACACTATTCCCCTCAAATGGATACTGACATCAACCTTCCTGGGTGAGCCCTGAACATTTTCTCGTTGAGGTGATGGCAGGAAATGCTACTCGCAATGGGATATCCTCAGCACTAGGCACTTTTCACCACATATTTTGCCCTTCCCAAACAGCACCTTCCATTTATTTCCCATCATTGGAAATCCATTACATGTAGCTCTGTATCCAACTTTCCACTTTGACTTGAGTCTCCAGACTGGACCTTAATAATGCCCACTGTTGTCCTGTGTGCTCCCCACAAACAGAGGCCATGGTTGTCGTTGCTGTCAATAAGCCCCCACATATTTCCCCACATCTAGCTTTCCTTGGCTTCCTATTATGTACTGCTTACCTCCGTCATACCATGACCATCCCCCATCACCGTCCTTGTCCCCACTTCAACACATGTTTCTGCTCTTCCCCCTGTGGCAGCCTTTAAAGGCCCCATCCTGGTTTTCTGATGCAAGACTTACTTCCAGACTAACATAGCTTGCACTGCATTGTCTTACTTTTCTCTGTTCACTCTATTCACTTAACTTGCTCCTTGGCTATCATCCTGTAGCACTGTGATAGCTAGAAGAAACCAAAATTACACCAAAATCAGAGGTGTGGTGGACAACAAAGAATGTTACCTCAGAAGACAATGGGATCTTGATCAGGTGGATCAATGGGCTGTGGAGAGGCAGATGGAGTTTAATTTAGATGAATGTGAGGTGCTGCATTTTAAAAAGGCAAATCAGAGCAGGACTTACACACTTAATTGTAAAGTCCTGGGGAGTGTTGCTGAACAAAGAGACCTTGGAGTGCAGGTTCATAGCTCCTTGAAAGTGAAGTCGCAGACAGATAGGATAGCAAAGAAAGCATTTGGTATGCTTTCATTTACTGGACAGAACATTAAGTAACAGAGTTGGAGGTCATATTGTGGCTGTACAGGACATTGGTTAGGCCACTGTTGGAATGCTGTGTGCAGTTCTGGTTTCTGTCCTATTGGAAGGATGTTGTGAAACTTGAAAGGGTTCAGAAAAGGTTTACAAGAATGTTGCAAGGATTGGGGGATTTGAGCTGTAGGGAGAAGCTGAATAGGCTGGGGCTGTTTTCCCTGGAGCGTTGGAGGCTGACAGGTGACCTTATGGAGATTTATAAAATCATGAGGGGCATGAATAGGATAAATGGTAAGGTATTTCTCTAGAGTGGTATTCTAGGATTAGAGGGAAAAGGTTTAGGGTGAGAGGGGAAAAATATAAAAGGGACCTTAGGGGCAATTTTTTCATGCAAAAGGTAGTACGTGTATGGAAGGAGCTGCCAGAGGAAGTGGTGGAGGCTGGTACAATTGCAATATTTAAAAGGCCTCTGCATGTGTATATGAATAGGAAGGGTTTAGAGCGATATAGACCAAATGCTTGTAAATGGGACTAGATTAGGTTAGCACATCTGGTCGGCATGGATGAGTTGGACCGAAGGGTCTGTCTCCTAGCTGTACCTCTCTATACTCTATGACTCTAAGTCACAGTTTGCTTACTTCTTTACGTTACTTCATTGCACTTCTACTTCTGTTCATAAGTTCTTTCATTAGGTAGCATTCATTTTATTAAAGTGGCGCATGTTTATGAGTAAAATTTGTGACAGAATATTGATCAAATAACCTTGGGGAAGAGACTGAATCACAAGTTCAACTAAGGTTTCTCTAAGTAACTTGATCCAGGTGAATCATTATGAGATAAAAGATGGTCTATTGTTTAAAGTTTCTCAGCTGGTTTCCAGCAAGAATCTTTGCAAGAAGCTTTACAAGAATCTACATGAAAGATGAAAATGTTGTTAGTAGTTTGACAGTCACTTTTTTAAGAAGTGAAGCTTTTAAATAGAGTTTCTCCAGCACTTACCTAATAACCCATATCTAATTTCCTCTCAAGAATTTCATTATTACTTGTAACTGATTAATATGTTTATAGGATCTCACCACTGGGACAGATCACTGGCAAAATCTATATACTATTGATATCATCTTTCATCTTTGCTATAAGCAATAAGGGAATGCAACTATTCCCAGATGACATTTGTGTATTAAATAGACAGGACAATTAAATTTCATATCGGAAGCATCACAAATATTTTGGTGTCTATATTACTGTCTATCCTATGTAATGAAAAATTGATTGTCCAAAAATGAAGAAAATGCAGGACATTATTTTGACATTGAAGAGTTATTGCTTTGAAACTTGGAAAAGAATTTTGAAGATTTCTGATACATATTTATTTTATATATGCAAGCAAATAACCTCAGAATATCAGTCAAGTATTGTTTAAATCACTAAGTGCAGTCAGACATTGCATGGTCAAGTCTAGCCATATTAACTGTGTTCCATATTTGACAGCAGCAACCATAAATCTTTTCTTAAATTGACCATTCTAAATACTGGTTGTCATGGACTGAAGGTATGCATTTTGTTGACAGTGATGATCAGTATGTATGCATGTCAGAGGTGTGTTATGATTCCAGCTCAGGTTAAAACCTAGCTTGGTAGATCATAAATTTTATTTTTGCAATTTGTTTACTGTGGAAAGCAATCACTGAAAATATTTACATGGGACCGCCAATGTTCTTTTTAAGAAAGAACACAAGTTTATTACAAAGGAGAAAAAGTAAACCTTTTATGAAAGAACATTTCTAAAAATCTTAAATCATAAGGAGCAAAAAGAAAGGTTCGATTTTTTTCCCACCCATATATTTCACTGGTATTGATTGGCAGTGGAAAAAGGTTGAAATCTTTCTTTTCCAGTGAGTCTCTTATGTTAAACATTTAGCTTCTTGCTCTGGTTACTCTTACAGCCCTCCTCCTTGGACCTTTGAAGCATCTTCAGACTTCAGATGTGTGGGTCTGGATATTTCTTTCTTATTCTGAGAATCTAGAGATTGCTATTCACTCTCATAGCCCAAAGACTTCTCCAAATTAAAATATCTACAGCTAGGATGGTATTCCTTCTTTGGAACTTAATATACCACTGGCTCCTAGCTATCTATTTCTGTGTCATAGAACTCAACACTGTATTCAGCAATTAACTTCCCATTTAGCTGATCAGGTCATTTATGTGTGACGATATGCTTTTTCTTTGTAAAAGCAGTCTTTAGTTCACTCATCGAATGCTTTTTGGACCTTGTTTAAAAACATGACAGGGAAAAAGTGAGGACTGCAGATGCTGGAGATCCGAGCTGAAAAATGTGTTGCTGGAAAAGCACAGCAACTCAGGCAGCATCCAAGGAGCAGGAGAATCGATGTTTCGGGCATAAGCCCTTCTTCAGGAATGAGGAAGGTGTGCCAAGCAGGCTAAGATAAAAGGTAGGGAGGAGAGACTTGGGGGAGGGGCGATGGAGATGTGATAGGTGGAAGGAGGTCAAGGTGAGGGTGATAGGCCGGAGTGGGGTGGGGGCGGAGAGGTCAGGAAGAAGATTGCAGGTTAGGAAGGCGGTGCTGAGTTCGAGGGATTCGACTGAGACAAGGTGGGGGGAGGGGAAATGAGGAAACTGGAGAAATCTGAATTCATCCCTTTTGGTTGGAGGGTTCCCAGGCGGAAGATGAGGCGCTCTTCCTCTAGCCATCGTGTTGCTATGGTCTGGCGATGGAGGAGTCCAAGGACCTGCATGTCCTTCCCGGTTATCCTAGAGTACAACAAGATCTTGATCAGCTGAGCCAATGAGCCACTAGAGTGGTATATGGAGTTTAATTTAGATAAATGTGAGGTACTGCATTTTGGTAATATAAACCAGGGCAGGACTTACACAGTTAATGGTAGGGTCTGGGCAATTTTGTCAAACAGAGAGACCTATCGTTGCAGGTACATAGTTCCTTGAAAGCAATGGCACAAGTAGACAGGGTGGCGAAGAAGGCATTTGGCATTCTTGCCTTAATTGGTCAGAGCATTGAATATAACAATTGGGATGTCATGTTATAGTTATACAAGACAGTTGTGAGGCCACTTTTGGTGTACTCTGTACAATTCTGGTTTCCCTGCTTTGGAAAGAAGTTATTAAACAGAAAAGGGTACAGAGAAGATTTACAAATATGTTGCCAGGACTGGAGAGGCTGGATAGGTTGGTACCCTTTTTCCTGGGAGAGTAGGAGGCTGAGGAGTGACCTTATAGACGTTCACAAAATCACGAAAGGGTGGATAGCCAAGGTTTTTTCTACAAGATAGTGGGAGTCCAAAACTAGAAGGCATTTTCTTAAGGTGAGAGAAGAAAGATTTATCATGAACCTCTGGGACACCCGGACCAACCAACCAACCAACCAACCAACCGCCTAGGAACCCTCCAACCACAAGGAATGAACCTAGATTTCTCCAGTTTCCTCATTTCCCCTCCCCCCACCTTGTCTCAGTCAAATCCCTTGAACTCAGCACCGCCTTCCTAACCTGCAATTTTCTTCCTGACCTCTCTGCCCCCACCCCCACTCTGGCCTATCACCATCACCTTGACCTCCTTCCACCTATTGTGTTTCCAATGCCCCTCCCCCAAGTCCCTCCTCCCTACCTTTTATCTTAGCCTGCTGGACACACTTTCCTCATTCCTGAAGAAGGGTTCATGCCCGAAACATCTCCTGCTCCTTGGATGCTGCCTGACCTGCTGCGCTTTTCCAGCAACACATTTTTAATCTCTAACCTCCTTTGCTGTCCACTATACCACCAAGTTTGATGTCATCCACAACCTTACCAACCATGACTCCTTTATTCTCATCCAAATAGTTTATATGAATGACAAACAACATTAAACAGGTTATTTGTAAGTGGTTAGTTTTGTCGTATTGATCCATTCTTAAACAAAGGAAAATGATCCATCTCCATCTCCCTGAACATTTATTGCATAGCAGCAACTGTAATGATCTCCACGACTGTGGCTGGATCTTTTAGTCATGCTCCAGTGACCCTGTGCAAGGAACATAAAGAACAGAAAGGTTTGAGCAACGAAAACAGTTAACAGTCCCGTCCCTTACAAATGACAGCTTAACATACTCCTCCATAGAATGAGACATAGAGTATTCTGGAAAGAAGGATTATGTACTGACCCATCTTGACACTTCGACATTGGACCTTATTTTGAAGAGTGCTCCAAAAGCCGTGTAGAAAATGGGTAGCTATACACCAAATGCTGCATGTGCACTCCATGTCCTTCCTCCTCCAAGCTCCGCATCATTGCATATAGAAAGTCTTTCATTATACTCAAAGTTCAAGCAACGAGGGCATCAGTTCAATGTGCTTTTGCAGACCAGGAGGCTTACATTAGCTGTGTGTGTTATGGCCTGCAGTTCCCACTTTTAATGTCACCTATGGTCATTTCTGCTGCACAGAGATGTCAATTTGCAATTAGCAATGCCCAATGACATGGTCGCCATTGACTGCAACTAGTAGTTGCACCTCACATCTTTGTACACTGCATGAATTTCATGTGCACAATGATCTGACACGGATCATTTGAGCTGCTACTCTATAGGTGCATGATTGATGCAACTTCCAGTGTTTTTGACCATCAAATGTACACTGACCTTGCTCATGCTGGAAGTGATTTCAGTTACTTTCCATTCTCAGGTCACTTTTAACAGTTCGCATGTCGCTGTAGACACCCTGAGTATCAGGCTGGACCTGGTCTTCAGGTCCCGTAGCATGTACTGTTCTCCTAAAACAAATATTGACTGTGCTTCAAGAACCATCAACTTGGTGACAGATGTTCTTTGGTCTGCCTGAAACTTGTTAGCCTTCCAGAACAAGGAGTTGACCTCAACCAAGTGTTGCAGACTGCCACATTCCAAGGTCTAGGACTACATGCTGAGGAATGCACTAAAGCTTGGGGCAGCGGCCACCAAGGTGCAGTGGGGAAAAGTCAGTGTCCGAGGTCTTTCTGCTGAAGTTAAATGAGGACCTGTTCAGTGATCAGACCCTCTTCATGACTCAAACACATGTTGGTGTAGTCTGGTTAAAGTAAGAGAATCCAATGGTTTGTGTGGATAGAGTCAAACTCCAATGTTAAGTTTGTTTCCTTTTATCTTTTATCTTTATGTATCTTTTATATGTATCTGTATCTTTTTATATAAGTATCTTTTTATATATGTATTTTTTATATAAGATACATATATAGTCACTGAATTGTGACTATGTATATGTATCTTATATAAAAAGAAACTTTTTATAAATAAAGTATATTTTAAAATGAAAACAGATTAAAATTCCTCCTTTCATTGTCCTTGTACCCTCTCCATCCCAGTCTGCTGCTGACAGTCCCCAATGTTGTAAATGTCTCCTTATCTTGACAACCTCCTTATAATCATTCTCCTGACACTCATTCCTCTGCCAACCAAAGCAAACTGTGGTCCATTTCCTGGATTGCAGTGACAGGGGGTAGTATGTTTTCTGTGCAGCCAGCTGGCACATGATATAGACATTAGATTCACACAACACAGTGTTGTACAGCAAGAAATCAGCCCCCTTGAGTGAATGATTGCTGACACTGCATATAGTTTGATGATATGTGGAGTTTGCACATTCTACTTGTGTCTGCATGGGTTTCCTTCTGGGTGCTCCGGTTTCCTCCCACAGTCCAAAGGTATGCAGGTCAAGTGAATTGGACATGCTAAATTGCCCATACTGTTAGGTGCATTAGTCAGGGATACATTTTGGGAATGGATCTGGGTGGGTTACCTTTCAGAGGGTTGGTATGGACTGGTTGGGCCGAAGAGCCTATTTCCACACTGTAGGGAATCTAATCTAAACAAAAACTATGACAAGTTGCCTGGCTTTGCTAAACAGCAAGGCAACCCCTTATTAGTACAGGGCATGGTGGCTCAGTGGCTCAGCACTGCTGCCTCACAGCACCAGGGTCCCAGGTTCAATTCCAGCCTCGGGTGACTGTGTGGAGTTTGTACATTCTCCCCATGTCTGCGTGGGTTTCCTCCGGGTGCTGCAGTTTCCTCCCACTGCCCAAAGATGTGCAGGGCAGGTGAATTGGCCATTCTAATTTGCCCATAATGTTGGGTGTTTTAGACAGAGGGAGCTGGCTCTGGGTGGGTTGCTCTTCGGGGGATCGGTGTGGACTTGTTGAGCCGAAGGGCCCATTAGGGAAGCTAATCTAAAAAAACTAAAAGAAAGTGCAAGAAGACAGAGGTGCTGTGAGCATATAGATAAGTGCTAAGTGTTAAGTGAGTGCATGTTAAGAGAGCAAGCCTAGTCCAACTTGTGTGCTGGGTACAACAAGTCCTTGTAGCAGCATTCCAATGAAAGCTGTCAGTGCCCCAATTTTCAGCATTAAGTTGCTGAGTATACTGTAAGTGGATTAAAGATATGCCATAATGGTGAGGAGATGCTAGCATGTAATAGATATCAACATCTGTTGATGTGCAGTATGTACTGTATGCCCATGAAGTGATCCTTGAAAGGTAGGTACTGAATGCCCAAGATGGTGAAGCAAGCAGTGAGCTGTAGTCGCCATGTGTCACTCTGACTTTCATATCAGAAATTTTCTGCATCTAATTTTTATCTGGCACATAAATAGAACAGCAAACAGTATGTTAACGTGGTGAGATTTGGCAGTTGGTGCATGATAATTGGCAAGAGGCCTCTCATTGCTCATTAGCGAGAATCTTATTTCAATGCCCAAAACTCTATTGGAATATGCAACTGGTCACTTGCAATGTCAAGAAAGACCTCACTGGATTTCTTACCTGATACTTCATGGCTTATTGCCTCAGGCCACATTGCTCAGAGTTGAGAAATTCTATCCAGTTTCAGTTTCAAAATGTTCTGGAATTCTCTACTTTCTCAACAGCAGATATCCCAGCCTTGAATGAAAAACTCCCAGTTGGAGACATATCGCATGGTAGAAAATCTTTGAAATTATTAAAATCATGCCCACACCAGAGTAATTGATGAAGTTAGCCATCTTTTGTTCCAATGGCAAGGAACTCACTGAACTCAATGATATTCAACATCACTCAAAGCGTTTGTTTTGACAGTGTTTAGTATGGGCCAGAAATATAAACGCTTTCTTTCTAAAAAAAAATCAAACCTGGTACTGCTTTTAAGAGTGTGATGCTAGAACAGCAGGTCAGGCAGCATCTAAGGAGCGGGAGAATCGACATTTCGGGCATTAGCCCTTCATCAGAAGTGAGGCTGCTTTCATCTGATATCTGCATCTGTATCAGGAATGGAAATTCTGGACAAATTCTATACCTTTTTTGTCCAGTGACACAAAGGCAAACACTAACAACTTAACTGCACTGTGATCAGTTTACTCAGGGAGAGAAGTAAATGTAAGAAAATAGATTTTATGTTAGTTAAATTTAAAGAATTATCACTGTGAAAATGAAGAAGCAGTTTTAGCATATAATGCTTGGTGATACCATATCTTGTGTTGCTGGTGTTTTTGAGTCCACGTGATTAAGACTTGAGGCATCCATGCATTTAAAATATATATCTACATTTAAAATAGCTTGTCCATGTGGTATTGAGGTTGGATGGAAATGTAGGATTCAAAACTTAAACAGATAAAAGAAATGTGCTCTTATTGAATGGCAGAACAGGCTCCAGGTGCCAATTGGCCATCTACTAATTCATAGATTTATATGTTCATCATCATTCAAACATACTCTGAATAAAGACTACTTCTGATTAATTTCATTCAAATGACTCTAACAGATCTAAATCATTTGAAACCACTCTGAGATATTACTAAAGCAAATATATAGATATATATATTTTTTTGTACACAACTTAGATGTGTAATGCCAAGTCACCACTATATGACAATCAAGACTCTTAAGCAAGAGAACTGTACATTACAAACATTCAGTCAATACTTTTAAAATACACCACAAATAGGCTGTTAAAATGGTTGCTGCAAATTATGTGGCCTTTAGGAATTAAACTTTATGTCGTGTTAAATCTCAAGCAAATATATAATTAAACAAGAATATAAACAGACATCTAGGAAATTGACACATTCTTTTGTTTAAGAATGGATCAATACAACAGAATTACAGACTTAGGAATAATCAGTCTCTGTTTTTCTCTTGATAAAATGGAAGTGGGTCTCATCAATGTTCCATTGTAGTATCTTAACTTCCCCCGTCCAAACTAAACAGGGGAATTTCAAGGTGTCAGATTACAATACGGGATGGTTTGAATCAATGTGCATACTATCCTTTGTTTGGAATTAGGACTTTTGGAATTAAAATGATTAATGGAAGTGTATGTAATATTTTGCCCCAACAAAACCTGGACTAGCAGCAACCAGCTGCAGATACCAAACAGCCTCCACACTATGGACAGGTCACAGCTGATGGTGCCCCTCATGATGTACAGGAGGACATGAGTCTATAGCCCTCGATGTTATTTCCTCTGGATGAGCAAAATACAGTGTCAGTGCAGACTGAGAATGACCCCAGGACACTGTGACTGAACTATGCCGTGCACTGGAGTGGGACCTGTGACCTGAGAGAGTGGGTGGCCATCCTATCCCAGTGGATGTGAAGGTGATGCTGCTTTGAATTTTAATGTGGTTAGTTCCTTCCAGGGAGCCACAGGGGCGATCTGTGTGGAATCTCTCAATTGCAACCCTCCCAATGCACCAAGACAATGACTGATGCCATCTGTGCCAGCTCACAAAGTTCACCTCATTTCTCCATGATGACGTCAGTGCAGCAGGATTTGTTAACAAAGCTGGCTTCCCCAGGTCCAGACTTTCATTGATTGTACACACATTGTACTGACAGGGTCATCTCGTAATGTAGCAGAGCTCATCAATAGCTTGTCAATGTACAAATGATCGGACCACCAGTTCTATATCTCCAAATGCCTTGGGAGCTGCTATGTATCCTACTTACTAGAGAAGTCACAAGTCCCTGGTGCATTTGCGAGTCCAGGTGCTTTGCAAGTCTGGCTAGTGGGGGACAAAGGCTACCCACAGCAACCATACCTGATGACTCAGTTTTGCAAAATTCTGACTGAGGCAGAACTCATATGTAACACAGCCCATTCTTCAATCAATGCCAGGGTGGAGCTGATGATAGTCTTGCTGAAGATGGGTTTCTGCTGCTAGGATAAGTCTGGTGGAGATACACAGTATACGTCTGACAGAGAGAGTTATACCATCTAGCATGCTGTACTCTGCACAACTAAAGCAGACAATGAAGAGGAAGTGACAGGTGCCAAGGAACTGAAACAGTAGTAGCAATGTTCCAAGCAGGAGGATGATGACACTGAGCAGGAGGAACAGCACCTTGTGCTTAACAGAGCGTGGCTGGATTATATGCTACAAGCCAGACAGGAACTAACACCATGCTGCAGTAAATGAGAACTGGGTGAGGTGGGTGAGAAATGCAGCCTCTATTTGTTTGATTTCTTTTCACATTTCATGTTTGTAAATAAAAATCAATGATGGCTTTACTGTGTATTGAACAATGCTAAGATGCTGAGCTACAAGATGCAGTGCGAGAGGAATGGCATAGACATGGAATTGACTGCAAGGTGAGGTTTGTGTCCTGGCACTTAAATAATGCTGGGCTCAGAAGGTGCTGTTGTATATGCATGGAAATGCCAGACATGCCATCTCTATGCTATGAGAAGTGTTCGTATGTGGCTGCTGTGCTGCTATATTAATAGTGAAGGGCTACTCTGGACTGCCAAATCTCGACTGGGCGCATAGCTGGTGTTTAAAGATAGCATCAGAGGCAGGAATGACATCTATTCTGGGATATTACAGAGTGGCAAGTTATTCTGGCTACACAAATTTCAGAATCAGGCTACTGTCTGACGAAAGTTGCTGTAGGAACCGGGTAAGTTGTTCATGGGGTGAGTTTGGGATGATTCCATGTAAAACCTCACTCGGCCTCACAGAAAAAAGCTCTCCATGAAACTTGACATAAATGACACTTTGTCAAGTTATAGTAAGATTCAGCCCAGTGTTTCTTTTTTCCATTTGGGAAGAGAGAGGTGACTCCATTGCATCTAGGTTAAACATTGTGTTTTTGTGGAAGTATTTTTGAGCAACAGCTGGCTATTGCTCTCTTTTTGAATTTTGCTAATTGTTCTTGTTGACGCTCATCTTACATAATCTCCAACTTAGCCAAAACTCCACAACTCACCTCATGCTCTTCACTGCATCACACTCTCTCATCGCCCCTACTCTCACTACATTACACCACCTCCAGTAGCTCCAGTGGATCACAGGGTAAATGTAGGGGTATGGGTGGGTTGCACTTCGGCGGGTCGGTGTGGACTTGTTGGGCCAAAGGGCCTGTTTCCACACTGTATGTAATCTAATCTAATCTAGTCTAATTTAAAATTGTTTGTCTGCAAAGCAGCTTTGAAATCGCTGTTAGAGGCATTGCGTAAATACAAGTCATTGTTGCTACTGATTCAAATGAACACAGAAGACTAACATTGTATCTTAGCTTAGAAGGGGAAAGTAGGAATATCAACACAGGCAGTAATATTTTTATAGTTGCTAATGTTGATGATTATACATGATTTCCATGTTACTGAAAATTGGACCTTGTTAATCAAAGAAGTTGAGTTGTACGTAAAGTCCCAAAAGGCCACTCAGGACCACCCGTAATACTCTGTTCTCTGGGAAACCATGCCATATGGCCAAAATGCAACCCCTCAAACTACAGCAGTTATTCATGGGAACTGAGCTGAATTGGCTTGCTTTTGCAAACAAAACTTTATATACCTGCACATTAATGACAGACTTATGTGACTGTGTTCCACTGTGGCTCCACAGGAAATATCCTGAGGCATAAAAATTGATTGGTTAGCTTCCTTTCTCATGATTTAATCAATTAATTCACTAATTGAACATTTGCACTAAATAAAATTCAATCTTATTGATAATCTTGCTTTTCAAAAAAGATCACTATCAGTTTGACAATTGGCATTATTCTCTCCACAGAACAACCATTTAGAGTCATAGAGTTGTAGAGATGTACAGCACGGAAACAGACCCTTTGGTCCAACTCATCCATGCCGACCAGATATCCTAACCTAATCTAGTCCCATTTGCCAACACTTAGCCCATATCCCTCTAAACCCTTTCTATTCATATACCCAATCAGATGCCTTTTAAAAGCTGCAATTGTGCTAGCCTCCATCACTTCCTCCAGCAGTTCATTCTACACACATATACACCAACCTCTGCATGAAAAAGTTATCCCTTAGTTCCCTTCTATATCTTTGTCCTCTCACCCTAAACCTATGCCCTCTAGGTCTGAACTCCCCCACCCCAGGGAAAAGACTTTGTGTATTTATCCTTTACATGCCCCTCATGATTTTATAAACCTCAGTACGGTCACCCCTCAGCTTCCAATGCTCCAGGGAAAACTGCTCCAACCTATTCATCTTCTCCCTATAGCTCAAATTCTCCAACCCTGCAACATCCTTGTATATCTTTTCTCAAACTTTTCAAGTTTCACAACATCCTTCCGATAGGAAGGAGACAAGAATTGCGTGCAACATTCCAAAAGAGGCCTAACCAATGTCCTGTACAGCTGTAACATGACCTCCCAACTCCTGTACTCAATGCTTTTCCCAATAAAGGAAAGCATACCAAATGCCTTCTTTACTATGAAATTCATAAATTGGCTAAAGAACAATCCAGTTGCACCATATTTCAATTTATTCCCAAGTTAAATCATCCACTTAAAAAAATCTTAACAATTCTTAATAATTTTAAGAATGGAATCAAAATGTGTCCTGTTGACCTCCTTCCTGTCAATGTGTTCAGAGCTACAATTCCATCAATCTGCTTGATCTCCAGGCCTGCCTTGAAATGGATGGTTTGAATTATTTTCCTCTCAGGATGTGTGTAATGCTAGCGATTTTGTATTGATTGCCAATTCATTTGTTGTTTGACAAGATGGCAGAGGACCTTTTGAATTAGAGTCCCAGAGTCCCAGAGATGTACAGCATGGAAACAGACCCTTCAGTCCAACTCATCAACGTCGGCCAGATATCCTAATCTAATCTAGTCCTATTTGCCAGCACTTGGCCCATATCCCTCTAAACTCTTCCTATTCATATACCTATCCAGATGCTTTTTAAATACTGCAATTCTACCAGCCTCCACCACTTCCTCCAGCAGCTCATTCTACACACACACACACGTACCACCCTCTGCAGGACAACGTTGGCCCTTAGGTCCCTTTTATATCTTACCCCTTCACCCTAAACCTATGCCCTCTAGTTCTGGACTCAACCACCCCAGGTAAAATACTTTGTCTCTTTCTCCTTTCCGTACCCCTCATGATTTTATAGACCTCTGTAAGGTCACCCCTCAGCCTCCGACGCTCCAGGGAAACCAGCCCCAGCCTGTTCAACCACATGTGTGATAATGATGCTCTCACAATGGTATTCAATAGGAAATTTCAAGATGCTATTTCAGTGACATTGAATGAACAACAATATGTTCCCAAATCAGGATAATAATGATTTGGCACTCAAGGGATCATCATGACTTATTAACGTTGCTGCTGTTCCTCTTGTCAATGACAAAGGCCGCAGGGCAGAAAGGTGCTGTCTAAGTAACCTTGGTTTGTTGCTATATTGTGTTCTCTTGTGCATACTGTAGCCATAACAGATTTGGAATAGTCACAGTACCCAGTTTGGAAATTGGGAGAAATTTAATCCAGACCATAGGGCTCCCACTGGCGGATTGGAAGGGGTTGCTTGAATAGTTACATGATGAATTGTCAAATTATGTGATGGAGATGAGTCCTTTGATTGCTAACCTCTCTATTAGTGATGTTTCTGGATTCGGCACACACAGCCCTCAGTATAGCTGTTGTCCATGGATTTAAGGTGCCAGTATATGTTCCTTAACCTGTAACCTCAGCCTCTGACCACGGTCCCTCAGTCCCTCAGTCTAAATGATCTCAGACATCACAGGGAAATCTCGCTTCAACACTGCCAGCTTTCATTGGTTGGGGATGTGACAGCCTGAGATTATCATTTACTATTTGTTAATCCCAAAAGATGCATTTAATTACATTCAGCAGCAAATGTCTCTTAAATGTATTCTTAACAATCGCAATTGGCCTACTGCTTTCTGCCTGATTCACCATCTTACTGCCTCCCTTCAACCATTTAACTCCAATGCCAGTTATCCCCATTGACATTCTGATCCATCTATGCCTGTACAATTCTATGTCTCCTTTCACCGAATCCCATTTTATATGGTTGCATTGAATTCTGCCCAAATAGTCTCATTACAAAGGCTTTGATTAAATCATCAGCTCTGTCCTGGAAGATGATGAGCCTCTTGAATGTTGTTCTAGTTACACCCAATCAAAGTGAGTGCTAAGGATTTCACTGTATTTTTGTCTTGAGCTTTGTGCAGGTGGATAGGCTTTGCAAGATCAGGAGATAATCCACTTATCACAGATTAACCAGCTTCTCCCCTGTTCTGGTCTTCTTATGGCTGGTCATCCATAGGGCTATCAAGTAACAATTTTATTATCATAAGTTCAGTTATTGGGGTATTCACTACCGTCCCATGTGTTCCATTCATTACTCCAGTAATAAAGCAACCCATGAGAATGCTCAGCTTTGAGCAGAATCTGATTAGCAAAGAAACATATGTTGATTTTGACTCTGTGACTGAGCAGCCTTTCCTCTAATTCAGAAACTCATTGATTCAACCCAATTCTGAAATAACTGAGTGCATACTTTAGGCTGGAAGTTCAGGATATTACTGTGGGAGTTCTGCAATTTCAAAGATGCTGTATTTTTGGCCCAGTCACACTTTCATATATATGCCTAGGTGGTAATTGATTGTACTATTTATGCAGGGAAAGTACATCCGAATTGAGTACAGCCAAACTTCATATTTCAGTGCCTTGTGAAGCTCGTCATAAAGGTGCAAGACAGGAATAATTCCTTTTATACTCAACTTCAACAGAGTTCTTTGAAACATTTGAAAGAGTTATTAAAGATGACATTTGAAGCGTAGTTATTGTTGTCATCATGATTTCAGTTTCTGATGCTTGTTGAGGGATATTTACTGGTTATCTTGTGAGAACTGTTCACTGTTCAAGTTCATTAGGTGAGGGGAAAGTGACTGCAAAAGTCTATAACGGGAGAAAAGGATCATATCTTTGATCCATTAAGTTTTCAACCTTTATCGAAACTCAGGACCACACTTAAGGGATTCCAAAACAAAGTACAGAGTCCCCACCCATACCCATGGGGATAATCTCCAGGACCTACCACGGAAGACCAAAATGGGGATAGGAGCCTTCCCACTCAATTAAATGGGAAACATATCTTCCCAGTAGCCCCCTGGTTCTGCAACATTCCCTATAATATGTTCCAGCTGCAGGCAAACTGCGGGTAACTGAAACCAAGGAAAATGATTCCACAGATACGGGGGTCACCTTGTATGAGCTATTCACACAAATCATTTCACTTTTAAAAAAACAAATGCAAGTCACTATGGTCTTACCAAATCATAGGGCTGCTCTCTCGTTATACAGAGATGACTGGTGGTAGTTTACCTTAAAGATCACCATATCTCAGGCAAGGGGAGATGTTGAGAATGAGAGTCCTTCATGGTAACATCAGCTAATACAGGAATTGAATCCACACTATTGGCATTGCCTTGCATCACAAGCATCGGACCAGCCACCTCAGCTCGTTGAGAAATAGCACTTATCAACGTGTTGTCTTGATAGTAAACTAAGTAGACACCACCTCTTTATACATGGAATAGTACAGTTTACGATCACTACCAATAGATATAATGGATGTTAGGAACAACTGAGCTGCTCTTGAAGATAGCTGTCAGCATGACAACCTGAATGCCTTCAGCTATGCTCTAACCATTCTATGATTCTATGACTAAAACGTTACCGCAATATACTCACTATCAACAACATTTGTGGGAACAGACATCACCAGATATGCTGGCAGGGGCTAAATGGCCACCTACTGTGTTGTAAAAATGACTCTATATTACATTTACAATAAATTTTCATTAATTTCTCACAACTAGAAACATGATACACCAATTACAAATAATACGTAGCTGTGAAATGTGATAAAGAACTTTTCTCTCGAGGCTGAATATAACTGACACAACTTGTAACACGTGTACTGAGGCAAATATATTTTCCATATCACACTTCAGGATAATGACTTAATTAGTTGTTGAATTTTTAAAAAAAATTCAACAGTTGAATAATTGAATAATTGACGAGCATGTCATGGGACAGGTACAATTGTATTAGTTCTTACAAAGAAAACTTACAGCATTAAGCACTTTTAATTTCCCTTCTCTGTTTTATCTGGATCATTCTTGACTAATAAAGTCATATTTATTTCTTTAATTTTGTCAAATACGTCTGACAACTTTTTCAGCTGATGGTGCATTTATGGAACAACGTAAAAATATTGCTAACCACTTTTTCTGAAGTGATCTTGCATCATAAACAAACTGTCATGAGATTAAACAGGACTTCTAGAATATCCTGCTGATATGCTCAATGACTAGGGCAGTCATGAGAACTAATGGTCAATTAGGTTTGCCCCTCATGCAGTACATTCCTTCTTCCTGAAGAGGCAGGATTAAGTGACTGAGTAACTGGGGTCTCATTACAGAGCTACTGACAGACATGCATATTTGTTACTGCCAATGGGTGTGTGAACAGAGATGGAAGAAATATGGCATTAATTGATAGACGAGTCTCTCACATGCAGCAACAGCTGTTGAGATCTAGGCAGCCACGTCTCACAGGAAGGTGCAGTTAGATAAGAAAATCAGCAGCACAGGATGCCCCCATCACTCAATCAACTTCTTCATTAAAGTGTGGTGTAGGTCTAACCCTGGGAATACTAAAAGGAACATTTCTGCGCACGGGTGGCAACTGCAACAAGGCTAGTACTTCAGCTCCTGATCAAACACTGTTAGCAACACAATTCCTTGTGTGTGATTGAAACCAAATAGCCGGTATCACTTCTGAGAGTCCCCTCATAGACTTTTTTAAAAATTCATTAACCTTTACAGTGCCACCATTCCAGGGAAGTCTTTATAATTAGTCTTAAAAAAAACACCTCGTGCACAGTGACATTTTTATTTGAGAATTCAAGAATTTTAAAGTGTATAGATAAAAGTGTATAGATAAGCAGAGAGACCTTGTGTCTATAAGCACAAATTCTTAAAGGTGACAGTGAAGTTGATAAAGTGGCTTAAAAAAGCATATCAGTTACGTTAGTTTATAAACATTGGCACCAAATACAAAAACAAAGACCTCATGCTAGAAATTTATAAATCACTGGTTAGGCCTCAGCTAGAATAATGTGAACAATTTTGTGCACCTCATTTCAGGAAATACAAAAGGCCAGACACAGGATACAGAGGACATTTATAAACATGTTACACGAGAGTCTTCAGTTATGAGAAGAAGTCTGAAACGTTAGGTCAGATACCTTTGGAATAGAGAAGGGTTAGAAGTGATCCAACAGAAGTTTCCAAAATGATGAGAGGTTTTAGAACAGACAGAGAAAAAAATTCCTCTCACAGGCGGATCAATCAATACTCAAACATCATAAATGTTATTTTTTAAAAAATCATAAAATATTTATAAACCAGATTTTTAAAAAAATCACTGAGAGAATTGCCAGCCTTTGGAATGCTCTACCTAAAAAGGTGGGGAAGTTGATTCCAATAAAATCATTTTAAAACAGATCTGGACAGGTCCTTGAAGGTGGGGAACTGATGGGGTTGTAGGAAAATGATGCAGCATGGGAATAAGCAGCATAGCTCTTTCGAGAATCCATCATTAGCACAAGGGGCTGCGTGGTTTCCTTTTAAGCCTTCAGAATTCCTTCAGAATTGTTTGGAAGGCAAATTTCAGGCAAATGTCCTCATCAATTCCCTCATTCCACAGTTAGTTAATGCTTGAACCTAGGAAGCCCACCTCAGGTAATGGTCATATTCCTGGCAGTGTCAATAATGGCCAATGCTGGGACTGCAAGCAATCCCAATATCACAAGTCTTTTTTAAAAAATCTATGCAGTATGGTAACAGGTCATTCACCCCGAGTCCACACTAACCCTCTGAAGAGCATCCCACCCAGACGCATCTCCCTACCCTATAACGCATTTCCCATGCCTAATGCACCTAACCCACACATCCCTGAACACTATGGGGCAATTTAACAGGGCCAAACCACCTAACTTGCACATCTTTGGACTATGAGAGGGAACTGGAGCCCCCAGCGGAAACCCTTGCAGACATGGCGACAATGTGCAAACTCCACACAGTTGCCCGAGGCTGGAATTGAACACGGGTATCTGGTACTGTGGGGCAGCAGTGTTAACCACTGAGCCACCATCCCTATCCTAAGTTCTAGAGTCCAGGGCCAGATAACTGAGGGAGATCTCACTGCAGAGAGAGGAATTGAGGCCTGAGAGGGTGGAGCTTTGATGGAGAGATCAAAGGGGAAGAAGGGTGGGTAACACCCATCAGAGGCAGACATGGGGTCAGAGCACCCAATCTAGAAAGGATTTAATTGAAGCCTGTGCAGTGTAACCTGCCTGTCTTCACACTGAACAGTGAACTCTTTTTTTTATTCCTGATGAAGGGATTTTACTGCTCCTCGGATGCTGCCTGAACTGCTGTGCTCTTGCAGCACCACTAATCCAGAATCTGGTTTCCAGCATCTGCAGTCATTGTTTTGCCTAGTGAACTCTAGCTCCAACTCATTCCTGATGAAAGGATCCTGCCCGAAAAGTTGATTTTCTTGCTCCTCGGATGCTGCCCGACCTGCTGTGCTTTTCCAGCACCACTCTAATCTTGACTCCAATCTCCAGCATCTGCAGTCCTCACTTTCGCCGAGTGAACTCTAGCTGCCAGCCTCACAATTGAAACTCCATATTGGGTTTTACTATTTCGAAGAGATAAGAAGAAAGAAGAGAAGATGGGGGAAGGAAAAGTATGCAAGAGCTTTGAAGTCAGGGAAAGGAATAAGTTATAATAGGAATTCCAACAGTATTAAATGGTTTTGATTTTGAGCATATGAATCTGTCTACGTTGTTGATGGTCACTGGTCTTGACTAGTTAAACATGGATGTGGAGATTGGCATACAAATCTATTGAAACAGCTCCAAGCATGGTATAGATACTTTAAAACACTGTTAATGTAAACTTGTTACATACATAGAAATTGATATTGATATTATCTATATATGTGTCAAAGTTATAAAATATACAACAAAGTGGCAATGAAGACAGAGATCATGAAGATACATCTCTTTTTCTGATGAATGAATCTGATGTTGATCATGTGCTTTATCAAGTTGATCACGCAGAATCACAATCACAAATTCAAGGATCTCAACATGGTCACTGAAGATCTTCACATCTCAAAGATCATTCCTCCAGGGAAAACCGATAAGATAAGCTCAACAATATTACTCAAAGTGTGGATGCTTATGGTTAGGATGTTTGAATTTTAAATAAAGTTTTTAGTTTTACAAGATTGGAAAGAAGTAGTTACTCAAATATTCTGTTGATTATGTAAGTCTGTTTATGACTGATGCTCAGTGTTCTTGATTGATTATGCCTGAGTGTGGACTCAGGGAATAGGAAACAAAGCTGCAGAAACAGCTCAAAACCTGAGCTGTCATTATGGGATAGGCATTTTAATGCACCGTGTATAAAACCTGCAACACTGATCATTTCTGCAAAGATCCAAGATGTGAAAGGTACAGCAGTTACATTGAGTTGAGTTTTTACTACTTCTGAAATATATTGTTATGGGCAGGCATTTAATTTATCCACTCAGAGGAAGTAGGTGTATATTGGCATTATGGAGCTGAGACAAATGCATGGTGTGACTGTTTCTCAAATTGATCCTGAGATAATTGAGCTGTGGCATTGTGCTGCAGCAACACCCTAGTCCCTCTGGCAAGAAGGGACTTCACTAATGCCATATCATCACTCATCCAATACATTCTGTTATGCTTTCTGTGTTCTTGAGGGTACTATGGTTTCTGCAGTGTACTTACATCTTAATTAAATGACCAGAGAGGCATTTCCCTGCAGAAAATCTAAGTTCAACACCATCTTATTTGAGCAGATTGCTTTATTAAGAAAACTCTGACAAATTTGTATCATTATGTTCAACATAAAACTCTTGGGACTTTGGAAAGTAAACATTCATATCTGTCACTTTATAAAAGCGATCACATTATCATTTGCACATTATGAAAGTAAAATCAATCATTGCAAAGGAGGGCTTCAGTGTGGTTTCTCTCTAAATGGGGTAACTATGGAGAATGGGGCAAGCTATAACAAAAATTTTGGCTTCAAGGCTTTTTATATGTTTGCTTTGTTGAGAAATGTTTATCCCTATTAATGGTAATCCTTTGAGTTTTCCAGTGTTACAACCTCAGGTGGAGATGCAACCTGATCTCCCTGGCAGTTATTTTTAATAAACTGTGTCTACCTGGTTTTCCGCCCTGTCATTCCATTGAAAATGGAGACAAGCTTGTGACGTTTCCTGCAACCTACCAAGCTGACCTTTAAATTGGCAGCATGAAAAACAGATCCATGTGGTTTAATAAACCTGTCTCTCATTGGTTCATAGGTTCACGCACTGCTAGGACCAGAAGTGAGTCACCTGTGGAATGCAACCTCTCACAATTATAAATGTGGCCTATAAACATGGATTAGTACCCTGGAGTTTGGCTGATTATTCTAAAAGCCAGGAAAATTTTCACAGAGGTTTATCACTGTGAACATTGACCTGTGGCTCATTGAGTTCCCACAACAGAGTCTGCAGGTTAGGTAGAGCCCATCAGAAGAAATTGCCTTGAGGGCTATACCAATGTGTGAGTGAAACTTTAGCAGAAAATCAATGGAAACCTCTTTAGAGGTCTATCCATAGTTTCTATATTCAGTTGGGAGATCTCTGGAGGAGGTTTCTGGCCCATGACACAGTCAATCTTGTGTGGTCTGCAAATGAAAAAAAGAGTTTTTTTAAGAACTACTTTTTCTTATTCTGGCCATTAGTAAGACTCTGTTGTTTGTAAATGCTACAACAAATCCTCTGTATCTGCAGAATCAGGAATTGTGAATTCGCCTATCTGCGCCAAAAAATAAATAACAGCAAAATTCAACTTTGCACAATTTTTAACTTACTTTTAAATGAGCTCTGCACTCATGAATTTGATTATTCACGGGGGTTTCTCAGGAATGGAACCCACGCAGAAACAGAGGAATAACTACGTATTGAGTGGACATGGAACTGAGCTGATAGAGTCACTGCCATATAATACTTTTTCATTTACTGTCACCTTCTTTCTGTATCCAAATCAGTCTTCAGTTCAAATTGCCGTGACTTTCTTTAAACTCTTCTTATGTAAAGTTTTATCCAAAGCTTTCTGAAATATGAAGTGAAAGACAGCTCCTGTAGATGCTCTGTATCTGGGTTGGTTGTGCCTCAGTATGATCATAGACGGTCTTAAACTGTTCCTGTTGGGGTTTCATCAAATCCTGGTTCAAGGAATTCCCACACTTCCCTTTTGCCAGCACTCCAGTGACACGCATTAGTGTTTACGCTGCTGAAATAAAATTAAAATAATAGAAAATGAGAAGAATTAGGATACAAAAGGGAAGACAGTTTGAACATTGGTAAATGTCTAACATTTTAAGTGTAATATTAGCACTGTGGTATTAGGTAAACACTAGAGGTGTGTCTAAGGCTGTGGGGCTGCAGTTACAATATTTCTGTCAGATTGCAGTTTAAATGTTGCACTCACTTCTGGTTGATGGTGTGTTTGCCTCCAACAGGGTGTTTTACCGAATACAGCAATGTTTGTCATTTCCTAGAACTTTGGATGTGGATATTGAGAAATAGAACAATCTACAGATATTTATTGCAACTAACCACTGCAAAATCCTTGTGGAGTCAACCCTGTCTTCACACTGAAGATAACCTTCATTTTGTTGTGTAGCTCTACCATTGTGCTAAACGAGGCAGTTTTCAAACAAATCTAGCAACTCAAGACCAAGCATCCAGAAGGCACTGTGGGGCATCAGCAGCAGCAGAATTGTACGGAAACACAATCTACAAATTTTAGCATACCCCCTACTCTGCCATTACCATCAAGCTAGGAGATCAACCCTGGTTCGATGAAGGAACAGCATGAGGCCTACCTAAAAATGAGGTGCCAGCCTGGTGAAGCTGCAACACAAGACATGTTTATATGGGCAAAGATAAGGACTGCAGATGCTGGAAACCAGAGTTTAGATCAGAGTGGTGCTGGAAAAGCACAGCAGGTCAGGCAGCATCCGAGGAGCAGGAAAATTGATGTTTCAGGCAAAAGCCCTTCATCAGGACATGTTTATTTGCCAAACAATGGAGGCAGTATGGGTCAGATCTATGATCTGCAGTCCTGCCATATCCTGTCATGAATGGTTTTGGACAATTAAACAACCCATAGAAGGAGAAGGTTTCACAAATATCTCCATCCACAATGCTGGAAGAGCCCAATACAGTAGTGCATTTATGACCATCTTCAGCCAGAAATGTCATGTGAATTATCCATCTCAGCTTCCTCCTGAGGTCTTCAGCACCACAGATGCCAATCTTCACTTAATTCAATTCACTCCACGTGGTATCAAAAAAAAATTGACGTAGGCACTAGCTATTGCCAAGGGTTCTGAAAACATTCTGGGGTTGGATGTGCTCCAGAATACGCCACACACCCAGGCAAGCTGTTCCATTAGAGGGAAAAATTGCTGGGAAAACTAATAGGACGTTATACTAATAGTCCCCTGGATCCAGTGGGATGCATTCTGAGACATTAACAGAAGCACAAACAGAAATAGTGAATGCACTGGTAGTAATTTTCCAAGAATGGTTAGATTCTGGAAAAAAATGTCCTACAGAAACTGCTCATGTAACACCTCCATTTAAAAAAAATGTGACACAAAGCTGATGAGTATAGACAGCTTAGCCAGATAGCTTAGCATCTGTTATTGGGAAAAAGTTGAACTCAAATTTCAAAAATGTTATAGCAGGGCATTTAGAAGTACATAATACAATCAAACAGAACAAGTATGGCTTCAAACACATAAGATCACGCCAAACAACTTATTAGAATTCTTTGAGGATGTAATAAGCAGAATAGATAAAATGGGAATCAGTATTTTGGATCAAATACCTTTGGATTTTCCGAAGGTATTTGATTAGACACCACACATTAGGATACATAATAAGATAAGGCCCCATGGTGTTGAAGGTTGCATATTTGCATGGGTAAAGGAATGGTTAATGGATAAAAGACAAAGTTGGAAAAACGGGGCATTTTCAGTATGACAGCCTGTAACTAGTTGAGTGTCAGAGGGATTAGTGCTATGGCGACAGTTTTTTTTACCTAATGGATAACATAATTTAATATATTACCTAATGGATGAGGAAAGTTGATGTGCCTTAGCTAAGTTTGCTGATGACACAAAAATAGGTGGGAAGGCAAGTGATGAAGAATCTAGAAAGGAATATAGAAAGGTTAAGCAAGTGGAGAAAAATGATGCGGATAGAATAAAATGATGGGAAAAGATGATTTTATACATTCTGGCAGGAAGGAAGGATAAGAATATTATTTAAATGGAGAAATACTACAGAAAGCTATAACATGGAACAATTTGGGAATCCTCTTGCATAAGTCACAAAAAGCTAGCATGCAAGTTCACCAGAGACATTTCTTCACCCAGAGAATGGTGAGCGTGTGGAATTTGCCACAACAGAAGCAACTGAGGCCAAACATTATATGATTGCAAGGAGTAGGATTTTGCACATGTGGCTCAAGGGATCATAAGGTATGGAAGAAAGTGAGATTAGGCTTTTGCTTTGGATGATCAGCCATGATTATAATGAATGACACAGCAGGCTCAAAGGACCAATGGCCGAATCCTGCTCCTATTACTATGTTTCTACATATAGAATCATAGAGTCATAGAGATGTACAGCATGGAAACAGACTCTTCGGTCCAACCTGTCTACGCCGACCAGATATCCTAACCCAATCTAGTCCCACCTGCCAGCACCCGGCCCATATCCCTCCAAACCCTTCACAACATCGTTCCGATAGGAAGGAGACCAGAATTGCATGCAATATTCCAACAGAGGCCTAGCCAATGTCTTGTACAGCCGCAACATGACCTCCCGACTCCTGTATTCAATACTCTGATCAATAAAGGAAAGCATACCAAATACCTTCTTCACTATCCTATCTGCCTGCAACTCCACTTTCAAGAGGCTATGAACCTGCATTCCAAGGTCTCTTTGTTCAGCAACACTCCCTAGGACCTTACCATTAAGTGTATAAGTCCTGGTAACATTTGCTTTCCCAAAATGCAGCACCTCGTATTTATCTGAATTAAACTCCATCTGCCACTTCCCAGCCCATTGGCCCATCTGGTCCAGATTCTGTTTTAATCTGAGGTAACCCTCATCACTGTCCGCTACACCTCCAATTTTGGTGTCATCTGCTAACTTACTAACTGTTCCTCTTATGCTCGCATCCAAATCATTTATGTAAATGACAAAACGTAGAGGGCCCAGCACCGATCTTTGTGGCACTCCACTGGTCACAGGCCTCCAGTCTGAAAAACAACCCTCCACCACCACCCTCTGTCTTCTACCTTTGAGCCAGTTCTGTACCCAAATTGCTATTTCTCCCTGTATTCCATGAGATCTAACCTTGCTAATCAGTCTCCCATGGGGAACCTTGTCGAACATCTTACTGAAGTCCATATAGATCACATCTACTGCTCTGCCCTCATCAATCTTCTTTGTTACTCCTTCAAAAAACTTGATCAAGTTTGTGAGACATGATTTCCCACACACAAAGCCATGTTGACTATTATAAAGGAAGACAAATGGCTTGTTGGACATTGCTTCAAGGGGAATTGGGTATAAAACTAACAAGGTCTTGCTGAAATTATGCAAGCATTTGTTAGACCACATCTGGAATACTGCAAACTCCTGTCTGGACAAGACAGGGTAAACACAGGAGGATGTTCCTAATGACTGGGGAATCCAAAATCAGTGGTCACAGTCTAAGGATATAGGACAGGCCATTGTGGACTGAAAGGGGGGGAGAAATTTCTTCATCCAGAGAGCGGTGAGCCTGTGAAATTCTCTGCACAGAAAACAGTTCAAGCCAAAACATTTAATGTTTTCAAAGAGTTAGACATAGGGAGAAAGTAGGAGCAGGATGCTGAGCTGGATGATCAGCCATCATGATATTGCAAGCTCAAAGGGCTGAGAGATTGGGTTGGTTCAAACCTGAAATAGATTTTAATTAGAAAGGAAATCAAAGGTTATAGGGAAGACACAAGGAAGTGGAGTTGATGATGACCTCATTGAATTGTGGAGCAAACTTAATGGGCTGAATGTTCTACATCTCCTACATTGTATGGTCTTATCTCAAAAATATTCTGATAAGGACCATAAATATTGTAACCAACAAGCCCTGGACAAAGTGCTGAAGATGAGTTTAAATAGCTATTCTTTAGCTTGTGCCAACATGATGGCCAAATGGCCTCTTTTTATACTGCACTTTATCCTTAAAATGCATCTGGAATGTCAATAATGCATTTGAAATGTACATTAACATGAATTGTGTGGCTGTCAGTGTGTAATTAGATGTAGGGTACGATGTGTCCTGGTAATGATGCTAACACTGTGCAATTATTAAGAAACATATTTGTGAGTTGGAATAATTCCTTGATCACTCAATTTCAATTCTTAAAGTTTTTTGGCACTGGAGCTTTGTACAGACCAATGCTCCCGGATGTACCTTCCTTGGCAATCACATACCACATCCAACTCATTTGTTGTTTCCTCATCCCCCTTGCCCACTGTGACCATGGAGCATCCTTCTGCCTCAGGATCTCTGCAAACCTGTAACTCCTCTCACTCAGTCCCTGTGTGTCTGCGGAACCTGTGGCTGGGACCAGTCAGAATACTCTGACTCTGCAATGAAAGCAGATGCTCAGAGGCCAGATAAACTTTTCTAAGGAAATTACTCCTATTCTTAAAAATCATAAAGTCCCAGAGGAACAGGGTCTCTCATTAGAGAAAAATGACTGGTGGTGATTTTAACCTGAGGTCACCATGCAAGAAGGGTGGTTAAGAAGTAGAGGCTTTTTGAGTGGTAAACATGCACATCTCTCTTTAGTATCTGACATTCAGTAATTCGCCCAAATCACAGCTTTTCTATCCATTAAAGTTGAGGGTTTGTATCCAGATCACTGACAATTGTAAATATTACGAGTACAAGAGACAAAGGTGAAAACAATAACATTAACAAACAGAATGAATTAGGGCATCTGTTCGTAATTCCTTCACACACTATTTTTGTGTCGATCTGGAGCTGTTTATTTTAAAGTGAATGCATTTGCTACAATTATAGATACAGGAATTTGATACAAATACATTATCATGTCACCATAAACCTGACAATAAACTGCAGACCATCCTGAGATTTATGCCTTAAGAGGTGACTCTCTCATGTAAGCACTGGCAGGGGTGTGGGAGGGAGGGAGGGAGGGAGGTAATTGCAGCTCTGTTAGTGCTAATCTCGCCCTATCAGCAGATATAAATTGCTTTTACCATTGGGCCACTAAATTCCCCATGTCTCAGCTCAGTGACTTTATTATTTCTTTTAATGATTCCACATTCCAGGTGGCCCATACTATCAAATTCTTAGGAATTCACTTGGGCTCTTCGCTACCTTTTAAGCAGTTTGCCAGAATACTTCAGCAAAGGATTACAGGGTTATCCAGCTAATCTCAGTCTAAAACTAGAGGGCATAGGTTTAAGGTGAGATGGGAAAGAGTGAAAAGGGATCGAAAAGGCAACTTTTTATGCATAGGGTGGTGTGTGGAATGAGCTGCCAGAGGGAAGTGGTGGAGGCTGGTACAATTACAACATTTAAAAGGCATCTGGGTGGGTAAATGAATAGGAAGGATTTATAGAGTTAGAGAGGTGTACAGCATGGAAACAGACCCTTCGGTCCAACCTGTCCATGCTGACCAGATATCCCAACCCAAGCTAGTCCCTCCTGCCAGCACTGGGTCCATATCCCTCCAAACCCTTCCTATTCGTATACTCATACGAAATGCCTCTTAAATGTTGCAATTGTACTAGCCTCCACCACTTCCTCTGGCAGCTCATTCCATGCACGCACCACCCTCTGCGTGAAAAAGCTGCCCCTTAGGTCTCTTTTATATGTTTCCCCTCTCACCCTAAACTTATGCCCTCTAGTTCTGGACTCCCCAATCCCAGGGAAAAGACTTTATCCATTTATCCTATCCATGCCCCTCATAATTTTGTAAACCTCTATTAGGTCACTCCTCAGCCACCGACGCTCCAGGGAAAACAGCCCCAGCCTGTTCATCCTCTCCCTATAGCTCAAATCCTCCAACACTGGCAACATCCTCCTAAATCTTTTCTGAACCTTTCACAACATCGTTCCGATAGGAAGGCGACCAGATATGCACACAATATTCCAACAGTGGCCTAACCAATGTCCTGTACAGCCGTAACACAACCTCCCAACTCCTGTACTTAATACTCTGACCAATAAAGGAAAGCATACCAAACGCCTTCTTCACTATCCTATCTACCTGAGACTCCACTTTCAAGGAGCTATGAACCTGCATTCCAAGGTCTCTTTGTTCAGCAACACTCCCTAGGACCTTACCGTTAAGTGTATAAGTCCTGCTAAGATTTGCTTTCCCAAAATGCAGCACCTCGCATTTATCTGAATTAAACTCCATCTGCCACTTCTCAGCCCATTGGCCTATCTGGCCCAGATCCTGTTGTAATCTGAGATAACCCTCTTCGCTATCCACTACACCTCCAATTTTGGTGTCATCTGCAAACTTACTAACTGAACCTCTTATGCTCACCTCCAAATCATTTATGTAAATGACAAAAAGTAGAGGATCCACCACCAATCCTTGTGGCACTCCACTGGCCACAGGCCTCCAGTTTGAAAAACAACCCTCCACCACCACCCTCTGTCTTCTACCTTTGAGCCAGTTCTGTATCCAAATGACTATTTCTCCCTGTATTCCATGAGATCTAACCTTGCTAATCAGTCTCCCATGGGGAACCTTGTCGAACGCCTTACTGAAGTCCATATAGATCACATCTACTGCTCTGCCCTCATCAATCTTCTTTATTACTTCTTCAAAAAACTCAATCAAGTTTGTGAGACATGATTTCCCAAGCACAAAGCCATGTTGACTATCCATAATCGGTCCTTGCCTTTCCATATACATGTACATCCTGTCCCTCAGGATTCATTCCAATAACTTGTCCACCACTGAGGTCAGGCTCACCGGTTTATAGTTCCCTGGCTTCTCTTTACCGCCCTTCTTAAACAGTGGCACCACGTTTGCCAACCTCCAGACTTCCGGCACCTCACCTGTGACTATCGATGATACAAATACCTCAGCAAGAGGCCCAGCAATCACTTCTCTAGCTTCCCACAGAATTCTTGGGTACACCTGATCAGGTCCTGGGGATTTATCCACCTTTCGAGCGATATGGGCTGGGTGCTGGCAGGTGGGACTAGATTAAATTGGAATATCTAGCCGGCATGGACAAGTTGGACCAAAGGGTCTGTTTCCATGTATATCTCTATGATTCTATGACCCATATATGAAAATAATTTTAAGACAAGTGATTTTAGCTATTACATTTTGCTACAATTAAATTAAAGAGATGGTCTATGTTGCCGCCTTAGTTTTAAAAATCTGCTTGGACTTTACCAAATCAAACACCACAAACAAAATGACATTTTCAACAGTAGAACATTAAGATAAAATAATTGACAATTATAATTGATTTATATGAATAATACTTTTATTACCCAGCAGTATTAGACAAAAAGAGTCAATTACAAACAGAAATCAAAGCTTGACTTCTGCCTTGTGGCTTTACAAATGCATATGAACAATTCATAGGCTTTAGTTTTCAGCACTAAACATTGGTCAGACCATTTGGAAGAAGTCCCTTGATTGTTCAGTTGGTAAAGTATTGTATAACTCTGTCATATATACAAGTAAGTCTCAAATTTGATTCTTGGTATTAACAATCCACATCATCATTAACATGCTACAATTTGCCTTACTGCCCCTTGGGCTACAGCATAACATCAGTCAGTGCTCCCTGTTAAATATGTTGCTAAATTACTACTTACTGAAGCCTTCCAGACTGAGCGTGTGTGAAAACAACAGACTCAGCTGTAAGACTGTCAAACTGTTAAATGAATAGTCAGCCATAATTCACTGTTTACACTTTAATGAAAACTGAACTTCTATGTCTTGTAGTATTATGTAACAGATTTGCAGCATATCATCTCATAGTCCATGAGGCACACACATACCACTGATCTACTACTAACATGTCGGGATATTGTCAGTCAAAATGAATGAAAGACATTTTGAGGTGAAGACTGGGGTGTTGTTCTGTGGCAGTCTGACTGATATCTATTTTATCTTTACGTGGACCATAGAGAACAGATAATACATGGTCTTGCAACCTTACTTCAAGCGGTTATACATTATCTTCTTCATGGTGCTTGTTTACACATTATTTTTGTACAATTGGAAATTACACTGATTTCTATGCATGTCATTCTGAATCTAGATTTTCTTTTAGACTTGAAATAAAGGTATTTAGATAGAAGTATGTGCAAGGTTGTGAGGAAAAAACAATACCTTCACACTAGGAAATAATCCTCAATTGAACAGCCTTTGCAAGCATGATGGCCTGAATGGTTGAATGTAACAATTCTGTGATTAAATTAGCTATTTCTTATTCTGCATCTCTTTTCTGGTCATTCCAATTTTCCTTTCGTTAATGACTAAAATGAACAAATCCCAACCTGCAATTGTAACTTAGAATCTGCCAGCTGAAGAGAATCATAGAGTCACAGAGTTACTACAGCATGAAAAAGGCCAGTTGACCCATTGTGCTAGTCAACAAGCATCTATCTACTCTAGTCCCTTGGTCGGTAAACTTGTATGCTATGGCATTTCAAGTGCTCCTCTGAATACTTCTTATAAGTCTTGAGGGTTCCTGCTTCTGCCACTCTTTTAGGCAGTGATTCCAAAATGCACACTGCCCTCTGGGTGATAAAAAATTATGTTAAATCTGAGGAGATTCCCTCAAATCTCCTGCTCCTTCCATTAAAATTGTAATTTGGTTATTGGCCCCTTTACTAAAGTTGCTCCCTATCAATGCTATCAAATTTTTGTACATCTCAGTTAGTACTCCTGGTGAATCCTTTCTGCACTGTCTCAATCACATCTTCTAAAATCTGCGAAACTGTGCCATAAGGTTTCTTTTTGAGTCCTACTAACGGTTACATAGTAACAGGCTGTTAAATTTGGTTTGTATCAATTCTTAAATATATTTCCATTATTTTCCTGAATTATTTTTATTATTTTTTGAGAAATCTTTGCAAAAAGCATGGTTCTGCAAGACACAATGCTATGATAGTACAGTCAGTAAATACTTACATAATGAAAGGTCTGGACAGAGCAAAGGGAGATGCTGTTGCCATTGGGGGAACCAGAGGACAGAGCTTAAAGGAGACTGGTAAAAGAACTAAAAACAATGTGGTGTGTAGCTTTATATGGCGTGCAGTTAGGATCTGGAATGCACTTCCTGAAAGGTTAATGGAGGCAGATTCAATTATGGCATTCAAAAGGGAATTTGATAAATATCTAAAGAAAAAAAAAGCACTTGCAGGCCTGCAGGGGAAGGAACAGGAATGGAACTGAAGTGCTGTTGCACTGCACCAACATGAACACAATGGCAGAATGGTCTTCTGTGCTGTAACCATTTTATGTTTATGAAATAGCATCATTCACTATCGTATGAAAGAGTCATTGGTCTATGCTAATAATACATCTGTAACAGAAGAAAGGTTTACAATATATTTTGAATTCCATGTTATGTTTCATTAAATAAAAGCTTTCTTTACAAATGTCAAACCTGTTTTGAGTAAGTTTAATATTTAATAGCTGATGAAGACTCTGAATGGACTTACCTTCTGGTAAATTCATTATAGTTTGAATTTCAAGGTCAGGTGTGAAGAAGATTTGTTTAAATAAATAGGGACTGGACATTGCATTGCTTGGTTGTTAGATATGGAGCCACAGAGACTGTGCTGTGACCATGGCATTTAGTAGTTCATTAGGAAATCTGTGAACCACCTGAGGTTGTCTTCCCTTCTAATATGTGAGAGAAACCGTCTTGTCACACAGCTGACCTGAGCCAAGGTCACACACGCACGCAATGTCTGTGCTTCAAGTGGGCATGAAAGAAGCAAGACCCAGTACAGCAAAAGGATGAACGAGCTAATGTTCAGGGAATGTGCTCATACGTAGGGAATCTTACAAATATAAATGTATCTTCATATTCATTGCTCTGATATTTGCTTATTTCTCTGGTAGACAGCTACATGGTTGAAGTAAAAGCAGAGCAGTATCCCCCACATTATAAGTAGGTGCTGCCCTTCCCTTTGGACACCTTTGAATGTCTCACTGCATTAGCAATGTGTTTGATTGTACTCCCTTCTGTAACTCAGCAAACCATGGGCCCAGCATTTGGACAGAGCAGTCAAAAAGGCAGAAGGAGTGGTCAGGACACTTTGTCCCAGCCATTTAACAGCAGGATATTGGACCTTGACAGCCACATAGTAAAACCCAAACAGGCCATTCTTGGATGTCATGCAAAGAGGTAACTGGCATGTATTGGAATGCTGGAGCCAAAGCGCTTTTACTTGGCCAGGCTCTCCATCGTCAGAGGACAGAATCAGACTAGTGATGTCAGGCAGACTCTTTATCATCCTTAACTGACTGCAACCCCCAGACACACTGCAGCCCAGCCCCCAGATGGATTGGGCACTTGCAATGGGCTGATAGGAGTAGACACTGCCAGGATTGACTGGAGCATGCCTGACCCAACTTATCTTTCCTCCACTTCACTGCTCCCGAGGTTGCACACCACTGAGACAATACCGCTCCTTATTTCCTGCAGTTGCAGTTCCATTTGGTTCAGACACTGCCAATCGCTGTCTATCATTTTCACGGGTTTATGAAGTTCAACCATTAGCTGCCCTGTTTGCAATGGGTGCACGTAAATGTCCCAGAGAGACAATTTGCCTTGTACACTTGGACTCGTCAACTGTATTGGAGATGTAACAGCATAAGTGACTGTAAGCATCATTTAAAGTTGTATCATTATAAGGACAAAGGGGCAAGGACTTACCCTGAGGATGTAGAAGTGCACCTTGCCAGGTACACACCTACTTTCAGCTGTTGGATATCTGACAGTTTGAGTTCCTTAATTGGTCAGTACCTGATCAGGAAGAAGTAAGTTTCTCAATTTATGGTTTTACAGAGATATAAATGCATGCAGATAGACTTACCAAAACCTCCTGGTGACATACTTGATCCACCACTCAAAGTAGCAGAATCTAATCGCTGAAGTCCATCTTGATGGGAAGAGTTTGATATTTTGCCCCTTAAATTGCCAATTAAATCATGTACCTCCCATTTCACTTACAAAATCCCACCCATAGTAACATATTCTTGTCAAGTACTGAATATGCAATAATTTCACTTTCTCTTAACATATTGGACATATTTAAAGATTGGAATCTTGATGGGAAATGGCCATTCTAATAACCACATAGTTTAAAAGTGCACTCAGACATGGAAATTGTTATTGGGGTTTGAGGTGCTGCTGACAAAAGAATTTTGGCCTTCTCTGCTTCCTCTACATGACCATATAACTAATGCTCCAGACATTCCAATTTCCAAGTTTGTCAGCATTCCCTGTTAAAGTCCATAAAATAAATGTAATTCAAATAATTAGTTTAACTTATATTTTTCCTACCCCATTTTGGGAAGACATTTAGACATAACTTTATAAATAATCATTGCAAAATAAAATTTTACTTTGTGCTTTAGTAAGTAACTACAAAGTGGACCCAACTCTCTAAGTCATAAAAGGCAAAAGGAAACTTTGTAATTATGATACTTGTCATGATAATTAGTGTCCTCCAACTGAGTCTTTACTGTTAGACCATTGTTCGACCGGTCAACAGCTGTTTTAATGACACACTTGCAAAGGATCTGTCAGGATTTTCTAAAGCTTAAATGCCTGAAATAGCCTTGAAAATTGGAACCGGGTGTCAAATAAGCTGCTTTTATACTATCATCCCTGGTGTTTCTTCCTTCTTGTATGCTATATTGCAATTTTTACATGCCGAGACTCAACAAAATACGTGAAGTACAGCCAAAACAAAACCTTTTCTTAATTATAATGCTGGACAATAGCCAACTTAAGATGTCCAGAAATCTCCATTAAAGAACTTTTTTTAGCTTTGGAAAGTGATGTAATAGGATTTTATTGCAAACAGCTGCATCATAACTCTTTGAGTTTAGGTGAGCTATGTAGATTTTCTGGAAACAGTAATTGTTTTTAAGTCCCTCTGCTGAACTCCACTACCACATCCAAACAAAAGCACACATATACACGTAAGTGACCTTTCATATTTAGAATAAAAGTGGAACTTCGCTGAAAATTGAGCTATTTGACAGAAAATTAAAGTCACACTCAACTTGGAGGTGTTTATTTCTAAGTAGCAATCTTAAAATCTACAACTGAAAATCTTATTAAAATCTTAATTCCTCTAGTAACTCAGAGATATACTCCCTCTTGGCCTATTTTTATGTGGAATATTGTGATTTAAGTAGAAGTCGTGATGTTGATCATCAGTAATGATGTAATGATGATATGGGTTGCATGATTATGTAGAGTATACTAATGGCAAGCAAAAGCTCAAACAGAACCTGAAGTGATTGCATGCAGGTCTGAAGCTAATGAAGAAGTATTCGAGGGAGAACGTAAACTCAAGAAACAGTACATTGGGCAACAAAACAGAACTTGAACTCATACAAATGACAAAGCAGCTTATGTGCACAAAATGCACATTGGGACAAAACAGCTTTTCAAAGCAACTTCTTGAGCACTATGGATGTGTACAGTCCACTGTATTTACAAAAAAAGGGATTTTCACATATAAGGTCTTAGGCTTCTTGAATATGATTATCAAGGCTAAATGTCTGTTTCAGAATCTTAGTGCCAAAGTCAGAAAGCGGGTGAACACATACTCTGTATGCTTTACCCACTCCTATGGTAGTAAACTGACGGTTATGAACATGATGCAAATTAAGTGCCAGAAGACTGGAGGATAGCAAATGTGGTCCCCTTGTTCAAGAAGGGGAGTAGGGACAGCCCTAGTAACTATAGGCCAGTGAGTCTCACTTCTGTTGTGGGCAAAGTCTTAGAGAGAATTGTAAGGGATAGGATTTATGAACATCTGGATAGGAATAATGTGATCAAGGATAGTCAGCATGGTTTTGTGAAGAGCAGGTCGTGCCTCACAAACCTTATTGAGTTCTTTGAGAAGGTGACCAAGAAAGTGGACGAGGGTAAAGCAGTAGATGTGGTGTATATGGATTTTAGCAAGGCGTTCGATAAGGTACCCCATGGTAGGCTACTGCAAAAATTATGGAGGTATGGCATTGAGGCTGCATTAGAGGTTTGGATTAGGAATTGGCTGGCTGGAAGGAGACAGAGGGTAGTAGTTGATGGTAAAGGTTCATCTTGGAGTGCAGTTACTAGCGGTGTTCCACACAAGGATCTGTTTTGGGACCATTGCTGTTTGTCATTTTTATAAATGAGCAAGTTTGCGGATGATACGAAAGTCGGTGGAGTGGTGGACAGCGAAGAAGGATGTGGCAGGTTACAGCGGGATATAGATAAGTTGCAGAGCTGGGCAGAAAAGTGGCAAATGGAGTTCAATGTAGCTAAGTGTGAAGTCATTCACTTTGGTAGGAGTAACAAGAAAATGGATTACTGGGCTAATGGTAGGCTACTTGGTAGTGTGGATGAGCAGAGGGATCTTGGTGTCCATGTACACAGATTTCTGAAAGTTGCCACCCAGGTAAATAGTGCTGTGAAGAAAGCATATGGCGTACTGGGCTTTATTGGTAGAGTAATTGAGTTCCGGAGTCCTGAGGTCATGTTGCAGTTATATAAGGCTCTGGTGCGGCCTTATCTGGAGTACTGTGTGCAGTTTTGGTTGCCATACTACAGGAATGTGGAGGCACCGGAACGGGTGCAGAGGAGGTTTACCAGGATGTTGCCTGGCATGGTAGGAAGATTGTATGAGGAAAGGCTGAGGCACTTGGGGCTGTTCTCATTGGAGAAAAGAAGGTTTAGGGGAGATTTGATAGAGGTGTACAAGATGATTAGGGGTTTAGATAGGGTTGACAGTGAGAACCTTTTTCCGGGTATGGAGTCAGCTGTTACTAGGGGACACAGCTTTAAATTAAGGGGGGGTTGGTATAGGACAGATGTTAGGGGTAGATTCTTTACTCAGCGGGTTGTGAGTTCATGGAATGCCCTGCCAGTATCAGTGGTGGACTCTCCCTCTTTATGGTCATTCAAGCGGGCATTGGATAAGCATATGGAGGTTATTGGGCTAGTGTAGGTTAGGTAGGCTTCGGTCGGCGCAACATCGAGGGCCGAAGGGCCTGTACTGCGCTGTATTTTTCTATGTTCTATATCAGTCACCATAACATGGAGCATGGAGTTAACGCTCCTGTTTTGGACCTGGTTAAGGATGATGAATGCAATGCCGATAACTGGGGCCACTGCTTTTCAGGGTGATGCTGGGCTCTGTGACCTTGTAGTAATTCCAAATATTTAATACCCAAATCAAACAATCAGGTGCATGAACCATCATGATTGACTGGCAAAACAGCCAATGTTGACTATTGTCTTGAGCAACTGTCATCATTGGCTGAGTAGGATGTACCAGGTTCAGCAGGTACAGTATTCTCTTTTACCTCATATCAGAGTTTGGTTGGACATGGCAGGAGGCTACAGGATTGCAGGTTGAGGTAAACTAAAAAGCCTAGAGCCTCACTCCAACATAAAAGGTTCTTTTTAATCTTGATGGGTGCCTTGGATTGTTCCAACCTGTCATCCCTTTTGAATACGTACCTTGCCTTTCAGAGAGTTTGCATGTACTCCACATACATTTAATACCTGTGCATTAATTGTTTTCACCAAGCCTAGTAGTCATTGTGCTGAGGGATCTGCTCTAATTTGCACTTTAAAGTTGTAAAGTGTTTTAATGTTTTAAATAAACTAACGCATGGAATTGATCAATGCCTGACAAGAGATTGATTATTAGACCAATATCATTAACCTGACCTAGTGAACACTGGTGCAAACATCATACTGATGAGGCTTATTGTGTTTGAATTGTCAACAGCCACATTAATCTACAGGTGAAACACATGGTTGGCAGTATTAAATCATACTCGAATGCACAAGATAATCCCGATGTCTCCATTTGGTACTGCAGAGTATTTAAACTGGTGAGCAGGCAAATTCCAATTGAGTACCCAGTTTAACTCACTTGAAAGAAACAATTGACTTATACATTATGGAGGCTCATAGGCTCACTTGATATTGTACTTTGGCTTTTAAGAGAGTTCACCTTTAAGGACTCCATGTATGATGTGTATATCATGTCAGAATTCTGCTTAGCGGTTAGTCTGCTGTGGGTTAGCAAGACACACACACACAGAAATCAGTAGGTTTGTTGTAGTTGAAAATGCGTTGCTGGTTAAAGCACAGCAGGTCAGGCAGCATCCAAAGAACAGGAAATTCGACGTTTTGGGCATCTACTTCATAACTTTCAGTGTATCCTAGTGTTTTAAATAAACTAACCCATGGTGTTAATGGACTATCATCATTGATATAACAATTCCACCCTCCTCTTCCTCCTCCCTCCCTCTTGATGGGATCTAATGAAGACTGATGATTCCTTAACCTCTTCTGTCCTCTATTCCCTACATTCCCAGGTTTTGCTTTCCAATTTGACTTATTCCTCTTCAATTCCTCTTCTCCTAATGACAATTACTATGAGTGATTGATGGTAATTTCACTTCACTAACCTGGATCCCAACAACGTGGGACATGAGAGGAGGGTAAAAAAGAGGGAGATTAAGAGGAGAGTGAGAAGGTGAGAACAAGCGTAAGGGAATGAAAGAGAGTGTGAGAAATTGATAGTGAGTGAGTGATAACAAGAGAGAGAGAGAGAGACAGGCAGAGAAAGAAAGATGAGGGAAATGAGAGAACACTGAGACTGAGAATGAACCAACATACACACACACACACACACACACACACACACACACACACACACACACACACACACACACACACACACACACACACGTATACAGATGTTGTCTGTTACTTGGACACAAATGCATTCTTCCCTTTCTCTTGCCTCTTCAAAGTCTACCACACTAGGTCCAATCAGGAGGGATACCTGATCTGAAAGACAACTGACTTATAAGGCTCTTTTACACATGAGTTCTGCGGACACCAATTCTAGAATGTTCACCATCCATGACATATGACAGTTAAACCCAAATCCTTCACTTGGGTCTGGTGCCCTTCCCTGGACCTCAATTGACTAGAAATTGAGGCCAGGTCTGTCTCTTCCCAGCCATCATCTTAAGTGAAAAGGCAAAAAAAGGTTTTATTAGTTAAGTCTGTTGATGGGTGTTTTCAAATGGTCATTTTTATGAATAAGATGGTGGACCAAAAGAAGGCCATCAGTCTCCTCAAATCCACTTTCTTTCCTTTCCCCATTATCCTTAATTTCCGTATTGATTAGAAATCTATCTACCCCAGCCTGGAAAACACTTCGCAATCCAACTTTGACAGCCTTTGCAGTAAAGAATTCCACTGATTCACTACCCTCTGAAAGAAGAAATTCTTCCTCATCTCCATCTGAAATAGATGACTCCTTACATTGAGATTGTGCTGTCTGGTCTTAGTCTCTGCTTCCAGAGGAACCAACTTCTCCTCATCTAACCTGTCAAGTGTTCTCAGAATCTTGTGCGTTTCAATGAACGAGACATTTATTTTAAATTATCAATTTATTGCTTTGACAATGTTTTTCCTTGACAAGTTGCTAACACGCCTTACTTTTCAAATTTGTGGTTAATGTTGTGCCAAACAACACCTTATGCAGTTGTCAATGGGTGTTTTGGTGATGAGGAATGAGAGGCTCAAATGATTGCTTTTTGGAGGATTGGATGAAGGCATTATCTTTGCACAATAGAAACAGGGAGTTTTAAAAATTTTCACACAAGTCCGTTCAACTCTATGCAGAGAAAGACAGAGGTCAGTGACTCTCTGTAAGAACTAGTGCACATCATGGACCTGAAGCATTGAATTTGTTTCATTATTCACAGAGACTGCCTGCCCTGGTAAGTAGGTCCAGGATTTTCTGTTTATATATCTGATTTCTATCATCTACAATACTTCACTGTCTAATTATATCTCCAGGCTTAAACATTTGGATTGAAAGAGAAAAAAAAAGAAAAATACACTTGTATTCATGAGTACCGTATGTCTCAAAGTATTTTACAGTCTATGAAGTCATACAGCCATAGAGTCATAGAGATCTACAGCATGGAAACAGACCCTTTGGTCCAACCTGTCCATGCCGACCAGATATCCCAACCTAACGTAGTCCCATCTGCCAGCACCCGCCCCATATCGCTCCAAACCCTTCCTATTCATATACCCATCCAAATGCTTCTTAAATGTTGCAATTGTACCAGCCTCCACCACTTCCTCTGGCAGCTCATTCCATCCACGTATCACCTCTGCATGAAAAAGTTTCCCCTTAGGTCCCTTTTATACTTTTCCCCTCTCACCCTAAACCTATGCCCTCTAGTTCTGGACTCCCCGATCCCAGGGAAAAGACTTTGTCTATTTATCCTATCTATGCCCTTCATAATTGTGTAAACCTCCATAATATCACCCCTCAGCCTCCAACCCTCCAGGGAAAATAGCCCCAGCCTGTCCAGCCTCTCCCTATAGCTCAAATCCGCCAATCCAGGCAACATCCTTGTAAATCTTTTCTCAATCCTTTTCAAGTTTCACAACATCTTTCCGATAGGAAGGAGACTAGGATTGCATGCAATATTCTAACAGTAACCTAACCAATGTCCTGTACAGCCACATCATGATCTCCCGACTCCTGTACTCAATACTCTGACCAATAAAAGAAAGCATACCAAACACCTTCTTCACTATCCTATCTACCTGCGACTCCACTTTCAAGGAGCTATGAACCTGCACTCCAAGGTCTCTTTGTTCAGCAACACTCCCTAGGACCTTACCATTAAGTGTATAAGTCCTGGTAACATTTGCTTTCCCAAAATGCGGCACCTCACATTTACCTGAATTAAACTCCATCTGCCACTTCTCAGTCCATTGGCCCATCTGATCAAGATCCTGTTGTAATCTGAAGTAAACTTCTTTGCTGTCCACTACACCCCAATTTTGGTGTCATCTGCAAGCATACTAACTGTACCTCTTATGCTCGCCTCCAAATCATTTAAATAAATGACAAAACATAAAGGATCCAGCACCGATCCTTGTGGCACTCCACTGGTCAAAGACCACCAGTCTGAAAAACAACCCTCCACCACCACCCTTTGTCTTCTACCTTTGAGCCAGTTCTGTATCCAAATGGCTAGTTCTCCCTTTATTCTGTGAGATCTAACCTTGCTAATCAGTCTCCCATGGTGAACCTTGTCGAACGCCTTACTGAAGTCCATATAGATTACATTTACTGCACCGCCCTCATCAATCTTCTTTGTTACTTCGTCAAAAAACTCAATCCAGTTTGTGAGACATGATTTCCCATACACAAAGTCATGTTGACTATCCCTAATCAGTCCTTGCCTTTCCAAATACATGTACATCCTGTTCTTCAGGATTCCTTCCAACAACTTGCCCACTACCACCTTAGGCTCACCAGGCTACAGTTTCCTGGCTTTTCCTTACTAGCCTTCTGAAACAGTGGCACCACGTTAGCCAACCTCCAGTCTCCTGGCACCTCACCTGTGACTATCGATGATACAAATATCTCAGCAAGAGGCCCATCAATCATTTCTATAGCTTCGCACAGAGTCCTAGGGTACACCTGATCATGTCCTGGGGATTTATGCACTTTTATTCATTTTAAGACATCCAGCACTTCCTCTCTGTACTATGGACATTTTGCAAGATGCCACCATCTATTTCGTTACTTTCTATATCTTCCATATCCTTTTCCACATTAAAACTGATGCAAAATACTCGTTTAGTATCTACCCCGCTCTCTGCAGCTCCACACAAAGGCTGCCTGGCTGATCTTCGATGGGCCCTATTCTCTCCCTAGTTACCCTTTTGTCCTTAATGTATTTGTAAAAACCCTTTGGATTCTCCTTAATTCTCTTTGGCAAAACTACCTCACGTCCTCTTTTTGCCCTCCTGAGTTCCCTCTTCAGTATACTCCTACTGCCTTTATACTCTTCTAAGGATTCACTCGATCTATCCTGTCTATGCCTTTCATATGCTTCCTTCTTTTTCATAACCAACCCATAAATTTCTTCAGTCATCCAGCATTCCCTGTACCTACCAGCCTTTCCTTTCACCCTAACAGGAAAAATACTGTTGTAATGTAGGAAATACTAAAACACTATAAACAATACTTTCAGAATGTATCCACAATATTTATATCTGAATGGTGAAATTCTATATTTTGCACAATCCTTTGGGGTTCATTCAGCGTTTGTAGTGCTAAATGAGTCTGACATTAAAAGTCCAGTTCTATCTCATTTGATAAGGAGTTACATACTAATGAATTTTACAGCAAGACTAAGAATATTAAAAATGGAGGATTTCATCAATTTACTAAGTACGTAGGGATTGAATTGTTCTTTGGGTAGACCTCAACAGTGCACCCTTTAGACAACATAGATTTCCTCATGGAAACTTCTGAATTTCTGTATTACTCTATATATGTGAAAATTCTTGAAGTTAATGTCAGTTTCAGTGGATTAACGATGACAAACACTTTTGCTAACACAGCAAACTTTATGTCAATAAACAAAGATTTTAAACCAAAGCTTTTGAAAACAAGTGAATGTTTTACAACATCCTTCATCCTCAAACATGTCAATATAATCCTGAAATTCTAATCAGCTAAGAGGGTGAAAAGTGGACAAATTGTCCAAAGAATGGAAGGACTTGGGATAGAGTTCAGTTCTGGGAGAAAGTGAGGACTGCAGATGCTGGAGATCAAAGTCAAGAGCGCGGTGCTGGAAAAGCACAGCAGGTCAGGCAATATCCAGTGAGCAGGAAATCGATGTTTCGGGATTCCTCATTCGAGATGAAGGGCTTTTGCTCGAAATGTCGATTTTCCTGCTCCTCGGATGCTACCTGACCTGTTGTGCTTTTCCAGCATCACACTGTCAACTAGACTTCAGTTCCCCCTTGTGATTTAAAAAAAGGATCATAGGATGTGGACATTGCTGACCAGCCAGCATTAATTGCCCATGTTTCATTGAACTTAAGAAGTTGCTAGTGAGCTGCCTTCTTGAGCTGTTGCTGTCCTTGGGGGTGCAGGTATACCCACATTGCTGTTAAAAAGGGATTTTGGCTCAGTGACACTAAAGGAATGGTAATATCGTTCCAAATCAGGATGGTGTGCTGCTCAAATGCAAACCTGCTGGTGGTGGTTTTCAACGCCTGTTATCCTTGAACGTCTAGATGCCAGTGGTCACAGGTTTGAAAGATGCTGTTGAAGGTGAGTTTCTGCAATGCATCTTGAGGTGATACACACAACTGCTACTGTGTGCATCAATGGTGAAGAGACTGCATGTTGATGGTGCTGGGTGGTGTCAGGCTTCTTAAACCTTGTTGGAGCAGCAGCAATCTAGGTAAGTGAAGCTCCTGACACGCCTTGTAGATATTGGACAGGCTTTGGAGCAACAGGAAGTGCATTATTTACCACAGAATTCTTGCTATCTGACCTGCATTTGTACCCACAATATTTATATGGCTGCTCCAGGTCAGTTTGTGGTTAATGGTAGTCCCCAGGATGTTGCTGGTGAGTTAATTCAATGTCAGAGCACAATGGTTAGATTCTCTCTTGTTGAATACAGTAATTACCTGGTACATGTTTAAAATTAATGTTACTTGCCACTTGTCAGCCCAAGCCAAAATATTGTCCGTGTCTTGTTGCTTACAGAGACAAATTGCTTCAGTACCTGAGGAGTCAAGAACAGTGCTGAATGTTGAGAAATCTTCTGCAAGTATCCTCCCTTGTGACCTTATGATGGAGGGAAGGCCATTAATGAAGCAGCTGAAGATGTTTAGGCCTAGGACACTATGCTGAGGAACTCATAGAATTACACAGTACTAAAGAGGCCCTTAGGCCTATCAGGTCTGGACCAGCAAAGCTACACTAAATTTTGAAGGGCTCTGGCCCGAAACGTCGAATTTCCTGTTCCTTGGATGCTGCCTAACCTCCTGTGCTTTAACCAGCAACACATTTTCAGCTACACTAAATTTATACTAGCTGCACTTTCCAGCACTAGGCTCATAGCTTTGAGTGTTATGCCATTTCAAGTATTCATCAAAGTACTTTTGAAATGTGAGATTTTCCACCTCAACTACTCTCGCAGGCAGTGGATTTCAGATCCCCGACCACTGAGTGAAAAACATTTTCCTCAAACCTCCTCTGAACCTCCTGCCTTTCATCTTAATATTATGCCCCTCGTTATTGACTCTTTGACTATAAGAAACATTTGCTTTCTATTTATCTTGTCTATGTCCCTCATAAGCATGTACACTTCTTCAGGTCCTCCCTCTACCTTCTCTATTCTAAAGAAATCAACTCAAGCTTATCTAGCCTCTCTTCATAGCTAAAGTACTCCAGCAGAGATGACTGACCTCCAATGACCATAATACTCTTCCTTTGTGCCAGGTATGACTCCAGCCAGAAGTGAATGCTTCTTCCTGATTTCAACTGAGACTAATTTTGGTGGGGCCCATTGATGCCAGCTTCAATCAAATGTGGCCTTGATGTCAACAGCCTTCACTCTCACTTCATCTCTGGTATTCAGCTGGTTTTATCCATATTTGGACCACGTGTATAATGAGCTCAGTAACTGAGGTGTTCCTGATGGAAACAAACTGAGCAGTTGCAAGCTGGTGATTCCGTTGCAGGTGCTGTTTAATGGCCATGCTGATGACACTTTCTGTTACTTTGCTGATGGTTGAGAATAGACTGACAGGGCGATAATTGGCTGAGTTGGATTTGTCCCGTTTTGTGCGCACGACATACCTGAGCAATTTTTCACATTGTCAGGTAGACCTGGAGCTGTCGTCCTGACACACTGACTGTAAGTACAGGGCGAACCCCTGTATCAGCTGTATTGTTTTCCACTGTTTCAGTTACCCATGGTACCATGCCCGGAGCATATTACAAGGAACGTTCCAGAACCAGACCTACCAAGAGGCTGCCAGGAAGATACTTTTCCCGTTGAAATGAATGGGTTCCCTCCTATCTGCGGTTTCAGGCTTCTGTGGTAGATCCTGGATAGTATCACCAACGGGCATGGGGTGGTGGGGGTGGGTTGGGGGGGTGTCTACTGTATTTCATAACGTGCTCTTATTGTATAACTGACTTTCAGGTTCAGGTGTAGAATGGGGGTAAAAGGGGTAATTGATCCTACCACAGTTAGAATTTCCAACTGAATATGGGTGGGGCTTGTACAGCAAAAATCTGAATAAGGTTTATACAATTAAATGTATAGACTTGTAGAGGCCTCCATATACAGGCTCCGTTGACCTCTTTTTGGAACCCTCCATGAGCACTATGTGAGACTGTCATTTGTGTGCGCTGCAACTGCTGACTGCTCACATTATTAAGAAGCTGCTTTTTTTTCTGATATTCCCCACACAGGATCATGACTGGATCCAGGCCCATCAGCTGTTCTTTTCTCTGTGGTGAATCCACAATGAATCGCCAAGGATATTGATGAAGAACACATACATTTGCAAGCCCAGGACCAGCAGCAAACTCTGGTGGATACCAAACAACATCCAAATGCAAAAGGTCCCTCAAGATGCAGGGAAAAGTGCAAGAGGCCCTTTGTCTTTGATGAAGTCTCCTCCAGATGAGCAAGATGCAATGCTACTGTCGACAGAGGATGTCTCAGAACAGTGACAGAGCTGTGTCATCTGCTGAAGCACTCCAAGTGCAAGGTGGTATGGACTGCACAGACATAGTAGTGAGAGCACCATATTATAGTGTGGCAAACTCTATTAGTAGGACTGGCTTCCATTCAATCAATGATCAGATCATCTATGATTATTGTAAACTTATCTTTAAAGTTTGTGGCAGATACCCCTTAAATTTCCATGATGCCTATATCCCTGATAACTTTCAGATTCCTGCATCATTCACCGCTGCATGACTTACAAGAAAAGCTGCTGAGACACAAGGTCTACCCTCTCCAATCATGACTGATGATTCTGTGCACAACCCCTGAAGCCAAGTGTAGATACAACGTAACACATTCTTCCATCAGGGTCATGTGTGGTGAACCAATGGTCCTCATGAAGATAAAGGCACTATGTTTGGACAGATCTGGTGGGTCCTTGCAGTATGTCACATGCACAGTGCTCTACACAATCTTCTGCAACAACCAGAACAAACAAAGAGGGGACGTGATGGATGTTGAGTAACTCAAAATAGCATCATTTTCCCAAGGGAGGAACATGAGGACAACAACCAGGAGGAACACTATCTTCAACAAGGTAGAATTCTGAAACATTAGGCTGAATACATTGGACAGGATTTAATTACTCAAGTGTTGTCAGAACTGTACTTATCCAGGCAAGTGGAGAGTATTCGATCTAAACCCTGGTTTGGTCTCATTGAGAGTAAACAGGCTTTGAGTCAGGAGGTGAATGACTTGTTTCAGGATTCCTAGTCTCTGACCTGCTCTTGTAGCAACAGTATTGATATGACTAGTCCAGTTCAGTTGGTGGTAACCCCCAAGATGTTGACAGTGGGGATTCAGTGATGGTAATTCAAAGAGTAATGTCCAGCGGCAGTGGTTAAATTGTTTCTTATTGGAGATGGTCATTGCCTGGCACTTTTGTGATACCAATGTTAATTGCCACTTGTCAGCCCAAACCTGGATATTGTCCAAGTTTACTGCACTTGCACAAGAATTGTTTCAATGTCTGAAGATTCATGAATGGTGCTGAACATTGTGCATTCATCAGCAAAAATCCCTATTTTTGACATTATGATAGAAAGAAGGTCATTGCTGAAGCTGGTTAAGCCTAGGACATTAACATGAAGAATTTCTGCAGAGATGTCCTGATGCTGAGATGATGTTCGACAACCATAGCTATCTTCTATTGGTCCAAGTATGACTCCAATCAGCAGAGAGTTTCCTCTGATTCCGATTGAATCCAGATTTATTGATATCATACTTGATCAAATGCGACTTTGTTGTTAAAGACAGTCACTCTTACCTCACCTCTTGCTCAAGTCAGCTAGTTTATCCATGTTTGGTCTCAGGTTGTAATCATTTTAGGACCTGAGTGACCCTGGCAGAACCCAACTTGAGCATCATTGAGCAGGTTATTGCTGAGCAAGTGCTGCTTGATAGCTCTGTTGATGATAAAATTTACTGGGGTAGTACCTGGCCAGGTTGGATTCATCCTTGTTTTTGAGCACAAGACATACCTGGGCAATTTTCCACAAGATTGGATAGATGTCAGTGTTGCAACTATACTGGAACAGCTGGCAAGTGCACAACAAGTTCTGGAGCACCAGTCTTCAGTCTCATTGCTGAAATGTTGTCGGGGCCATAGCCTTTGCGGTATCCAGTACTTCCATTGAATCTTTATATAATGTGGAATGAATCAACTTGGCAAAAGACTGAAGATCTCTGGACAAGGCAGAAATGGATCATCCACTTGACACTGAAGATTGTTGTGAATGTGTCAGCCTTATCCTTTGCCCTGATGTGTTGTGCATTATTAAGGATGGGGGTTTGTGGAGCCTGCTCCTCCAGTGAAGAGTTTAGTTGTCCATCACCATTCGTGACTGGATGCGGGAGGGTGAGTGCCATTGAGAAAAGACATTATCTGCAATAGTGGGTGTGGTAAACCATGAGTCTTGGTGGGAAGTGATGCAGTAGTGGAGTTACAGTTAGCGTCAGGTAGCAGAGAGTAGATGGTGGCAGCTACTCTTGTGGAAGACAGAATGTCACTGACCTTCTTACTGCACTGCTGGGTTTTCCTCTGCATTACAGAAACACCACTGATCTGAATGACAACTTCAGACCAGACTGGCAAGCTCTTGTGCCATGGTTTTGTCATGGAGAATCATACACTGGGTCAGTGAAGGCAGTGAAGGACCGTTCCTCCATTGCAGGTTTGAACTGGTGTGCAGCTGGGATTTAAATATGGCGCCATGGTGTGAATGGCAGAGAGTCTTGGTAGGAATGAGTTCTTCTGCCGCTGCTGGGCGAAAGATTGCATCAAAAGGTATACAAATGCACATGAAAATCTTGGTAGAAATCATGGAGAGAAAACTTACATGATATTCCCTGAATGATTAGAAACATTCAGCCCATTATGTCCTGCTATGCAGTCACAGCCAATTTCACAGGAGACAGTTACTCTTTCATCCACTACTTCATGAATGAAATAACTGACGTTTTATTTTGTCATGCATGAACCTACATACAATACTGTATTGATCCCTATGCACAAAGGCGGCTGCAGTTTTACCTCTTTACTTTCCTGAGATAAAAGAGATCATTCGATGTACTCATTTCACCATTGATGTATTTACTAAGAGAACTGTGACAGACTTAAATTAGAATGCACCATGAATCTGCATGCAACCACTGCATGAATGCACATCAAGCAAACATCCCAAGGGGTAGCATAATGAATACATTCTGTTTGAAAATGGAGGACATACAGAATATGAATTACACAGTGAAACCGTAGCTTTAGCTAACTCTTTGCAATCCCTGGAACCTAGAAGGGATTAGATGCATTACCACATGTATATGAACAATAACAATCATGAAACAAATATTTAGCATATTAAAGAAAGCCTCTGAATCGATTAAGGAGAGAGAAAGATACATCTTATAATTGTCCGTGTACATGGACAAAATTGACACAGTATACTACACAGTGCTATCTGGGTCAGAAGCCTCACATTAACCTTTGATAAGGAAAAGCAGATAACTATGGGTAATCAAATGGTGGCTGAGTGGTTAGCATCACTGCCTCACAGCTCCTGGGACCCAGGTTTGATTCCAGCCTTGGCTGACTGTCTGTGTGGAGTTTACACATTCTACCCATGTCTGTGTGAGTTTCCTCCACAATACAAAGATGTGCAGGTTGGGGTGGATTGCCATGCTAAATTGCCCTATAATGTCAAGGGATGTACAGGTTAGACGGATTAGTCATGGTAAATGCAGTGTTAGGAGATAGAGTGTGGAGCTTTTTGGAAGGTCAGTGCAGACGTGATGAACCGAATGGCCTCTATCCGGACTGCAGGGATTCTCTGATCAGAACAATGACACTATGCAACCAAGGAAATAATTAAAAATCGCACAACACCAGGTTATAGTCCAACATGCTCTAGTCCACCATAACCTGGTGTTGTGTGATTTTTAACTTTGTCTACCCCGGTCCAACACCAGCACATCCCAGTTGAGGAGGTGGTTGTGTGAGGTTTTGCTTGACCAAGCTTTCTAATAAGACAGAACATTTCTTTTGGGCACACTTTCAAGAATGAAACTGTTAGCAATTTTACCTGCTTGACTTCTTTTAAGAACTATTTGGCCCAATCTTTGCAGTAAATATCACTTTTCATTCACCTCATGAACAGCTACCTATGAAAGCCTTTTGCAGCTGTTAGAGTGCTGATTTGCCCCAATCCAGTATCTGATCTATAGATCACCCCTGATGTCTGTCACCTAATCAGACTGAAGAATCCCCATTGAAACGTATAAAGATCAAATAAGGTAGCAGAATGCCAGAAGGTTAAATAATATTTAAGTAACAAATTTAAACAATTTGTTTAGTTTTTCTTACATTTGAGAACATCACTTTCTACTGCAAACTAAAGTGTACTCCATTTAATAAAAGTAATGTAATTCTATTTTGCCTGCAAACTATATAGCATGCAAACTTACTGATTGAAAATGGTCTGTAGGTTCTCCAACAGTGGCTAGGTGGTGAGACAGAGGATAAATCAGGGGATAATGAGAGCTTGTAACAAAGGCAGGGCATTAATCATGAGTCTCTTTAATCCTCACATGGATTGAGATAGTAGGATTGTCAGAGATAGCCATCAGCAAGAACAGAAACATAGAAAATTGGAACAGGATAAAGCCATTCAGCCTGTCAAGTCTGCTCTGTCATTCAATAGTATCAAGGTTGATCATCTTGCTCAGTATTCTGTTCCTGCTTTTGCCCTATACCCTTTCATTCCCTTAGCCCTAAAAAAGATATCTACCTCCTTCTTGAAAACGTTCTATATTTTGTCCTGAACTGTTTTCTATAGCAGAAAATTCCACGGGCTCACCCCATCTGGGTGAAGAAATTTCTCCTGATATCAGTTACAAATAGTCCACTTCATATTCTGAGTCTGTGAGCCCTAATACTGGACTCCCCTGTCATCAGGAATATCCTTCCTCCTTTTACCTGTCTCATCCTGTTAGAATTTTACCTATTTCTGTGAAGTTCACCATAATTCTTCTAAACTCCATTGAATACAGTCCTAAACAATCCAGTGTCTGTTCACACACCAATCTTGCCACCCCAGGAATCAGATTGTAAAACTTCATTACACTTCCTCCATAACTAACACATCCTTCCTCAGGTAAGGATACAAAACTGCACACATACTCCAGGTGTGGTCCCGCCAAACCTTGTACAATTGCAAAAACATAACCCTGTTCATGTACGCGACAAAGGCCAATATATTATTTGCCTTATTCTGCTCCTGCATGTTTGTGATGAATCCATAGACTGCATTCAGGATAGTTTTCCTGAAAATATGCTGTGGTTCCAACTGGGTGATGTGTTATATGGCAGCTTTAATAAAATGGTCTCAATGTAAAAGTTCCCTTATAAATAATAATCATAAATTAGTCAAATGCGGCATTACGTTTGAGAGGGAGGAGTGTTGGTCAGAAACAGTAGTGAAGCTTATTTAAGGGTAATCACAAAAGAATGAGGGGAAGTGCTGGCTGAGTGGACTGGGGAAAATATTAGCAACAAAAAGGAACAATGGACAACATTGAAGAAAATAATTCATGTCTCACAGCAAAGACATATTCCAGTGAGAAAGAAGGATTCTAGGAGGGGGATAAGTTAACCATGGTGATTAATGTCAAGATGGACAGCAAGAGCTACTTTATAGATGTATAAAGAGACAAACCAAAAGGAACTTAGGCCCTGCCATGAATGAGGCTGGGGAAATAACAATGGAGAACCAGGAGGCAGAAGGAGTTGTATAAATACTTGCCATCACACTTCATAGTAGAGGTTACTAATAGCATTTCCAAATTGTTTAATATTTAAGGGGCAGTAGAAGAAAAAGAAATAAATACATTTACTATTACTAGCTTAACAGTGCTTGGGAAACTGATGGGCCAAAATACCAATAAGTCTATTAAGACCTGGGCTTGATAGGATGCATTTTAGGATGTAACAAATGTAGCTACAGAATAGTGGATGCACTGATAGAAATCTTCCAGGAGTCCTTAATTCTGAAAAAATTACAGACGACTGTTATTGGAAAACTGCCAATGTAACACTTTTATTTCAAAAGGGAATGAGACTGGAAAAAGGACAATTATAAGGCAGTTGACATCTATTATTGGGAAAACGTTAGAATCTTTTACAAATGATGCAACAGCGGAGCATTTAGAATTACATAAGCTGATTAAGGAGAATCAAAGATTTTATTTAGGGGAAATCATGCCTCACAAATTTTCTAGAATTCTTTGAGGTAACCAGCAGGATAGATAAAAGCAAGCTATGGGATGAAATATATTTGTATTTTCAAAAGGCATCTGATAAGGTAACATACATTAAGTGATTTAATATGTTAAGAGGTGTTCAGGTAGTATATATAGAAACATAGAAAATAGGACCCATCGAGCCTGCTCTGCTATTCAATATAATCATGGCTAAGCATCGAATCAATGTCTTCTTCCCATGCCTTTAGGTCCTTTTAGTATGAATATAGTATTGGCTGCGACAACAGAAACTGCTGGAAAAACTCAGCACGTCTGGCAGCATTTATGGTGAGAAAACAGACTTAACATTGTGAGACCAGGGATCTTTCATCCTGGGATTTGGAATTTGGATAAGGTGAGGAAGGAAGGTCACTGAACCCAAAATGTTCTGTCCACAGATGCTGCCAGACCTGCTGAGTTCTTCCAGCAACTTCTTTTGTTTGTTTCAGATTTCTAGCATCCACAGTTGCTTGGCTTTTCTGGATAGTCTTGACTAATTGGTAGAAGATGGAGAATTGAGATGGGAGGGGGAAGCATTTTCAGAATGGCAACCTGCAACTAGTGGAGTGCCACATGGATCAGTGCCGAGGTCACAATTATTTGCAATACATATCAATGACTTGAATGAAGAAAATGAATGCACCACATCCAAATTTGCAGATGACACAAATATAGGTGGAAGAAGTCAACTTTTGAGGATGATGCAAAAAATCTCTAGAGGGACACAGGTAGGTGAAGCGACTTGGCAAAAATGTGACTGCTGGAATATAATATATGAAAGTATGAGATTGCACATTTGGCAGGAAGAATAGAGGAGGTGTGGATTATTTAAATAGAAGATGACTGCAGAAAGCTACTGAAGATAAGGATTTGGGAATACTTGTCCATCAGTCAGAAACAGCTAGAATCCAAATGCAGAGTGGACTAGGAAAGGCAAATGGAATGCGGACCTTTGTTTCAAAGGGATTGAAGTATAAAAGGGATGAGGCTTTGCTAAAATTGTACAAGATGCTAGTGAGACTACAGCTGGGATACTATGAAGAGTTTTCTGCCCCAATCTAAGCAAAGATATACTGATTTAGAGGTAGTCCAGAGAAAGTTCACTAGACAGGTACCAAGTGTGGAGGGACTGTCTTGTGAAGAGAGGTTGAAGATGTTGCGCCTGTACTTTCTGGAATATGGAAGAATGAGAAGTGACTTTATGGAAACATACAGGATTCTTAGGGCTCTTGACAGGATAAAGACTGAGAGATTCTCCCTTGTAGAAGAATCTCGGACCAAATGATGTAACCTCAAGGTAAGGGGTCACCCAGTTAAGACCGAGGTGATGTGGAATCTCTTCTCTCAGAGGGTAGTGGATCTGTAGAATTTTTTATTGCAGAAGAGTGCAGAGGCTAGAATGAGAAGTACGCTCAAGGCTAAAAAATATGGATTTTTAAGCAGTAAAGGACTCAAGAGCTATGAGGAAACAGTAGGAAAGTGAAGTTGAGGTTGTAAAATCAACAATGATTTTTTTTCTTCACGCAGCATTTTTTCCTCCTCCCACCAACTTTTAACTTCTTAAAGTACCCTACTCTACCTGAAGAATGGAGGCAAGATGAAGGGAGACGAGTCACTGCCACGAGCAGGAGCACAGCATGTGGAGTGAGTCCTGGGGTGGCAGCAGAATGAGTGCAGTTTGATTTGTGGGCCGAGCCCCAGAGAGGCAGCACAGCAACGGCAGACCGAGCCACAGAGCAAGAGCAGAGCGAGTGCAGGTCGAGCCTTAGAGAGGGAGCAGAGTGAGTGCACACTGAGCCCCAGAACGGAAGCAGAGTGATTGCAGGCCGAGCCCCAGAATGGGAGCAGAGCGAGTGCAGGCCGAGCCCCAGAGAAGGAGCAGAGCGAATGCAGGCCATGTCCTGGAGCGAAAGCAGAGCGAGTATGGGCTGAGTCCCAGAAAGGGAGCAGAGCGAGTCCAGGCTGAGCTCCAGAGAGGGAGCAGAGCGAGTGCAAGCTGAGTCCCAATACTGGAGCAAAGCGAGTGCAGGCCGAGCCCCAGAACGGGAACAGAGTGAGTGTAGGCAGAGTCCCAGAACGGGAGCAAAGTGAGTGCAGGCTGAATCCCAGAACAGGAGCAGAGCGGGTGCAGGCCGAGCCCCAGAACAGGAGCAGAGCGAGTGCAGGCCAAGCCCCAAAATAGGAGCAGAGGGAGTGCAGGCCAAGCCCCAGAGAGGAAGCAGAGTGAGGGCAAGCCGAGCCCCAGTACGGGTGCAGAGCGAGTGCAGGCCGAGTCCCAGAATGGGAGCAGAGCGAGTGCAGGCCGAGTCTCAGAACAGGAGCAGAGCGAGTGCAGGCCGAGCCCCAGAATGGGAGAAAAGCGAGTGCAAACCGTGTCCCAGAATTAGAAGAGAGTGAATGCAGGCCTAGTCCCAGAACAGGAGCAGAGCAAGTGCAGACTGAGTCCCAGAACAGGAGCAGAGTAAGTCCAGGCCAAGCACCAGAATGGGAGCAGAGTGAGTGCAGGCTGAGCCCCAGAGCAGGAGCAGAGTGAGTGCAGGCCAAGTCCCAGAACAGGAACAGAGTGAGTGCAGGCCGTGTCCCAGAACGGTGGCAGAGTGAGTGCAGGCCGTGTCCCAGAACAGGAGCAGAGCAAGTGCAGGCCAAGCCTCAGAGAGGGAGCAGAGCGAGGGTGGGCCAAGTCCCAGAGAGGTAGCAGAGTGAGGGCAGGCCAAGTCCCAGAACGGGAGCAGATTGAGTGCAGGCCAAGTCCCATGATAGGAGCAGAGCGAGGGCAGGCTAAGTCCCAGACCGGGAGTAGAGCGAGTGCAAGCTGAGTCCCAGAATGGGAGCAGAGCGAGTGCAGGCCAAGTCCCAGAACGGGAGCAGGGTGAGAGCAGGCAGAGTTCCAGAGCAGGAGCAGAGCGAGAGCAGGCTGAGTCCCAATGAGGGGGCAGAGCGAGTGCAGGCCGAGTCCCAGAGCGGGAGCAGGGCAAGTGCAGGCCGAGTCCCAGAGAGGGAGCAGAGCGAATGTAGGCTGAGTCCAAGAGTGGGAGCAGAGCGAGTGCGGGTTTGAGACCTGTTTGTGGTGGTAGCGTGGCCTCATGCTCTAAAGACAAGCGGGCATGGACTCATGTTGGACAAGGCAGTCACTTTTGATTATCATTTGGACTTTTTAAACTCTGTACTCCAATGCTAATCTATATTTATTTACTATTTTAATTCTGTGACAACAATTGAAGTATCTGTACCTAAGATAGCACCATGAGGCAACATTACAAACTTTTCACTGCATTTATTCAAGTGCACATAACAATAAAGGCTATTCTATCTCATTAATGCTAGAGCACACTCAATGGTTGAAAGGCCTACTTCTTCTCTTATGTCTTATAATCTTAAAGTGAGGCAGTTTAAATAATGTTTTAGTTCATTAAGACTAGTTATTATGTGAATCAGTCTGTCTTTCAGATGTTTGAAGAGTCAGGTGTTAATAAAGGTTATGGATTAATATATATATCTCATTTTTACAATTTCAAGAATTACAAGAATACATCGAAATATTGGAAGTGAAGGTGATCTATTTATAAGGGAGACAGGACACATTTCGTGGAGAGGCAAGTGGCCTTTAACCTGTCGGTTTTCTACAGTAATCCCAAAACCTGTTTGAACATGCCTTTCTAACTTGTCTTCTTTGTCACTCTTTTCCCTATTGCTTTTGTTTATTCATCACTTCATTTACGTTGTCTCTTGTCTGCACTCACTTGAGGAAAAGCAACAGCTCTGAGATATTCTAAGAAAAATAGTGCAACAAACAATAATAAATAAAGAACATTTACCAGCAAGAACAGTTAAAATCATGCCAGAATTTGGATATTATGGCTCCCATTGACCACACTTTGTAGTATAATTAATGGCATATACATTTCGATAACAATATAAGCTGACCTGATAAAGAAAGTTAAAGATGTAATAGCTCCACAAGGTATTAAGAATTTTTTCTGTATTTAAGAGGGAATAAAGTGATGCATCATACTTGACACAATGGCATAAGTCAAATGTGATATGATAATGTATTTTTTGGCATTTCTAAACACATTAAAAATTACTAAATACCTTTTCAAGAAGATATTTCCCTTTGAATCTGCACTGTATGTAACAATAGTACAGCTTAAAATTCAAAAGTGCTATTTGATGTTTAAGCATCCGTTGGTCCTATTTTTGAAAGTAGCTGTGATGGCAAGAATTTTCCAATTGTCATGTTAAAAAGTCTCGAGTATAAAGTAGAGTTATTGCAGTTTCATATTTCTTCTGCATTTGGATGTTCTCATTCTGATAAAACTGCTGACGATTTTTGACCCTATTTTAAGTCTTCGAACTTGCAGTTTCTTCAACTATAAACCGTTTATGTCAAGGTGCAGTTCAACATCTTGGATCGTTCAGTAACAATTGGAGGTAGAATTCCAGATAAAAGCAATCCTGTTAAGCAATTTTTGTTGGAAAACTCCACTCACTCTTAAGACAATCCATCTGTGGGATTGTTTTTCAGATGTAACATTTGACATAAATTTATCACAGCGAGTTAGTGACTAACCAATCAAATCAAAGACCTACCAAATTGCTGTTAATGGAGTAAAGAGGTACACACAAGTTGTCAGGTACTTGAAATAGGCTAATAAGATGATCCAAATATTCTGTTAGAAAAATCAAGGCCACAATTTGACTGTCTTTTCTATTATTCCTTTTGTTTTCAGAGCTGTAATATCTAAGGAAGCATCATTTACTGAAACAAGCAATAAAATAAACACTTTAATTACATTATTGTTGATATTTATTCATTATAAAAATATCATACGAATCTCATTGATATTTATGACATGGAAGTGAGTGTCTATCCACCACTATACTATTTTACCACACTTTACATTTTTTGGAGTTGCATCCAAACCTAAATAACTATTTCTCAATAAATCCTAATGCAGCCAAGCTGTAAACGATGAAATTCCGAGCACTAAACAATTGTTATGCTTCACTTTTAAGCATTAGTACATCTAGGGCATGTGTAGAGCATAGTTTAATTAAAGCCTCTGTTGTTTTTATTAGTAAATCAAGCAGGTTTTCCAGCAGAGAAAGTTTTGTCTGACCAGCTCAGAAGTGTACAGTAGTCTGTCAACCTGTTTTTTTCCAGGACAATTGAAAATAGAAAGTCATGTCTGGCACTATTCCAGGCAAAATTTGGAACGCAGTAGTTGTGAGGCCCAATTATGAACTGCAACAGTCCTTGGTCTGGTTTCACTTAAGGCCTAATTAAATAGGTACTCTCCATGTTTATTTTAAAGAAAGATTTTAATTCTTAGTGAACAATGTTCTTTAAGCCATGAACAGATTTGGGAATCAACAGTTTTATACAAAACAGATGGTGGTGTACAGTAATACAGAGATAATAAAGCAGGTTTTTTTTGTACTTACTGGTTATCCTATTTCCTTAGAAAGATATAACACTGACTTAACCCCATTTACAAATGCCTGTGGTAAAACAGCAGTTGCAGCCTTGGGATATCATGGAAACAATTTTTAATGCTAACTGGGATTAGAGGAAAGAAATGACAGGTTTTACAGATGTCTAAAAGACTGGAAAACCTGGACAAAAAATGTTACCATGTTTAAAAGGAATGTAATGTGAATGGGGAGATAACTGGGAAAATATGGGTTCAATCCAGTTCAGATTCTAAACATTTTTACCTTTGGTAAAATGTATAAAAATGTTTATAAAATCTTTGTGATTCTTCTAACATTGAAAAATGAGTTCTTACCTTGTTAAAAATATGCTTTATTTGAATTTTCTGACCACAATAACATAAAATGCTACTAAATAGTAAACAATAACTAGTTAATACAGTGAATGTATAATATAACAGGCTTTAACCATTAATAAAATCAGTTACTGACTTAAGTTGCAAGTTATAATCACCAGCTTATATAATATAACTACTATTAAAGGAAGTGATGATCAACTAATGTGGAAAATTATTCTCAATTACTAATAAAACAAGCTATTATTAAGAACTATTAGAGCTAGTTACAAAGCACTAGAAATAAGTAATCTATTGATACAGAATGTTGTTATGCATCTATTACAAATGATTCTTTTGCTCTGGAAATCATACAATGATTAGGCAAATAAATTCATTACCTGACACTCTAACCCATGCCCACTACCATCCATAACATCCCAACGCACCCAACACACACTCCTCGAATGCGTCCGTTTACATCCAACTGAATTACATTGTTTTGTGTATTATGTAACCTTGAAAATGTATATCTTGTTCTGCAAATGTAATATGGAAAAAGCTGCAAAGGAAACACAGCATGAAAATTTAATAAAGCTCAAAGTTACAGTGATGCTTTGATAAGTTAGTTCTAGGAGTTGGCTAAATCCAACTGCTACTTTCAATTAGAAGGAACAGCATATTCAGCAGACTGTCACATTTCTGCTTTTTAGTCATGTTCACGGCTATGTAAGCAAATTGATCCCAAGTCTGATTTACACAGTGACAATTTTATGAATAACAAGAGACAGAGTGGTTCCGAATAAGTGCTTGACAGTCTCAGCATTGATATCACCCCATTGTTTATAGATTCCAGAGTTCATGAGTCAGTGAAGAGTTTCCTTGCAATACCTGATAAAATACTTGTCTTTTGTCTTTTGCCACATAACTTGGCTACTTTCAAAATTGTTGGGTGGGAACTCAAACTTCAGTCAACATAGATAAGGATAAATAATAGTAAAGAACATGTAGAAAGTTATATTCAGAGATATTTTATTGACTTCAGAAGTTGTTTCAGCTGTTTTCAATGGCTAAAGCTTCTTAGCCATCTGTTTTCAGTTTTATTATAAAATATTTGATCTGTAAGCAGAGTTTTGTTAAAATAATTATTTTGGCATTTTATTGATTGCATACAAAAAAAAGTTAAAAATTCAGGTTGAATAAATATATCAGGTTGCCTGATTAATTAAAGAACAATTTTCAAAAATGTAAGGGTGAGAAATTGAGCTCTTCATTTCTCAATATTTGAGTGCCCCTAAAGTTTTGAATGTAGGCACACTTGCAGCATTTACGCTCTTGAAATCCTGTGATCTCGCTAAATAAAACCAGCTCATTGAGTGCTATGCTCTACCTGGATTGCCTTCTTTTGAGGAAAACTGCAGTACTCAGCAGAATGGGTGTTATTCTTTGTGATGGTCATTTGCACATTTTATTATTGGCCATGATGTTGTGCCAAATATGACCATAAATTAAACAAATCCCCTCTGCCTGCCATTGGTCCACATCCCTGCATTCATTGCATATTCATGTGCTTACTTAAAAGTCTCTTTAATGCTCCTATCGTATCTACTTCTATCACCCACCCCTGGCAGTATGTTCCAGACTGATTTCCTGATGAAGGGCTTTTGCCCGAAACGTCAATTTTCCTGCTTCTTGAATACTACCTGACCTGCTTTGCTTTTCCAGCACCACTCTAATCTTGAGTTATGTTCCAGATACCTACCACTCCCTATGTAAAATACTTGCCCCTCCTTTGAAGTATCCCTTGTCGTCTTAAATGTATCACCTAAGTATTTGACATTTCAACTCTGAGAAAAAGACTCTGACTGTCAACCCTAGCTGTGCATCTCGTAACTTTATAGATGTCTATCAAGTCTTCTCTCAGCTTCCACTGCTCCAGAGAAAACAGCCCTTGTTTTTCTAGCCTCTCCTGGTATTGCCACCAGTTATTCACTGAGCAGTTGAGGAACTGTAGGCACATGAGTAGAATGAGGAAGAAGAGAAAGGTAGGAGGTAACTGAGAGTGTCTTTTCCTGCAGGGACTGAACCAGAAGATTGAATCTTAGATTAATACCACTGACTGCAAACCCAATTCTGCATTCATTAACAGTCCCACACCTTACCTTTCATCTGCCCCTGATCTTAACAGCAACCTTTTGATCAAAAATAAAAGCCACTACAAAATTAACAAACCAAAGATATAAATTATATCAAGCTGTACTGCATTGAAAAATCAACTAATTACCCTTATGTAGAAACCTCAGTGCCTGATCTCCATATCTCTTTGCCTGATCTGATGTTCCTATTCAGTGCAATGCCAATGACTGCAGCATGGCTGGTGGAATTCTGTTGATTTCCTGTCAGGGAGACGGCAGATGGCTTTGCGAGATAAACATCAACTAAGCAGCTCTGGGCATTGAAATTTCAAACTGCACCAGCTCAAGACTGGTGATATCAGTCTGGGCTGACAAGTTGGGAGGCAGTAACAAGGGTAAGGGCAGATTAGCAGCATTAACAGGACAAATGATGTCTTCATCAAAGAGGAAATCAGGCTTGTGCTTCACAAAACCTCCTACCTCTCCCTAAGGAAGCACTTGAGAAATCTTAGTAATATACTAGAGATTTAATTGCTGGAATATTGTGAGACCCTACAACAGCCATTGCTGTAACAGTGTAACAGGCTGAGTCTGACCTTGCAGCATTAGCACAGCATGGCTGTGTTGTGGGTGCAGTGAAAGTGCTGATTTTGGTCTCCATATCACAGTTGGGTCGACAAGAATGTGAAGGGAGTTGGCCACCACTTGCATGCTGGGAAGTTAATCTTCAAACTCCACATCAACCCTATATAGTACTAACTTGGTGCTGGACTGCTCCCTACACCCTGGTACAGTTCTCAGGATTTCTGGCAAATCAGCCCTCTGAAGCACCATGTATTTCAGCACATGCATTGAGGAAAATTACATAGGTAGCAATGTGTGCCTAGATCCTGCCTTTTTAAAAGCAACAGGACAACAACATTTGCAAGTGAAATTCACCCTATAAACTTATATGTGTACATGCGTGCATGGGAGGGAGAGACGAGAATGTGTGTGTGTGTGTGTGTGTACGCGCGAGCGCACATGTGGGAGAAGGAGCGTGCGTGTGACAGTGTGTGCATGCTTGGTAGAGTGTGTGCGTGAGTGTGACGGAGTATAAGCCTGTCAGTGCATGCGCACGTGGCTGTGAGTGTGGAGCTGTAAGTGTGTGTGTCCGAGAGAGAATGTGTGTATGAGAGAGGTCTGCATGAGTATGTGAGTATTTAAGTGTCTGTGTGTATGTGTGCTTGTGTGTGAGTATGTGTGTAAGAGTGTGTAGTGTTGTGCAGTCACCTGTAGTGTGAATGAACCCCAGGTCCCAGCTGAGGTCACCCTCATGGGTATTGAACTTGGCTGTCAGCCTCTGCTTGGCCACTCTGCGTTGTTGCACATCCTGTCGTCCGCCTTGGAGGTTGGTCTCCTGACGATCCGAGGCTGAATATCCTTGATCGCTGAAGTGTTCCCCAACTGGGAGGGAACATCCCTGTCTGGCATATTTGCAGAATTGTATTCGCAGATACATTCTATTTTGCTCAAAAAGCACATAATCTGCAGGCAGTCAATCCATGTGACATTTTATAAATTCCTACTTTTAGATTAGATTAGCTTAGATTACTTACAGCGTGGAAACAGGCCCTTCGGCCCAACAAGTCCACACCGACCCTCCAAAGAGCAACCCACCCAGACCCATTCCCCTAAATTTACCCATTCCCCTGCATTTACCCCTTCACCTAACACTACTTTGAAAATAGAACCAGTCTGACTCAAGATTGGAATAGAGACAGACTCTAATCTCACACCTTTAATGCATTGTCTGAGCTCAGATGTCATCTTTTGATAAAAAAGTTGTTATCTTGGGAATGTGACTTGAAAGAAGTTCTAGGATTTACATAATAAAGAATCAAAACCTACAATCCATTCCACAAGATGATAGACTTAACAGCAATCTAAGTTTGTTCAATATACCCGTATTAGTTGCGTGTCACTATGATCTTGTGCTATAAATTCTGTGTCTTAAAATCCTGCCCCACTAGTTATCTGATAAAGGAGCAGCACTCCAAAAGCTAGTGCTTCCAATTAAACCTGTTGGACTATAACCTGATGTTGTGTGATTTTTAACTGTATTCCTGATGAAGGGCTTTTCCCGAAATGTCGATTTTACTGCTCCTCGGATGCTGCCTGAACTGCTGTGCTCTTCCAGCACCACTAATCCAGAATCTGGTTTCCAGCATCTGCAGTCATTGTTCTTACCTAGTTGATTTTTAACTTTGTCCACCCCAGTCCAACACCAGCACCTCCACATCATAAAATGAAGTAATATATTGAAAATGCAGCTTTTTTTTGCAAGTGTTTATCTATCCCCCAGCTTCTTTGGGATATTTGCTGATCTATATTTCAGTGAATTGGTACAGATATTGTGTCACTGGGAAAAGAAAACTTTGATGAAGTATTGCATTAAAAGCTGATTAACAAAACAAAGCTCAAGGAACAGAAGAATTATCACCTTAGATAAATCTTCACTCAGGACAGACAGCAAACAGCGAGTCATTTAAACAGCTGTTTCTCAAATCTGTAGATGATGTTCTGGGGAAGGGCCATTTGACCCAAAACATTAACTCTGATGTCTCTCCATAGATGCTGCCAGACTTGCTGTGGTTTTCCAGCAACCTCTATTATGGTCTGCGGATGGTAGTGGTGTTCCCCAAAGGTTTATGTTCAGACCATGAATTTTTTAATAAACATATAGATGACTTTCATATTGGAATGCCAGAGGTCTCGCACCTCAGTAGGTTATACCTTTCACTGAAAGCTGTAGGTTCAAATCCCACTTCAGATCTTATCGATCATGGAATGAACATTCCTGATATGATTCAACAGATTAATGATCAGCTTGTTAATCCTTCCAACACTTCTTGACTATTTCCTAAAGGGAATGAAGTGTGAAGAAGATATGAAATAAATAAATGGAATGCAGAGTAAAATGTCAAATTTGCTGATAATATTAAACTTGAAAGTGAAGCAGACATTAAGAATAATGACAAATAACTGCAACAAGGCATAGAAAAGCTCACAAAATGGCCAGATAAACATGCGTAATTTATATATTTGGGGGATTTGGATTTAAAATAGAGGCAGGTGGATTTTGGCCTCTTCTATGTAGTTTGGTTTTTGTAAAAGTGGTCAGAAAATCATGTGGACAGCAAATAAAATACATCATTACTGAAAAACTATATGAGTGGGGAGCAGAAAAGGTAGGCAACTGTGGGGTAAACATGTAGAGTGTAGATTATATTTTGGGGATTTAGCTTTAAAATAGAGGCAGATGGAGTTTGGTCAGTTTTGTGAAGTTTTTTTAGAAAAAGGTGTTAAAGTCATTGAGACAGTGACTTAACTATACTATTTCTAAAATAGTATATGACTACATTCAACTGTCTGGCAGAACCACTGTGGTGTTAATAGATAATTGATTAGTTGAGTTTATAATAGATCGAGTACACATATTAAGGCAACTAGTTTCATTTTAACTTCAGAACTGGAAGTTCAAGTTTTCAGTTCAGAAGAGAACAGCTTTTTCCTAGCATGAGAATGTTTTTCACTTCAGAGTAAGCAGTTACCTCAGAAGTGGATTCTAGTCTGCTGAGTTTCTAAGCTGGGAGAGCTTGAATATAAATCTTCAAGTTAATCAAACTGGAAAAGTTTAGGCCATCAAAATTGTGAAAGATTTATGCCAGCAGAATCAGTAAGGAACTGCAAGATTGTCTCAGCATTCCAAGAAACAGAAGCTCAAGAATGTTAAGAACAGGTTTAAGAAAGCTGAGATAGCAGTGATGATTTGGAGGAGTCAGTGTTGGACTGGGGTGTACAAAGTTGAAAATCACAAAACACCAGGTCATTTGGTGTTTATTTGGTTTATTTGGAAGCACTAGCTTTCAGAGCGCTGCTCCTTCATCAGGTGAGATAGGAGTGATATTTCCCTGAGATTGGGAAACAGTTTGAAAGTTTGTTTTGATGATTGTGCTAAAGTCGTTCTAAATATCTTCGAGAAAGCAGCAGACAGGAAACAAATGCTGACCCTAATACCAGTGCCCACAAGCCATGAACAATTTTTTTAAAAAGGTTTTCTCTTTCTTCTTTTGCTTAAATCCTTTCATTAAAGACTTTCTTCAGCCCCATGTGAGTATGTTAATAATGACTAACCACCATGGTGACCAACTGCAAAACTTATACATATGATCCATCAAGCCAGATTTCATTCTGGGATCTGCATTGTCCATCAGCTGAGATCTTAACAAGTGCCAGATGGGAATTTAATGCAGAAAAGTTTGAGGTGATGCAATTTTGGCAGAATGGATAGTAAGAGGCAATATAATCTTAATGGTACTGTTCTAAAGAGAGATCTGGGCTTCATATGCAGAGATCTTTAAAAATGGCGAGACATATTGAGAGAGGAGATAGTTAAGCAATGGAACTTGGTCTATATAAATCGAGCTATTAAGTGCAAAAGCAGGGCAGTTGTACTGAACAATTATAAACTTTTGCTTAGACCACAATGAGAGTGTTATATCTAGTTCTGATCATAACACTTAAGAAGAATATGAGGACCCTTAACATGGTGCAGAGGAGATTTATCAGAATTATTTCAGGGATGAAGGATTTAGCTAAATGGTTAGGCTAGAGACGCTGACATTAAACACCTTGGTGCAAAAGAGATTGAAGAGACTTTAGATAGAGATGCACAGAGTTATGATAGGTTTATAAACTGTTCCCATTAGCAGGTAGTACAAGGGATCGGGAACACAGGTTGTGGGCAACAATTATACATGGGAAGTGATGCAGTATTCTTTTACACAAGAAATGGGATTGAGTGGATTGTTCTACAGATAGCTCTATGGCCTAATGGACCAACTGGTTTGTTCTGTGCCATACGACTATATGACCAGAATTTTTTACCAGTCCTTTCATTATTGATTGGGCAGTAAGAAGCCTGACAGGATGGTGCAGGAATGCACAGAGGGTTGGGGGGAGTATATGATACCTTCCCAGTAGCATGCCAGTTTTCCAACAGAAGAAATGTTGGCAGGTTGGTTGCCTGGCAGAAACCAGTGATCAATTGAGGGTCAATTTCTGCCCAGCAAGCCTGGTTTGGCTCAGGAAGGGCTGCTTTCCTTTTTTGGATACTCTACAGGCCTTTCAGGGGCAATGGTTACCTTGTATTAGTGATGGTACCTCTGGGCTGAAATCCCTTTCTCCTGATGTCTGGGACCTGCTTGTCCAGCCTGGTGTCTCCCCAACACTGCATATTCCTCTTTGGGAGCACTCAGTCATTGAGATGTCCTTCCCTTGCAACTCCAGGCTTATGGATAGTGCCTGTTAATGATGGTGTTGCTGGAGCTGTTGAGTTCCTGATCTTGGGGGGGGGGATTGGCATCCTTAACTGGAACTGTGGTAGTGCCTGCTAAATTGGCATCTGCCAGGAATATGCATCTCTTGGTTCCACCTTCAGCTGAGGAGGGTAACCTCCCACTTTGGGTTCTAGCAGTGGGACCTCTGCTCTCTGCAAAAATTCCAATCCTAAGATTTCTTGACTGGTTATTACTGTTTGTTTGCGAGACTAAGCTATCCATACACCACTTTACAGATGTGTGTGTGTGATATATGATACACATGACTTTTTCATGACATTAATAGGATGGGGCAAAGTTTGCTGTCATTGTGAAGTTTGTCTCCCTATTCTCATTATCACAATGCAATGTTAAAATATGCAATACACCACCAATAAAGACTTCTCAGACAAAACTGTTGTTAGCAAGAATGTTAACTTGGAGCTTTAACTATATCATTGTGCTACCTGCCCTCCAGCAAATAATTGAGCTAACTTCCTGAGCAAACTAACTGCTTTCTTAGCCAGTATTGCATAAGTATGTCATTTTACATACTGTATTGGCTTTTTGACTTGTTTATTATTGTCCTGTTCTTTCTTGTGTAGGTTGCATTTAAGTCACAAAAGAGTTGTTGAGATGCAAATACTCTGTGGGTTTGTTTCATAATGTAAGTTTTTATGACTTGCTTTTTCCCCAATATACTAGTATTTTCTGGCAGTCAGTTATTAACACTGTGTCTTCATAACCGACTAATTGCTTCATGAAAAGATTGTTTTGTGTTGTTCATTTCCAGACCATTGTAATACACTGTCCTAACTTTGTTTTCTTTCTTTTTGTTCCTTTCATTCCTTGTTTGCTGCATCTGAGAGATTGGGAGATATATTTTGGAACAGTGAGACAGTGTTTAGCTTGCAGGTGCAAATAAGGGCTGATGGTTAGCAGAGATCACCTACCAGTTGTAACTGACACCTACTCAGAGGTATCATTCCACCTTCAACACATCACTGAAGTATGTCTGGTATTTCATGTCTTATGCTTGCCTTGAGTGCTCCTTGCAGTGTCATGTTTTTATTTCACATATGACTGCAATTCCAACATTTGAGTGATGAAAACTGAAGTTCTATAATCTTGTGGTTGTGCCATTTAGACAGAAAAACCATTGTTTTGCAATTAGCAGAATCATTATTCAACTATGCAAGTTGATCAATCTCAAGAGCTGTGCACTTTGACAAAATCTCAGATCTGTGATGAGATTCTTCAGCGTTAAGTTCCAACTAAGTCAATGATGTTAAACTACCTGAAATTGATGTTAATAATTTCCTGCTTGTATTTTAAAGAAGGTTTGTGACAAAGACTACGTGTAGTAATTCCTTGATGAATGTGAACTATGTTTTACGTGCACTAGATAGATAATGCCATCTGTCCCAAATAACTGGATATACAAATAACAGACTAATTGGCATTTTCAACCGGGCACTCTCTTTGAAATCAAGCCAACAGCTTATTACAAGGTGAGACATATTTTTCTACTAATCTTTCTGTTTCACACATACCATAAACACAACTCGTATTCTGTGGAAGAAAGTTCATCTTAACTTACACACTTGATGGAAAATGACTTCAATACAACCTATGAAAACAGAGAGTCAGCAGGGAGTGAAGTCCTTTCTTATGCAGTCCTGAGAGATTGAGAATGACCTGCTTCCACTCCAGGCTGAGGAGCCTTGAGTTGACCAAGAGGTTTGATGCGCACAACCTCATCACGCAGGATAGGTTGCATTCAAAAGATTGGGTAGATTCATTGTTTGCACACTCTCTTCAATGCCTTGACTCCAACTCTGTGTGGTCCCAGTGAAGTCTCTTGATTTGTTTGGTGCTTTCTGAAATGTGCTTGCTCCTCCTTGTTTTTCATAGCGACTCCCATGAGTTGGCGGATACATTGACATCTTCAGGGATGCTTTGAGGGAATGCCTAAAGTATATCTGCTGTCCCCCTGGGGTTCTCTGCCATGACCAAGTTCTGAGTAAAGAATTGCCTTCACAATTCTGGTGTCAGGAATATGCCCAACATTTTCTATCCAGCGGTGCTGGTTTTGAATGCTGAGTATATTCACTTAGGAGAAGATACTGCAGTTATGATTTGGAGGAGCTGGTGTTGGACTGGGGTGGAAAAGTTAAAAATCACACAACACCAGGTTACAGTCCAACAGGTTGATTTGGAAGCACTAGCTTTCGGAGCGACGCTCCTTCATCAGGTGGTTGTGGAGCAGAATCATACGACACAGAATTTATAGCAAGAGGATTGCAGTCTCATGAAATGTAATGTTAAACAAATTTAACTTCAGTCTTTTATCTTTTAGATTGATCATGTTAGTTTCGGTTCCTTTATATGTAAATCCCAGAAGTTACATTCTCAAGATAGCTTTAACAATAGCTGCCATCTCACCTCAGATAATGCATTAAAGGTGTGAGGTTAAAGTTTGTCTGTGTCCCGGTGTTCGGTCAGACTGATTCTATTTTGAAAGTAGGATTTTACAGTTTTTGTGCAAAATAAAATGAAATTCTGCAAGTACAAATTCATCTCACAAACCTATATGTGTGTGCGTGCAGGGGAGACCGAGTGAGTGTGTGCTTGGGGGTCTGTGTGTGGGTGTGAGTTTCTGTGAGAGGGTGTGAGTATCTGTGAAAGAATGTGTGCATTTATGAGAGAGTGTGTGTATGTGTGAATGTAAAGGGGTATAAGTCTGTGAGAGGATGCATGTGTGCATGTGAGTGTGGGGGTGCATGTGTGAGAAATGAGAGAGAGCTTGTGTATAAGAGAGAGTCTGCATGTGTGTGTGTGTTTGTGCGCGCGCACATGCGCCCTTGTGTGCGTGTGCATGAGAGAGTGTTTAGTGCAGTGGGGTCACTTGTAGTGTGACATGAACCCGAGATCCCAGTTGAGGACATCCCCATAGGTACAGAACTTGACTATCAGACTCTGCTCGGCCACTTTACATTGTTGCCTGTCCCGAAGTCCACTTTGGAGGATGGTCACCTGAAGGTTTGAGGTCGAATGTCCGAGACTGCTGAAGTGTTCACCGAGTGGGAGGGAACACTCCCAGCTGGTGATTGGTGTGTGGTGTCTATTCCTTCATTGCTGTAGCCTAGCTCAGTCTTGCCAATGTAATATGCCTCAGGGCATCCTTGCCTGCAACGTATGGGATAGACAGCATTGGCCGTGTCACATGAGTACCTGCCATGTACACAAGCTCTCTCTCATGTGTTCACACATACACCTCCCACGCTCGCACCCACACGCGCACTCTCTCACAGATTTATACCTCATTACACTCACACACATACACATACACACACTCTCACTTGGACACTCAAACCCCACACACACACCCATATGCACACACTCACTCGATCTCCCCTGCATGCACATACATATAAGTTTGTGAGGTGAATTTGTACTTGCAGAAGTATGTTTTATTTTGCTCAAAAACTACATAAATCCACATGAGATTCTGTAAATCCCTCTTTAGAAATAGAATCAGTCAGACCGAACACTGCGACACAGACAGACTTTAATCCCACATCTTCAATGCATTATCTGAGCTGAGATGGCGCGTATTGTTAAAGCTATCTTAAGAATGTAGCTTCAAAAAAGCTTAAGGATGTACGTATGAAGGAACCAAAACTAAAATGGTCATTCTAAAACATAAAAGACTTAAGCTAAATTTGTGTAATATTACATTTCATTACACTGCAATCCAGTTGCTACAAATTCTGTGTCTTATGATTCTGCTCCACAAAAACCTGATGAAAAAGCAGCACTTTGAAAGCTAGTGCTTCCAAATCAACCTGGTTGGACTATAACCTGGTGTTGTGTGATTTTTAACCATGTTGCAGGTAGATCGCCATTCTTGCCACCAGATTTGGAGAACCTCAAGTAAGGACCATTGATGTTACTTATCCTTTATACTTTGAGGTATCTGCTCAAAGTTGTCCAAATAACCAAAGTATATCGGGATGCAGAGATCATTACTGCTCAGTAAGCAATGGCCTTGTACTCTCTTATTTCCAAACACTGAACTGGCACATTGGAGGTGATGATGAATTTTGTTGTTTATGTCTGCATTAATTGAGAGAAGATATGGAAAACAGTCCATATTTTTAAAGAATATGCCTTTGATCACAATTAATGGGGGAGGTTTAGCTGTGGTTAGAAGCAGATCTATTGTTTAACGAAAGACTTATTTGCTCATATGCCTGAAGAAGAAGTTGACTTCAGTTTCTGAGTGAGCACACACAGATGCTTCATTTATAGACTTGTGCTCTATGACTAAGCTTGGAGTGGGCTTGGTTTTGGATGGAAGGCAGCATAGCTTGAACAGTTCTGTAAACTATCTCCACCCCAGTGGGTAACTTTCTGGGGTGAGGTGCAATGTTTTATTGAGGAAGGTGGTATAAAGTATCAGTACCACATACTGCCTTTGTTTTATTGATATCCATATATCTTTCTATAAGATTCTAATGAGGTCGTCCATTCCAGACTTCTGGCATCTAAACTCTCTGCACCTTAATTCTTCTCATTTTGAACTAATCATCCCTGCTTTTAAAACTTGTGTGAGAACTCTAGGATCTTATTCGGATTCAGCTTTCTTATTCCATTAACACTATAATATGCTTAAATAATTTTGCCTGTAAGGTTCCTTTTCGAGGAATGTGGAAAGAAAAAGCAAGAGTTTTCTTTATAGTATTTAAAAGAGAAAAGAACAAGTAAAGTGAGCATTGGTAGATGAAGTATACAAATATTTTGCTTCTGTTTTCACAATAGCAGGCACAAAAATTCCAATAGTAAAAGTAAATTAGAGAGAAACTTAACAAAATTATAATCACCAGCAAAGTGTAATTAAGCAAAGTGATATAGACTTAAAGTCAGCTAGCAGTTCACAAAGTTCAGATGAACTTCATAAAACATGTTGCTAATGTGTTTTACTTACAGGATGTGATCATCACTGGCTAGGTCAATCCATCAGCAGTAAAGAGTTAATCACGTTGCTTTGAGATTGGATTTACATGTAGCTCAGACCAAGTAAAGATGGCAGTTTCTTTTGCTAAAGGACATTAGTGAACCAGATGGATTTTTTTCCTGAAAATCAATAATGACTTCATGGTCATCATCAGATTCTTCATTTCAGATTTTTATTGATTCCACGTGGGCTGTTTCTGAATCTGAAGAGTCACATGAGTCAAAAAGAGTTGGTGTCAAGAAAGCTAATGGGATGCGATCCTATATTGCTAGGTTGTTATGTTACAGGCTTTGATGAGGCCACAGTTCCATCGTTGTGTGCAGATTGGTCTTTTTCTTTAATGAAGGGTGTAAATGTATTCAGGATGGTTCAAGGGAAATTTACTGATTTGATACCTGGAATGAGTAGCTGTCTTATGAGGATAGCTTGGACAGGATGGGTTTGTTTTACTGAGGAGTGACTGGATTGAAGAATATAACTTCCTGAATGGTCTTGACAAGGTGGACTTAGAAAAGATGTTTCCTCTTATCAATGAGGCCAGAACTAGGGGTCAACTTTTCTGAACAGATATGAGAACATTTTCTCTCAGAAGGTTATGAAACATTATGAACTCTGCCTACAGAATGATTGAATAGTTTTAAGACAGAGGGTAATAGATTCTTGATAGGCAGGGGAATTAAAAGTCATTGGGGTTACATAAAAAAGTGGAACTCAAAACACAAACAGATTAACCATAATTTTATTTTATGGTGATGCAGGCTCAAAGGATCAAATGGTCTACTTCTGCTCTGAATTTATACATTTGTAGGTTATTTTGTTAAAGATGGCAAACCCAGTTTCTTCAACACATGTTCATAGCTTAAATGCCTATGATCATTTATACAAATCCATTTTCTGGACTCTGCATCCTCTGTTCTCACTGCACTGAGCGAGACTTGTGCCTGATCTCCAAGACTTAGAGTTATAGAGTCATAAGGTCGTACAGCATGAAAACAGTCATGTTCTAACTCGTCTATGCTGACCAGATATCCTAAATTAATCTAGTCCCATTTGCCAGCATTTGTCCCATAGCACTCTAAACCCTTCCTATTCATAAACCCATCCAGATGTCTTTTAAATGTCGTAATTCTACCGACCCCCACCATTTCCTCTGACAGCTCATTCTATGCACACATCACCCTCTGCGTGAAAACATTGCCCCTTAGGTCCCTTTTAAATCTTTCCCCTCTCACCTTAAACATATGCCTTCTAGTTTTGGGCTCACTTATCCACGGGGGGGGGAAGAAAAACTTGGCTATTCATCCTATCTATGTCCCTAATGATTTTGTAGAATACTATAAGGTCACCCTTCAGCTTCCAATGCTCCAGGGAAAATAGTCACAGTCTATTAAGCCTCTGCTTATAGCTCAAATCCTCCAACCCTGGCAACATGCTTATAAATTTTTTTATGAACCCTTTCAAGTTTCACAACATACTTTCTACAGCAGAGAGTCCAGAATTGAACACACTATTTCAAAAGTTCTTAATTCATGGAATTGTTGAGTAACTAAATGGGAATGAATTGCATTCCTTCATGAGAAGTATGTGCCAACATTTCCTGCTAAATAATAACTTGTGGGCATATTAATGGAGTGTGAATTTGTTTGAGGCACCATAATACCATAGTGAGTGAAAAAAAAGCTTGCATTTATTTAGTGCCTTTCATGACTTTAGGACATTCCAAAATGATTTTGAATTTATATGGACAGGTAAGACATGGCTGACCAATATGTTGCGTGTTGCTACAATGTACAAGGAAATACATGCTTTGAAGGTGAAAACTAATTGACACCTAGCTTTAGGAATTTCAGCATTTATTTAGTGACTTTCATGACTTCAGAGATCCAATGAAGCAACTTGAAGTATTTTCATTATTCTCATATAGGAAAGATGACAACCAATTTTCAGACTGTAAATTTTCACAAACAAGATGATAATAACCAAATGGTCTGTTTTGATTTTACAGCTATTGATGGAGAGGTAAATGTTGGCCAGAAATGTTACATGCTACAAATAATGAGCACAACATAGAGGTATGATACAGCATCAAGAGGTTGATATTTCCTGACAAATACAATGATGCACTTTCTGTACACAAGAGAAAATATTCCAAAGACTAATGTCATCCTACTACCCAAATATTATGAGCCTGTCACATATTTCTTTACATCAATATCTTAATCACTTCATCCTTCAAAGGTCAATGAAGCTAAATCTTACTCTAGCGCAAGTTTATAATCCTGAGCCATAAAATAGATTAGAATAATAAGATTTGCTATAAGCTAGCCTCCTGTTAACTTTCATAGCTGCAAATCTATTTGGTATATTACCCTGTGATTGCTGTTACTCCTCTTTGTGATATTCTTCTATTCAGAAAGGAATGGCGCAAAGGATCTCTCTCCATTTAAAGCCAGCAGCTCCTTTAAGAATCTTGAAGCATACAGAGATGATGCTGACATTTTGTATAATCATCTAAGCCAAAAACCTCTTTAAACTACCAGCTGACATTTCTCCAAAGCTTTGCAGTATCTTGTAGCCAGAAGCTTTCCTCATTACTTTGTTGTGCTTTTTGTGGGAAACTGTTACATTACTGGCTTCCTCCTAAGCTCTGCAGCCATAGTTTGAGGATTGGTTCAGAATGTAATGGGGTCAGTGCTGATTGATATGAAAATGGCATTCATTATACTGAAGAACATGAGTTGAAACCTGTTTAAATATTGTTAATGGAACCCCATCTATTTCTGGTGGGAGCACTGGTTACTTAAATTAGGGTTTGCAGGGAAATTAGAACAGACAGGTCTCCCAACCTAATAATTTTCTGTCCTTTCCTCCTGATTTTTGTCCAACTTCCTATCCCATTTGGGCATATAATTAAATGGCCCCACTGATAGGCAAATTAAAAGTCTGAGCCAATTGAGTTCAATTGATAGGCAAATTAAAAGTCTGAGCCAACGTCATTGGTTTTAAGATTTCCAATAGCTTTACTGGTTTGAATCTTTTGTTTTTTTTAAATTGTTTGAGACCAGGAAACAATTTTTCTGTGCTTTTCCATCTTTACTCCAGCAGAGACTTTCATCATAATCCTCTTACAAATCCTCACTAACGTGATTTTAAATATTACTGATTTTGTATGTAACACTTTTGTTCCATCACTAAAGATCATCTGAAATAAAATGTTAAGAGGACCTACTCATTGCAGTAAGTTTAGTTAAAAACTGGGTACTATCTTTGCCATCAACATTTCATTATTTATCTTTCACGTAAATCTGTTCTCACTCGGTGTCTGGTTGCAAGGGTAAAGAAAATTGTAAGGGTGGAAGGGAATTGTTGTGTCTTAATTACGATTGCAGTTTCTTCAGTTTGCTTGTTCAGTTATCTGGAATAAAGTGTTTGAAAATCCACCAGTAATGACTTCCTTTACCAGCCTAATTGTGTTTATTGACCCGGGCAACATTGTTGGGTGGCAGTTTTATATTGATCTATTGTTTTCTTCTTAAGAGGAGGGAGGGAAGATGGGAGAAACTTTAGACCAAAATGTTTCTGTATGTGTTTGATTAGGTTCTAAATTGTCACTTTCATTGATCTGATGTTTACAGAATTACTTTTTTTTAAACCAACTGTGAAAGGTGAACATCACGCTCAACTTAGAACTTAACTGGGCTCACCTTCAGATTTTAAGTAATTAAAGTAAATCCTATTTGAGCATTTAAAATGAGACTGTTACCTGACTGTGTACCAACAAAATAAACACAAGTTAGTATCAGAATTAGTAATTCAAGTAAATTTATTTCTGAAGAAGGTAGTGCAGACTCTTTCTAGGAGATCAGTTTAGTGAGATCTGGCCTCAATTTTTCAGACACATTTTACTTAATTTACGCTCTGAAGAACCAGACTTGACATTTTTCTTCAATTGTATTAGTACTGCTTCACAAAAATGTAAAGTCAGGCAGGGAAAGACTTATTTTGGATTTTCTGTCCTTGGGTCAGGTATACACAGACTCCAACTGAGCCTTCTGCATTCCCAAGGTCTTACAGTGCAGACCAGATACAATTTCAGCATTAGAGATTGCTCTTGTTTTGGTAAAAGCATGACTTATTTTCATTAGGTGGTCACCTGGGGCTCAACCAAAGCTTGTCTCAACTGTTCGGTCTTAACAACACAGCCAGTTGTATTCAATCTTTATTTCAAAATTCCCAGAGGTACATGTTGAGGATGTTTAGACTTTATGTTACATTTTAGATGTGCTCAGGGAAGAATCAGGCCAATGACTTTAATGGAAGATGAACCATTATATATTGAAACTGATCAGAAAATAATAACATTAATAAAACGCTTGTGGTGGGGGAGTGCTTAAAACAAACAATAAAAACTCAGAATCTAACACTACAAAATCGTAAATTATTTGAAAACATCAGCACAAAATATGATGTTTTATTCTGGAAGAATGAAGGGCATACTGTCACGCACAAACACACACAAGCAAGATACATACAAACTGTTCCCTTTTATTTTCATCCTGCAGATACTAGATCATACTGCAGTCAAGCAGATTGACAAGAGACATGGTCCCAAGTACATGCAGTGTTGCTCAATCTAGAGCGTCTAGAGATGACATTCCCTGCCGGCTGTCCCTTTTCGGTTGAAGTGCCAATCTATCTCTGTTCACAATTTCCCCCCTTCTTACATGGGATCAAATCTCCATACCACCAGCCTTTCTTATAACACGCTTTTTAAAAAATATTAAACAGAAAATACTGGAAATATCAGCAGTCTAGTTGGACCAACGCAGAGAGAAGCAGAGTTAAAATTTCAGGCCATGATCTTTATAAAGTACAGAGTTTAACAACATGGAAAGAAGGCCTTCAGACCATTGCGTCTGCACCAGTCATCAAGCATCCATTTATCCTAATCCCATTTTACAGCACTTGGCTTGTAGCCTTGTATGCCACGGCATTTCAAGTGCTCACTTAAATACTCCTTAAATGTCTTGAGGATGCTGCCTCTCTTACCCTTTTCAGCAATGGGTTCCTGATATCTCCGACTCTGTGGGTGAAAAAAGTATTTCCTCAAATCCCTTCTAAATGTCCTGCTCCTTATTTTAAAATGATGTCCCTGGTTATTGACAACTTCCTAAGGGAAAGGTTTCTCTTCATCTAAGATCTCATAACTTTGTACACCTCAGTCTGACCCCCTCACCCCCCCAATCAGCTTCTCTGCTACAAGGAAAATAACCCAAGCCTATCCAGTACCTCTTCAAATTGCTTCAGCCCAGGCAACATCCTGATGAATCTTTCTGCCGCCTCTCTAGTGTAGTCATATCCTTCCTATAACATGGCAACCAGAACTGCCTGCAGTGCTGCAGCTGGGGAGTAATTAATATATTATGCACAGCTCCATAATAATGTATTCTTCTATTCAATACTCTTGCATTCAATGCATTGACTAATAAAGTATCCTAAATACCTTCTTCACTACATTGTCTCCCTGTCTAACTTATTTTAAGGATCTATGGACCTGTACCCAAGGTTCCCTTGATCCTCTGTACTGCCTATGGCCATACCATTCAATGTGTACTCCCTTACCTTGTTAGTGCTCGCAAAATGCATTAACTACACTTTTCCAGCTTAAATTCCACTTGTCATTATTCAGCACATATGTCTATTCAGTCTATGTTGTCCTGTAGTGTAAGGCTTTACTTCTCACTATTTACCACAATACCAGTTCACATGTCACTTGCGAACTTGCTAATCATACTTCCTACACTCATGTCAATGTTATTAACACAACAATCAGCTGGGGACCCGCACAAAATCTTGTGGCCTGCCCTAGGTCATGGATACCAGGTAAAGTTAGAAATGTAATAACTTTTAAGGGGATGAAATTACATAGGGTGGGAGAAAACAAGGGGGAAGATCACTGATAAGACAGAAGATAGAAGGCATTAAGTGACAAAAGTGTGGGTGGAGCAGAGCCAAAGGGACAAGCATGAAACTAATGCAACCATAGGACGAGAAAGTTGAGTTCAGTGGAAATGAAAATGGGAGAGTATCAAACAGCTGCTGCCTGAAAGCAAAAACAAGAAACCAGTTCAGGCAGAAATCTGCGAAGAAAATGAGACAAAGTTGGGACAATTGGAGTGGACGTACATTAAGGCCTGAAAATGTTGAAGTCAATGTTGTATTAGGAGGCTGCAAACTGTCTGATTGAAATATGAGGTTTTTCTCTTTAAATTTCTGGTGTGCTTCACTAAAAGCCAAGGACAGAGACGTCAGTGCAATTAAAATGGCAAGCAAGCAAACACTTAGGGTTTTGTTAAAATTAATATACCGGACAACTGCAATCTTACCTTTCCCTTGATAAGTGTCGGCTCACTTCCTTTGAGTTATTAGGTTTTAATCCTCATGCATCATTTGTCATATATATAAACAATTTGGATGAGAAGTTAGGAGGCATGATTGGTAAGTTTGCAGATGACACCAAAATTAGTGGTATAGTTGGTAGTGAAGAAGATTATATAAGTTTACAAAGGGATCTTGATCAATTGGGCCAATGGGTTGAGGACTGGTCAATGGAGTTTAATTTGGATAAATGCGAGATATTGCATTTTAGTCAAACAAACAAGGGCAGGGCTATAAAGTAAAACAAATGTAGGACTCTTGAGAGTGTTATCAAACAGAGACACCTAGGGATTCACGTGCATAGTTTTCTGGAAGTTGCATCACAGGTAGATAGGGTGATTTAGAAAGTATTTAGTGTGCTTGCCTTTATTGCTTAGACTATAGATCACGTCTACTGCTCTGCCCTCATGAATCCTCTTCATAAAACTCAATCAAGTTTGTGAGACATGATTTCCCATGCACAAAGCCATGTTGACTATCCCTAATCAGTCCTTGCCTTTCCAAATACATGTACATCCTGTCCCTCAGGATTCCCTCCAACAACTTGCCCACCACTGATGTCAGGCTCACTGGTCTATAATTCCATGGCTTGTCTTTACCACCTTTCTTAAACAGTGGCACCACATTAGGCAACCTCCAGTCTTCCGGCACCTCACCTGTGACTATCAATGATACAAATATCTCAACAAGAGGCCCAGCAATCACTTCTCTAGCTTTCCACAGAGTTCTAGGGTACACCTGGTCAGGTCCTAGGAATGTATCCACCTTTATGTTTTCAATAGAAGGGACGGACAACAGTGGACCCAGCACTGATCCCAAGAGAACACTGCTGGTGACAGGCCTCTATAGTGACTGTTTGGGTGAAAGGAAAGGCTGGTAGGTATAGGGAATGCTGGATGACTAAAGAAATTGAAAGTTTGGCTAAGAAAAAGAAGGAAGCATATGTCAGGTATTGACTGGATAGATTGAGTGAATCCTTAGAAAAGTATAAAAGCAGTAGGTATATACTTAAGAGGAAGATCAGGAGGGCAAAAAGAGGACATGAGATAGCTTTGGCAAATAGAATTAATGAGAATCCAAAGGGTTTTTAAAAATACATTAAGGACAAAAGGGTAACTAGAGAGAGAATAGGGCCCCTGAAAGATCAGCAAGGCAGCCTTTGTGTGGTGCCGCAGAAAATGGGGGAGATACTAAATGAGTATTTTGCATCAGTACTTACTGTGGAAAAAGATATGGAAGATATAGAATGTAGGGAAATAGATGGTGATACCTTGAAAAATGTCCATATTACCAGTAAGACAATATGGTTCCCTATGGGAGACTGATTAGCAAGGTTAGATCTCACGGAATACAAGAAGCACTAGCCATTTGGATACAGAACTGGCTCAAAGGTAGAAGACAGAGGGTTGTGATGCAGGGTTGTTTTTCAGACAGGAGGCCTGTGACCGCTGGAGTGCTGCAAGGATCCGTATTGAGTCCACTACTTTTTGTCATTTACATAAATGATTTAGATGCTAGCATAAGAGGTATGGTTAGTAAGTTTGCAGATTTGGATTGGCTCAGGCTTGGAGAGCCGAAGGGCCTGTTCCTGGGCTGTAAATTTTCTTTGTTGTTCTTTGTTCTTATGACACTAAAATTGAAGGTGTGGTGGACTGGGAAGAAGGTTACCTCAGATTACAAGAGGATCTTGATCAGATGGGCCAATGGGCTGAGAAGTGGCAGGTGGAGTTTAATTCAGAGATATGCGAGGTGCTGCATTTTGGCAAAGCAAATTTTAGCAGGACTTACACACTTAATGGTAAGGTCCTAGGGAGTGTTGCTGAACAAAGAGACCTTGGAGTGCAGGTTCATAGTTCCTTGAAAGTGGAGTTGCAGGTAGATAGGATAGTGAAGGAGGCATTTGATATGCTTTCCTTTATTGGTCAGAGTATTGAGTACAGGAGTTGGGAGGTCATGTTGTTCTGTACAGGTCATTGGTTAGACCACTGTTGGAATATTGAATGCAATTCTGGTCTCCTTCCTATCGGAAAGATATTGTGACACTTGAAAGGGTTCAGAAAAGATTTACAAGGATGTTGCCAGGGTTGGAGGATTTGAGCTATGGGGAGAGGCTGAACAGGCTGGGCCTGTTTCCCCTGGAGCATCGGAGGCTGAGTGATGACCTTATGGAGGTTTACAAAATTATGAGGGTCATGGATAGGATAAATAGACAAAGTCTTTTCCCTGGGGTTGTGGAGTCCAGAACTAGTGGGCATAGGTTTAGGGTGAGAGGAGAAAGATATAAAAGAGACCTAAGGGGCAACCTTTTCACACAGAGGGTGGTACATGTATGGAATGAGCTGCCAGAGGAAGTGGTGGAGGCTGGTACAATTGCAACATTTAAAATGCATTTGAAAGGGTATATGAATAGGAAGGGATATGGGCCGGGTGCTGGCAGGTGGGACTAGATTGGATTGGGATATCTGGCCGACATGGACGAGTTAGACCAAAGGGTCTGTTTCCATGCTGTACATCTCTATAACTCTATGATTCTATGCATCCCAGACACCATGATCAGTCTTGGAAAACATCTGGGATAGCAATGAATCATTTGTAAATGTACTGATCTACAAATACTGAACATATTACATTTAATATCCAGAAGGAGACACTTCTTAAAAATACAGGCAATGTGCATGCAATCTTTTATTTTTCGTAGCAGAAGGTTCTCTAAAATGCAGCACAGAGTTATAATTGTCATTGCACGCAGTTGATATTGCACACATTTTGAGAGACATTACTGTGGAGCAAATTAATGTTTGACAGCCAGTACAAAAATAAAGTTCCTCAAAAAAGCAAAGATCAAATGATCTTGTCATCAGCAAAACCACTGGATGGGCAATCTCAACATCAGACCCAAGAACCCAATGTGTCTGGATATCCTGAGTTTAAGTTCGTGCAGGAAGAAATAATTGCCATTAAAAGAATTTAACCTCATTGAGATTGTGTTCACAGCAGACATTGCACCATTTAAACCTTTTTTTCTGTTATCTTTACAAATGATAACCATTTTTGTCATTTAAGGTCCAGTGCTAATGTTACTGGATGAGCAATCAGGCCAATGTTCTAGGGACATGGATTCGAATTCCATCCTGGCATATGGAGTATTTTGAATTCAATAAAATCTGGAATAAAGGGGTGGCCTAATGGCAACTATATAACTGTTGTTGATGGTTATAAAACTCATCTGGTTCAATAAGGAGATCTGATCAAGAGGGCGGAGCTGACTCAGAAGGTTGGACTTGGGAATGGGGTCAGGGGAGGGGAAATTTGGAAACTGGTGAATTCAATGCCATGCCGTGTGGTTGTAGGCTCCCAAGATAGGAGATGAGGTGTTCCTCCTCCAGTTTGCAGGTGGCCTTGTTTAGGTGGTGAAGGAGACCCAGAATAGATATGTTTTGGGGGAGTAGAAATGGTTTCTACCCACAAACTTTAGGAGAAAGGTCTCAGTTTGAGCCTATAACCACATGGCCTCAACATTGAATTCACCAGTTTTCAAATCTCCCCTCCCCCAAACCCTCGACACAGTCCTGATGAAGGGTTAAAACCTCTAGCTCCTCAGATGCTGCCTAACCTGCTGTACATTTTGCAGCACCCCACTTCTCAACTCTGTCTTCTCCAGCATCTGCAGTCCTCACTATCTCCTGAAATCAATGGGTATCAAGGGGCAATCTCTCTGTTGGGAAGAGTCAAACCTGGCACATAGGAAGATGATTGTGGTTGTTGGAGGTCAGTCATCTCAGCTCCATGGCATCACTGCAGAGTTTCTCAGCCGGTGCTGAGGAGACAATTGAGATTAAGTCAAGTATGTTTAATAGGAAGAACCGGCAAGACCAAGTCACTGAACACAGCAGGAGTGACAGTCTGAAGTGCATTTATTTTAATGCAAGGTGTATAACAGGTAAAGTAGATGAGCTTAGTGCTTAGATTAATACATAGACATATGATGTTGTAGCCATTATAGAAATTTAGTTGAGAAAAGGGAAGGACTGTAGTTCAATGTTCCAGGCTTTAGATGTTTCAAGCGAGATATAGAGAGATGTAAAAGGGGAGGGGGATTTGCATTACTGATTTAAGGAGAATGGCACATCCAGTGAAGCCATAAGGGTAGAACCCAGGAATAAGAAAGCCATAAAAATAGCAGGGTTGTTGTAATGAGTGATTTTTCTTTCCCCAATATTTACTGGGTCTTCCTTAATGCCAGGGGATTAAATGGAGTAGAATTTGTTAGGATCATCCAGGAGGGTTCATTGAAACAATATGTAGATAAACCCATCTCCCTCACTTCAGTTCTCACTCCCTCTTTTCACTCCTGCAACAACAATAGGGTCCCCCTTGTCCTTACCTATCATCCCACCAGCATCCAGATCCAGAGGTTCATTATCTACCATTTCCACCACCTACAACAAAATGCCACCAACAGACACATGTTCCCTTCCTGTCCCTTGTCAGCATTCCACAGGGACAGTTCCCTCTGGGACACTCTGGCCCACTCTTCCTTCATTCCTAAGATACCCCCACAGCCTCACAATAACTTTCCTTGCAACCGCAGAAGGTATAACACTTGCCCATGTATCTCCTCCCTCCTCAATATAGAATGTTCCAAGCACACCTTCCAGGTGAAGCAGCACTTTACCTGCATTTCTCACAATCTAGTCTACTGCATTTGCTGCTCACAACGTGGTCTCCTCTACATTGGGGAAACAAAGTGCAGACTGGGTGACCACTTCACAGAACACCCATGTTCTGTCCACTAAAAGAACCCTGAACTTCCACTTCAACACACTGCTGTGTTCCCTGGCCAACATTTCTGTCTCAGGTTTTCTGCAGTGCCCCAGCAAAACTCAGCGCAAGCTGAAAGAACAGCATCTCATTTTCCATCTGGGGGCTCTGTGTGTCTTCTGGATTCAATATCGAGTTTAATAACCTCAGGGCTTGAACTCTCACATGTCCTTATCTCAACTCTCCCACGTTAGGCCTTGTTAACACATAGTTGGCTATTACACATGACCCATTGTTAGCCATTAACGGTCACCGCGAACATCTATTCACCCTTCCAGCCAGATTGATATCCACTCTTTTGTCTGTGCAACTGTTCTCCTTTGCCTTTGAGCTTTATCGCCATCTATCCTTCACTCTTTTCCCCTGCCCTTCACCCTATCTTCTGCATATAAACTGATATTTTCCTAGTTATCAGTAGTTCTGAGGAAGGGTCACTCAACCCAAAATGTTAACTCTGATTTCTCTCCACACATGCTGCCAGATGTGCTGAGTTTTCCCAGCAACTTTTGTTTCTGTTGCAGCTTTCCTGTTGTGTTTTCTTAACTTTATTTCCAATTTTTGATAAAAGTTCATGTTATTACGTATTTGATGCTCCCACATTGTGTCTTGACAGAATGTTATACAACACTGGACTTTAAGAAAAGTGTAGGCTTCTGACATGATAAGATGCAAAGGACAGATAACTTCATTCTTATAGCATCAGTCACTTTGTCATTGTTCAGACAGTGATGCTGTAAAGAGACAGCACATTTAAGATTGTGCGATCCAACTTTCAAAGATGTGCCACAAATGTGGATCCAGAAGCTTTTTTTTCTCATTTCCCTCCCACAACGTGGACTGTGAAGGGCAAAATTAAAAATCACACAATACCAGGTTGTCAAAGGGAACCACAATGATGAAGGGGCAGTGCTCCAAAAGCTAGTGCTTCCAAATAAACCCATTGGACTATAGCCTGGTGTTGTGTGATTTTTAACTATGTACACCCCAGTACACCACCTACATCTCCAAATTGTGAAGGGCAGGCTCTGGTTGGCAACAATTCACCCGAGGTGCAGCTAGACCTTAAATACAGTGCAGGTGATGCAAATCCTGAGAAGTCTCAACTGTAGCAAGTACCTTCGCCGCTAGTGAGCCCACAATAGTGTGCGCTTGGCACCATAGAGGCATGATGCATATAGAGAATTGGCCTTGTGTAAGATAACTCACTACAATTCACACAGACAGAAACTCTCCATTGATATTGGGACAATATTTTACTTAAAATTTAGTCTTTTGTTCACACTGCCTTTAAAATCCAAATATATTGACTCAAGACAGGACATTAACTTCTGTAGAAATTTACCTCACCATTAGTCTTACATTCCAGCAAAGATGATTCATTGCTATGGATTAGCTGTACAATGTAATGCATGTTGTTGTTGCTATATTGACATGAGGAGTTGGGCGAATGGCTACATTGTAGTGCAATCATATCAACAGAGAAGGTATTATTATGTAGTTGGGGGTGCTACACCTTTAAGACAGCTGGTCAGGTGACCTAGAAGAGCAGAGCTTGGGACTAGTCTAGAATTGGCTGTGAGTATCATTAATAAAGTGTTTCTGTTTAGATTTACCATTTACCTGCCTGGTATGTAATTCTCGGTTCCAAAAGAAGTGTAAATTTAACAAAGATGGCTTCACTTCCCATACTAGCTGAGGTCACCATGAAGATCCCATCTTTTCAACCATGCCCCCTCACTTGAGGTTAACCCACGACCAGTCAGCTTTCATTAATGAGGGAGCATTCCTGTGGTCCTCTGGGTCTACAGGCAGTACCACAGATTCTACCTGCCCTTGAAATTGAGGGGAACAGCTCTTCATTGATCAACCCTGTTGATCAAGGACATATCTGACTGATTTTGTAGCATAAACAGGGCTGTACTAGTGCATATCATATTGATTCTCCCAAATTCTGAGAGCACTGCAGTATTTATGGTTTGTGGATTGTGTACAGCACTAGACTTTGGTAGAACTGTAGGCTGATCATCACAGTTGATACAAAAGACTTGAAATTCACACTTGTAAATAAATAGAACAGAGACAAAGTCATCACACTGATAGGCTTTATTACTATATTATGATGCACAGAGGTTTCCGAATTGTTACATTCAGTTATCATAATAGGCCAGAGTGGATTACTGATCCACTGGTGCTCCTCCCCAGTGAACATTTCAGTGCTGTTGCCATAGCAAAGCACATTATTACATGAGCAGGTCTAAGTTAAAATTTTAGTGCTGCATTAGCAATCATAAGAATACAAATAAAGCAATGAGATTAATGCAGGGAATGAAGCCATATCCCTCAATGTCTGGTGTAACTCTGTGTAGAATAGGTTTTTCTAATGAGCATAATGGCATAAAGCCCAGGCTGAGATTTAGAATCTCATTCATACAGAACTTCCTCAGAATTGCTCCTGCTCCGTGCCATAAGTCTGTTGAAAGTCATTTACACAGTATATGACATTTATAATTCTGTCAAAGCTGCCCCTGCAGATCTGAAACCACTGCGAGAAGATTCCAAGCTGTGTTGTTCTACAGTTTATAGCTGTACAGAGAAAACTTCTACCGTTGACTTTACTCTGGGAGGGAATTTTAGGGTCACAGACTTTTGGAGCACCAAAGTAGATTTATTGCACTGGTCCCAAATCATATGGTCCCATGTTAGCTATTGCCATCTTTTTATAACTGAGAGGTCCATTAAATCGGCATTCACTTCTCTTTTAAATATTATGATAGGTCCTGCCTCCTCCTGTGTATCTCAGGTAACTGTCCTAAAAAGATTGTGAGATACAACAATACCTGAGAGCTAAGGTCGAGAGGCATTAACTAAGTAAGTAGGTGGGTGATTGACAAGATTTATGGTTTTCTTTCTTTAAAGTGCAGCAGTTATTTAAACCAAGACTATGGAGATATTAGCATTGTGTTAAATTTATTGCTTGCTTTGTTGAACCACTTAATATAGCTACGTATTAGCATTGAGTGACATTTCAAAGAAAATACAATGGAGATAGCAAGGCAGATAATACATTGTGCACGTAGCATGTGGAATCTGGTGGTCATCATTATGACCCACACCAACTATATATGGTCATGATGTGGAGGTGCTGGTGCTGAACGGGGCTGGACAAAGTCAAAAATCACACAACGCCAGGTTATAGTCCAACAGGTTTATTTGGAAGCACTAGTTTTCGGAGCACTGATCCTTCTTCGGGTAGCTACCTGACGAAGGAGCAGCAAACCAAAAGCTTGTAGTTTCAAATAAATCTGTTGGACTATAACCTGGTGTGAGTGAGGACTGCAAATGCTGGGGATCAGAGCTTAAAAATGTGTTGCTGGAAAAGCGCAGCAGGTCAGGCAGCATCAAAGTAGAAGGAGAATTGACATTTCGGGCATAAGCCCTTCTTCATTTTTAAGCTATAACCTGGTGTTGTGTGATTTTTAACTACATCTTCAGTGTCTGCTGTTTGAGGAACTCCAGTTCAGAGTGGATAGGCTGGAATCCAAGTATCAGAATCTGCGATGCATCAGGGAGGGAGAAAGCTAGCTAACTCTCTATTCGTGGCAGCAGTCACACTTCTCGAGTCAAGTATGTCAGATTTCCTTGGTCAGGGAAGTTACATGACTATAGATGAGGAAAGATCCACAAGATGACATAGTAGGTGGTTCAGCCCTGTACCTGTCTAACAGGACAAAATTTTTGCAGGGAGGACTTTGCATATGTTACACATTACAACATGCTGCTCTCAGTGTTCAATTACTGAAGCATATTCATTTGGATCATGAGTGGACTACTCCCTTACTTCATAGGTAAAAACAAGGACTGCAGATGCTGGAAACCAGAGTCTAGATTAGAGTGGTGCTGGAAAAGCACAGCAGTTCAGGCAGCATCCGAGGAGCAGGAAAATCAACGTTTTCTGATGAAGGGCTTTGGCCCAAAACATCGATTTTCCTGCTCCTCAGATGCTGCCTGAACTGCTGTGCTTTTCCAGCACCACTCTAATCTAGAATACCTTACTTTATAGCCAGAAACATTGCTCTAATAAATACAATCCTAGGAATAAGAGAGGAAGGCTCCAAGTGTTATGGTGTACTTGGAACAAAGTAAGATGATTTCCTAAATGAATTTGAGTAGCTGGGAGGCAGGTTAAAATGTAGAATTACAATGGTAATCTCTAGATTATTGCCTAATCCTTAACCAGGATCAAATTGGCATAATATGAAATATTTGAATGATGGCATAAAGATTGATATGGGAGAAATGATTTTCAGTTTAAGTGCGCTGGAAGCAAAGTTGGAGAGAGATATACTGTACCATTGGGACTGTCTTCAAGTGAATTAGTGACCTGGTGAATTATGTAACTAGGGACATAGAGAGAGTTTTCAATCAAATATTGGGCCTATCTGAGGGAAAATCTGAATAGTTAATGGGATTGGTTGAGGGAAATACGGCAAGGGAGTGAAATAAGTAGTGTGAGAAGAAAAGACAGAGTGTCTGAATATAAGAGAACTCCAGTAAATGGGGTCAAAACAGAGAGAAATTGTAAAAAGCTGACTGAATGGACAAAGCACATATAACAAGATGGATGAATTAGTTGCACAAATACAAATGCTTTGTTAGCTTTGACGAAGATATTATTGCAGGGTGCCCAAGGTTGGGAACTGAATATTCCAAGATATTTGAAAAAAGGAAAATTATATTGAATAGCTCTGTAATAATGGCATTCCAATAACTGGGGCAACTTTACGTCTTCATATTGATTGGATGAATCAATTGACAAAGGTAGCCTTGTGGAGGAAATCATAAAGTTTATTGGGTCAGTTTCTTAGAATAATAAATCATGGAGCCAAGCAGAGAATAACTTATTTTGGACCTGGCATTGTGTAATGAGGATTGATTCATTCTGTCTTTTTTAAAGTATCCTCAAGGGAGAAGTGATCATCATCTGAGAGACGTTTGCATTTAGTTTGAGGTTAAGAACTTCAATCTGAAACTAATGTATTAAACATAAATAAAGGTAATTAAGAAAGGTATGAAGAAGGGGGTTTTCTAATATAGTTTGGGAAAATATGTTTAAAAGTCAGACCCTAGACAAGCAATGGAAGACATTTAACAAAATACTCCATTACTCTCAATGAAGATATATTCCACTGAATAAGAACAATTCTTTAAGAAGAATAACCTTTCCATAGCTAACTAATGAATTTAAGGACAGTATTAAATTTAAAGAAAGGGTAAACAAAGCTTTGAAGATTAGTGGTGAGCCAGAAGCCTGGAAAAGGTTTGGAAGCAGAAAAGGGTGACTTTAAAAAATAACAAACTGGATATCAGAGTAAACATGCAAAAAATAACATAAGTGCCAGGAAGAGCTTCTACAAGTATCTAGAAAGGAACAGAATAGCTAGTGTAAACCATTAGGGGATGAAATTGAGAAACAAGTAATTGAAAATAAGGAAATGGCAAAGATTTAGTGCAAAAATATTGTGTGTGAGTTCTGAATAGCAAACTTTACAAACATCCCAAAAATAGGAGAACAAAATGGAGGGAGAAACCTAAAACAATTCCAATTACTGTATGAAAAGTACTTAGAAAACTAATTGGACTGAATACTAACAACTGCAATTGCCCTGATGGCCTGTATCCTAGGATATTAAAAGAAGTGGCTGTAGACATAATAGATGCATTGATTGCAATCTTCCAAAGTATCCTAAGCACTGAAAAGATATCAAGGAATTAGGAGCCAACCAGGGCATGAGTACAATATGCAGGCTCACTCCCTAACCCCACCATCTCATAAAATTGGGGATATCTAAAATATATGAACAGGAATCCTAGAATTGGGTACCACATGTTATTTTTAAATGGTATTTGTATTCATTTGAAAAAAAAGCCTTAAATTGCACAATTTCAGAGATTTCCTATTTAAGATAGATGTGAGAAAGATCTTGTTCCTCAAAGGGACTTTAGATACTCCAATGCAGAGAATATATTCAAACCTGAATTAGATAGGATTTTGAGCAATATGAGAGTCACAGATTACAGCGACAGGAAAATGAAGCTGAGGTCACAATCAGATCAACCATGATCATTTTAAATGGCAAAGCAAGATCAAAGGGCCAAGTGGCTGATGTTCATGTTCTTGTGTTCTTTGGGTCTCTGTTCATCTACAAACAATACTTTGATAAACCATATTCCATTTCTCTAAGGAAGCTATGAATGTTCCAAAGATCATGTCCAGCATGCAGTTATTTTTATCATGTCTTCTTTTCTTTACACTTTCTAGTCAATAGTGCCTTAAGGGATCAAAGGCACTTAACAGGAGTGACAAGGGAACTTCTGTTCAAGCTGTGCAATGTGAGATGAACTCGGACTATGCAAACCTTGGTGGTAGAAGTCAGGAGAGGGCACAGTCACACACGAGATGATCTAGGATCAATGTAATTAAATTAGTTCATAGATTTTAAAACATTTTGTTGTCTTATTTATCCCTAGATAACACCAACTTCCAGTTGGGAAGATGCAATAAAATGAGCAAAGTAGCACCTCAACACAGTTTCTCATACCTAACTGAACGGTAAGCTGTAATGAATCTCCAGGCACATAGCAGTTGTTTTCCCGCCACCAACAGGAACCACAGCCAAACACCATTACTTATGGAGCTCTTACAATTCTTGCACACAACCAAACTTTTCCTGAATCATGGTAAATTTTGAACAGACATTAATCATTTTAGTTTTCTTTTAATTGATCTTCAGTTTTTCCCTTTTAGCTTATTAATTTAATTTTTAAATAGTGCTTGTGACGTTATTCATTATGAAACTCTTTAAGATCAGCTTCTAGAATTTTTCCTTCTAATTTATTTGAATTTTCCAAAATGAATATTAACATAAAAGCTACGATTTCATCTCTTTTCAAGTAATTATAATATTTCAGTTCCTTTGGTTTCATCAGATTGCACTTTTGATATGATTATGACAGATACGGAAGCAGTCATTCTGCAAATACTGAGACACATTCCCTCAAAAACATTTCAAGAGCAATTTGATCCATTTGTGAGATACAACACTGGACAAACAACAAGTTCACAAAAAGCATTAATATGAAGGCATCTTAGTAAAGCCCCATTTCTTCCAACACCAACCCCATTGCTGTTTTCTGTGACATCCAAAGCTATCTCTCTATTTCCTCACTTAATCCCAGGTGGCCGCTGCTTGAATAGCTGTTTTGTCCATTAGACCACACTGTTTAAATGTGCATTCATGAATATAAATTGACTCCACTTACATCAAAGAATGATTATTAAATGTATTTATTAATATAATCATCTCCAATAATTAATAACTGGTTTAATAAATCCCATTGATTTTTCATTTGATAACTTTTAATATTTGATTTTCAATTCATGAATACAAATGTATTCATTAAATTAAATTAGCTCATTATCTAATCCTTTTAAAATGTTTTAAAAATCCTTTACAAAAGTGAAATTTAAGTTTCTGAGATTATCCAGCAAAAATTCCCATGACTAATAGTTTGATACCAGGTGATTGAGATGTCAGTGGGGGAGCACTTTGAGGCCAGCAACCATAATTTTTATAGATTTAAAATAATGATGGAAAAGGATAGACCAGATCTAAAAGTTGAAGTTCTAAACTGGAGAAAGTCCAATTTTGAAGGTATTAGGCAAGATCTTTCAAACGCTGATTGGGGGAGATAGTCGCAGGTAAAGAGACGGCTGGAAAATTGGAAGCCTTCAGAAGTGAGATAATGAGAATCCAGAGAAAGTATATTCCGGTTAGGGTGAAAGGAAAGGCTGGTAGGAAAGGGAATGCTGGATGACTAAAGAAATTGAGGGTTTGGTTAAGAAAAAGTAGGAAGCATATGTCAGATATAGACAGGATAGATTGAGCAAATCCTAAGAAGAGTATAAAGGCAGTAGGAGTAGACTTAAGAGGGCAACCAGGAGGACAAAAAGAGGACATGAAATAGCTTAGGCAAATAGAGTTAAGGAAAATCCAAAGGGTTTTTACAAATACATTAAGGACAAAAGGGTAACTAGGGAGAGAATAGGGCCCCTCAAAGATCAGCAAGGCAGCCTTTGTGTCGAGCCACAGAAAATGGGAGAGATACTAAACGAGTATTATGCGTCAGTATTTACTGTGGAAAAGGATATGGAAGATATAGGAAGTAGCGAAATAGATGGTGACACCTTGGAAAATGTCCATATTACAGAGGAGGAAGTGCTGGATGTCTTGAAATGCATAAAGGTGGATAAATCCCAAGGACCTGATCAGGTGTACCTGAGAACTCTGTGGGAAGCTAGAGAAGTGATTGCTGGGTCTCTTGCTGAGAAATTTGTATTATCAATAGTCACAGGTGAGGTGCTGAAAGACTGGAGGTTGGCTAACATGGTGCCACTCTTTAAGAAAGGTAGTAAGGACAAGCCAGGGAACTATAGACCAGTGAGCCTGATGTCTACATCCCAGGGTACTGAAGGAGGTGGCTCGAGAAATCGTGGATGTGTTGGTGATTATTTTCCAGAGTTCAATAGATTCCGGTGATTGGTGAGTCCCGAACCAGAGGACACAGCTTAAAAATAAGGGGTAGACCATTTAGGACAGAGATGAGGAGAAACGTCTTCACCCAGAGAGTGGTGGCTGTATGGAATGCTCTGCCCCAGAGGGCAGTGTAGGCCCAGTCTCTGGATTCATTTAAGAAAGAGTTGGATAGAGCTCTCAAGGATTGTGGAATCAAGAGTTATTGAGATAATGCAGGAACAGGATATTGATTAAGGATGATCAGCCATGTTCATATTGAATGGTGGTGCAGGCTCAAAGGGCAGAATGGCCTACTCCTGCACCTATTGTCTATTGTCTATTGTCATGTCGGTGGTGGGCAAGTTGTTGGAGGGAATCCTGAGGGGCAGCATGTATATGTATTTGGAAAGGCAAGGATTGATTAGGGATAGTCAACATGGCTTTGTGCGTGAGAAATCATGTCTCACAAACTTGATTGAGTTTTTGAAGAAGTAACAAAGAGGATTGATGAGGGAAGAGTGGTAGAAGTGATCTAAATGGACTTCAATAAGGTGTTCGACAAGGTTCCCCATGGGAAACTGATTAGCAAGGTTAGATCTCATGGAATACAGGGAGAACTAGCCATTTGGATACAGAACTGGCTCAAAGGTAGAAGACAGAGGGTGGTGGTGGAGGGTTGTTTTTCAGACTGAAGGCCTGTGACCAGTAGAGTGCCACAAGGATCGGTGCTGGGTCCTCTACTTTTTGTCATTTGCATAAATGATTTGGATGCGAGCATAAGAGGTACAGTTAGCAAGTTTGCAGATGACACCAAAACTGGAGATGGAGTGGACAGCGAAAAAAGTTCCCTCAGATTACAAGAGGATCTTGATCAGATGGGCCAATGGGCCAAGAAATGGCAGATGGAGTTTAACTCAGATAAATGTGAGGTGCTGCATCTTGGGAAAGCAAATCTTAACAGGAGTTACACACTTAATGGTAAGGTCTGAACAAAGAGACCTTGGAATGCAAGTTCATAGCTCCTTGAAAGTAGAGTCACAGGTAGATAGGATAGTGAAGAAGGCATTTGGTATGCTTTCTTTTATTGGTCAGAGTATTGAGTAGAGGGGTTGGGAAGTCATGTTGCGGCTGTACAGGACATTGGTTAGGCCACTGTTGGAATATTGCGTGCAATTCTGGTCTCCTTCCTATCGGAAAGATGTTGTGAAACTTGAAAGGGTTGGAGGATTTGTGCTATAGGGAGAGGCTGAACAGGCTGCAGCTGTTTCCTCTGGAGCGTCGGAGGCTGAGGGGTGACCTTATGGAGGTTTACAAAATTATGAGGGGCATGGATAGGATAAATAGGCAAAGTCTTTTCCCTGGTGTTGGGGAGTCCAGAACTAGAGGGCATAGGTTTAGGGTGAGAGGAGAAAGTTATAAAAGATACCTAAGGGGCAACTTTTTCACACAGCGGGTGGTACGTGTATGAAATGAGCTGCCAGAAGAAGTGGTGGAGGCTGGTCCAATTGCCACATTTAAGAGGCATTTGGATGGGCCCGGTGCTGGCAGGTGGGACTAGATCGGGATGGGATATCTGGTCAGCATGGACGGGTTGGACCAAAGGGTCTGTTTCCATGCTGTATATCTCTATGACTCTATGGCTCTATAATGAACATTTTGCAGTTGACATCAGCATCTTCAACAGCTACAGGAGAATGTGAAGTACAAATGAATTGCAACTGTATCTTCTGATGCTTCATGAACAATGCTAAGGAGTATTAATAAATCATGTGACAGAACTTGTTTCATAAAGTTGTTGCCAATTAATGTTTGAAGAAAGATACATGTTCTGAAACAGAGGTCACACAATGAGCAAAGACAAATGCTGCGTAAAATTTAAGAAAGAGGCCATGATTGAATAAAGTGACAACTTTGGTATTAATTTCTTTTAAAAAGCCATACTATGTTGGTGATATTTCATCTTTTGTATTGATATTGTGTATTTCCTCAGAAACTTACAAACATCTGGAATTCTATAATGAATTGAAACTTTGGATTACCATCAATAATGCATCATTTGACTCCAGTTGGAATCAATCCTATTGTCCTTGATTCTAGCAGTAGATCGATTTTTAAAAATTCATTCTTGGAAAATAGGCATCTCTGGCTGGCCAGCATTTATTACCTGTCCCTATTTGCCCTCACAAAAGTGGTGAGTTGCCTTCTTGAACCGCTATGGTCCACGTGCTGTAGGTTGGCCCACAATGCTCTTGCACAGGGAATTCCAAGATTTTGATCCAGTGACAGCAAAGAAATGGAGATATATTTCCTAGGTAGGATGGTGAGTGGGTTGGAGGGCTATATGCAGGTGACCATGTTCTGATGTATCTGCTGCCCTCATCCTTCTGGCTGGAAGTTGTCATGAGTTTGGAAGGTGCTGTCTAAGAATCTTTGGTGAATATCTGAAGTGCAGCTTGTCGATAGAGCACAATGCTGCCACTGAGCATTGGTAGTGGAGGGAGTGAATGCTTGTGGATGTGATGCCAATCAAGCGGGCTGTAGTGTCTTGAATGGTGTCAAACATCTTGAGTTTTGTCAGAGCTGCACTCATCTAGGCAAGTGAGGAACATTCCATCACATTCCTGACTTGTGCTTTGTAGATGGTGGACAGGATTTGGAGAGTCAGCAGGTAAGTTACTCGTAGCAGTATTCCTACCCTCTGACCTGCTCTTGTATCCATTCTGTTTAAGTGGCAAGTCCAGTAATTTCCTGGTCAATGGTAACCACCAGAAGGTTGACAGTGAGGGATTCAGTGATGTCAAGAGGCAGTGGTTAAATCATCTCTTACTGGAGCTGGTCATTGCCTGGTATTTGTGAAGCGCGAATCTTACTTGACACTTGTCAGCCCAGCCCATAATAAAAGCATATTTTTGAGTAGGAAAGAAATTATCTCAAGGGGAGGAAGCAGCAAAGAGTTGAAATGCTCGGGGTCAAATTCTTTGAATTAACAGTTGAATGTACGTGTAGGTCAGCAGACCCAGGATTTTCTGTTTGTCAAGTTTTGAGCAGAAAATTATTTGGGGCTCACTGACCTCTGTCCTAAATTCCTGAAATGTGCTCCAAACAAGTGAATTTTCTAAGAAGAAAATGAGACTATAAAAGCATCTTTTGAAGATTTTCATGAAGACATATTGCCACTGATTAAATTAGAGAGAGAGAGATGTAGGTATATTAGACATTGTCTATAAAAGTTAGACAATGGAGTATATTTTTTTCTTCACCACATGACATTTAAAATTAATATGCTTACTCCATGGATGATAGAACACTTTGATTTTCATCTAATTGATTTCATCACTTTTATTCTCACTGACCCCATGTGGTTAATTTAATATTTTTCCACCTGAATCCCTTTCTGATCTTGCCCATACCTAACTTTGTAATTTTCTCCATTCTGAAAGTCTCTCTTCATTTTTATGATGCAGGTCTGCGGATACTGAAAATCAGAAACAAAAACATAAATTGCTGGAAAAACTCAGCAGGTCTGGCAGCATCCATGTTGAGGAATCAGTGTTAATGTTTCAGATCCAGTGACCCTTCCTCAATCTCCCTCTGTCAGCATCACTATGAATTTTGCTTTCAGCCACCTTAGCTTTAAGCTCTTAAATTTAGTCACTGTGACTCTAATTCTCTAGCCTCCTGTTAAGATTAGTAACATCCACATATCTGACCAAGTTTTTGATTAGCCCTCTGATATCTATCTGCTTGACTCTGTGAATAAAAGTGCAGAATCAGTGCAAGTCATCGTTGAGCAATTAGTGAACATTGGCAAAGCACTTCGTGTTTTTGTCAAATGGGACAAAATGTGGAGAAGTGTTAAATGTTCCTTATAGTCTTGGACTAGATTGTCCCATTTTCAGTTAAAGTGCTTTCTTGAGTGTTCCTGTAAGTGAGTCGCAAGTTCCATTTGAGATGCAGATTTTCCTGACATTCTTTATAGTTCCTTTTGTGTTGTGGACCCTGCAGCACCAATGACCTTTCAGTCTTCTGTTTCTGTTGAGCATCTTCAAAGAACTAGTAATGTTCCAACTGTATCTACAGAGCCCATGGCTTTGTGAACCACTCTGCCTTGTTGGCCCTATAATCTCCAGTGTAGAGGGTAGAGTGATGGTCACCCAAAAGAACCCTACTTTTTGTTGGTCCCAGTCCACTCCAATTCTCTGTCAAATCCCACCATTTTATCTTGATTTTCTCCCTTTCATTGTAATCATTCAGTCAGCGGTACAGTCTGATGAAGCCTAATCTTGAGATGATAGGCTACTCCCAGGATTCCATGAATAGCTTACTAGCCACACTACCATACGTCAGGAGCGTCTCAGAACTGACAGCCAGACTACTGCGACCCTTAGGACTCATAACAGCACACGAGCCAACTTCCACACTCAGACAACAACTCACTAGAACAAAGGACCCAATAGCCAGCACGAGCCAAACTAACGTAGTTTACAAAATACCATGCAAGGACTGCACAAAACACTATATAGGACAAACAGGAAGACAGCTAACAATCCGCATCCATGAACATCAGCTAGCCACAAAACGACACGACCAGCTATCCCTAGTAGCCATACACGCAGACAACCAGGAACATGAATTTGACTGGGAAAACACTACCATCATAGGACAAGCCAGACAGAGAACAGCCAGGGAATTCCTAGAGGCATGGCATTCATCCACAAACTCCATTAACAGACACATAGACCTGGACCCCATATACAAACCACTACAGCTGAAACTGACATCCGGAAGCGGCAAGAACATCCATCAACAGACACATCGACCTGGACCCCACATACAAACTACTACAGCTGAAACTGACACCCGGAACCGGCAAGAACAAACCACTATAAATACCGGAAGAAACATCAAAGCAGCGCTTCACAGGAGGCTCCAATAGCACTGATGATGTTCCCTAGCCAGGGAACGAAACGTTTGCAGCAAAAACCTCCAGCTCGGCGAACAGAACCACAACAACGGACACCCGAGCTACAAATCTTCAACCAGACTTTAAATAGCTTACTGATAAGCTTCCTAAACTTATTAAGCAGACCCTCAGGACTGACCATGGCCCACTCTCCCGAATAACTTGTCAGATTTTCACAACTGAGATTGGCCCAACCCCCAGACTAATGTTGCCGCAGCACCCTGACTGGCCTACCTGTAATTCCCCAAAATTGGTTAAATGTGATCTACATTACTGACCATATCTCAATCCTCTAACTGCAAAGACACAGATCCTGGTTGATCCAGGCACATGACTGATTATGGCTAACCACCCAGACTGGACTCAAACAAGCTTTATTCACAATATGTGACCAAACCCACTGACTGATTATGATCTTCCTTGACACCAATATGGGCACTTCCCCTTTGACATTTAGGCATGGCCACTTGCATGACATGTTGTGTGTTTGCATGACATGCTGCAGTTAATGTAGCACAGTCCCTTAGGGTGACATGTCCACTCTTTGACTATTCAGTCCTCTCCACTGTGACAAGTTGCCTTCTTCTCCTCTACACTAACAAGCAATGCAAGCCACAGAGAATGACTGCCTCCAAGTCAGCACGAAGTGAGTGAGGACAAAGAAAGTAAGGGCAGCAAGATACATCCCGTAGAAGTGCGCAAAATGCCTGTCATTCCCTTCATTCAGTGTATCCTGACAGAAGCAGGATGTTCATTGGTGTTCCTGAGCTTCAAAGTTAAATGGTAAAGAGCTGAACTGGTGCAAGAGTTGATCTGAGAGCAAACATGATAATTTGGTGAGGCTGGTGGTTTACCAATGCCAAAATGTGGGGATGTCAAAGTTAAGAAGGATGGTGGCCATGGAGTATGTACAGGCATTGCTGAGGAAGTATTCAGTGATCAGCAGCCACTGAATAACTGCTTTGAATTTCATAGTTTCTTAGGGAAGGGGAGGATAATCGGAAATGTTGTAGAAATAAGATGAGTGGGCAAATAATGAGATGCAGTTGCATGGAAATAAGGTAATCTCCACTCAATAGCAAGATTTTAAAGCTAATATTTAAACCTTAAGGGGAAAAGCCAGAAAAATTAGATTCAACATCAAGATTTGCCATTTCCAGTTTTCATATCAGGAAGGGGGGAATTCAGCCCATAATCTAATTTTCAGTTAAAATCTCTTTTCAGTCCACATATGGCACTGAAATCAATGACAAAGAATGTGGAAAAACATTGACACATCTGCCATCAATTTTTAAAATGAAATTAATTAGAATAGGTGGATAGATAAAATAATAAATGAGGTTATCAAGGGATGGACCTTACCAGTTTTGCTAATAAGCCAAAATTATTGAGTAATAAACTTGGTAACTACATCCCAGCCTAATGTCAGTGATGGGCAGCTTTAACAAAGAATAAAACAGGTCAAAATTAATTGGCATTTGGAAATGTGTGGACCAATAAATGAAATGCAGCTTGCATTTTTTTGAGACAAATCACGTTTTCTTAATTCGGTTGAGTTCCTTGATGAAGAGATGAAGATGTTTGATGATGGAAATGTATTTGATCTTTGTATCACGATATTTGAAAGGCATCTGAAAATGTGCCACAAAATAAACTTCTTAGAAAAATTGAAATGCATTAGATGAAATTGACGAAGGGTAAGAAAGCTGGAAAGCCAAGAGTAGTGATGAATGGTTGTTTTTTCAGACTGGTGCGAGGTATGTAGCAATATTTCCAAATTAGAGCCATTGTTCTTCTCTACACTGCCAGGATTAGGTATAAAGACTTCGTTTAAAAATTTACTAGTGATTTGAAAGTCATGTGTGTTGAAGAAATGAGAAGAACATTGATAGACAGCTGAAACAGACAGACATGTGGATGGTACAATTTAATGCAGAATAGTGTAAAATTACATAATTTGGAAGGAAGAACAAGAAGAGATAACATGATTATAATTGTACACTTTAAAGAGAATACAGGAACAGAGAGGCCTGGGGATGCATGTGCAGAAGTTTCTGAATGTGGCAATACAAGTTGAGAATGCTGTGAAGAAACAAATTGCAATCTTGAATTCATTAATCAAGGAATAAAAGGCAAAGGCAAGGAGTTTTGCTAATTCTTTATGAAACACTGATTAGGCCTCAATCTGTATGTGTCTGACCTCTGTTGTCAAGGCTATAGGCAGTTGCTGACAGAGCATGCCCAGAGATGCTGGGGACTCATGTTCAAGATGGAAACCCAAAGAAACAATTAACAAACTGGAGATACCAGGTACCTACTCTGACTTGCACATTGAAAATGGTGTTGGATTTCTGATCACAAGGCACAAAAAACAAACTTTTACAGAACAAAGTAAATTTAAAGATAAGCATTTTCACTAATTTTTATTCCACTCTCAATTTTAACTGAATACTAAATTGTTATACAACGTTAAGTAATGTTTCAATTAATTAACATATTTCAACATTAAACCTTATAAGATAATACCTCAGCAAAGTGTATAACCAAGAATGCAAAGTATCTTCAAGAATTTGTGAAATATTATCAAGTGATTGTCTCAAGGTGAGGCAAGTTGAAGTTATAAAAATATGAATATTTTTAAAATCTTGACTGGTCTTTTTAAAAAATATTGAAAAGAGATAATCTAATCGGAGAATAAATAAATGTATCTGTCCAGATTCTCTACAACTGACACAAACACACATAGACATTAACATATAGAAAGCTAAAGTTCATGCACCAAATTTCTGCCAAATTTTAATGCAAAATGTTATACTTAAATTGGCAGAAACAGTCTGAATCGCTAACCCTACATTTCTACAGTATTGAGAAGAGACTTAATAATATTCTCATGTATTGTAACATGATGCAAATTAAGGAGATACATCATACTAATTAAATATGTCATTTTATCCAAAGGATTTTCTCTTTCAATGTCTTTCATATTTAAACATTTTGCTCATGGTGACTTTTTTTGAAAGCTAGCCTTATTTCTTTTATTTGATACCTGGAGAAACCAGACAATTTTCTTTGTCTATAAAATAACATTGTAGTTACAGCACCTTTTCCATGTGTAATACCTTTGGAATGTTGCTTCTACTCATAATAACTTGATACGCATAATAAGTGATTTTAGAATGGCCTTATTTCAAATAAAAGGAAAATTCTACCGCATTTTAGATGTTTGATTACTCTAAAAAGGACATTCAAAATTTGCTTCAAAAGACAAAACAGAGTTGAACATAGTAATTCAGATTGACAAATGACAAGTCACAGGATTGGTACTGAAATCATTGTTCATCAAGATTTTAAAAGTGATTTGGACTTAGGAGCTGGTAATACAGTTTTAAATTTGTAAAAACAAAGCTGCGGATGCTGTAAGTCAGAAACAATAATATAAATGGTTGGAAAATCTCAGCAAGTCTGGCAGCATCTGTGAAGAGGAAACAGAGTTAGCATTTCAGATCCAAGACCCACTTCAAAACCAGTTCTGAAAAACGGGTCACTGGACCAGAAACATTAACTCTGTTTTCTCTCCACAGATGCAGTCAGACCTGCTGCATTTTTCCAGTAATTTATGTTTTTGTTTCAAAATTTATGGATTGCTAGGATTCCCACTGATACAAATAACACCAAATTTTAAAATTATTGAACTTATAGTTGATAGTTTTAAAAAATGATATTACAAGATGTCATGTTTTAAGATTTTTACTGTAACGGACAGACAAAAAACACTCAGTAATACTGTAATTAACAAAATACACTTTTATCTACAAAACAGAACTTTCCCCTTTATTTTAAACATAATTGAAAACCGACTTCACAAGTATACTTTCCACTGTCCCTTCTCTCGTCTTTTAATTTTTCTGGACCTGGTTCAAAGTGATTCTCAGCTTCTATTGTTTTACTTCCATATTTTCTGTTCCCAAATCGAGCAACTTTGAACTCCAGACTGCCTTTCATATTGAGGGATTTTCTGGATGATTCTTTCTCGACTACTAGCCAGAAAAATCTTTCAATCTCATTTCACACTTCACAAAATTGGTCTTTCCAATCAAAAGGAGAGCTCCCATCCATACTCCTACATGGTGAAGCACAGAGAATTTAGCTTTCTGTGCCCAGACTTTGCAGATTGCCTGTGTCTGATTTTTCAGGAGCATCTAAGAAACTTAACTCCTCTTAAAGCCATCTCCATGGCAGTATGAATCACATGGAAACTTTAGCCAGGCTAAAATTTTGTTTAGTTATTCCTGACACCAGTTCTATTTTACTTGGAATTAAATGGTCTGCTTAAAGAATAACTTTATACAACCTGACATCCTAAACACTTCCCAAGGATTTTAGAGACTGCTTTACTACTACTTTAATCAAACACATATGCTACTGCCATTGTCTACAAGTGTCAACAGTTTACAGCTTCCTTCAATGAAAACTGCCCTTTAATCTTCTCCCAAGCCTGTTGTCAGGAAAAATTCAAACAGGTCACATGATCCCCATTTTGTCTGAAATTAAACGCACAGTCTCAAAACATAATAATTGAAAAATCCTTATGTTTGTAACTCATGTCCATTAGGGAGGGAAATCTTCAAACTGTACCTGATCTGGTCTACATGTGACTGCACCCACAGCAATGCACTTATTCACAGTAGGCTGGGGTTGTTTTTCCCTGGAGCTTTGGAGGCTGATGGTTACCTAATAAAAGTTTGTAAAATCATGAGGGACATAAATAGGATAAATAGCTAAGATCATTTCCCCAGAGTAGAGGAGTCCAAATCTAAAGAGTGTAGGTTTAAAGTAAACGGGGAAAGATTTAAAAGAGATCTAAGGGGCAACTTTTTCATGCAGAGGGTGGTGCACGTATGGAACGAGCTACCAGAGGAAGTGGTGGAGGATGGAACAATTACAAAATTTAAAAGGCATCTGGATGGGTATATGAATAGGAAGGGTTTAGAAGGATTTGGGCTTAGTGCTGGCAAATGGGACTAGACTAATTTAGGATATCTCGTCGGCTTGGATGAGTTGGACTGAAGGGTCTGTTTCCAAGCTGTACATTTCTATGCCACTATCTGCCTGCACATGGTCTGTATCCCTGTATTCTCTGCCTGTTCTTGTGTCTATATAAATTCCTCTTAAACTTTGCTAACGTATCTGCTTCTATCACCTTCTCTGGCAGTGCATTCCAGGCATCTACTACCCTCTGTGTTAAAAACAACTTCCCTTGCAGTACACACTTTAACTTTTTGCCCCTCACCTTAAACCTATGCCCTCTACTACTTGATATTTCCACCCTCAAAGAAAGGCTCCAACTATCCACTCTATCCATGGCTCTCAAAAGTTTATATACTTCTATCCATCAGCCTCCAACACTTTCATGAAAACAATCCAAGTTTGTCCAATTTCTCCTTATATCTACTACACTCCAATCTAGGCACTATCCTGGCAAACCTCTTTTGCACACTCTCCAAGGCCTCCACATCCTTGCAACAGTGTGGGAACCAGAACTGCACATAATACTCTAAATATGGCTGAACTAAAATCTTATACAAGTGCAACACGATTGGCCAAATTTTATATTCAGTGCCCTGACTGATGAAGGCAAGCATGCCGTGCACCTTCTTCACCACCTTATTCACTTGTTTTTCTACTTTCAGGGAACTGTGGACCTCCTAAGGATCCTGCCATTTGCTGTATACTTTCCTCTTGCAATTGACCTCCCAAAATGCATCCCCTCACACTTAGAGTCATAGAGATGTACAGTACAGAAACAGACCCTTCAGTCCAACTTGCCCATGCCAACCAGATTTTTTTTTATTTCAAAAATATACTTTATTCATAAAATAATTTGATGGTCTGTACAGTTGGTCATGCCATACATATGTAAACATTTACATACAGAGATCAGAATTTATCATTGTTATATACAGATCTGTACATTTTTCAATCATATGCCCATATATTTAGCTGAGGCGTCAGCAGAGCCCAAATGACTGCATGGGCCCTTTGTTCTTCTTTAGGCAGGCAGATGATACACGGTGGTCTTTCCCCACCGCGCCTTGGTGGCAGTTGCCCCAAGCTTCAGCGAGTCCCTCAACACGTAGTCCTGGACCTTGGAATGTGCCAGTCGGCAACACTCAGTCAGGGTCAACTCCTTCAGCTGGAAGATCAACAGGTTTCGGACCGCCCAGAGAGCGTCCTTCACCGAGTTGATGATCCTCCAGGTGCAGTTGATGTTCATCTCAGTGTGCGTCCCGGGGAACGGGCCATAGAGCACGGAGTCCCACGTCACGGCTCTGCTCGGGACGAACGTCGACAAATACCACTGCATTCCTCTCCAGACTTACTCTGCCTAGGCACATTCCAGAAGGAGGCGTGTGACAGTCTCTTTCCACCCCCAGCCGCTTCGAGGGCATCGTGCGGTGTGGCTGAGAGTCCGGGCTTGCATAAAGGATCTTACAGGCAGAGCCCTTCTCACCACCAGCCAAGCCATGTCTTGGTGCTTGTTGGAAAGTTCTGGCGATGAAGCATTCTGCCAAATGGCTTTGACAGTCTGCTCAGGGAACCGCTCGGTACGATCCGCTCTCTCCTTTTCCCGAAGGGTCTCAAGGACACTACATGCTGACCACTTCCTGATGGACTTGTGGTCAAAGGTGTTTTTCTTCATAAACTTCTCCACGAAGGACAGGTGATACGGAATGGTCCAACTACTTGGAGCATTCCGCGGTAGCGGGGCCAGGCCCATCCTTCACAACACCGGGGACAGGTAGAACCTCAGTACGTAGTGACAATTGGTGTTTGCGTACCGGGGATCCACGCACAGCTTGATGCAGCCACACACAAAGGTGGCCATCAGAGTGAGGGTGGCATTAGGTGTATTTTTTTCCCCGTTGCCCAGATCTTTGTACAGCCAGTCCCTTCAGACCCGGTCCATCTTTGAACTCCATATAAACTGGAAGATGGCCCGTGTGACTGCAGCAGCACAGGTTCTGGGAATAGGCCAGGCCTGAACCACGTATAATAGCAATGACAGTGCCTCACAGCTGATGACCAGGTTTTTTCCCGTGATGGAGAGCGACCGTAGCTTCCATCTGCCCAGTTTCTGCCTCACTTTGCTGATACCCTCCTCCCAAGACTTGGCACACGCCCCAGCACCCCCCAAACCAAATACCCAGCACCTTCAGGTGGTCGGTCCTGATGATGAAGGGGATCGAGGATTGGTCAGCCCAGTTCCCGAAGAGCATGGCCTCGCTCTTGCCTCGGTTTACCTTGGCCCCCGAGGCCTGTTAGAACTGGTCACATATGCACATGAGTCTGCGCACAGACAGCGGATCCGAGCAGAAAACGGCAACATCATCCATGTACAGGGAAGCCTTAACCTGCAGGCTCCCACCGCCAGGAATAGTCACCCCTCTAAGGCTCGCATCCTTCCTGATGGACTCGGCAAATGGCTCTATGCAGCACACAAACAAGGCAGGAGAGAGAGGCCAGCCCTGCCTGACTCCAGATCTGATTGGGAAGCTATCTGATTCCCACCCATTGATTGAGACTGCACTGACAATGTTGGTGTAGAGTAGTCTGATCCAATTGCAGATTCCCTCCCCAAAGCCCATTTTGGAGAGAACATCTCTCATAGACCTGTGTGATATCCTGTCACAGGCTTTCTCCTGGTCCAGGCTGATCAAGCAGGTGTCCAACCTTCTGTCCTACACGTAGGCGATCGTATCCCTGAGGAGTGCGAGACTCTCAGCGATCTTCCTGCGTGGCACAGCACAGGTTTGGTCAGGGTGAATCACCGACCCCAGAGCAGACCTGACCCAGTTGGCGATTACCTTTGACAGAATTTTGTAATTCGCATTCAACAGTGAAATTGGTCTCCAATTTTTGAGTTCCTCCCTCTTCCCCTTTCGCTTGTAGATGAGGGTGATGATGCCTTTCCTCATGGATCCACTCATGGTACCTGCCCGAAGCATACTGACATACACCTCCAGCAGGTCCTGGCCAATCAAGTCCCACACAGCGGAATAGTGCTCGATCGGTAAGCTGTCACTTCCGGGAATTTTATTCTTTTCAAAGGATTCGAGGGCCTTGGTCAGCTCGTCCAGAGATAGCGGCTGGTCCAGCCTCTCTCGTGTTCTGTTCTAAGATCTCCGTGATAGAGGACAGGAACAACTGGGAGACCGTGCTGTCGATCGGCTTCGCGTCATACAGACTGACATAGAAGGATTTGCTGATCCTCATGACGTCAGCCTGAGATGATGTTATCGAGCCATCTTCTTCCTTCAGGCTGCTGAGCACAGAGCTCTCTTTGTGCACCTTCTGGAAGAAGAAACGTGAGCCGTCTCGTCCTGCTCCACCGAGCGGACCCTGGACCGGAAGATTATCTTGGAGGCCTCCGAGGCAAAGAGTGAGGCTTGCTGGCCCTTCACCTCCTTGAGGTCCTCCATGACATTGACCCCCATCATCTGCAGCAGAAGCAGATTCTGCATACTTTCCTGGAGCTGGGACAGTTTTCCCCGCCTCTCTCTCGCCTCCTGAACACCTTTGAGGATGAAGAACCTCTTGATGTTCCCTTTTACTGTTGTCCATGCCAACCAGATATCCTACACTAATCCAGTCCCATTTGCCAGCACTTAGCCCATATCCCTCTAAACCCTTCCTATTAATATACCCATCCAGACATCTTTCAAATGTTGTAACTGTACCAGTCTCCACCAGTTCCTGTGGCAGTTCATTAATTTTTCTTAGATGCACTTAGATATCCAGAGATACTTGAACTCAAACAGCAAAGGCAGTAGCTGTGCAGATTTACTGCTATGTCAGACAGCAGTGTAGGTTTCTTTCTCTGACTGTGTGGTTGCCTGGATTAAATTTCACCTGCCATTTCTCTACCCAACTATCCAACTGAGCTATATCCTCCTGCATTGACAACTTTCCACACTATCCACAACTCCATCAGCTTTTGTGTCAAACAGCTAGGGGATCATCTACATTTTCACCTAAATCATTTATATATCCTACAAATAAAGAGGCTCCAGCACTGATCCTTATGGAACAGTAGTGGTCACAGACCTCCATAGCTACCCTCTTTCTCCTATCACCAAATTAAGTTTGTATTCAATTTGCCTACTTTGTCAAATGTTTTAATAAAGTCCATGCAGACAATATCCGCTCCCCACATCAAATGTCTTCATCACTTCCTCAAAATCCTCAATCAAGTTTGAGACAAGGCCTCCCTTGCACAAAGTCAGGCTGACTATTACTAATAGTCCCATTCTTTTCCAAATACAAGTACACCCTGCCTCTTAAGAATTTTCTCCAACAATTTCCCTACCACCGATGTAAGGCTTACCAGCAGATACATTCCTGGACTATGCCTGCCATCTTTCTTAGATAAAGGTACAACGTTGTGTTATGGACTAGGATAGACCCCCTCAAAACATTTCAAGAAGGTAGTCTAGATCCTAACTTTTTTAGTTGGTTTTATCGGACGTAAGGTAGATATCCCGGGAGTGATGTAGCTGGTCAAACCACTTGGCCTCAAGTCAAACAGAATTTATTTACACACCATTGAATGAAACACGAACAAAAGAAAACAGAATTTAGATGAACACCTTTTTGAAAACCCCACCAACATATAACCCTGCAACTTAACAAAGGAGCTGTCCCAATTTCCTGCAACATCCCCATAAACACAACCCTTGGCAGAAAAAAAAGGTAAATTCAAACACAGGTTCATACAAGAGGGATGTTAACAATGTGGAATCAGTTAAGGATCATTGGCTGAAGCATAGAACTTCTTTTCATTGCTGCAGCTTTGTCTAGGTCCCCAGTTAATACTAAACCAAGCTAGAAAAATCCCTGAACTGGGAGAACTGGCCACTCCTCTTTCATTGTACAACTGTTTTAATACACTGAAAAGCCTTTTTCCCTGATTGTTGCCTTGGGCAGTATCTGTTAGCCATTAGCAAGGACATCAAATCCCAGACAAATCAGAACCTATGCCTTCTGCAAACATTCCCAGAAAGAACCAAGGACAACATAACCTTGTTAACGGAGCAGCATTGTCCAGTATTCTTAGACATTACCTGTGAAGCAAAAAGGCACAGTATCTCTATTAGGCCCCAGCATTCGCCTCCTTACCTCCTTCAGCATCCTTGGACAGATGGGGACTTATCTACCTTTAATGGTTTTCAAGACGTCCAACCCCTCTTCCTTTTTAATATTGATGTGTCCCAGATTATCAATAAATCCCATCCTAACTTTACCATCATCCATATCCATCACCTGTGTGAATACTAATGTAAAGTACTAATTAAGGATCTCACCAAATTCTTCCCACCGATAGGTTCCCACTTTATCTTTGAGTGGACATTGCCTTTGACCAGTTACCCTCTTGATCCTAATATTTGTATAAAATGTCGGGATTCTCATCGATCGTACTTGCCAAGGACATTCCAAATTTACAAAAAGTCATTGGGGCTCAGGAGTTAGTAATAAAATTTTAAAATTTGTTGATTGCTAAGATTCCCACTGACATCTCATGGTCTGTTCTAGCTCTCTAATTCCTTGTTTAAGTTTGTTTCTGCTTTCTTTATATTCCTCAAGGGTCTTGTTTGATTCTGTTTCCTAAACCTTACATACGCTTCTTTTTATTTTCAAACTTTCAATACCTCTGATGAAGGTTCACTAGACGGTTCTGCTTTCTTCTCACAGATTTTGCCAGACCTGCTGTGTTTCTCCAGCAATTTTCTGTTTTGTTTCAGATTTACAGCATCTGCAGTTCTTTCAATGTCTCTTGGCATCCAAGGTTCCTGAATCTTGCCAACCTTTTCTTTTATCCTCACAGGTACATACTGGTCCTGAACTCCAATCAACTGACCTTTATCCGATTGCCACATGCTGGATTTACCGTCAAAAACTGCCCCTAATCTAATTTCTCCAGTTCCTGCCTAATACTGTTATAATTAGCCTTCTTTCAATTTAGCACTTTCACTAGAAGACCGGTGTTATCCTTATCCACGCCTATCTTAAAACTTTACAGAGTTATGATCACTCTCAGTGAGTTTTGAGAAGATTTGTAGCTCAGGTTGAGGTTCTAGATGTAGGTTTGCTCGCTGAGCTGGAAGGTTCATTTTCAGACGTTTCATCACCAAACTAGGTACCATCTTCATTGAGCCTCCAAATGAAGCATTGGTGGTGCAGCCCACTTTCTATTTATATGTTTGACTTTCCTAGGGTTATTGATGTCATTTACTGTGGTAACATCATTTCCTATGTTGATGTCATTTCCTGTTCTTTTTCACAGGGCGTGGTATATGGGATCCAAGTTGATGTGTTTGTTGCTAGAATTCCGGTTGGAATGCCGTGCTTCTAGGAATTCTTGTGCATGTCTCTGTTTGGCTTGTCCTAGGATGGATGTGTTGTCCCAGTTGAAGTGGTGTCCTTCCTCATCCCTATGTAAAGATACTAGAAGCATGGGCTACCATATCTAGTATCGTTACATACGGATGAGGAAGGATACCACTTTGATTGGGACAACACATCCATCCTAGGACAAGCCAAACAGAGACATGCACAAGAATTCCTCGAAGTTTGGCATTCCAATTGGAACTCTATCAACAAACACATTGTCTTGGACTCCATTTCCCACCCCTGAGAAAAAGAATAGGAAATTACATTACTAAAGGAATTGATGTCACCACAGGAAATGACACCACTAACCCTAGAAAACTCAAACATATGAATAGAAACCGGGCTACTCTCCTGGATGTACTTAACAAATTCTGCACATATAAGCCTTGGCATTAAGGGAGGCCCAGTCAATACTGGAGAAGTTAAGATCACTCACTACAACTATCCTCTTGTTTTTACATCTTTCACTGATCTGCTTACGTATCTTCTGCTGGCTATTGTGAGGCTAATAATAGAGCCCCATAATAGTGATTGCACCTTTCTTATTCCTGAATTCTACTCATTTGGCCTCTAAGATGTTCTCTCTTAGTACAGTTGTGACATTCTCCTTAACCAGCAATACAACTCCCCTACCTCTTTTGCATCCTTATTATCTCGCCTGAAACATTTAAACTCTGGAACATTAAACTGTGAGTCCTGACCTTCTCTCAACAAGGTTTCTGTAATGGCTACAACATCATAGTTCCATATACTACTCTAGGCTCTAAGCTCACTTGCGTTACCGGTTACACTCCTTGAATTAAAATAAATGCAATTCAGACCACCAGTGCCACTGTGTTAATTGATCTGGTCCTGTCTGTCCTTCCTTTTAGACTTACTTGATTTAATGCCAACCTCTCCTCAATCACTCGATATGTTGACCTACTGCTCTGGTTCCCACTTCTCTGCCACAGTAGGTTAAATCTTCCTGAGCGGCATTAGCAAGCCTCCCTGCCAGGATATTGGTACCACTCCAGCAACCTTTCCTTCTTGTACAGGTCCCTCCAGCCCTGGAAGAGATCCCAAAGAACCAGAAATCTGAAGCCTCCCTCCTATACCAGTTTTTTGGCCACACACTCATTTGTATTATCTTCCTATTTCTGGCTTCATTAGCATGTAACGTAGGGAGTGATGCTGAGATTACAACTCTAGAGGGCCCGCTTTTCAATTCCCTACCTAACTTCCTAAATTCCCTCTGAAAGGTCACATCTCTCTTCCTGTCTATGTCATTAGTAGCAGTATGAACCATGACCTCTGACTACTCACCCTCCTCTTTCAGGATATCCTGTTCCCATCCTTGACCCTGGCACCAAGGAGGCCGCACACCATCTTGGAGTCTTGCTTACAGCTACAGAAATGCCGATCTGTGCCCCTGACTATAGAGACCTCAGCTCCACTTTAACCATCCCTGTTATACAACTCAGCCAATTGTGGTGCCACTGATCTGGCTGTTGCTGTGGCTTTCCCCTAGAGGCCATCCCCACAACAGTGTCCAAACTTTTGAACTTTCCCAATTCAATTAAAAAGCAATTATGAATAGGTAAGAAATAATAATAATGGGGTTTATTGCAAGACAGCAATAGTACAGCTATGTTTGGTCAGGGCAGGACCTTAGAGAGCAAGTACAGATACATCTTTTCCCTCCAAAGTGTAAAGTAGAACTATTCATTTCCATCTGTAGACTTCCTGTGACATCAACAGAATGGGTAGAGACAATGTTACAAACATTAAGACCTCAGAGCCATTGCCTTATAGATCATTAGCCTGAAGTTTTCCCCATCACTAACCAAATGTTTGATTGTGTATGTAATCATAATACATTTGCCACTTCAGAAATGCCACTAGTCTGGAGATTTCCCAATTATCTCAGAACGCATCATTTTTGGACTTCAAAGAATGGCAGGGCTTTCACTTGGGGACCGTTCACTTTGATCCTAATCTGTTGATTATTTCTCCTCTAATAAATATTTATCTCATGTATTGTTTTGCTGACAATGTTGTTCTTTATAGATGTTATTCCTTGGTCTCATCTGGAGGAACCTTAATCTCCTAAAGTTTCCTCCTAGAAGTCAGTTGCTCTGCTGAAATGAATAGTTACGTCTAGGCCATCTCCTGGTTTCACGTAATTGCTTTCCGGAAGAACTAATCTCTTTTCTACAGTGTATGAATGGTTCAACTACACAGTTTCTTCTTGCTGAAGTATTCCAGGATTTGTGGATGTTGACCTGGATCCCATGGAATTGTCAGCTTTTCTCCCTTGAATTGTTATTCAAGTTAGACATCCTACATTGCCCATTGTGGATGTTTGATCAATGAAGTAAAATTCTTTAAACTCTCCATTGTGTTATTGAACAATACCTATTTGCTAGCACTATCTCTGTTTTTGGCATTGGCTGGGTCTGTTTTAGAAGACAGAGAATTATTGAACATTTCCCCCAGTCCTGTTAAGTCTGTGACCTCCTCTATGTTGACGATTTTGAAAAGCACTTTTATGCCAAAATGAATTATCTCACTTGATTCTTTTTCATTTGGGTTCTGTGATGAGTCTTTGAAGCACGATGAAGTCTTCTGCTGTTTATTTTTTGACTGGTTGGTCAATGAAAGTTTGTCCATCAGCGTTTGGACAGATGTTTGCTTCTGGATCAGTTATTCCCATGGGAATCTGTCAATCCCCTCCCAAATGGCCTAACTTGCCCCTATTTCTTATGCTCTTACAATAATGAAGTTAGTTGAGAATGCTAGGAGGTGTCTTATGTGGAAGATGAATATCAGCATGGCTAAGATAATCATTTTCTGTGCTGTAAGAACGATGGAAATTTGTGCTACTTAGGAAAATGGTACAATCAGGAAAACACTAGAACAGGTACAAAGTTTTATTGCTGATGAAATTTAGGTAACAATTATACCCTCAATATCTGAATGTTTGTTCTATGTAAATCCATAACATAAACAACAGAAGAATAAAACTGACAAAGAAATCTCAAGAAAATGTAATTTAAGAGTCTGTTTAAGCCAGGGTGTTTCTTCCCTTCCAACCCCAACTCTGTTCCAACCCTCCCATTCGAATAAATCCCTGAGACCTTTTCCTGGAAAGCTAAAAATAAGGACAAATTGCTGTCACCAACAGAGGGAACTCTGACAAAAAAAGTTAGCATTTAATTGAGAATCATTCCTGTACTGATCCTGAAAAATACATGCTCCCTGAGCTCTTTTTCAAAACAATGGGGATAAAAAAGTATGTATCAGAGGATACCCTGGTAGAACTATAAATATCAAACAGAAGCAAATGCTATGCTAACCTAGCAAGCCACAAGCTAGTTGAATATCTTTTTCTCAGATGTTGAGGGTTAACAAAACTGCTTCTTAATTTAAAAAACTAAGTAGACGTTTGTGGCATATGATATGGCAGAAATAGCAATGACTCACGCAAGGCAAAGCTATTCGAATACCAATTATGCTGTCAGCAATTGATGAACCTTTGAAGTTTTCATAACTCTTCTCCTATTGTAATTTTCTCTACTTTTCCATCTGGTCTATATGAATAAAGTCTGAGGTGAACCATCTGCCTTTTTTTTTGACCACTTCAAATATCTCCCCAATAATCAGATTGTCCAAGGCTCCAAAAATTATATTATGATACTTGTGTACCATCGCTACCTTCATATACATTAAATACATGAAAGACAGACTGGCGTTTACATATCTTACACAACCCCATGGCATCTCTTTTTGGTCAATAGATACATCGCAAGATCCCACAAGCAGTAATGTCTGAAGGACCATATAAACTGTCTCAGTGGTTTTGATTTGAGAATAGTATTGGCTGGGACACTGGGTTAACTCCCCAGGATGTTCCACAAGATAGTGCAATGGGACCTTTTACATCAAGCTTTTGCCCGAAACGTCGATTTTCCTGCTCCTTGGATGCTGCCTGAACTGCTGTGCTTTTCCAGCACCACTCTAATCCAGAACCTGAGAGGGCCTCAGTTTATCATCTCATCTAAAAGACAAACTTCTGACAAGCTCCTAGTTCTAGATCCCTCCATGAGTGGAAATATCCTGTCAGTAATAAACCTGTCTTGGCCCTTCAGAATCTAAACACCGATATCCTGCACAGTTGAAGCAGGACTTCCCTACTTTTATGGTCTATCCTCCATGTAATGAATGCTAACGGTCTATTTGCCTTTCTAAGATCTAACTATGCTTGCAAGTTAACCTTGATGATTCGCCCACTATATTGCAGCATTCTGTAGTTTCTTTCCATTTAAATAATATTCTGTTTTTCAATACTTCATGTCAAAGTGGAGTCCCTCACATTTTCAACATTATATTCTATCTGGTACATTTTTGCCCAGTCACTGGGTGGAATTTTCCCAGTTCACTTCAAGTGAAGTTCATGGCACTTGATCCTTCATTGTCCGGAGTAATTTTCCTTGCGTAATCAACTGCAGTTTTTCTCACTAATTATGCAAAAAGGTCCATGGCTGCCCCTCCCATGGAGTCATCAGTAAAGGAGATGTCGGTGTGCTTGCCATTGCCAGAGCCATCCAGCATACATGCTGTTGGCATTACATTTAAAGCCCAACTACACAACACTTCTGATATTGCATGCCAGTAACTAACCCACACACTATTGTCCTGGGCTGGTACACCTAGGAGATAGCCCAGAAAGTCAAGTTAGCTCCTTACTTTAAAGACTAGAACCTGTGGGTGCTGGTGGATGGGTAGTGAACAGGAGGGCCCTCCTTTTTCCTTTGGTTATACTACCAAACACAACTTCTTTTGTGGTGAACATTGTTGATTTGACCAGAGAAAGACAGGACTGTGTGTGTGGGCAGAGTGGCAAACTAGTTCACTAAGCTTTATTGTGTTGTGGGATGCTGTTTCCCCATTATCACTGCTGCAAATTCATTCTTAGTCTGCACACTTTTGGATCTCATTTTTATGGCAACTAGCAGTACCCGGTGAACTGTCTCCAAGAAGATATCAGCCCTTGAGAATCTCAGTTTCACCTTCACCACAAAGGAAGAAGCCACTAAACCCCAGTGGCTCGGTCATTACTAAATTTCTCAAAAGGCATATCAATAGCTGGGAACTTTGTGAGAGGCAGGAAGTAAGCTGGATTGAAGGATGGAGGAGTTCCCCCAATATTCTTCAGCACTCTGTAGACGCTGTGTCAGCCTGTCTCCATGGAGATGTTTACAAATGCTGTGGAGTACCAGGTACAGCAGCAGATTCTGTATCTGCCCAACCTACACTCCATTACTCCCTCTCTCTACCCATGGGTGCTCAGCATCAATGGCAGAGTGAGAGGAGAATGAGGGACCTCATTCTCACTCCAGCTGCTTCTTCCTTGAGGGATACCTAGAGAGAAAGAGAGGAGGAGCCACATACAGGATGCTTCCTCTTAGGACACTCCACAGTGGCACAGTACCTTCATCTCTCCTCTGCCTATGATGTCAAAGCCAGCAGTCCAAACCAAGTGGAGTAAACCTGCATTTTTTTAAATTCATTCACACGACATGGACATTGCTAGCTAAGTTTGCATTTATTATTCATTCCTAAAAGCCAATCATATTGAAATGGGTCTGGAGTCACACATAGGCCAGACCAGATAAGGACACTTGTAACCAGATGGGTGTTTGCCAATAATTTCATATTGTTAACAATAGCTTCATAGTCACCATTGCACTCTTAATTCCAGGTTTTCATCAAGTTCAAAATTCACCATCTGCTATGGCAGGATTTGAATGCAGATCCCTGGAATATTACCTAGGTGTTGGGATTACTAGTCCAGTGACAATGCCACTAGGCCATTGCTTCCCTGGTTGAGCAGAGCATTTTCAGCAGGCTTGGGTCCTTGAGGTCCAAATGGTCCCAGAAACAACCACCCAAATCTTTCAGGGCAATGAGGGCATCTACAGACCAGATTCCCTTCGCCACAGCTGTGGAAGTCAGGATTACACTCAGATGTATTGGGAGGGAGAAGAACAACAACAACATAATGAGGACACATAGTTGGCATGTGCATAACATCATGGTACATAACTTGCCACTTTTATAAATGCATCCTCATTTGCACTCTTAAAATGTCTGTTGTAATGACATATTTGCAGTTGAACTTGGTTAAGTTGAACATATGTGAGGGATCATCCACCTCTGCAGACAAGAATTTGAAAAAGTTTGTAATCACTTTTCACAAGCAACCAATTCCTTGACGACAGATAGAAGCAGACATCATGGATCCTTGAACCACGGCAATGAGGCCTACGTCAGGCATTGCAATTTAACTGTGGACAAGAGTGGAGCTAATGCCATGGAAGGGATTGTGCCAGGGCCTGGTCTATGCAAATTATTCCAGACTTGGACCCACATATTATAAATAATCTTGCACTTTTGAAAATATATCCTCACTTTCAGTTTTAAAATGTTTCACTGTCAGGCCTGGTTATGTGACACTCAGGTGAGAGATGAGCTATCTCCTCAGACAACCCAAGGAATGCATTGCTCATCACTCACAAGCAACCGACTCTTTGAATGTAGGTAGATTCAGATGTTGGTGTTCTACTACTGACTGCATTAAGAGAATAGTAATGACGATGCTGGATGAGAGGGTACTGAGTAAAGACTTGGGATACGGGAGGCTTCCCCTCGCCTTCTTCCCCAGTTCCCAGCCTCCTCTCCCGCTCCCACTCTTTCCTGCCATCAGCCCTCTCACCTGACTATTAGGTCCCTTATCACCCTAGTTTCAGGTTTCCACTTCCCTCACTATCCCCTGTTGCTCCCAAACATTGGTGGTTGAGGGAGTGGATGGTAGTGGATGTGGTGTCAATCAAGCTGGTTGCTTTGTGCTGGATGGTGTCAAGTTTGTTGAGTATTGTTGGAGCTGTGCGCATCCAAGCAAGTGAGGAATATTCCACCACATGTCTGACTTGTGCTTTGTAGATTATGGATAAGCTTTGGGGAGTTAGGAGGTGATAGATTTGATTTATTGTTGTCACATATACTGAAATACAGTAAAAAGTGTTGTTTTTTGTGCGATACAGGCAGATTGTAGCATACAAAGTGCATCAGGTAACCGAACATAGTGCAGAATACAGAGTTAGAGCCACAAAAAAGGTGTATAGAGAAATGGATGACCATTTCAGAGGTCTGTCCAAAAGTCGAATGACAGCAGGAAAGAAGTTGTTCTTGAATCTGTTCGTACATGTATTCAAACATTTATATCTTCTGCCTGATGGAAGAGGGTGGAAGAAAGTATAATCTTTGATTAGGTTGGTTGGTTTCCTGATGCAGCGGGAAGTATAGACGGAGTCAATGGATGGAAGGTTGGTTTGTGTGATGGACTGGGCTGTGTTCACAACTCTCTGTAATTTCTTGCAGTCTTGGGCAGAGCAGCTGCATCTAGATAAGATGCTTTCTATGGTTCATTATAAAAATTGGTAAGACCCCTTGTGGACATACCAAATTTGCTTAGCCTCCTTAAGTAGTTGAGATATTGTTGTGCTTTCTTGACCATCGCATCGATGTGGGTGGACCAAGATAGATTGTTGGTGATCATCATTCGCAGGAACTTGACGCTCTCAACTATCTCCCCCGCAGTTCCACTGATGCAGACAGGAGTGTACCCTTCACTCCTCTTCCTGAAGTCAATGACCAGCTCCTTCATTTTGCTGACATTGATGGAGAGATTGCTATCTTTACACCATGCCACTAAGCACTCAATCTCTCTTCTATACTCTGCCTCATCGTTACTTAAGATCCAGTCTACAACAGGGCTGTCATCAGCAAATTTACAAATGGAGTTGGGGTGGAATTTGGCCACACATTCATCAGTGTCTTAAGGAGCCCCCAGCCTTGTGGGGCATCCATGTTGTGCATCCTGGTGGAGGAGTGTGTCACCTATTCTTACTGATTGTGGTCTATTGGCCAGAAAGTTGAGGATCCAGTTACAGAGGGCAAGCCAAGACCTATGACTTGGAGTTTAGAGATGAGTTTGTTTGAAATTATGGTGTTGAGAGCAGTATTGTAGTCAATAAGTAGGAGCTCAACATACGTGTCGCTGTAATCCAGATGTTCCACGGATGAGTGAGGCTCAGGGAGATGGTGTCTGCTGTGGACCTAGTGGACTGGTAGGCAAATTGCAAAGCATCAACCAGTTTGGTAGGCTGGAGTTGATGTGAGCCATGATTAATCCCTTGAAGCACTTCACATTTATGGAGGTCAGAGCCACTGGGCAGTAGTCATTGAGGCATGCTGCATGATCTTTATTTGGCACTGGGTTGATGGTAATCTTCTTGAAGCAGATGAAGACTTCAGATTGTAGTAAGGAGAGGTTAAAGGTGTCTGAGGTGAGTTAATTGTTGCAGATTCTTAGCCTCTGAACTGCTCAAATATCCAATATTGAAATGGTTAGTCATGACTCTTTTTGGAGCTGGTCACTGCTTCACACTTTTGTGGAGCAATGTCAATTGCCACTTGTCAGCCCAAACGTGGATATTGTCCAAACCTTGTTGCGTTTGGACATGGACTGCTTCAATATCTGAAGAGTCACAAATGGTGCTCAACACTGTGCAATCAACAGCAAACAAATCCACTTCTGCCTTTATGATGGAGGGGAAGTCATTGATGAAGTAGCCGAATATAGTTAGACCAAGGATACTACCCTGAGTAATTCCTGCAGCAATGCCCTGGAGCTAAGATGACTGACCTCAGCAACAACAAACATTTCCTTTTGTGTCAAGTATAACTCCAAGCAATAGAAAGTTTTCCCTCTGCTTCCAATTGACTCCAATTTTGATAGATCCCCATGATGTCGAAGGCTTAGAGGTTTTTTAATGTCTTAACAAAGACTGTAAAATCAAATCTGCCGACTCTAACTTATCTTCCCTGAAATCAAGAGTCTTGAACCCTTCAGTAATGGCTCATATTCTTCTGTTAAATTGTCTGGACCAAGGTGAATGCCTAGTCCCCTGTTATCTTGAATCTCTTTCAATAAATTGTCAAACTTTCGGCCTGCATCCCAATCACCCTAGCAATCCATTTAATCATCGAGATCTTTTTCTCACATTCAATCTTAAATTTTGTCCTGTATCTGTGTCTCTGTATTACTGCTGAAATTTCTGATCACTGTTTTTCATTTATCTCTTGCTGCATGAAAATCAGGCTTTTTAAATTAGTCCCATCTTGTTTGGCAGTGCAAGCCTGCCAGTTGGATAGTCATCAAGAATGTTTTGCTGCCTTTCCTTGGTCCAACTGGTGTTTTCACTCCATTGACTCTTTTCTGTGTGCCAGTGGAATAACTGTTACTCTCGCTGGCATGGAAAGATCCATGCCTCACTTTTTCCTCCTGTTAAGCCCACAAATAAATTTGTATATCACTCTGCTGTCTCTGCAATTTGCACATGGGCCAACTTTATCTCTGCTTAAACTGCTTGTAAAATTACAATTAGTTTCTTAATGTAACTTTCTTGTTAAAAGCCATTGTCTTACCCCCCCTTACAAGAGCCACTCTGCTTATGTCCTTTCTGAAGCTATATCTTACAAATTATGTGCAGTTGATAACTGAAAATGAAATTGAACTCTATCTCACACTTTTCCCCTCTAAAACTGCCTTCAATCCAAGGGTTATTGAGAGCTAAGGATTGGTCGAAAAATGAAAGGAGTGAAATTAGGAAACATCTCTACACACAAAGGGTGATCAGGTGGGAACTCTCTTTCAGAAAAACCAATTGACATTGAATCAATTGTAAATTTTACCTCTGAGATTAATGGATAATTGTTATCTAACAATACTGATATTTATGGGTCAAAGTTGTGTACATGGAATGGTGTCACCAATTAATTGTGATTCTTACCGATTGGTCACAGGGACTAAAAGGGTTAAATGGTTATTCCTTTGCATTATGTTCAGAAACCACTGTGCAGAAGGGAGATGTGTGCAGAATCTGTGTCCTAGCCACATTTCCACAGAAAGTTTAGGAACCTGATTTAACTTTTATGTACATTTAGCTGGGATTCCCAGGACTGAGGGAATCCACCAAAATAAATGGAGATGGAAGATGCTGAACTACTTTGTCAAGTAATTTTTATAGGTAATGCCACAGGAGCAAGAGCACTTCCCAGCACTTCAAGCAGTTCTTCTGCTGATGACTACCTTTCTTTGCTGCTGCAAGTGGTCATAATGCCCTCTGCATTGCCTCTAGCCCTCTCTACTAATTAGAGTCAAAGAGTCATACAGCACAGAAACAGAACCTTCGGCCCATCCCAGTCTGCAGCAAACCTAATCCTAAACTAAACATGGAGTCAGAGAGTCATACAGCACAGAAACAGAATCGCTGTGCTCCAGATTCCCATGAAAACCTAAATCTTTTTTCAATTACTGGTGACCATTTCCAATTATTCCTGGCAGCATACACCCACTACTGGATTTTCCTTCCAGATTCTTGTCAGTCTAACTGATAATCAGAAAACAAACTGAATAAAAAAACAATCACAAGCTTCTGCCGTCAAATTCAGCAGGACCTCTGAAATGTCTATATTACCCCCACAGCCATACTTGCTCACTCCTTCACACGAATATCAGAGCCTCACTTTACATTCTCCTTTAAATTATGGTTTGGTAGTATACTGTCATAGAGTCAGAGAGTCATAGAGATGTACAGCATGAAAACTCTTCGGTCCAATGCATCCATGCCAACCAGGTATCCTAACCTGATCAAGTCCCATTTGCCAGCACTTGGCCTATATCCCTCCAAAAGCTTCCTCGTCACGTACCCATCCAGATGCCTTTTAAATGCTGCAATTGTACCAGCCTTCACTACTTCCTCCTGCAGCATCACCCTCTTCATGAAAAAGTTGCCCCTTAGTTCCCTTTTATATCTTTCCCCTCTCACCCGAACTCTACGCCCTCAAGTTCTGCACTCCCCCACCCCAGGGAAAAGATCTTGTCTATTTATCCAATCCATGCCCCTTGTGATTGTTTAAATCTCTATAAGGTTACCCCTCAGCCTCCGACGCTCCTTGTAAATCTTTTCTGAACCATTTCAAGTTTTACAACATCCTTCTGATAGGAAGGAGACCAGAATTGCATGCAATATTCCAAAAGTAGCCTAACAACATCCTGTACAGCGGCAATATGACCTCTTAACTCTTGTACTCAGTACTCTGACCAGTTAAGGAAAGTATACCAAACGCCTTCTTCATTATCCTATCTACCTGCAACTCTACTTTCAAGCAACTATGAACCTGCTCTTCAAGGTCTCTTTGTTCAGCAACACTCCCCAGGATCTTACCATTGAGTATATAAATCCTGTTCTGATTTGCTTTTCCAAAATGCAGCACCCTGTATTTATCTAAATTAAATTCCATCTGTCACTCCTCAGCCCATTGGACCATCTGATCAAGATTCAGTTGTTTTCTGAGGTAACCTTCTTAGCTGTCCACTACATCCCCAATTTTGGTGTCATCTGCAAACTTACTAACTATATCTCTCATGCTCACATCCAAATCATTTATATAAATGACAGAAAAGCAGTGGACCGAGCACCAATCCATGTGGCACATCACTGGTCAAAGGCCTCCAGTCTGAAAAACAACTCTCCATCACCACCCTCTGTCTTCTACCTTTGAGCCAGTTCTGTATCCAAATGGCTAGTTCTCCCTGTATTCCATAAGATCTAACCTTGCTAATCAATCTCTCGTGAGGAACCTTGTCGATTGCCTTACTGGAGTCCATATAAATCAAGTCCACCACTCTGCCCTCATCAATCCTCTTTGTTGCTTCTTCAAAAAACTCAATCAAGTTTGTGAGACATGATTTCCCATGCACAAAGTGATGCTGACTATCCCTAATCACTCGTTGCCTTTCCAAATACATGTAAATCCTGTCCCTCAGGATTCTCTCCAACAACTTGCCCACCACTGATCTACAGATCCCTGGCTTTTCCTTACCACCTTTCTTAAATAGTGGCACCAAGTTAGCCAACCTCCAGCCTTCTAGCACCTCACCTGTGACTTTGTATCAATGATACAAATATTTCAGCAAGAGGGCCAGCAATCACTTCCCTAGCTTTCTACAGAGTTCTAGGGTAGACCTGATCAGGTCCTGGGGATTATTCACTTTTATGTGTTACGTGACATCCAGCACCACCTCCTCTTCAATATGAACTACTTTCAAGATGTCACCATTTATTTCCCAACATTCTATATCTTCTATCTCCACACTAAATACTGATACAAAATACTCGTTTAGTAGCTTCCCCATTTCCTGCTTGACACAAAGGCCAACTTGCTGATCTTTGAGGGGCCCTATTCTCTCCCTTGTTACCCTTTTGTCCTTAAAAATTGTAAAAATTCTTCGGATTCTCCTTAATTCTATTTGCCAAAGCTATCTCATGTCCCCATTTTACCCTCCTGATTTCTCTCTTATGTATACTCTTACTGCCTTTATACTTTTCTAAGGATTCATTCAATCTCTGCTGACATATGCTCCTTCATTTTCTTAACCAAAACCTCAATTTCTTCAGTCATCCAGCCTTTCCTATACCTACCAGCCTTTCCTTTCACCCGAACAGGAATATACTGTCTCTGGATTCCCATTATCTCATTTTTGAAGGCTTCCCATTTTCCAGCCGTCCCTTTACCTGCAAACACCTACCCCCAATCAGCTTTTGAAAGTTCTTGCCTGATACTGTCAAAATTAGCCTCCCTCCAATTTAGAACCTCAACTTTTAGATCCTGGCTATCCTTTTCCATCACTATTTTAAAACTAACAGAATTCTGATCACTGGCCCCAAAGTGCTCCCCCACTGACACCTCAGTCACCTGCCCTGCATTATTTCTCAAGAGTAGGTCAAATTTTCCACCTTCTCTGGCAAGTACATCTACAAACTGAATCAGAAAATTTTCTTGTACACACTTACCAAATTCCTTTCCATCTAAACCCTGAACACTATGCCAGTCCCCGTCTATGTTTGTAAAGTTAAAATCCTCTACCATAACCACTCAAATTTCCTTACAAATCTGTTTCTCAATTTCCCACTGACTATTAGGGGGTCTATAATACAATCCCAATTAGGTGATCATCCCTTTCTTATTTCTCAGTTCCATCCAAATAACTTCCCTGGATGTATTCCCAGGAATTGCTATTCCTTAATAGCAGTAATGCTATTCCTTATCAAAAACACCACTCCCCCTCCTCTCTTGCCCCCCCTTTCTATCCTTCCTGTAGCATTTGTATCTTGGAACGTTAAGCTGCCAGTCCTGTCCATCCCTGAGCCATGTTTCTGTAATTGCTATGATATCCCAGTTCCATGTTCCTAACCATGCCCTGAGTTCATCTGCCTTCCCTGTTAGGCCTCCTACATGGAAATAAATGCAGTTTAATTTATTAGTCCTACCTTGTCCCTGCCTGCCCTGACTGTTTGACTCACTTCTGTTCTCAACTGTACCAGTTTCAGATAGATCTCATTCCTCACTATTTCCCTGGGTCTCACCTCCCCATCTTACTAGTTTAAATCCTCCCGAACAGTTCTAGCAAATCTCCCTGCCAGTATCTTAGTCCCCTTCCAATTCAGGTGCAATCCGTCCTTCTTGTACAAGTCACTTCTACACCAGAAGAAGAGATTCCAATGATAGAAAAATGCGAACCCTTCACCCCTGCACTAACTCCTCAGCAATGCATTCATCTGCTCTATCCTCCTATTCCTACCCTCATTAGCTCACAGCACCAGGAGTAATCCAGATATTACTCCCCTTGAGGACCTCCTTTTTAAATTCCTGCATAACTTTCTACATTCACCCTTCAGAATCTCATTATTTTCTCTTCCTTTGTCATTAGTTCCAGTGTGTACAATGACCTCCTTCTGCTCCCTCTCCCCTTTGAGAACATCCTGCAACCTTTCTGAGATATCCTTGATCCCGGCACCAGGGAGGCCACACATCATTCTGATTTTTCGCTGCCGTCTGTCTGTGCCTCTGACTGGAGAATCCCCTATCACAATCAATCGCTTGGAACCCGACGTACCCCTCATTATATTAGAGCCAGTCTTGATACCAGAAACTTGGCTGTTCATGCTACATTCCCCTGAGAGTGCATTACCCCCTATATTTTTCAAACCAGCATACTTGTTGAAATGAGGATAGCCACAGGAGACTCCTGCACTACCTGCCTACCCCTCCCATCTTTCCTGGAATTAACCCATCTACCTGACTGTATCTGCGGCTTTCTCCCTTCCTATAACTGTCATCCTCTTGCTCTTGTAAATTCCTTATTACCTTTAACTGCTGCTCCAACCAATCCATGCAATCTGATAGGATCCTCAATGAATGAAACTCCTGCAGACATAACCATCAGTAACATGGAAACTCTCCCTAAACTCCCACATCCGACAGGAAGAGCACAGCACTCTACTAAAGGCCATCTTTGCTCCTTCACAATCTACAGACCCAGAAAATAGCACCGTCTTTTTTCTCTAAAAAATAGTGCCCCAGACTAACTTAGTACTTATGGTTTATATTGTTAAGATTAATCAAGAGACAGATCTCAATAAAACATGTAATCCAGAAAGAACTTATAGCAAGGTTACACTTAAAATCTATGCACATATCTGTTCCTTTGCTGTGAGCTCGCCCACAGCGGTTTCTCCCAGGTCAGCTGTGAATTTCGCTGTTTATTAATCTTCCCTAGACACACTCCGATGTGATACATGAACTCCAACAGCAAAGGCAGTAACTGTGCAGATTCCCTGCTGTGCCAGTTAGCAGTGTAGGTTTTTTTTCTCTCCCTCCCTCACTGACCATGTGGTCGCTGACATTTGTCTGTCTTCCTCTTTTTAAAGCGCCATTGTTTTGATCAGTTTCCCCCAAAGTTCCAAAAACATGCAGCAGCTTATAAAACAGTAATTGCTGCTCTTGGAATTCGAGGAAATCACCTCCAACACCTAAAATATCTCAAAAAAGGAGCAGTTCCTACTGCCACGTTTTTTTTTCCCGTCCCTGTCAATGGAAACAATTATTCATTTTTTAAATTATGCATCCTGGTGAGAACTGTGGCTCCATTTATAATTATCAGTATGATTTGAATTATGTTCGTTTACTGAATGACGTTATTGCCTTTTTGGCTGGATCTCTGCTTTTCAACATTTTGGTGAATCAAGTGATTACCTTTGCTATCTCTATAGTGCCTGAAAAGGACTGGCATCAACTCAATGCTCAAGGACATCGTAAATAAAGGGGAGGCATCATTTTCTGTTAGTTCGTGCCAAGAGAACATTTATTTTTCAAATCCCAGTCACAGAAAAGAATGCAGTAATTTGTTATGATCTTCAGTGCCATTTTATTGTCTTTACGTGCAATAAGATTGCAGGTGAATGCTTGGCTGGGCATTGAAGTTTGAAAAGAATGCAGCAATCCTTTAAAGCCAGCAATACAAATTTCAGGTGGGAAAGACAACAGCAAGATTGAGGAGGAAGCATTATTTAATAGTAGCTACAGTAGCAAAAGACATCAATCAATCCTATTTCCAGCTTCCTTGACTGCTGCCAAGGATTCTATTAAAAACATTCAAAATAATATTTTGGCTAGCCATGTTTAATGGGAGGTCGTGCTGTCACCTTATTTTTCCAGTCATTTGTGATGAAATTGTCATGAAAGTTATTCCTATAATCTTCTGATTCTTTACCAGCACAACTATTCAATCACTGACTGGCCATGCCAGTTTCTGCATTTGTTGATGTGGAAATGATGGCGGAGAAACTTTATTGACAGGAAAATCCGACAGAACCCATTTCTGTTTGTTTTAGACTTAGACTTACAGTATGGAAACAGGCCCTTCAGCCCAACAAGTCCACACCGACCCGCCGAAGCGAAACCCACCCATACCCCTACATTTACCCCTTACCTAACACTACGGGCAATTTAGCATGGCCAATTCACCTGACCCGCACATCTTTGGACTGTGGGAGGAAACCGGAGCACCCGGAGGAAACCCACGCAGACACAGGGAGAACGTGCAAACTCCACACAGTCAGTCACCTAAGTCAGGAATTGAACCCGGGTCTCAGGTGCTGTGAGGCAGCAGTGCTAACCACTGTGCCACCGTGCCGCCCACCCGATTTTGTGTCATCGCTCACCCGATTTCCCTTCCCAGAAATCTCCTGATCTCTTTGACATATCAAAGCAACGTTGCCAATGGCCCTATAGTTATGAATTTCCTAGCTTTATTCTGGACTAACTTGGGCAGAGTTGTAGGCTCTGATTTCAGCAGCGAAAGAAACACTGATAAAAGTGATAAAATCTCTAATTTTCTTCTGGCCCTCGGCTGAACATTCAATCAGGATCAACAGTTTTGTGACTACTAACTTTGCAGACTTCCACACACCACTGGGTCAGACCTAGCAATAATTTGTGAAAGTTAAAATTTAAAACACTGCACTATGCATTTATTTCTCTGCTGCTCCACTGCTGTGAAATTCTCTCTGGAGAAGAGGCAGGTTCTACATTATCTGCAATCAATACTTCTTCTTCATGGAATGTTATAGAAAGGTAACATAGATGGCTAGTTTTACAAAATCACACATTCTGGATGCAGAGTTTCTGTTGATGGAAGTGTGCTGGGCCTTTGAAGTGTGATACTGGAAAAGCGCAGCAGGTCAGGCAGCATCCAAAGAGCAGGAGAATCGATGTTTCGGGCATGAGCCCTTCTTCAGGAAGCAACACATTTTCAGCTCTGATCTCCAGCATCTGCAGTCCTCACTTTTTCTTTGAAGTGTGATCCCCAGTATATTTTATCTTTCAATTTTAAATTCTTCATTTCCCAATAGTGAATCACTTTATGAGGGCAGTGATTAGTCTGTTGATATATTACAACCAAAGACATATATAAAACATTCAAAAAAAAATTTTAAAAATTCAAAAAAGAGAAAGAAATAATGTATATATATAAAAAAATACTCAATGCAGAAGAACAGCGTTACTGACAGGCGAGTGTTGTATTTTATTCGGCATTAGGTAGAAGCAGAACTAACAAATCACATGATGCATAAAGAAGCTGCCAGAGCAAGGACAAATTGGACAGATTATTATTAATTTTAGTCTACATGAGAAAATCTGCCATTGGCTCCATTTGTTCAATAGAAAAGAGGCCAAAAGTTGTCAGCTTGAGTTGGTGCTCTGGTCAGAAACTGCAGTATGTGAAATTCAGCAAAGTGTTAATGTGTTAAATTGCACCATAAATGAAAACAATAAAATGCAGAGGGCGCATTTGTAAGTTTGTAAGAAGAAAGATAGTCATGGAGTCTTAGGTATCATTTGGTAATGCATTTCAAAAGGTTTTATTTTGTTTGCCTCCAAGCTGTCTTTCTGAATTCGATGGAATTGTGAAGTGGTTTGTTTGAACCCTGTGAGCTCATAATCTCCATATCAAGAGGTCTGGGGTTAGACTCCTCTCACACAAATGTTAGATGTGAATCAGTAATAAAAGCTACAGGAAGATGTTGAGACATGATTGATGAGCAATGAGAAAACAACAATATAGCAAATATCTGAGAAAGTCTTTTCTAATTGAAGACCACAAACAGGATGAAAGAAGAAGTTTAGACAATCTCAGAATTTCTTCAAAAGTACCTGATCAATTTTACATTCAATAGCCTTCTTCTTTTTACAACAGGAGACATTGATTGCAAAGGCATCCCTTTTTCGAAAAATACACTTAATTTATCATATTTTTTAAAAAATGCATGTATTCAGTTTGATTGCAATAGTTTTAGTATTTATCAAGTACATTCCATATCAACTATACAGTCTGAAGGCAAAATACTTCGCAATGGAATTTTTTAAAACAATTATCAATCCACTCAATACAATTCTAATTGTTTTAACGTTAATAAAAAATGTTCATGTCAGGTATATAGCCAATGGCAAAACCTTTCAAATAAAAGAAATAGAAATTGGAATAGATAGATTTTTTTCTCTCTCTCTCTTTATACCACATTCTCTTTTCAGTATCATTGGCTCACAATATACATTCTTTGTAAAGCAGATAGCCCAAGGTATTACAGTGGATCCTTCCTTTATTCTCAATGTTTCACCCAGCCTGCATGTAGCCCTAGGTGGCTGAGATAGGGAGAAAAAAGCCTGATCTTCTACTTTCTTGTGAAAGTTACAAAAACAATCAATTCTTACTTCCATAGTTCAAGATCGTTTTCTAGTTTAATATTGTTTATTCCTTATCTAGAGAGAGAGGCACAGACCTTCAGAAAATTATTATTGCCAATAACAGCATTTGAATTATCACTGCATTCATGTGACATTAATCTTAATAAAGATTTTACTTCCTTACATATTTTAAATAAATTAACATTTCTGCAGAAATATGGAAGTAATAAAAACTTTATTAAGAATTTAACGTGTGCTGTTTTACAGACAGAAATTTCTTGAATGTTGTGCCAAATTAATGCTACAAAAACAATAAACTTACATTGTCCTCTGCCACTTTAATGATTCCAGACTAGCTGTCACTAATCTTTTCACTCTGATTGTGCAGGTCTTCTACACTGCCAATTCTCATTAGCTTGGCCTGAAGACCCTTTGCGTATTCCTGGAGTAGCAGCCAAATAAGGCTCATTCCAGCACCACACCCCTTTGGCTGCTTTAACGTGTTCTCACCTTGAACAACCCTTTGTACCTCATAAACAAAAAGCAGAAGACTGGCTGTTCAAAATATAAGAACACAGCCTGGAAATACTCAACAGGGGACATCATAGCTGTGGAAGAACTGAAGTCAGAAAATCAACATTCCAACCCTTTGTAAGAAGATTTCAGAGGACTGCTGTCACAGTTGGCACCATTCCCATGTATTATACCATTGAAGAGCAAAAAGACAATATTTGTTGGAGATTATTAAAGAAAGTCAAACCTCCCTTTCTCGACTGTCTGAAACCAGACCACCAAAAAAAAGCATTCCTTTGATCATCGCGTCCTACTCATTTGACACTTTTGCGCCCATTTCTATCCTTCCTGTCTTTCAATTAAGATTCATGTTATTAACTGCCAAATCTGTCAGTGCCTTCCCTGCCTTTTTGATGCTGTTAAAAATCACATAACACCAGGTAATACTCCAGCAAGTTCATTTGGAAGCATTAGCTTTCAGAGTGCTGTTCCTTCATCAGGTAGCTGTGAGCAGGGTCATAAGACACAGAATTTACAGCAAAAGATCACAGTGTCCTGCATGCAACTGATACGATACATTGAACAAACATAGATTGCTATTAAGACTTTCATCTTTTAGAATGGGTTGCAGGTTTTGGTTCATTAATATGTAAATCCCATAACTTCTTTCAAATCACGTTCTTGAGATAACTTAAGGTTTTATACTGAGCAGCATTGTTGGGTCGTTGCAGGATGGTATCATGTTCTAATTGACCTCCTAGTGTCAGCTTTGGTGCAAGATGAAGAATACATGGAAAGCTTTGTCTAATTGTGTGTCCATAAGAAGGGGGAGGGAAAGCAATTCTATCTGAAGTAGCTGTGATAAAGAGTGATTTGGAGGTGCTGGTGTTGAACTGGGGTGTACAAACTTAAAAATCACACATGCCAGGTTATAGTCCAACATGTTTGTTTGTAATCACTAGTTTTCGGAGCACTGCCCTTTCATCAAGTGATTGAAGATAACCACCTGATGAAGGAGCAGCGCACTGAAAGCTGGTGCTTCCAAATAAACCTGTTGGACTATTACCTGGCGTTGTATGATTTTTAACTGTGATAAAGAGTCATCTGAACTCGAAATATTAGCTTGCTCTCTTTCCACAGATCCTGCCTGACCTACTGTGATTTCCAGCATTTTTCGTTTTCAGTACAAATTCCACCATCTGCAGTAATTTGCTCCTACTCTACATGAAATAGAAACCTTCAAATACCGGAATGTCATTGCTTTACATTCGTAAAACTTCCACCTTTATCATCAACTACAGGAAAGTGATCTTAGCAGGGCAAATAATTATCAGTCAGCAAACATAATCCAGGAACATCCTCAGGATGGGGTGGGGGTGTAGTGGAGGGTGGTATCTGCTATTGTAACTTCACTGCAAATGTAGGGGGAAACCTACTCACAAACCAACACCGTGGAGAGCAACACAGAGGAAATTCCCAAACACCGCTTAAAATCATGTTTCCATGCAGTTTTGCCCTGCCCTTCCCTTCTCTTAAGGTATAAGACACACTGTGGTAGGATTCCAGGGACCCAGGCACACTTCAGTACGCTGTCCAAGGCTGTTAACTGTATGGGAAGCATCAGAGGCTAATTGGAAAACTAAAGGTAAAGTTACTACAGTCATATCAAGACCATGCTGTCCATTAAACATAGAAGCCTGAAAGTCACCATGCCTCAGGTGAGGGGAGAGTTTGAGAAGAAGAATCCTTTATGTAACATCAGCTGGTGTAGGAATTGAACCCATACTGGCAGCATCACGTGGCAGCTGTCCAGCCAACTGAACTAACTGACCCCTGTAGAAAACTACGCAGAATACGCATAAACTGAACAGGAAGGAGCCAAGTGAGAGCTCTATCCTCATCAATAAATAGTCATGAGATTTCCCAGAAACGTAAATATTTGACAAGAGCAGTTTGGAATCATTTTAACTAGGGGCCACTTTATAAACCTCCATTGAGTGGGATCAACTAATTCTTACTACACTGGTGAAAAGATTCATTTGAAAACATTGACTTGATTATATTCCAACAGTTGTAATTAATTACAAAAAGAAAAAAATACATTGTCGAGATGTCTATTTTTTATTTCAACAAATTCCTTTATTATGTATGTCATAATATGGTGACTGGCCATAACTAGAAAATGATTCCATTTTCAATTGCTGTTGTTTAAGCTTTGGCATTATTGGAGAAAGTATGTCAATTTCTGTAACAGCAGTAAGATGTATAACAACTATGACCTTTCACTTTGCTGCTGTAATTCTTCATGTAGGTCCTGAGTACAGCAGCAACTCATTTACTGCATTGTAAGAGGAAAATAATGTTTGTTGACCTTCAGTTCTTTAAGTGATGATTCAAGCTCCAGGAAGGCAAGAAAAAAGACACTTGCCTTTTCACAGAAACATTCCACAGTCTCAGAGATCTAAAATGTAGGTTGCATCAGGAATTGCTGAAGAGAGTTAGGATAAATATGCTGAAAGTCTTTGCTGAATTCTGTACGATCGGCCCCAGGGTATGAAAATACACTGACTGAGTGGAAGAGCTTGAATACCATTAAGGTGTTGTACCATCTGTTTACATACTATCATCAGTACTTGTTCACTTTGATCATTCCAGCCAGTAAATGTCAGGGACACAAATTGCACTACAAAAGGGCAAAGACATTTTGCTCCAAGGGCTTTTTTTAGGTGTATATGAAACCAGTTTATCTTTTGAGGATGGTGTGAAGTTGTAAAGTGTTGAAGAATGCACTATTGTTATTGAGACAGGAGCAGTCAATCAATGCTGTACTTGTTACTGGTCTGTAGACTGTGTTTGTGTCAAGTGTTGAACCCTTAAGAATCTTTATCTCAGATAATAGTCACATATGGGAATTCTGCAACAGCTCCTCTCCCAAAATAAGTGAAGATGCAAAAGCGTCTCTTCCAGTGAAAATAAACAGGCAGCGAAATGACTTGACAACTTGTCATATTAAGCACAACAAGAAGGAGCTAACAGTGACATCCTCCAGACTTGCTGGTTTGATTTGAATCTTGACGGAGCAGCATGCAGCAGATATTTCATTTCATCCTGCATGTTAAATCAGAAAGAGATTTCCAGTTCTTGACAGTTCACTGTTTATCTTTCCAGCCCCTTGCAAGTTGTGAAGGGTGCCACTGTAATTGCTAGATACAATCAGATTTGAACTATAGATATTTTGGCACAATAATAATTGATTAATGCCACAAAATTACAGGGCATACTTTTCTGCCAGAGTGATGGAGGTATTAGTCACATGAGGACAGAACATACAAATGATGGTGGAAAAATTGAAAACTTTGTCACTGGATGATTGCCAAATTAAAGGGCTTCGTGAGCTCCTGTTGGCTGCATGGTTTAATTTAATTCATTTAATAATGAACATATATGTTAATATGTAATAAGTGGTGATACAAATTCCTGACTAGATACAGGGGAAGTGATTAGCTCACTATGCAACACAATTTTTTGATTGTGGAATTTATCCTTATATATTTTGTTTGTTTTTGACTTGAATTTTGATGACACATTTTGGTTACTGCTTTTAAAAATCTGTTGCCATGGTTTTTGTTAAAAGGAAGGATTTAGAAGAATAATTTGTTATTATGGCCTCAGAATTGCTTGAGGTGCTTCTGTGGGTGCTATTTGTTCTCCATATAAATCTTTATAAATGCTATTATCTATAATTTCCTTTTTTTGTTTCTTTTATATTTCAATGCTTTTCTTTGTCATTCACTGGGATAGAGTCATACAGATGTACAGCACAGAAGCAAACCCTTCAGTCCAACTCATCTATCCTAACCTAATCTAGGCGCATTTGCCAGCACTTGGCCCACATCCCTGTAAGGACAAAGTGAGGTCTGCAGATGCTGGAGATCAGAGCTGAAAATGTGTTGCAGGAAAAGCGCAGCAGGTCAGGCAGCATCCAAGGAACAGGAACATTCCTGAAGAAGGGCTTATGCCCGAAACGTCGAATCTCCTGTTCCTTGGATGTTGCCTGACCTGCTGCGCTTTTCCAGCAACACGTTTTCAGCTCACACCCCTGTAAGCCCTTCCTACTCATCCACATGCCTTTTAAATGTTGTAATTGTACCAGCCTCCACCAGTTCCTCTGGCAGCTCATTCCGTACACACACCACCCTCGACGTGAAAACGTTGCCCCTTAGGTCCCTTTTAAATCTTTCCCCTCTCACTCCAAAGCTATGCCCTCGTGTTCAGGACTCCCCCACCCCAGGGAAAAAAAACATGCCTATTCATCCTATCCATGCCCCTCATGATTTTATAAACCTGTATGAGGTCACCCCTCAGCCTCCAACACTCCAGGGAAAACAATACCAGCCTATTCAGCCTCTGCTTTCTGAACCCTCAAATCCTCCAACCCTGGCAACATCCTTGTAAATATTTTCTGAACCCTCAAGTTGCACAGCATCTTTCCTGGAGCCATAGCATCCTTGAGCTGGTTGATCAGGAAGTATCTAGGGTTCTGTAATATGTAAATGTGATTAGTTTCTTCCTGTCTTCACAATACCAAATGAGATGTTTAGAAAGATGCAGTTAAACTTTATATTGATCTGTCATATCAATTCCTTTTGAACTCCTCTCTCTAAGTGTGTCAGAGTAGACATGTATTTGGAAACACATATTTTCTCCTTTTTTTGATTGTGTTAATATACTTGCCAACCTCTTGCGTTTCAATTTTGATGAATAGCCTGTACTTGAAACTTGAACTGATGTGTTCTCACCACAGATCCTGCCCACCCCATCAAGTGTTTCCGGGATTTCCATCTTTTTCTCTCTAGATTGCTACTATTTTCAGAATGTTACTTTTGAAAATTAGAATGAACGCAAATAGCATGAGAGAGGATTTGGGCTAGGGTTGCTGTCACCTGTTTAATAGTGCTGCAAAAGCAGTCAGAGAAAAACCTTAACAAATCATTTTGCTAAGTGCCACCTCCAACAATACACTATGCCACTAAAGTGTCAGCCTCAATTATGTGCTCGATTTCTTGAATAAGGTTGAAACCCAGTATTCACGGGAGAAAATGGGATTGCAACCACTAAGAAAAGGGTAATAATGGATGGCAGTGCATAGAACAGCTGAGCCCTGATCCTCACTGAGGAGGAAGCTGTCAATCCAGAAGGAGAACAAGCAGGCCAGGCCACCACTGCTAGAGAGATGGAGTGATACGTAAAAGGAGTGAGGAGGCCTTCAAATGGGCAGAAAGAAAGTACTCATCAGGAATGGACAGGCAGTGGAAATGTTAAATCCTTTGTCCTGATTGTTTGTGTTCTCCATCAATGTGGAGATTGTGAGGACTGCTTTCACTGGAAATCAGACTCAGGGGTGGCACAGTGGTTAGCACTGCTATCTCACAGCACCAGGGTACCAGGTTTGATTCCAGCCTCGGGTGACTGTGTGGAGTTTGCACATTCTCCCTGTGCCCGCATGGGTTTCCTCCAGGTGCTCTGGATTCCCCCCACAGTCCAAAGATGTGCAGGGCCATGCTAAATTGCCCCATAGTGTTAGGTCAGTTAGTCAGAGGGAAATGGGTCTGGGTGGGTTACTTTACAGAGGGTCGGTGTGGACTGGTTGGGCCGAATGGCCTGTTTTCACACTGTGGGGAATTTACTCAATAAAGTGTGGAGCTGTAAAGCACAGCAGATCAAGCAACCTCAGGGGGTGGTTGGTGGGGTGGGTGGGAGTCGATGTTTCAGGTTGGAAGGTGGCTGAGAAATAAATAGGGGGGGAGGTAGGACCAGGGGAAAGGTAGGTGGGATGATGATAGATGGATGCAGGTAAGAGGTGATTGTGATTGGTCAGTGGGAAGTGTGGAGTGGATAAGTGGGAAGGAAGATGGACAGATTAGGTTAGGTTAGGTTAGGTCAGGTCAAGGAGGCAGGTGGAGAGGGACGGCCTTACCCGGGATGAGGGGATGAGGAGATTTGAGAGTTGGCGAATTCTATGTTAAGGCCATATGGTTGTAAGCTCCTGAGGTGGAAAATGAAGTGTTATTCCTCCAGTTTGTGTGTAGCGTTATTTTGGTGGTGGAGGAGGCCCAGGGTGGACATGTTGGAGGAGTGGGGAGGGGAGTTGTGCTCACACTACAGAAAGCTGGCTGGTTATTTAGAAACCTCAAAGGACTGAAGTATCACATCATTTCACCCACATATCCTCCACCAGGGCACAATTATTGACCTCAGTGATTATGAGTTTGATCTGGGCGCAGAGTTAATGAGCACTTCTCAGACATGGGGGAGGAGCTAACAAAGGCTGTGACAGCTGAAGGCCCTGAAATTCAGAGAGGGTAGTTGGTGACAGAGCCTGTACTGAACCGCAGGCAGATGACAGGCCTCTACTGTTAGCCACATGAAATGCACATGACATGAAAAAACATGAGAACAGAGGAAATAGGGCAGAATTATACAAGTTGACCTCTTAAACTAGTTCCACTGTTCAAACTCATCGAGACTGATCTGATTATGGCTTTATCTTCACTTTCCTGCCTGACTCCCATCGCCTTTGTCTCCTTTAGATGAAAAATCCACCAAACTAGGAGGACCTACCTCGCTTTGGCTGCTGATGTCTTTATTACACCTCACCACAGCACTCAGAAACACATTTTAAAAAGCAGCTAAACACGACAATGTGCCATGTATGTTTGAACGTTCAAAGTTACTAAATAGTCTGGGCATATATTCCTGCTTCCTTTATTCAGTGACTGGGGTCTTGCAGTGGGTCCTCATCTTCCTGCTGTTGGGCTGCAAGTGGAGCGTTCTCCATGGATGGGGCAATGTACTTGGAGAGACTCAGTGATTGATGTTGATAAGACTAAGCATGATGTCACATTGGGGCAACATGATTGGTCATCCCATGTGACAGGTACTTCCAAGCAAATTTGTGCTCAGTTTCTCTGCCTTGGCCCCTGCTCAGCTCAAAATCTCATTTTTTTTATTTCAAAAATATACTTTATTCATAAAATATGCATAGAATAATTTGATACACTGTACATTAGGTAATGCCATTCATATTTCCACATTTACATACACAGCTCCGAATTATCATTATTCCATACAGATCAGTGCATTTCTCACTCATATATTGAGCTGAGGTGTCAGCAGAGCCCAAATGACTGCATGGGCCCCCTGCTTTTCTTTAGACAGGCAGATGTTTAACGGTGGTCTTTCCCCACCGCGCCTTGGCGGCAGCTGCCCCAAGCTTCAGCGCGTCCCTCAACACGTAGTCCTGGACCTTGGAATGTGCCAGTCTGCAACACTTAGTCGGGGTCAACTCCTTCAGCTGGAAGATCAACAGGTTTCGGACCGCCCAGAGAGCGTCCTTCACCGAGTTGATGATCCTCCAGGCGCAGTTGATGTTCGTCTCGGTGTGCGTCCCGGGGAACAGGCCGTAGAGCACGGAGTCCCGCGTCACGGCGCTGCTCGGGACGAACCTCGACAAATACCACTGCATTCCTCTCCAGACTTCCTCTGCATAGGCACATTCCAGAAGGAGGTGTGTGACAGTCTCGTCCCCCCCGCAGCCGCTTCGAGGGCAGCGTGCGGTGCGGCTGAGAGTCCGGGCGTGCATAAAGGATCTCACAGGTAGAGCCCTTCTCACCACCAGCCAAGCCATGTCTTGGTGCTTGTTGGAAAGTTCTGGCGATGAGGCATTCTGCCAAATTGCTTTGACAGTCTGCTCAGGGAACCACTCAACAGGATCCGCCCTCTCCTTTTCCCGAAGGGTCTCGAGGACGCTACGTGCTGACCACTTCCTGATGGACTTGTGGTCAAAGGTGTTTTTCTTCAGAAATTTCTCCACGAAGGACAGGTGGTACGGAACGGTCCAACTACTCGGAGCGTTCCGCGGCAGCGAGGCCAGGCCCATCCTTCGCAACACCGGGGACAGGTAGAACCTCAGTACATAGTGACACTTGGTGTTTGCGTACCGGGGATCCACACACAGCTTGATGCAGCCACACACAAAGGTGGCCATCAGGGTGAGGGTGGCATTGGGTGTATTTTTTCCCCCGTTGCCCAGATCTTTGTACAGCGAGTCCCTTCGGACCCGGTCCATCTTTGAACTCCATATGAACTGGAAGATGGCCCGGGCGACTGCAGCGGCGCAGGTTCTGGGAATAGGCCAGACCTGTGCCACGTACAACAGCAATGACAGTGCCTCACACCTGATGACCAGGTTTTTTCCCGTGATGGAGAGCGACCGTAGCCTCCATCTGCCCAGTTTCTGCCTCACTTTACTGATACGCTCCTCCCAAGACTTGGCGCACGCCCCAGCCCCCCCGAACCAAATACCCAGCACCTTCAGGTGGTCGGTCCTGACGGTGAAGGGGATCGAGGATTGGTCGGCCCAGTTCCCGAAGAGCATGGCCTCGCTCTTGCCTCGGTTTACCTTGGCCCCCGAGGCCCGTTCGAACTGGTCACAAATGCACATGAGTCTGCGCACGGACAGCGAATCCGAGCAGAAAACGGCGACGTCATCCATGTACAGGGAGGCCTTAACCTGAAGGCCCCCGCTGCCCGGAATAGTCACCCCTCTCAGGCTCGCATCCTTCCTGATGGACTCGGCAAATGGCTCTATGCAGCACACAAACAAGGCTGGAGAGAGAGGGCAGCCCTGTCTGACTCCAGATCTGACTGGGAAGCTATCTGATTCCCACCCATTGATTGAGACTGCACTGACGATGTTGGTGTAGAGCAGTCTGATCCAATTGCAGATTCCCTCCCCAAAGCCCATTTTGGAGAGAACATCTCTCATATACATGTGTGATATCCTGTCAAAGGCTTTCTCCTGGTCCAGGCTGATCAGGCAGGCGTCCAACCCTCTGTCCTGCACGTAGGCGATCGTATCCCTGAGGAGTGCGAGACTCTCAGCGATCTTCCTGCCTGGCACAGCACAGGTTTGGTCAGGGTGAATCACCGACCCCAGAGCAGACCTGACCCGGTTGGCAATTACCTTTGACAGAATTTTGTAATCTGCATTCAACAGTGAAATTGGTCTCCAATTTTTGAGTTCCTCCCTCTCCCCCTTCCGCTTATAGATGAGGGTGATGATGCCTTTCCTCATGGATTTGCTCATGGTACCTGCCCGAAGCACACTGACATACACCTCCAGCAGGTCCTGGCCAATCAAGTCCCACAGAGCGGAATAGAGCTCGACCGGTAAGCCGTCGCTTCTGGGAGTTTTATTCTTTTCGAAGGACTCGAGGGCCTTGGTCAGCTCGTCCAGAGATAGCGGCTGGTCCAGCCTCTCGCGTGTTCTGTCGCCTAAGACCTCCATGATAGACGACAGGAACGACTGGGAGGCCGTGCTGTCGGTCGGCTTCGCGTCATACAGACTGGCATAGAAGGATTTACTGATCCTCATGATGTCAGCCTGAGATGACGTTGTCGAGCCGTCTTCTTCCTTCAGGCTGCTGAGCACAGAGCTCTCTTTGTGCACCTTCTGGAAGAAGAAACGTGAGCACGTCTCGTCCTGCTCAACCGAGCGGACCCTGGACCGGAAGATTATCTTGGAGGCCTCTGAGGCAAAGAGCGAGGCTTGCTGGCCCTTCACCTCCTTGAGGTCCTCTGTGACATCGACCCCCATCGTCTGCAGCAGGAGCAGGTTCTGCATACTTTCCTGGAGCTGGGACAGTTTTCCCCGCCTCTCTCTCGCCTCCTGAACACCTTTGAGGATGAAGAACCTCTTGATGTTCCCTTTAACTGTTTCCCACCAGTCTGCTGGAGACTCAAAGAGGGGCATCACGGTTCTCCAACCTGCGTAGTCCCTCTTGAGCTCCTCAATGTTTCCCGGGGTCAACAGCTTAGTGTTCAGCTTCCACGTTCCCTTACCCGCCCGCTGCTCGTCCTGTAGGTGACAGTCGGCCAGCAGGAGGCAGTGGTCAGAGAAGAACACCGGCTTGACGTCGGTGGATCTGACCGAGAGCGTTCGGGACACAAACAGGTAATCTATCCTTGAGCGGATAGACCCGTCTGCCCGTGAGCAGGTGTATCTACGCTGCGCTCCGTCTGCAGGGGTGCTGAAGTCGTCGTGCAGCTTGGCATCTTTTACCGCGTCCATCAGGGCTCTGGACGTGGCGTCCAGTTTACTGTCCCCCCCGCCGGATCGTCCATCTGCATCAATGATACAGTTGAAGTCTCCGACCAGAATGACCGGCCTGGACGTAGCCAGCAACAGTGGAAGCTGCTGCAGGACGGCCAACCGTTCACTCTTACCCACTGGGGCGTACACATTGATCAGTCTCAGGGGAGCATTCCTGTACATAACGTCGGCGACGAGGAGGCGCCCGCCCACCACCTCCTTAACCTCGGAGATGGTGAAGTTGCTTCCTCGCAACAGGATACCCAGGCCGGAGGCGCGGCTATCGTTGCCTCCCGACCAAACTGACTGCCCATGGGCCCACAAGCTCGACCATCTCCTGTAGCTGCTGAGGTGCGGTATCCCACACTCCTGCAGAAACAGGAGGTCGGCTTTAACACTGGCCAGGAAGGCCATCGTTGAAACACATCGCGTAGCCGATTTGATGCTACGCACATTGATGCTGGCAACTTTAAACCCCATTTTAACAATTTACAAGGTTAACAGTGTCCATTTGCTGCTGGTCTTGCTCCTCTGGGGTAGCTGTGTGCATCCCCCAAAATCTCATGCCTACCTGAAGTGGCTGTGAATGAGATTTTGCTGTTTCAACTTTAGTTGTGTTCACACTGTCATCCATATTCCAACAACCTCTATATGGTCAGTGTTGGATCAATCAGAAATTAGCTGCTGAAAATGAATGATGATGATAAAATAACTTAAAGCTTAGTCTTAAAGATCTCAAATAATAATAAATGAGTATTCATTCTGGCAGCTTGTTCTATTGTGGGATTGTCCACGAGAAGATCATTGATACATTATTTTATTCATTCATGGGATGGGGATGTCATTGGCTAGACTAGCATTTATTGCCCAGAGGGCAATGAAGTGTCAATACATTGCTGTGGGTCTGGAGTCACATGTAGGATGGCAATTTCCTTCCCTAAAGGACATTTGAGAACTAGATGGTTTTTCCTGACAATGGTCATCATTAGACTCTTAATTGCAGACATTATTATCAAATTCAAATTCCACCATCTGGCATGGCAGCTTTCAAATCCATTTCCAGCACATTACCTGAGTCTCTAGTTTAACAGTTCAGTGATGATACCACTGGGCTATCACCTCCCCAGAACTGCATGGGAAACAATGGCTGCAGATCGGGTGGATGGTTAGCTCATGTTTTTGTCATTGCTGGAGGGCAAAAGGCTCTTGTTCAATTTTGTCCAGTCAAGACCATGTTTTAAAGAACATAGTCAGTCTTCTTCCTTCCCTTCTCCCATTCCAAATGTTTGATCAATGACAGACTGATCTGATAGGGTACTTTCTCTGGAACTGGCATTCTGCTAATCTGACACTCAGAAGTTGCTCATGGACTTTTAATTCTCCTATGTCCTCATATTTAAAAAGTACAGAAAGCTGGACAAGTAGCTTTATGTACCTATAGTCAAGAATGTGGTTTTCACCTCAGAAAATGCTGGAGAAACTCAGCGGGTCTGGAAGCATCTCTGGAGAGAGAAACAACATAACATTTTGATTCTGGTATGACTTCGCTTCAGAATTGAATGGTGATAGAAAATGTTCTTGTAAGTTTTTTTGACAGAGGCAGTGGAAAGATACTTATGGTATGGAAAGATAAAACGAAACATGAAATGGATGTAAATTAAAGTGCGAAAGGGAGAGAATTGGTCCTCGCTAGTAGATGAAGCACAAACAAAACACAGCTGTGAGAAGGAAGGGGGTGAAGAATGTAAGCAAAAAGGAGAACAGATACAGGTTCTGAAGTTATTGCCTTCAATATTGAGACCTCAAGGCTGTAAAATCCCAAAGCAGAAAGTCGATGGTCATTTAGCTAGCGTTGTGCTTCATTTGAACATTGCAGACAAGCCCAAGTCAGAAATGTTAGCATGGGAGCAAGATGGTTTATTGAAATGGAAAGCAATTGGGAAGTCAGGGTCAATCCTATGGACAGGGTGGAGGTGCGCTGCAAAGCAGTCGCGTGGGTTTGTAAAGACAAGGCAGCTTGGCTTGTTTCTTTTCATGGAATTTGTAGAAGCCCTACTGTGTGGAAACTGGCCATTTGGCCCAACAAGTCCACACTGACCCTCCAAAAAGCAAGCAACCCAGAACCATTTCCCAATCCTACTATTCTACATTTACCCCTGACTAATGCACTTAACCTATACATCCCTGAACACTACAGGCAATTTAGCACAGCCAATTCACATAAACTGCATATCTTTGGCTTGTGGGAGGAAACTGGAGCATCCGAAGAAAACCCATGCAGACACAGGGAGAATGTGCAAACTCCACACAGACAGTCGTCTGAGACTAGAATTGAACCTGGTTCCCTGGTGCTGTGAGGCAGCAGTGCTAGCCATTGAACCCCCATGCAATTTCTGTCTTGTTCCCTTCACTCTGAGAGGACACATTCTCTCCCTTTTACATCTTAGTTTACACCTATTTTACATGTCTTTTTATCTTTCTCCTCTTTAACAACCATTTTGTCTTTTGCAATGGGCCTCTGTCATTGTCAAAAGTATATAAATAAAATCTTCAACACCTTCCAGTTCTGAAGAGTCATACTGGACTTGAAGAATTCACTCTCTGTCTGACTCCACAGCTGCTCCCTAACTGACTCAGGTTCATCAGCATTCTCTGTGTTTGCTTCAGATTCCCAGCATCGGCAGGTCCCACAGCAATGGCAGGACAGTGAGCACAGCTGACTCCTGGAGCGATGGCAGCAGAGTGCACATGGGCTGGGTCCTGGAGCGATGGCAGCACAGTGAGCACGGGATGGGTCCTGGAGCGATGGCAGGACAGTGAGCATGGGCTGGGCCCTGGAGCGATGACAGCACAGTGAGCACGGACTGGGCCTTGGAGCGATGACAGCGCAGTGAGCAAGGGCTGGGTCCTGGCGTGATGGCAACACAGGGAGCGCGGGCTGGGGCTGGGTGCAATGGCAGCATAATGAGCATGGGCTGGATCCTGGAGCGATGGCATCATGGTGAGCACAGGCTGGGTCCTGAAGCAAAGGAAGCACAGTGAGCATGGGCTGGCTCTTGGAGTGATTGCAGCACAGTAGCATGGGCTGGGTCCTGAAACGATGGTAGCACAGTGAGCATGGGCTGAGTCCTGGAGCGAATGCAGCACAGTGACCAATGGCTGGGTCCTGGAGCGATGACAGCACAGTGAGCACGGACTGGGTCCTGGAGCGATGGCAGCACAGTGAGCACGGGCTGGGTCCTGGAGCGATGACAGCACAGTGAGCACGGGCTGGGTCCTGGAGCGATGACAGCACAGTGAGTTCGGGCTGGGTCCTGGAGCGATGGCAGCACAGTGAGTTCGGGCTGGGTCCTGGAGCGATGGCAGCACAGTGAGCAAGGGCTGGGTCCTGGAGCGATGGCAGCACAGTGAGCAAGGGCTGGGTCCTGGAGCGATGGCAGCACAGTGAGCATGGGCTGGGTCCTGGAGCGATTATAGCACATGTGTTGCTGGTCAAAGCACAGCAGGTTAGGCAGCATCTCAGGAATAGAGAATTCGACGTTTCGAGCATAAGCCCTTCATCAGGAATAAGAGAGAGAGAGCCAAGCTGGCTGAGATAAAAGGTAGGGAGGAGGGACTAGGGGGAGGGGCGATGGAGGTGGGATAGGTGGAAGGAGGTCAAGGTGAGGGTGATAGGCCGGAGTGGGGTGGGGGCGGAGAGGTCAGGAAGAGGATTGCAGGTTAGGAGGGCGGTGCTGAGTTGAGGGAACCGACTGAGACAAGGTGGGGGGAGGGGAAATGAGGAAGCTGGAGAAATCTGAATTCATACCTTGTGGTTGGAGGGTTCCCAGGCGGAAGATGAGGCGCTCCTCCTCCAGCCGTCGTGTAGTTGTGTTCTGCCGGTGGAGGAGTCCAAGGACCTGCATGTCCTCGGTGGAGTGGGAGGGGGAGTTAAAGTGTTGAGCCACGGGGTGATTGGGTTGGTTGGTTCGGGCGGCCCAGAGGTGTTCTCTGAAGCGTTCCGCAAGTAAGCGGCCTGTCTCACCAATATAGAGGAGGCCACATCGGGTGCAGCGGATGCAATAGATGATGTGTGTGGAGGTACAGGTGAACTTGTGGCGGATATGGAAGGATCCCTTGGGGCCTTGGAGGGAAGTGAGTGTGGAGGTGTGGGCGCAAGTTTTACATTTCCTGCGGTTGCAGGGGAAGGTGCCGGGGGTGGAGGTTGGGTTGGTGGGGGGTGTGGATCTGACAAGGGAGTCACGAAGGGAGTGGTCCTTGCGGAACGCTGATAGGGGAGGGGAGGGAAATATATCCTTGGTGGTGGGGTCCGTTTGGAGGTGGCGGAAATGGCGGCGGATAATACGTTGTATGCGCAGGTTGGTGGGGTGGTAGGTGAGAACCAGTGGGGTTCTGTCTTGGTGGCGGTTGGAGGAGCGGGGCTCAAGGGCGGAGGAGCGGGAAGTGGAGGAGATGCGGTGGAGGGCATCGTCGATCACGTCTGGGGGGAATCTGCGGTCCTTGAAGAAGGAGGCCATCTGGGTTGTGCGGTGTTGGAATTGGTCCTCCTGGGAGCAGATGCGGCGGAGACGAAGGAATTGGGAATATGGGATGGCGTTTTTACAGGGGGCAGGGTGGGAGGAGGTGTAGTCCAGGTAGCTGTGGGAGTCAGTCGGTTTATAATAGATGTCTGTGTTGAGTCGGTCGCCCGAGATAGAAATGGAAAGGTCTAGGAAGGGGAGGGAGGAGTCTGAGACAGTCCAGGTGAATTTCAGGTCGGGATGGAAGGTGTTAGTAAAGTTGATGAACTGTTCAACCTCCTCGTGCACTTTAACTCCCCCTCCCACTCCACCGAGGACATGCAGGTCCTTGGACTCCTCCACCGGCAGAACACAACTACACGACGGCTGGAGGAGGAGCGCCTCATCTTCCGCCTGGGAACCCTCCAACCACAAGGTATGAATTCAGATTTCTCCAGCTTCCTCATTTCCCCTCCCCCCACCTTGTCTCAGTCGGTTCCCTCAACTCAGCACCGCCCTCCTAACCTGCAATCCTCTTCCTGACCTCTCCGCCCCCACCCCACTCCGGCCTATCACCCTCACCTTGACCTCCTTCCACCTATCCCACCTCCATCGCCCCTCCCCCTAGTCCCTCCTCCCTACCTTTTATCTCAGCCGGCTTGGCTCTCTCTCTCTTATTCCTGATGAAGGGCTTATGCTCGAAACGTCGAATTCTCTATTCCTGAGATGCTGCCTAACCTGCTGTGCTTTGACCAGCAACACATTTGCAGCTGTGATCTCCAGCATCTGCAGACCTCATTTTTTACGCGATTATAGCACAGTGAGCATGGGCTGGGTCCTGGAGCGATGGCAGCACAGTGAGCACGGGCTGGGTCCTGGAGCGATTATAGCACAGTGAGCATGGGCTGGGTCCTGGAGCGATGACAGCGCAGTGAGCTCAGGCTGGGTAATGGAGCGATGGCAGCACAGTGAGCACAGAATGAGTGCAAGATTGGGGAGCAGAGTGCGACTGGGCCTGAGCAGCTAGCACATGGATGTAGCCTGCTTCATGTTCTGTGATGGGCGAGCACGGACTCATGTAGGAAAAGGATGAGAACATCTAAAACTTAAGTACTTTATTGTCATTCTAGACTTCATAACCTGTTCACAAGCTGACCTTTTTTTAAAATAATGTAAGAATACTTAAACTATCTGTGCCTAAGATGGCGCTGAGAGGTGACATTCCAAACTTTTCAGTGTGCTGCACATACAATAAATGCTATTCTATTTAATTATTTTGTCTTTATTTGATGACTTTAGCCTCATTTTATTAACCAGAATTCTTGCCTTAGATCTGCATGTAAAAAATTATAACAATTTGACAGTATTCTGTCTTTCAACAAGAAACTCACAAAAGTATTATATTATTTCTAGATTGGTGTTCTGCTCTTCATAGTCACTGGGCCAATAACATGAACTCTATTATCTCTCTCCAGGTACTGTCGGACCTGCTTTTTCTTTGTTTATATCTGAGTTGGAGTCCATTACTAGTTTTCCATAATTGAAAGGTGAGAAACAGTGGAGTAGATGTCTTCAGTGATGAAATGAGGAAAGAGAAATGTAAATGAGTGTCCTCTTGCTAAGCCCCAGCCTCTGAACAGATGATGTTTGATAGCAAATTTGCATTTCTCTGGTACAGTCATTTTAGCAGACTGTTTTGTCTATGTGACACAGGTAATTTCAAATTCAGTTTAAAAACTGTCTTCACAGCTCTGCTGTCCCCAGTTCTGCTTAATTGCACTGAGCTGCATATTTTGTTATCTGTTAATACTGATAACAGCATGTGTGGGCATCAGTTTGACAGAAATGTTGGTATGTGTCATAACGTGAAGTAAGTAATCGTATAAACCAGTTACATTACTCCATGGGTATAGAGCAATTCAGTCTTGCTCAGTCTATTGTTCGTGTATTCATAGATCTTAGCGAATAAGTAGGCAGCAAGAGAGAATGAACATTGGGAGAAATCACCAGGTGTGATTATGTGCATTCCTTGACATTCCTTCACATCAATAAAATAAATAAAACCACTTGTTGACAGCATGGGAACAACGCTATCTTGGTTGTTAGAGTAGTTGCTTGGGTTATTTATGTACCACATTTTTTGTTGTTCCAATGCACCTCGTAGTACGTGAACTACTCTTTGATGTGTAATCAGAGTTATAACGTGGATAAGCGGCATTCAATCTATGTACTGCCCCAGATAGTCAGGAGATAAATAATCAGGCAAGCTGTTAAAAGGATGTTGTGTGAAGGAGAAAATGTGTTGCTGGAAAAGCGCAGCAGGTCAGGCAGCATCCAAGGAGCAGGACAGTCGGCGTCTCGGTCATGAGCCCTTCTTCAGGAAGGGCTTCCTTGAAGGAGAGAAGACCAAAACAAACCTATTGCTTTTAGAGGGAGGTTGTGCATTTTAAACAAGAGAGTTGAATCTCAAAATATGTTGTAAGAATAATCATAATATAAGAAACTGATTTTAAAAATGTCTGTGGATAAGATTAATTTGATTTTGCTGTATCTACTGATTTGTTCATCGGTATCATCTGTTTCCTCTTTTCCATGAAGTATTTCATTCTGGTCATCGTTGCTCTCTACAAATTGCGCTGGCTAATTCTCTGTTTTCCTTGTAAAATGATACTTTCTTTTATTCACTTGTGGGTCGTGAGTGTTGCTAGCTGGCTAGCATTTATTGCCCATCCTTGGTTGTCCTTGAGAAGATGGTGATGATTTGCCTTCTTAACCTGCTGCTGTCTATGTATTGTAGGATAACTCAAAAACCACTTGGGGAGAGAATTCCAGGATTTTGACTCAGTGATACTGAAGGAACGATGATATATTTCCACGTCTGGATAGTGAATGGCACGGAGAAGAACTATAAGTTGGTGATGTCTCCTTCCTTTGTCTTTCCAGATGGAAGTGGTCATGGGTTTGGAAGGAGCTGTCTAAGGATCTTTGGTGAATTTCTGCAGTCCATCTTGTAGACGGTACATACTGTTGTTACTGAGCGTCAGTGGTAGAGGAATTGTATGCTTTTGGTTGTAGTGTCTATCAAGCAGGCTACTTTGTCCTGGATGGTGTCAAGTTTGTTGAGAGTTGTTGGAGCTGCAAGTGGAGGCAAGTGGAGAGTATTCCATTATAGTCCTGATTTGTGCCTTGTAGATGGTGGACAGGCTTTGGGAAGCCCGAAGGTACAGTATTCCTAATGTCTGACATGTTGTTGTAGCCACTGTGTTAATGTAGTGAGTCTTGTGAGTTTTCTAGTCAACAATAATCACCAGGATTTTGATAGTGTCGGATTCGCTGATGGTAACACCATTGAATGTCAAGGGCGATGGTTAGGTCGTCTCTTGTTTGAGATGGTCATTGCCTGGCATTTGTGGGACGTGCATGTTATTTGTCACTTGTCAGCCTAAGCTGGATGTTGTCCAGATCTTGTTGCATTTGAACATGAATTGCTTCAGTTTCTGAGGAGTTGCAAATAGTGCTGAATATTGTGCAATCATTGGCAAACATTTAACCTTATGATGGAGGGAAGGTCATTGACAAAACAGCTGAAGGTAGGATACTAACCTGAGGAACTACTGTAGAGGGGTCCTGAAGCTGAGATGACTGACCTCCAACAACCACAACCATCTTCCTTTGTGTCAGGTATGACTCCAACCAGCAGAGAGTTTCCCCTTAATACATATTGATTCCAGTTTGGCTGGGACTCCTTAATGCCACATTCAGTTGAACATGACCTTAATGTCAAGAGCTGTTTCTCTGACCTCATTACTGGACATCAATGTTTTCATCTTTATTTTCAAAAGAATCAACTCATTTAACTTCATTTTTTTAATCTCATTTTAACTTACCTCACACTCCCGCTGGTCTTCTGCAGCTTCTCATTGTCACACAAATGCTTTCTTATTCACATTCTTTTTAATCCAGTTCCTCCTCCTCACAGACATTTAGCTTGGCTGAATAGTAGAACACTTCTGAATTAGAAAGTTGTGAGTCCATTCAAGAATTTCATAGAATCATAGAACGTTTCTAGTGTAAAAAGAATTCATTCAGCCCATTAAGTGGCTGCCAGTCCCTGAAAGAGCAACTCAATTGGGCCTACTTCCTTCCTTATTTTCCATAGCGCAACATTTTTTGCTTCAGGTAATTGTCCAGTCATGTTCAGAATGCTGCATTGAATCTATTTTGACTACACTGTCCAAAAGATGATTTCAGATCATAACATTGTATCCTGTAAGAAAGTTCTTTTTTAAGTCTCTTGTTTTTTTTATCAATGTCTGTCAATCTGGGTTCTCTGGTTCTCAACTTTTCCACTATTGGGAACAGTTTCTCCCTAACACTCTATCCAGATCTGTCGTGATTTTGAAAACTTCTATTAAATCTCCTTGTCATCTTCTCTTCACCAAGGAAATCCATCTAAACTTCTTCAATCTGTCCACATAACTGAAGCTCTTCATTCTTGGAATCATTCCATTTCTCCTAAATTGTGGTGCCGAGAGTTTGACACACTTTTCCAACTGAGGCCAAATCAGGGTTGTTAACTATAATAACTTACATTGCTTTTGCAGTCTGCACTGATATTTATTATGCTCAGGATCCACTTTGCCCGTTTTACTGTTCTCAACCTGTCCCACCACTTCTAATGATTTGATTTGAGCACATATGCCACTAAGTTTGTCTACACCTGCACTCACTTATAAATTGTAGCTTTTATTTAATGTTGCCTCGCCCTGCTTTCCTACCAAAATTATTCACTTCACACTTTTCTGCACCTGACATTTGACCATCAACCAGTCTCTGTCATTTTGAAGTCTATCTTCCTCATAATTCCCATTGCTTCCATGTTTTCTATCCAGAGCATTGAGTATAGGAGTTAGAAGATCATGTTGCAGGCTGTGCAGGATATTGGTTAGGCCAATTTTGGAATATTATGTGCGCAATTATAGTCTCCCTCCTATCGAAAGGATGTTGTGAAACCTGAAAGGGTTCGGAAAAGATTTACAAGGATGTTGCCAGAGTTGGAGGATTTGAGCTGTAGAGAGAGGCTGAATAGGCAAGTGCTGTTTTCCTTGGAGCGTCGGAGGATGAAGGGTAACCTTATGGGAGTTTATAAAATCGTGAGGGGCATGGATAGGGCAAATGGACAAGGTCTTTTCCCTAGGCTGGGTGAGCCCAGAACTAGAGGGCATAGGTTTAGGGTGAGAGGGGAAAAATGTAAAAGGGGCCTAAAGGGCATCCTTAACATGCAGAGCTAGGTGCGTGTATGAAATGAGCTGCCAGAAGAAGTGGTGGAGGCTGGTACAATTAAAAGGTATATGAATGGGTGTATGCATATGAATAGGAAGGATTTGCAGGGATATGGGCCAAGTGCTGGCAAATGGGACAAGATTAGGTTCTACTATCTGATCGGCATGGACAAGTTGGACCGAAGGGTCTGTTTCCATGCTGTGGCTATCTCTATGGTTCTATAGCTGCAAATTTTGAAAGTGTACCCAATGTGGCAAAATCTAGGTTGTTCATCTTCTTGTTCTGCCTGAGGTCTTTGCCTGATGGCAGTTTCAACCCTCAGCATCCTGACCCCCACCATAATACAGCAACAAGACAAGGACCAATGCACCCAGATTGGAACAGGGATCGAACCCAGTGCTGATGGCACTGATCTGATCTACACCAGCCAAGTCCATAATATACATCAAGAAAAACCTAACCATCTCCAGGGAACCCCTTCCTCCAATCCCATAATAACAAGTTCTCCATTACTCTCTGCTTCCTTCCACTCAGTCAATGTTATATCCATGCTGACAATATTCTTTCTATTTCATGATCTTCAACTTTGCTGACAAGCAAAGTCCACATACACCACAGAAACTGCACGATCCTCATCAACCTGATTAAAAAACTCATGGATGCTAACATTTCAGTGCACTTTTAATTCATAACAACATAATTGGATGTGGTGCTATACAGAATGAGATGTCAAACCAAGGTCATATCTAGCTGATCAAAATGTCATAAAAGTTCTAACAGCATGATTCAAAAAGAAGAACGTTGTACTAACATAAATTTTCATTCACCCAACATTAACAGCACTCTAAGCTAAATGTGACACACTCAAGTGACCTGGAGAAAGAAACCCTGAAAATTTCAGAAACACCTGACAGGTCCAGTTAAGATTATATTTGCTGGAGTTATGAAGAATATGGCGGTGGGGAGCAGGTAGCGGATAGGAGTGTGAGGGGGAGGAGTGCAAAGGAGAAATCTTTTACAAACTGTTAAAATCCAAAGAGGACCATATAGGGTAGAAGCAGAAAGGGGATTCCCGATGGCAGGGGAGTGCAGAGCCAGCAAGTCACAGTCTAAAGATACGTGGCAAATTCTTTCACACAGAGTAGGTGAGCCTGTGGAATCCGCTAACCACAGAAAACAATTGAGGCCTAAACATTGTATGGTTTCATGAAGCATTTGGATGCAGCACTTGCGGCTAAAGGAATCAAAGGACATGAGAGAAAAGATGTTACAAACTAATGAATTGGATGATCAGCCATGATCATAATGAATGATGGAGCAGGCTCAACAGACCAACTGGCCTACTCCTGCTCCTATTTTCCAAATTTTAATAGGTTCCATGGAAAAAAACAGACAGTTAAAATTTCAGCTACAGCCATGAACACTGAGGTAAGAGGTGGACAAGTATGTTGAAATAATTAGAAAATGGAGAAGAAAATATATGTTTATTTTTAAAAAATCAATTAACCCAGAGAGTAATTAGAAATGAAATGATGTAACAGATTATCTAAATTAAATAACAAATAAAGTATGAAACACTAAATAAACAAAGAGGTTATTGTAGGGAAACATCATTTGAAAAGACAGCAATGGCACGCACATAAATAAACTTAGGATCAGTTTTGATGCCATGCTAAATTTAAATACAAGAAAAAACTCCACAAAATCCAGGAGAATGTATCAGATGTAGGGCATGTCCTGGAGTCCACCCAGGAAATATATTGAGGTGTGTGCCCCTTACATTCCTTGCAAAAGAGTACTGAGAAAGAAATGAAGACTTTGTGATCTGCTCCAATATTTAGGCTCAAAGTTACATGTTATGGGTCAATCCATCAGTCTTGCCAGTTGAACATCTTGATATTAACATCCTTATTGTCCATGCCCATAACCACAATCCTTACTAAGACCAGGTGGATATTTCACTCCCAAACATAACCCAGCAGGAACCATTTGGGAAGGCCAGAAACAAACATTATATCCAGCATAACTTGGAGCCTGTTTTGACCAAGTTAAAGTGGAATCTTCTAGAAGAGAGTCACCAATTTTCAGCTTGTTACTTTTAGAGAAAAAGCCTTCAGTTCTCCCATGAATAAACAGTGGAACCTTTGACTCATTGATAGCAAGCACAAGCAACAGAGAGGCAAGCTGCTGAGAACTCCCAAGCTGGTGTGTACAGTTGACAGGAATGCAGGTTGCGATACCATCACCCTAATTTTCTGATCCACACTTCCTTCTGAGTGTATAACCCTGCTGAATGTGTGTGATTGGTGATTGTACCTTTTAACTTTTTCTGATGTTAGAAAAAAGTTTTCAAAGTACTTCACAGATATGTATGTACTCCTGCATTTAATTTTACCTGAGGTAAATCACTTTTTCATTGTGCTGCAACAGGCTTATCATATCAAGCATGCCAACATATTGAAAGTATTAAATTGACATAAGAGCCCAAAGCCCCATGTAATGGAGGCCTCTCATCTTACCATCTGCTTGAATATAATTTGAATCAAGATGAAATACTGGTTTTACTATTGGAACAGGCATATTGATTGGCAGGACAGGCCTGCAGGTCATGAACAATGGGTCAGGCTGTAGTTCATTCCTCAAACCAGACTATGTGCAAAAGTTATGCAAAAAGAAATGGTGCTTATTCCTTTAACATTAGTTCCAAAAATAAAAACCTGGATTTACCTCCATTCCCCTGTCATAAATCAGATAGGATACTGGTAAGCAAAACAAAATGATGAAATGGGGTGTGGGGTCTGTCACAGATAAAATTGATATGTTGTCATATTGCCACGATCAGTGTTTTTTGTGTGTGAAAGCTGTATTTTCTCTTACCTGCAAAATGGTTCCCCAATTTAAATAGTTTTAAAGAAAGTGCATTTGTTATCACATATTTGTCTTGAATGCTTAAAAAGAATCTTACTCACCTGACTAGTACCAAGTGGGATACAGACAAAGACCCAAATTGTCCCCATAATGGAGAGCTCTCTATTGTGACATGAATGATAGAAGTGGTCTAAAAGTACAAGTCTTGACCTAAACACGGCACTTCCCATTATCAGGGGGTGGCAGTAGACAGTCATAGAGTCAAAGAGATGTCCAGCATGGAAACAGACTCTTCAGTCCAACTTGCCCACAACGACCAAATATCTTAAGTTAATCAAGTCCCATTTGCAGACACTTGGCCCATTTCCCTCTAAACCCTTCCTATTCATATAATCATCCAGATGCCTTTTAAATGTTGTAATTGTACCAGCCTCCACCACTTCCACTGACAGCTCATTCCATACACGCACCACCCTTTGCAGAAAAATGTTGCCCCTTAGGTCCTTTTTCAATCTTTGCCCTGTCACCCTAAAACAATGCCCTCTATTCTGGACTCTCCCACACCAGGGAAAAGAACTTGTATTCAGGTCAAGTTTTGCAATTGCACTTTACAGCGATGTCTGACCATTTAAAATCACCAGATTCTCCACTGTAATGGGATTATGGAATTCCTGTAGCATGTAATCCTGAGTGTAGACATTAGACCTGCCAATATGAAGGCTGAACTTCATGGATTTATCTGGATAATCAGGGCCCCTCTTTGCAAAGGTAAGGTACCCTATGGAACAGATTGCCCTGTGTCCTTCTCTCACTTGCAGGTACGTTGGCTGCCAGGTTTTCTTGCTGCTAATTTAATGGCTTCCTGGTGAATTCTGTCTCTGCAGAGCAGATTCATACAATCACAAATATGTGACAGTGGAGAAGGCCTATTGCATCTGATCTGGCTCTCTAAACATTTTGATTTAGTGCCAGTCTCCTGCTTTTTCCATGTAATACTGCACATTATCTCCATTTAAATAATCACCTGATGTCCTCTTGAATGTCTCAGTAGAACCTGTGCCTATTACATTTCTGGGCAGTGTATTCCCAATTGGAATACCCACTGTGTGAAAGATTTTTCTCACTTTGCAAATTGCTTCTTTTGCAGAAAACTTTAAAACTGTGACCTTTGATTTTCAATCCCTTTACAAATGGAAACATTTTCTCCCTCTCTAACTCTGTCCAGATTTCTCATGATTTGAAACTTGTATCAAATCTCCCCTCAACCTTTTCCTTTTCAAGAAAATCTGTTCCAACTTCTCCAATCCAGTTACATAACGGAAGTTTCTCATCCTTGGAACCATGCTTGTAAACATCTTTTGAGGTCTCTCCAATGACTTCACATTCTTCCTGTGGCTTGGCACCCAGAATTGTATGCAAATCTGCAACTAAGGTTTAAATAATGTCCTTTGCTAACTCTTTGCATTATACTCTATGCTCCTATTCATGATTTCTTGAACCCTGTACGTTTTATTAACAGTCCTCCCTACCTGACCTGACACATTTTATAACTTATGTACATACACACTCAGGTCTGTATATTCCTACATACCCATTAGAATAGCACCCTTTATTATCTACTGACTTTCCTTTGTAACAAAACACAGTGGCACAGTGGTTAGCACTGCTGTCTCACAGTGCTAGAAACCTGGGTTCGATTTCCCCTTGTGCACTTGTCTGAGTGGAGTCTGCACATTCTCTCTGTGTGGGTTTCCTCCCACAATCCAAAGACCTGCAGGTCAAGTGAATTGGCCATGCTAAATTGCTCATAGCATTAGGTGCATTAGCCAGGGATAATTTTGGGGTTGGGTCAGGGTGGGTTACTCTTTGCAAAGTTGGTGTGAATTTGTTGGTCCGAAAGGCCTGTCTCCATACTGTAGTTAATCTAAACATTACTTCATACTTCCGACATTGATATTCATCTGTCATCAAACCAACTTGTCAATGCCTTTTTGAAGTTCTGCCCTTTCCTCCTCGCAATTTACATATCTTCCAGATTTTGTGCTATTTGCAAAATTTGAAATTATCCCCTGCACATCAGGATGTAGATCTTTGCACATGTAATCAGCAGAACAAAGGGTCTCAATACTAAAATCTAGAGAACTCCACTACAAGCTTTAGCCAGCTTGAAAAATGCCCACTATCTCTATTTCCTATCACTTTGTGTCTATGTTACAACAATTCCAATTATTCTGTTACCTATCACTTTTCTCACAAGTCTATTGTGTAGCACAATACCAAACATCTTTTGGAAGTCCGTGTACATCACATCAACAGCATTATTCTCTTCAACATTCTGTTAGCGCTTCAAAAAACTCCAGCAAGTTAATTCAACATAATTATTCACAATTAACAATTCCATGCTGACTTCTTAATTGTTGCACATTTTGCTATAATCCCATTATTACTCCCATTCTGATTAGTTGTTTCTTGAAGCTTCCCATAACCAACGTCACACTGACAAGTCAGGCTTCTATGATTACAATAAGCGCAGGCAAAATATGGTGACCCCGTCATGTAACTTATTTAAGTTCAAAAGATGATGCATTAATTACACATGCTGTGTTGTCTTTTGGTACCTTGTGATGATCCCAGGCTCGTTCAGATCAGGGAAATCATCACAATCCAGTGAAAAGTCATTGGAAAGTGAGATCTCCAGTGCCTCATGCAGGTTCCAGTCTGAATTTTCGTACATCTTTTGTCTGTGAAGTAAAACAGATGAGTAAGCTGGAAGGCTGTGGGTCTATGTTAATGATCCATCCTTGAGGAAAGGGATATGTGAATTCCTTAATGGGTGTGAATGTCCATATTTAATTAGGTTTGTGCTTGGGACTCAGCACTGTCTGAATCCCAAAATACAAAAGGTTATATGCTTTGCTGTGGTCATTTTATCAGTCTATTTGTATTAATGTTTTTAAAGTATTGACTAGCTCTCCATAATATACTGGAAAATTACAGGCCTCTCACTGCCTCTCTGCCCAAACTCAATTTTCCTCCAGACATCTGCCATTAATATCATTGGGATGACCGCTGGATTCCCTGACCTAACCAGGTGTACTCTATTTACAGCAACAAGTCAAAGCCTGGCAATCACCCATTTCCCTGCCTTAAACTTGTGTTGTTGATACTCTCAGGGACTACCAGAATCATCTGCCCAGAATTCCTGCAGAAGGACTCTTGATGCCTTTTTTTAGAAAGAGAAGAATCCCTCCTTCCCATTTTCCCTTAACTAGCCTAACGTTAAAGGTTGCTAATCCCACTTTTATTGTTAAGCATTTAACTTGACCTTCAGATCGGGTGGTATGATAGTAGAATTTACCTGCTTGTTGTTTGAATCAGTTACAAAGTCCAAACTAGGACATTCCAATTTTCCAGGGTTAAGAAAAGTTAAGTCTAGGCAATGCTGGCACTAATTCCCAATGATCTAAGTTAGCTTGGCCTGAGCCTCACTCTCCCTAACTCAATAGAATTTGGCATGATTTCTGCTTACTACACGAGCCTCATTTTGACCTCTTAGTCTTGTTCCTTCTCAAAACATTTTAATGATGTGGGGCAGGCTCCCAGTAACACTCAGGAGTATAATCCTGAACCTGACGAAAGTGCTGTCTTGCAGAACATGTGAAAACAGCTCAAGTTATATTAGAAAAGTTCTGAAGGTGAATGTGTAAAGGGCAGATGCTGGTTTGATGCTGGTTTGGATCAATATTTAAACAGGACAAGTGTGTGTAACTTATTGGAGGGTTTCCTTCAAGCGTTCTCTCAAGATGTATCAGGACACTTTTGTTTCCTTGCAGGAATTACCTTGCCTGATGCTCTGCAGAGGCAGTAATAATGTAGAAGAAGCCCTACAACTGAATTGACTCACCAGATTCTGTTTACCACTGTAAATCCTTTAGAGTGGGTTGTTAGTTAACAGTCAGCACCAATCCCAGAGAAAGCTAATCTGAGGAAATACAAATTGGAAGGTGGTTGTAAGCACTGGAGCTGTATTTGTTTGATCTTTCCACCATTACCTTTGTACATCTGGGCAGACTATAAGTGGAAAATCCAGGTTCTAGTTTCATTGTTTTCCCTGCCTCCTAATGATTGCAACACTCTTGAAGAATTTTTTAAGTACTTGGGTGTGTATCGTGACTCCCCAGATTATGATGTTTGAAAAGGTATTCTTGTTAGAGTCAATCCAGCACATGGTTGGCAGCATATCTGACATGTGTAAAATTGATATAAAAGGAATACAGCAGTGAGATGATTTGTTTCCTCGAAATATAATCATATCTTAAACAAAATTTGTGGTGTATTGGATTTCAAGCTGAAATGCTTTTAGTTTAACCCAGTCCCACCCATGATTTTTTTTAAATTGAAAAAGTAGTGACTAGTTCCAGCTGCATATTATCAGTTTACTTGGTTTTTAAAGTAGATTTGGTCAGAGTTGTGCAAAATTTTCATCAAATTCAGAGTTTGAAAGAGGTTTCGGCATTCTCAGCCCAACGAGATGAAGGATGTTGAAAAATAAATATTCTGGTACCACTTTATGCCAAAGTTTGACAGTTTAGTGGATCAGTTCTTATTAGGAGCTGAGCCAGGACTCCCAAACCTTCTTTTACATTGGACCTTTTACGTAGGACCTGTGTGGTCAGCAAATAAAGGAAACTCACCCATCAAGCTGTTCCATCATAATCAGCACATATGTGAATTTGTCTGGTCTTTCTGACTGGGACCACATTATACTGCACATTTAAGAATATTCAAGGATGAGAAAAGGCCAAACTGTATTTTTCACTTCATTTTTTAAAAAAAAATACACAAATTGAAAATGTAGAACAAAACAAAATAATTTCGTAAATTTCTATTGGAAGGCAAAGGAGATTTTTTTTGAAAAAGATCACATGTATTTTTTGAATCACACAACACAGGTTCTCATCCAGCAGGTTTATTTGGAACTACTTCCAAATAAAGAAGCTCAGGCCATTGACTGTGTGGAGTTTGCACATTCTCCCCGTGTCTGTGTGGGTTTCCTTCAGGTGCTCCGGTTTCCTCCCACAGTCCAAACAAAAATGTGCGGGTTAGGTGAATTGGCCAGGCTAAATTGCCCATCGTGTAAGGTGAAGGGGTAACTGTAGGGGAATGGGTCTGGGTGGGTTGCGCTTCGGCGGGTCAATGTGGACTTGTTGGGCCAAAGGGCCTGTTTCCAAGCTGTAAGTAATTTAATCTAAAAAAAGTGCTTCCAAATAAACCTGTTGGACTATAACCGGGTGTTGTGTGATTTTTAACTTTGTCCACACCAGTCCAACACCAAGTCACGTATGTTTTGCTGTTAGTATAGATCTGATGGGTCAAATGCCATTCTTCTGCACAGTAACAATGCTGGGTTTCTGTGACCTTTAATGGTTTGCTCCTGCGTGTGCATTCTTTAACATTTTAGCTTTAGATTCAAGATGTTTATTTAACGTTGTTGTGCATCCATAAAAATCATTGATTATTTTGGACACAGTGGAAGTTCAATAAATTAAGCAATGTGATGGCACAGAGGAAATTATTCACTAACTAGACAGCAAAATCAACAGTCATTATAAAATGGTGCCCAGAAGACCCCATTACATGTAATGCAATATCAATGTATATTTGTTGAAACAAAGATTTTGAAACTAGCTCTGTGTTGTAAAAGGCCTTTGAAATTTCTATGATTTGTATACTTAATGAAAAATTGTAATCTCCTGGCTTTCCCAACCATCTCTCAGGCACAAGTGATGGAATAATCAGTATTTGCCTGGAAGGGTGCAACTCCAACAACACTCAAGAAACTTGACATCATGCAGGTCAAAACAGGCTGCTTGACTGGCACCATATCCACTACCTCAACCTCCAATACACAATTGTGACAGCACACACAAGATGCACTGTAGCAACTCATAAAGCTTCCTAAAGACAGCACCTTCTAAGCCTGTTACCATACTAGAAGGACAAGAGCAGCAGGTACACTGGAACACAACAAAATTCAAATTTCCCTTGGTCATTTATTATCAATGCACTGCCATTCCTTCGGTTCCACTGGGTCAACTCCGAGAACTCCTTTCCTCATAACACCACCTTTCTACCTCCACCAAACGGACTTCAGTCCTTCAAGAAGGCAGCTCACCATTACCTTATCAAGGGGCCACTAGGTTTAGGGCAATAATGCTGGCTCAGCCAGTCAAGTTCACATCTCATGAATGTATAACAATTAAAAAAAAAGGTATAATGCAATCCTGCAATATTAAAAATGGACCTGATATCAACTGTAACAACACATGTATGAAAAGATAAAATTTGTGAATGCTTAACTTTATTGATTTTATTTGTAACCAAAGCATTTTGTTTACTATCAATTGCATGGATTTTCATGAACAGTTTTTAAGATGGTTACAACATATTTTGTGGCATTCACAAATTCAATGGTAGGATTGAGTTTTTAAAGTCTGCTCATGGTTATGTCTTCTATTCATATTCATCAGGAAGCAAATTGAAGAAAATCAATTGTTCAAGTCACTCTTTCATATGGCCCATCAACACTCAACTACTTCAAACCACTAAAACAAAATGTCAGCATAATTTTGGAGAAGGAAATGTTCGCATAAATAGGATAACAAGAAACTGAACAGCTTGTATTATAGAGCTGTAGATCAAGAGCTATACCCAAGCTGTCAATCGATCAAGTTTCCAGCTGGCAGAAATAAATCAGACGGAGGACTCATTAACGCCTGGAAAATAATTCAACGGCTGAATTCCAGAAACACTTGTCATTGCTTGATTTGTCAATAAAGCTTTTGTTGGTGCACTATTTGTCGACCAAGCATCAGTTACATTCTGATGCATTGGGAGGTGGGAATGGGGGGGTGTGGTGGAGTGGAGAAGGTTCGGGGGTGGGGATGTGGTGAGGTGGGAATGGGGGGGTGTGGTGGAGTGGAGAAGGTTCGGGGGTGGGGATGTGGTGAGGTGGGAATGGGGGGGTGTGGTGGAGTGGAGAAGGTTCGGGGGTGGGGATGTGGTGAGGTGGGAATGGGGGGGTGTGGTGGAGTGGAGAAGGTTCGGGGGTGGGGATGTGGTGAGGTGGGAATGGGGGGGTGTGGTGGAGTGGAGAAGGTTCGGGGGTGGGGATGTGGTGAGGTGGGAATGGGGGGGTGTGGTGGAGTGGAGAAGGTTCGGGGGTGGGGATGTGGTGAGGTGGGAATGGGGGGGTGTGGTGGAGTGGAGAAGGTTCGGGGGTGGGGATGTGGTGAGGTTGACAGTTTGTTCTGTTATGTCACCTGGAATCAAATTAGCGGAGAATGAAATCAACTTCATCACCTCTACAGAAAAATGTTGAATTGTACCTTGGTAGATCAACTCCAGTAAAGGTGGTCTTACAGCAACTGCCTTCAGCCTTGAGTGAATTAAGTTCCAAACTCAATTTTGTAACAGCGTTTCCACAAGAGGGAGTCTAGACTCCAATGGCGAGGTAGCTGTGACATTTACAAGTAAAAACAACTCAATTAATACTAGAATTTAGCGGGTGGTTTTCATTACTTGGCAATATATAGCTTTAAAATTGCTTCATGCCTTTGCTCCTCCCTTACCAAATGATCATCACAGCAGGACAGGTGTCATGATGCTTTGAGATGAGAAGAGAGAAAAAAAGAGAGGCAATGGCTGTATGTTCCAATAAAGCAAAGCTTTAGAGCAGAAGGTAAGCCAAATTTTGGTTTCTTTGTAAAATGACAGCCATGCAACTACAATGAGTATACAAAATAACTATCTCAACAGTGGTTTGGGCTTGTACTGGTTGGAAGGTTTTCAATTGCATTCACTTATATAGTGAAGGTTCTGTCTCATAAAAGACAGCTGTTTACTTTTAAAGCCTTATTCTTGGGAATTAACCGAAGCATTACCTCTGTTGATAGAGGTATTGTTAATTTGATTTATTTTAGTTCAAATTTAGCTTTTTATCAATCTTCAATTATTTCAATAGATCTGAGGGGTACTATTTGATCAAAATTGAATAGAACGTTTGGCCACGAAAAGATCTTGGCTGAAAATGTGTTGCTGGTTAAAGCGCAGCAGGTCAGGCAGCATCCAAGGAACAGGAAATTCGACGTTTCAGGCAAAAGCCCTTCATCAGGAATGAGGCAAGTGTGTCCAGCAGGCTAAGATAAAAGATAGGGAGGAGGGACTTGGGGGAGGGGCGATGGAGATGTGATAGGTGGAAGGAGGTCAAGGTGAGGGTGATAGGCCAGAGTGGGGGTGGGGCGGAGAGGTCAGGAAGAAAATTGCAGGTTAGGAGGGCGGTGCTGAGTTCGAGGGAATCAACTGAGACAAGGTGGGGGGAGGGGAAATGAGGAAACTGGAGAAATCTGAGTTCATCCCTTGTGGTTGGAGGGTTCCCAGGCGGAAGATGAGGCGCTCTTCCTCCAACCGTCGTGTTGTTATGTTCTGGCGATGGAGGAGTCCAAGGACCTGCATGTCCTTGGTGGAGTGGAAGGGAGAGTTAAAGTGTTGAGCCACAGGGTGGTTGGGTTGGTTGGTCCAGGTGTCCCAGAGGTGTTCCCTGAAGCGTTCCGCAAGTAGGCGGACCGTCTTCCCAATATAGAGGAGGCCACATCGGGTGCAGCGAATGCAATAGATGATGTGTGTGGAGGTGCAGGTGAATTTATGGCGGATATGGAAGGATCCCTTGAGGCCTTGGAGAGAGGTAAGGGAGGAGGTGTGGGCGCAAGTTTTGCATTTCCTGCGGTTGCAGGGGAAGGTGCCGGGAGTGGAGGTTGGGCTGGTGGGGGGGTGTGAACCTGACGAGGGAGTCACGAAGGGAGTGGTCTTTGTGGAACGCTGATAGGGGAGGGGAGGGAAATATATCCCTGGTGGTGGAGTCCGTTTGGAGGTGGCGGAAATGACGGCAGATGATACGCTGTATACCGAGGTTGGTGGGGTGGTAGGTGAGAACCAGTGGGGTTCTGTCCTGGTGGCGGTTGGGGGGGCGGGGCTCAAGGGCGGAGGAGCGGGAAGTGGAGGAGATGCGGTGGAGGGCATCATCGATCACGTCTGGGGGGAATCTGCAGTCTTTGAAGAAGGAGGCCATCTGGGTTGTACAGTATTGGAACTGGTCCTCCTGGGAGCAGATGCGGCGGAGATGAAAGAATTGGGAATATGGGATGGCGTTTTTACAGGGGGCAGGGTGGGAGGAGGTGTACTCCAGGTAGCTGTGGGATTTCTCCAGTTTCCTCATTTCCCCTCCCCCCACCTTGTCTCAGTCGATTCCCTCGAACTCAGCACCGCCCTCCTAACCTGCAATTTTCTTCCTGACCTCTCCGCCCCCACCCCACTCCAGCCTATCACCCTCATCTTGACCTCCTTCCACCTATCACATCTCCATCGCCCCTCCCCCAAGTCCCTCCTCCCTACCTTTTATCTTAGCCTGCTGGACACACTTTCCTCATTCCTGATGAAGGGCTTTTGCCGAAATGTCGAATTTCCTGTTCCTTGGATGCTGCCTGACCTGCTGCGCTTTAACCAGCAACACATTTTCAGCTCTGATCTCCAGCATCTGCAGACCTCACTTTTTACACAAAAAGATCTTGGTCACGCAATTCAGCTCCCCAGTGCTTGGGTTTTTATTAAGGTGTTTTGAGTAATATTTTGTTTCCAAAACAGTGTCTGCAGAGTGTGCACACATTTCACAAACTGTACTGGACAAACCATTTGCAAGTGTAAGCAATGGAATGGACACAAGTACAAAACCATAAGATCCATTTGGTGCCAGTGCCATTAAACTGCCAAAGTGGCTGACAATGGTCTAATTGACTTGCAGCTTCAGATGGAATGGCATGTTGCTGACCTAGGAAGTGATCCTTGCAAAAAGCCACCAAGTAACTCCTTAAAATCTGGTGAACTTTTCTGTTCAAGCAATGGTGGGGGCCGGAGGGGGTTGGTGGGAGGGTGGGGGGATTCCCACCCCTTTTTCTGCCTGCCACCACATTCAGAACAAAAAACAAAGCAATTTACCATTGTTTCCCCTGGATAGGGGAGAAGACAGGATCACATTTCTAACGTAAGTGGTTGATCGTTTTGGGCTAAGATGAGGAGAGATCTCTTCACTCAAAGGTTGGGAATCTTTGAAATTTTTATACCCCAGAATGTTGGCTCTGAATATATTTAAGACTGAGATGGACATATTTTTGGTCTCTCAAGGAATCAAGGGTTATGCGGAGCAGGCAATAAAAGAATTGAACTTTTGATCAGCTGTGATCATACTGAACAAGGGTGCAGGCTGTATAGTCTATTCCAGCTCCTATTCCTTACATGAACTGGGTCTTACAAACACAGCTTGGAACAAATTGTAGGCACTCTCTTACCACTGATTATATGCATGTTGCTTTTCAAGCATTGTACATCAAATCTGAGACGTCTGCAAGTTTAAAGGAATTCCTGTTCCTCAATGTTTGGTTGGCAGATACCAGGCAGGCCAACATTGGTTAGCTTAGTAGGAATCATGATAGCATTTCATGTTTTTAAACAAAATCAAACCTTACTGTAGATGTGAAAAGAAATTAAACAAAGTAAACACTATTAATGTAAGCGAGTTTTGAGAAGATTTGTAGCTCAGATTGAGGTTCTGGATGGAGCTTTTCTCACTGAGCTGGAAGGTTTTGTTTTCAGATGTTTCGTCACCATACTCAGTAACATCTTCAGTGAGCCTCTGAATAAAGCACTGGTGGTGTGGCCCACTGTCTATTTTTATGTTTAAGTTCCGGTTGAAATGCCATGCTTCTAGGAATTCTCGTGCGTGTCTCTGTTTGGCTTGTCCTTGAATGGATGTGTTGTCCCAGTCAAAGTGGTGCCCTTCCTCATCTGTATGTAAGGATACTAGTGAGAGAGGGTCATGTCATTTTGTGGCTAGTTGGTGTTCATGTATCCTGGTCGCTAGTTTTCTGCCTGTTTGTCCAATGTAGTATTTGTTACAGTTCTTGCCAGTCGCATGCTTTTGGATGATTCCACAAATTAATCAACAGAACTCTTTGATTTGTAACACATATGAATAATCCTTTTCTAATGATCACAGGACAATGCTTCCCAAACTTAATGGCACCATTACAAATTAACAGCAAATACCCTGCTGTTTGTGATAGCATCTTTTTAACTGTTGACACCTTAAATCCACACAGTTCAATGTTTTCACATAATAAACACCAATTTTATTCAAATCATGTTTACTCAGGGGAGCTTATCAGTTTCTAAATCAGATGCCCCAATTTTCTACAATTAAATTTTAATGCCTAAAACTACAAGCTTTAAATTAAAACATGTAAACTACAAGCTAGATTTTTGTAATAACAGCCATTTTCTGTTGGCATCTCCATTGAAGTTCTCAACTGATTCCTCTGCGGCAGATCTCTCGTGCAACTATGCCTTGTGACTAATTGATACCAGTGCCTGTCTCTCACCCTAGACCCTAGTTGTTAGTTATCACATTATGCAGACCCTACTGGTTATCAACTAAATTATAGATTTTTACAGATGCACCATGGAAAGCATCCTATCTTGTTGCATCAATGATTGGTTTGACAACTGATCTGCCCAAGACCGCAAGAAATTAGAGAGAGTTGTGGACATAACCCAGTCCTTCACGAAAAGCAGCTTTCTTTCCATTGACTCCATGTATACTTCCTGCTGCCTTGGAGAAGTGCCAACATAATCAAAGGCCCCTCCCATCCCGGTTACACCCTTTTCTACCCTCTTCCATTGGCCAGAAGATACAAAAGTTTTAAAACACGTACCAACAGATTCAGGAGTAGCTTCTTCCTTGCATTTATCAGACTTATGTATGGCTCTCTCATATATGTTGATCTTTCTGTGCACTTTCTTTGTAGCTGTAACACTATATTCTGCATTCTGTTCTATTACCCTGATGTACTTATGCAAGGTATGATTTGTTTGGTTAGCACACAACACAATACTTTTCACATCTCAGTACATGTGACAATAATAAATCAAATGAAAATCAAAGTAATAGTAGATCCTAGCCCAATGACAGTGTTAGACATCTTAAATAAGCATGCAAGGCAAAGGTAGTGGTGAGTGGAGTATGACGAAAGCAAGAGGTGCAGGTTTACAGCTTCTGGAGATTGTGAGGCAGAAGAGATTGTGGGATGAAAGGAAGGTGGAATGTGAGAAGGAGGATTAGATATGTACAGACTGTTATCTTCACTGGTGTTAATTCCACCACTCTCTCTGGTGTAAGGCATGGTTATTGCAATGATATTAAGCTTTGTTCATGAAAATAAGGGAAAACGTCTATGCCTAACCCTCCCTCCCATCCCCATCAGTTAACTGCTGTTGCCTCAAGCATGTCAGTGAGAGTATTGCAAAGTGTTTTTGGATGTGACTGTTATGCTTGAGTAGTTGGCAATGCATGAGCTGTGAGGTATGGATGTGTGGTTTGCAACACCACTAAGGATGTGAAGGTGAAATAGTGCATATGCCTATTTGGTATGAGCCTTGGTGGAGATTATTGAAAGTTGAGTGATAGCAGCATGGTAATTTGAGCAGTGATCAAGGGCTAATGGTACATTTGGTGGGATGGGTCACCTGAAAATACAATCACTGATTTTGACCACTTGCTTGAGGCCTTGAACCTCTGGCACTACATTCAGGTCCTCAGATTATCTGCTGGACCAGCTTCACAGTTGTCGGCTGGATGGCGAGCTGATTCATCTGTGAATAGTAGCACTTTTCCACGTGTCAATGTCTTGCATCAGAACCTTCTGTGCACCATCTCAGAATCTCAGGGTTCAGTCTCTGCCATGGGTCATTCCCACATCCAAATTGTGTTTAGAATGTGTCTCAGCTCATTCTATGTAGGAGTCAGAGATAGATTCAATTACTACTGGCTAGCTTGAATTTGTACCAGCATCTCAAAAACGTAGCCCCCTGCTTAAGCATGATTTGGAGGAGCTGGTGTTGGACTGGGGTGTACAAAGTTAAAAATCTCACAACACCAGATTATAGTCCAATGGGTTTATTTGGAAGCACACTAGCTGCTCCTTCATCAGGGTGGTTGTGGAGTATAAGATCGTAAGACCCTACACATGCACCAACTCAACAATCATTTTACATTGACTGTATATTGCAATTATTAAAACAACAAGCAACATGCACTCTTTAATAAAAAGAGTGAAAATAGCTTGCATATTATTTGTTTCATACTGCAATTATAACCTCACACCATTGAAACAGCTCTATCAAGTATTATTTTTTAAAAAGTTGAAGTTTTTTGCTTTTTCTCAAAACATAGCTATCTGCTTTTGATTCATTGCCTTACTGTAAAAAGATCTTGTGTTTAGGAACAGCTTTCCAGCAGCAGTTGGAGACACCTGTATGAATATTCCATAGCCTTGCCTTTAGGCACCCCAGCACAATAGCTAGATCATTAACAGTATCGTATGTAATTTAGGGAGAGGCACGCATACTCAATGGCCTTTCTGCACGTCGAGCCAAACTCTTACCACCAACTTTGCAACCCCCTCCCACTTTGCTCCTATTCAGCACAGATCAGGCAAGTGCTTGCAAACACTTTGGGTATCACTTGACAGCGTTCTCAGGGCGACTCATCTGCCAAGGAGTCTATTAATCTGTCTCCAGTGCAGCATAAAGCACAAATCAATCTTGCCACCGACCACCCTCATTGTTAAATATATCGGATTATTTATAATGTGCAAGAAATTCCACGTTTCTCTTTGAAAAGTTTTGCATGTTGCAAGATTAAGTCAGTAAACTGTAATCCAACAATAAAATTGGTTGAGTATAATGTATAATGCATGTGCAAAGATAGCCATATATCGTAATAAATTTGAGTGCTTAAATATTAAGTACAGATGTACAATATCTGTATAACTACATTTATTTGAAGAAGTGAGTATGGATTCTATTTAGACCGTTATATTTTGAACTCCCCCCATTTAGTGTGCAATTTGCAAAAGTACAGAGAAGCATCTTTCTTTTTAAAAGCAGATTGCTTGTTTGTAAATTGGCACAACATCAAATCAGAATTAAATCAAAAAATTTCAGGACTGGATTTTTGCTCACCTAACCTCCCAGGGGAGAAGGGGTCAGAAAAATAAGGGGAAGCTGAAAGTCAGGAATCTCTCTGCATGCTGTGGTGTGTTTATGTGAAACACCACAAATCAGTTCCTTGTCTGAAAACCTGACTGTTAGAAGTGATGTATGCTTATTGACTGCTATCAACTGCACACAAAGGCATTTTCCAGCAGAAGTGGAGGCCACCTGACCAACCAGGGCATCAAGTATAATTATATTCCTCCCTTTTCAGGGGAACAAAAATCAAACAGATGCATGCAGTATCATTTGTAGTTACAAGTTATGCAAGTTACCCAATAGACATGGCCAATGTGAAAGTTTCCATTCATTAGGAAGTATTTTGTGAACTTTTCAGTTCCATTTTCATCAGTCTTTAGCTGTACATTCCAGATATGATCTTTAAATCACACATAATGGTTTTGTGGCTGTTGTCATTGCTGGAAAAGTGCAGCAGGTCAGGCAGCATCCAAGGAGCAGGAGATTCGACGTTTCGGGCATAAGCCCTTCTTCAGGAATGGGATTCCTGAAGATTTCTGATTCCTGAAGAAGGGCTTATGCCCGAAACGTTGAATCTCCTGCTCCTTGGATGCTGCCTGACCTGCTGCGCTTTTCCAGCAACACATTTTCAGCTCTGATCTCCAGCATCTGCAGACCTCACTTTCTCCTGGCTGTTGTCATTGTCTGTTACTGTGGTGTATGCTTATTACAAGGGTGATGTTCCTTCTACAAGGAGGCCCATTCTCATAATGAGTACTGTTGCCATGGTAACTGCTGTTGTTGATCCATTTCTGTCATACGATCTCCACAGTGTGGAAACAGGCCATTCGGCTCAACAAGTTCACATCAACCCTCCATAGAGCATTCCACCTAGATACATTCCCTTAATCTATCCCTGTAGCCCTGCACTTCCCATGGCTAATGCAGCTAATCTACACACCCCTACACACTATGAGCAATTTAATATGGCCAATCCATCTAACTTGAACATCGTTGGAGTGTGGGAAGAAACTGGAGCACTTAGCAGTAACCCATGCACACACAGGGAGGACATACAAACTCCACACACACAGTCACCCAATGTTGGAATCAAACAAAAGTCCCTGGTGCTGTGAGGCAGCAGTGCTAACTATTGAGCCACTGGGAAATAGTAGATCTCTGAAACTGCTGATAATTTTCTAGTTTGTGCAGATGGTGGAATAATGTCCTGTTCTTGTTGGAGTGAAAGCATGGAAAACGTATGTATGTATTTGTGTTGTGATGATATATCTGGGGTGTTCACAACTGCTGCACACAATGAAGGTGACAATTGCTCTACACAGGTCAGAAGTTGCCTTGCAGGCTGGGATTTGTCAAAAGTTTTGAACATTTGCTCTCTGGCTCCCAGTGCTCAATATCGCATTGACTTGGGACTTTTATCAATCTGGAATTCGACTTTTTGTTATTTATTTTTGATTTTGTCACTAATGCCTATTACTACATCTGGTTCAAATTTTTTTGGGGGCAGTGTAACATTAGTCTTTGGACTGGACTACTTTCTGTGCCTTCAGTGGGTATATTTCCCCACACAAAGGTTGCCTTGTACAAAATTGTGCTAGCTTTCCTCAATTGTTTTGTGATAACTTTGATGATTTTTGACTGCCATTTCAGCCTTTGCATCTGACTAGGGATAATGTGGACATGGTGTATGGTGAATTTCACAATCATTTATGAAGTGGCTGAATTCTTCACCTATGAATTGAGGACCATTGTCATTGACCTCAATGTCTGGCAGGCCATAATGACAGACATTTGTTTTCAGATACACTTCAATCTCATTGGTCGTTGGTGACCTCAGCTGGACTAGTTTACAGTTGTCAGATTAATGATAATAATATAATCTGGCAAATTGAAAAGGTCTGCTTCAAACTTGATCCATTGTCAGTCTAATATGCTATACATCATAAGTGGTTCTTTTGCTTGCTCTGTTTGGTATCTGTTACAAAACTGCACCAGCTGATGTGCTTAATCACATTGCTTATATTTGTGAATCACTTATCTTACCCATCTCAGACAAGACTCAGTCCTTATGACTAACATGGATGTACCTCAGCATCCCTTTTCTTCTTGCTATAGGCCTCATGACTCTATTTACTTTGTGCATCTAAAGGATGCTTGCCTTGAAGAAGATTTCCTCCTCTCTCTCTACAAGAATCTCAGGGAGTCCCTCTCCCACTGCAACTCCCAGGTCATTTCCTCTGCCCTGAAGTTCTTCAACCATGTTGTGAAACCATCTATCCACTCCACCCTCTCCTCCCTGACCTATCACCTTCATCCCCTCCCCCACTCTCCCATTGTACTCTATGCTACTTTCTCCCCATCTCCACCCTCCTTTAGCTTATCTCTCCACACTTCAGGCTCACTGCCTTTATTCCTAAGGAAGGGCTTTTGCCTGAAACGTTGATTTCGCTGCGCCTTGGATGCTACCTGAACTGCTGTGCTCTTCCAGCACCACTAATCCAGCATCTTATTGTATAGCCTATTTGAATTGAGATTGTCTTTCAAATGCAGTGTCTGTATTAAGCTGATTACTCCCAGAGCATGTTGAGCTATAGGTTTTTGCACTCAGCCCTAATATCTTCAACGTTTTTCCATGGGGAGTTCTGCTCTCAACAGCAGTCAGGAATGTAAAACAGTTTCCTTTAATTTTCTGTCATGTCTAGGTGGTATCTGTGCAAACAAAATAGCATAGTTTGCAGATGCGTTGGAGCACATAGAAACAGTTGGGGAGATGTTTTGAAGTGGTGTATTTTTTTTTCTCTTCTAAACAGGTATTATAAATAAATGTTCATCAGCAAAGATAATAGCCAGCATTATTTCTTGACTGGAGTGCAATGATATTCAGTTTGCACTAATGCCTTTGGTATCAATGTTATTAGTTGTCCTGGCTGAATGAAGATTTCTCCAAGCACTATCTCATTGCTATCACACTGCAAGGTGACTTCATCATTGCTATCAGCACTAGCATTGTCATCACGAGTTGTTTAATTTAATTAATAGCTGCTTCATGCTTTGGGCCATAATGCAAATATATATCCTTACCAGTGATCTTGCATTAAAGTTCTCACTCTGATGACAAATCAGGTAGGATGTTTGCTAAATAGTTCAAGTATCAGAGGGCACAGATTTACGTTGAGAGGAGAAAGATTTAAAGTGGACGTAGGGGACAAACCTTTCATACAGAAGGTGGTGCGTGTATGGAATGAGCTGCCAGAGGAGGTGGGTTTTGGCAGCTGGTATAATTACAACATTTAAAAGGCATCTGGATAGGCAAATGAACAAGAAGGGTTTAGAGGGATATAGGTCAAATGCTGGCAAATGGGACTGGATTAACTTAGCAGGAGTTGGAATGAAGGGTCTGTTTCCATTATGTACATCTCTATGATTCTATGATTCTATTGAACAAATTGTTTCACTGTTTTTGCATTTGTTAGTTACTGTGTTTCTCTACAGCCCTCACTTTGACATATTCTGGATGAAGATTAGATAATGCTAGAGAAGTACAGCAGGTCAGACAGCATTCGAGAAGCAGGAAGATCGATGATTTGGACCAAAGCCCTTCATCAGGATGAAGTCTTTTTCTTGCCAGTAGGTGACCTACCTATTTCATTTTTGGGTATCATTAATTGCATCTCTTTATCATTCAGCTTCAGGTTCATCAGGCAAGCACTCACTAGCAGTCACATGAGATTCTGATCAGGGTGTGAAATGTTTTTTCCATTATTTCAGCACATACAATGCCTGGAAAATAATCCAACTAGCTTCCACTCTGGAAAGATCATTATCACATGCTGTTTGCATGTGCAGTCTCCTGTATCTCCCAACTGACATCTAGAATGTGCGTAAGATACCATTGGTTTCATCTAGGTCAGTTGCCAGTAACCATTCCTCACATATTGGTAAAGACTTTTGCCTTGGCAAATTGTGGAAAATATTCTTCAGTGGTTGGTGTGGGATAGTGAAACATCTTCACTGCTTTATTGAGATTCCTTGCATTTATACATACTCTCAGTTTCCCAGGCTTTTTCACTGACACTATACTACTAATCCAGCCTTTAGGTCTTGTCACTGTCTTGATTACTTCTTTCTTTACCAGTTCTTTAGTCTTGTCTTTCAGGTTGGACTTGAGGGCAGTTGAAAGTCTCCTCTGAATTGGTCTCACATTCTCATCTACTTCCACATTGTATTCACCAAGGAGACACCCAAGACTTGTGTGAATATATTTTAGGATCTGTTCTGTAGTTATTAGCTTCGTGATCTGCAAAATATTGCAAATCTCTTCTGGTGTGTTAAGGGTTACTAGTCCAGGTTTTAGATTTGTTTTAGCTGAGAGGAGTCGATTTTGTTTAACTTGTACGATCTGGAACTCCAGATCTTCATTTGTCTCATTGTGTTGTGCTCTCCACTTTATTTATCTTCTTGGCATGGTTATTATTCATTGTCAAGTCTCAACTTCACTTTCAAGGGCTTATTTCTGAGTCACGTTACAGAAGTTTGTGGCTTTGCAAAAAGCACCAGTCTCTATCTGACACTTGGCTATCACTTGATGCTGTCCTTCTCCAGTGATCATTCTAATAGTCACAAGCCATTTAGCACCCTGAGATCTCATATTGCAAACAGATTGGATGGTGCAAAGTGATTTATCAGCCTCATCAGCTTATATCTCTTCAAAAAAGCATTTTTATAGGCTTGTTTTGCTACTTCCAGCTCAACAACTTCATGCAATGCAAACTGATTCAACTTCCTGCAATTGCAGCACCCATTTCCCCACACTGGACATGATTCTTATCTTTTGTGATTTTTATCTACAAATTTGAATCCTGATCTTGACATTGTTAGCTGTTCACCAAATAATTTGTCATCTTTCCCAATCTGATATTATCATCTAGTAGAGTAGTGTACAAAATACCATGCAAGGACTGCACAAAACACTATATAGGACAAACAGGAAGACAGCTAACAATCCGCATATATGAACATCAACTAGCCACGAAACGACACGACCAGCTATCCCTAGTAACCACACACACAGACAACAAGCAACATGAATTCAACTGGGACAACACCACTATCATAGGGCAAGCCAGACAGAGAACAGCCAGGGATTCCTAGAGGCATGGCATTCATCCACAAACTCCATCAACAAACACATCGACCTGGACCCAATATACCAACCACTACAGCGGACAGCTGAAACTGACAACCGGAAGCGGCAAGGACAGACCACTATAAATACCGGAAGAAACATCAAAGAAGCACTTCGCAGGAGGCTTCAAAGCACTGATGATGTCGCCTAGCCAGAGGACGAAACGTTTGCAACAAAAACTTCCAGCTCGGCGAACAGAACCACAACAACGAGCACCCGAGCTACAAATCTTCGCACAAACCTTGAATTATCATCTAGCCTGGAGCATCTGTCAACACAGTAAAGCCACAACTGTAATGTACCCCCAGTCATACAGCCCAGCGGATAACTGGCACGTCAATGGTTTTCTTGAGAGTACTTCTCTCCACTCTATGCAATCATGCTCTCACAACAGAATCTCTTATGCCTAAGACAACATCATCTCTTATGAGATCATCTTCCAATTGCCTGATTTCACAGGATGTAGCTAGATGTATTAGAACATACTGAACAATAGTCTCTCTTTTCCCCAAACTCTGATGTCAGGAGGAGTGTGTTAATACTGGGAATTTCATAATCATCCCTGAGATGGAAGGAACCATTCTGTGGTAATCATGTGGGGAGGGGAGAGCAAATCCTGTGGAAGGAGAACTAAGCATTAATCCATGAAGGTGGGCTGGGACTGTTTAGCCAGGGATTCCTAGAGGCATGGCATTCATCCACACTCCATCAACAAACACATCGACCTGGACCCAATATACCAACCACTACAGCAGACAATGGGATTTGTGCAATTGGAGACAATGGAATTAGAGAAAATCTGAGACTTTGATAGGGACATTGGAGATCTCAGAAGGAAAGCTTTGGGCTTTTTGGGTTGATCATAGGCCTGCTGGCCCTTTACCTCCTGGATCTGTCAAGTCCTGTCCTGATTGGAGCTGCTCATCAGGAGATCCAGCTGACTACAGGGCATCCAAAATTTACGAATGTCTGAATTATGAACACTCAGACTTACAAGCACAATACAGGGGCATAAATTTCCAGTGAAACCTAAAAGATCACCACTAATGTCTCTGGAATCTCTTCAGCCATCCCCTTCAGCACTCTCAGGTATAGTTCATCTGGTTGAGTTATCCATCTTCAGACCTTTCAGCTTCTCCAGTACCTTCTCCTTAGTGATGGCCACTACACTCACCTCTGCTTCCTAACTCTCTTGAAGTTCTGGTATGTGCTGGTATCTCCCACCACGAGCACTAATGTGGAGTATCTATTCAGTTCCTCATTATTCCTTTGTTTCCCATTATCACTTCTCCACCCTCATTTTCCCGTGGTTTAATGTCCATTTTTGCCTGTTAGGATGAATTTCTGCTCTGCTTCCTGAATTACCCCCAGAATTACCTGCTGTCATGACTGCTCCACCATTTTCCTTGCTAGGCTTCCCTTCCAGTCAACTTTGGCCAGCTCCTTTCTCATGTACTTGTAATTACCTTTACTCCATTGTAATATTGTTATACCTGATTCTAGCTTCTCCCTCTCAAACTCCCAGGATGAATTCTATCAGATTATGGTCACTGTCTCCTAGGGGTTCCTTCACCTTAAGTTCCCTAATCAAATCTGCCTTATTACACAATCAAATCTGGAACTGTCTGTTCCGTAGTGGACTCCACCACAATTTACTCTAAAAGAAAGTACTGTAAACATTCCATAAATTCCTTTATTTAAGATCCGCTAGCAACTTGAATTTCCCAGCCACTTTGCATGTTGGAGTTTCCTATGGTTATTGCAATAGTAACATTCTTACATGCATTTTCTATCTCCTGATGTATTTTCTTCTCCAATCCTGACTACTGCCAGGGGTCTGTACCCAATTCCCATCAGGATACTTTTTCTTTTGCGGTTCCTCAACTCTACCCACACAAATTCTTCCAAATCTATTGATTTAAAATCATTAGCAAGAAGTGATATTGAGCTTATAAAAACTATATGAAGGCAAATATAACTTGTTTTACGATATTCATGAACTATTGTCCAAAGACCGCCACCTATTTGTTATATTAATAATTAGTGCTAATGTTCTAGCATAATTCATTTACAATATGCTATTAATTTGATGTCTTAATCTTCAATTAATGCCCTAGGGGCATTGCCACTAGCACTATATATTTTTATTGACCCAATAAGCCGTTACTTACTTCCGTCCCATGTGGGATAATGGGCAGCAGGACTCCACCACAGGCCCTTGTCTTTTGCAACCCTTTTTTAAACAGCTAGGGTAGTTGTCTGATTTTGAAGGTCCCTCCTTAAATGGCCTCTTCATGCTTCTTTGGTGGAACTTGCTTTATCTTCAAACTAGTGGTGACCATTGTACAAGCACTCTAGAAGAGGGTATTTCTGGCAGGTAAAATGTATGCCCTAATGATTTCAGTTGTCTCTCTATCACACTGTCTCACAGTATCCTGTCCTCATTAGCACTTCTCTGTTGTTTTTGCATGTTATGCTCAGGATCCAATGTAAGTAGCACCTTTGCTCATTTGACACTCATTTGACACTTTGCTGTTCTTTACCATGTCGCACTGCCACAGACTGTAGTTGGTACTAGAATGAACATGTGGAACACAGCTCCATGACCAGTGTTGATGGTGTTGGATGTTCACACCACGGAGAGCTGCTGAAAGGCTCATGCTGCTTTGCCAATTCTCATGTGGAGGTCAATCTCTGCCTTACTCTCTCTGGAGACATTCCTTCCTAGGAAGGGATTTAACATACATTGTCTGATTCTGACAGTGGTGGTGGAAACATGGGGAGTTTGTTGTCATCCAGTTATTCCTGTCTTGGTGTTCTCACAGATTTTCACCAATTTTGATGTTTCTACTCTTCATGCAAGGTCCTGCCCTGGGCCATATGTAATTCGTTAGCCAGCAAGGCAGTGTCATCTGTAAAATCCAGGCCCATCAACTGGTGGGGTTGCCATGAGAGCTGCAAATGTGTTGCTGGTCAAAGCACAGCAGGCCAGGCAGCATCTCAGGGATAGAGAATTCGACGTTTCGAGCATAAGATACAATGTCTACACTACCATTGCTATCTTCACAATGAAATCAATAACCAGCAGGACTGGAGGGAGTATTGTACTCCTGCAAAAATGTTGAATGGTCAAAGGTGCCTAGGCTGGCCTTGATGCAACAACTGTAGACATGTATAAGGGCAAGAAAATGATAATAGACTCCTCTGTGATGCCTTGGTGTCTCACAATGTACCAGAGTGACTGCTGATGGTTGCTAACAAAATCATCTTGAAATATTTTAAGTCAATACAAATAGTTTCGGACACAATGGTTTATGATGTTCCTGAGCAGTAAGATCTGCTCACAGCATGAAATGCAGCCTGAAAATCTGCCTGCCTTTTATGAAGGGTACTGCCTACATGTTTCATTAATGGAACCTATACATTCCTAACTTGCATTGTTTCTGATATCAAACTGAGCTCCACCATTACATCAAACACTCCTTCAACATCTGCCTCATCTTTATCCAGTTGATTTCAAACATTTTCTGGACTCCATGCAATTATATTCTATCATTTGTTCAGCACATGGACGATGCATATTTTATACTCCTTTACTCTTGGCATTACTGCAATGTGAACAATTTCCCAGTAAAAACAATTTTGGGTGGTTCACATTACTCAAAATATTTGATTGAGAGAGTGTTTGGCACATTAGCAAAGTTGGTCATAAACAGTGTCTCCAGTGTCTGGCATGCTCCTCATTAGAGCATGATTTGTAATGGTTTTTAAGACAGTCACTATGACCTGCGACTCCAGTCTAATATGTGCAGAAGCTTTTGTCTGTGCCTGGTAGAGAAATCAGTACTGTTAACATTTAACTATATTATAAACGATTTTTATTTTAGGTAGGGCACTGGCATTTGCGATAAAAAGGTGGGGATCTCCAATGTTTTCTCTATGTTAGAGGTTTGATGTAAGTTTCATAAAGAAGACATACTTTTTCTTCTATACACAAAGTTTTTTTAATGTTTAATTATATGGACATGCACATAAAAATATCAAAATAGACTTTCAATGCTATGTGTTTAGAAATAATGCCATTGCAATTAACTAAAACATAGCAACTTCACGTAAAAATGTTAATAGGAACACTAAGCCAAAAATGGGTTTACCCCATGTGAGAGGTGCTTGCGAAGGTTATTGTTTCTGCAAAAATCACAAGGCTGAGTCATGGGGGGGTGGGGTTGTATGTTAATCTAGATATGCTTGCACAAACAATTACAAGTAGCTGCATCTTGCTTCTGCAAAAATCGCAAGGCAGAATCACGAGGGTGTAGACCAAGAAATAACAAACCGAAAAGGGAGGTGGTCGACTGGTAGAGACAGATGTATTGACACGACAGTTGCAATTGTCATGCACATATGGAGTTAGTATGAACCAGATAACCAAATAAGACCCAGCGTTGCATCAACATCAGCTATCAAGGAGGTGGGGGGGAGGCGGGGTTGCACGCCAACAACAGGCCACAGACAGATGTGGTAAGCCAATTAGATGAGCAGCTGCACAGAGCAATGCAACTATCAGATATGAAGTAAAAAGGGAGTACCCGGGAGACTCAATTGAACTGTGTAAATTGTAAAGTAACCTCCTGATCGATGTGCCTACTTTGTGGTCATCCAGCTTGCAAAACCGTATGAATAAAGACTGCTTCAAATTTTCACTCGGACTGAAATTATTGAACAGTGAGCTTCGTTTCTCACAACTGGGGGCTCCTATCCGAGATCCTGTCATCACCGGCCGAGTAGGCACCGTCGATGGCTGGGAAGACGTGTCCCATTCCCTTTTAGAACGGTCCTATGTTTTTCAACTGTGGGGGGCCCTCCTGATTCAGGGAATCATTCTGAACCAGGAAAGAGTTAAGTGGTAATACTTGAACGGTAGGCACAGGGAGACATTGAGCCAGGCACTCCATGCATGGACCAAGGTAAGAAAATTGACGTTTAAGTACTGCCTTGGTGGCTGGGATTGAGTTCTATTAGTTAATAAGGGACTAGCGGAGTAACTCAATATGGGCTGTGCCGAGGGTAAAAGAAAAGCCTCCGTGGAAAAAAGAAATGGAAATGGAGGCGGGGTTCCTGACAACATACCTCCAGAAAGTCCTTTGGGAGGTATTTTCCCCTAGGTTTGATTGGGGTTAGAGTCCCCTGAGTTTGACAGGGGTTTGAGTTAGAATTTCCTGGGTGACTGTGAGTGTGATACCTGTCAAATTAAGGGACTGGCGGGTTGACCACTATGGGAGGCAAAGGAAGCAAAAATGAGGCACCTGGGATAAATGGTAAAGAAGTCCCAGAAGACATGCTTCCAGAAAGTCCGTTGGGCAGGATAGACTCATAGAATCATAGAGATGTACAGCATAGAAATAGACCTTTTGGTCCAACCCGTCCATGCCAACCAGATATCCCAATCCAATCTAGTCCCACCTCTGTGGAATTGGAAAAATAATACTTGTACAAAGGAAAAAGATAGGAAAAAGATGATTAAATATTGTTGATTTGTATGGACTAAGGAATCCACTCTTCGTCCCTCCATCTTCTAGCCAAAGTACAGGTCAGACGAAGGCTGGGTTTGTAAATATTTGAATTTATATGTCAACGGATAACAGCCTTTCAGTCAGGAGGAATCAGATTATGCTTTGTGTTGTAAGGGCTAATAGCTGAAGGGCTACTGAGGGTACACTTGGTAACTAAATCATGGCCAGACATCCAGAAAATATTCAAAAGATAGAGGGGTGAAGCAAGAAGCCTGTAGAGGCATTGTTGTGGGAAGCTCAGAAAGAGTTTGTGAGATATGGTGTGTGTGTGTGTGTGTGTGTGTGTGTGTGTGTGTGTGTGTGTGTGTGTGTGTGTGTGTGTGTGTGTGTGTGTGTGTGTGAGACAGAGAGAGAAGAACTGTACAGCTAATAGAAAGTTTAACACTTTGTGATTCAGTTTGAATGCACATTTGTTTGTAGGTGATTGAATGTTTGTGCTTTGTTCCCTGGAGCTGGAGATCTGGGACTGTTTTGAATCTGATTTCTATTATGGAAATTTAACATGATTCCTTTGAAGGTTAAGGATTTTGCAGTGATTATGAAATAAAATGTTAACTCCTGTTCTTTTTAACAGGTCGTAACTGTCTCACTATCAGTTTCTAACTAATCTCTTTTATCCTTACATAAAAGCGATTTCAGATCAGATTACTACAGAGGAAAACAACATCATAACTTTTTTTGTGTTTTAGACTCATTTGTTTCCACTTAATTTTAAGATTGATGTGTTCATTGGTGATTTTGATGTGCCAGCCGTAGCTTTATTCAGAAAGTCCCCTCCCTCAATGACAGTTGAAGGTTCAGTTAAAAAAAAATCCTATGGTTAATATCTGTGACCTTGGATTGGGCCATTATTCATGCATTAGAAGTTTATTTTTAAGGCAGCTCCCGTTATTTCATTGTAATTGAGCAATGACTGGTCAGGACTACGCAAGGAAACTAATTTTGGATTTAAATTAAAGGACTAAAACCAGGTAATTATAGTGAATTTCAATGTTGGGAACTGTATGCATTTCGCATTTTAAATATTAAATACTGAATAAATGAATTTATAATATATAAATATACTTACAAGTAAGATTCCAAAATGTATAGTTAGGAACAGGCTTTAAAGTTAGACAAGCATAAATTGATAAATAGGTTAAATGAGGTTGAAATGAAAATAAAGGCAAGGAAATCAACTACAGAAGGGAAGAGAATGATGCAATAAGAAGGATAAAGCAGAAGATTACAGTTTTAAAAATGTTTTAGTCACTTGTTGCGTTTCCACCCTGAATTACAGACAATGATTATTTTATTTAAATAATATATATAATTAATAATTAATATTTATAATAAATCAATTGTATTAGCCTGAATCAATATTAATTGGCAGAATTCCTTCATGCATTCTCAGTGACCTGTCATATTGATTCATAGCTAATTTAAAACATGACAGCATTAATTCATTGTTAATTAAAGAATGGAAAGCTACATTACTGGCCAGAGTGTGTGCAGGCAGTGACAGCATCAGCCTTATTGGTAGAAGAAAGTCAGAAACTTATTTTTGGGGGAAATTTAATAGTCAGCACCCCACACCGGTACAGACCATACTAAATCAGAAAGCAGGACGATGGCTCACAGACTCTAGGATCTCATAGAGCTATAGAGTCATAGACATGTACAGCATGGAAACAGACCCCTCAGTCCAACCTGTTCACACCGACCAGATATCCCAACCCAATCTAGTCCCACCTGCCAGCACCCAGCTCATATCTCTCCAAACCCTTCCTATTCATATACCCATCCAAATGATTCTTAAATGTTGCAATTGTACCAGCCTCTACCGCTTCCACTGGCAGCTCATTCCATATACGTACCACCCTCTGCGTGAAAAAGTTGCCCAATATCTTTCCCCTCTCACCCTAAACCTATGCCCTCTAGTTCTGGACTCCCCGACACCAGGGAAAAGACTTTGTCTAGCTATCCTATCCATGCCCCTCATAATTTTGTAAACCTCTATAAGGTCACCCCTCAGCCACCAACGTTCCAGGGAAAACAGCCCCAGCCTGTTCAGCCTCTCTCTATAGCTCAAATCCACCATCCCTGGCAACATCCTGATAAATCTTTTCTGAACCCTTTCAAGTTTCTCAACATCTTTCCGATAGGATGGAGACCAGAATTGCACGCAATATTCCAACAGTGGCTTAATCGATGTCCTGTACAGCCACAACCTGACCTCCCAACTCCTGTTCCTTGGATGCTGCCTGAGCTGCTGTGCTTTAAGCAGCAACACATTTTCAGCTCTGATCTCCAGCATCTGCAGACCTCACTTTTTACTCCCAACTCCTGTACTCAATACTCTGACCAATAAAGGAAAGCATACCAAATGCCGCCTTCACTATCCTACCTACCTGCAACTCCACTTTGAAGGAGCTGTGAAACTGCACTCCAAGGTCTCTTTGTTCAGCAACACTCCCTAGGACCTTACCATTAAGTGTATAAGTCCTGTTAAGATTTGCTTTCCCAAAATACAGCACTTTGCGTTTATCTAAATTAAATTCCATCTGCCACTTCTCAACCCATCTAGTCCAGATCCTGTTGTAATCTGAGGTAACCCTCTTCGCTGTCCACTACACCTCCAATTTTGCTGTCATCTGCAAACTTACTAACTGTACCTCTTATCCTTGCATCCAAATCATTTATGTAAATGACAAAAAGTAGACGGTCCAGCACCGATTCTTGTGGCACTCCACTGGTCACAGGCCTCCAGTTTGAAAAACAACCCTCCACCACCACCCTCTGTTTTCTATCTTTGAGCCAGTTCTGTATCCAAATGGCTAGTTCTCCCTGTATTCCATGAAATCTAACCTTGCTAATTAGTCTCCCATGGGGAACCTTGTCGAACGTCTTACTGAAGTCCACATAGATCACATCTACCTCTCTGCCCTCATCAATCTTCTTTGTTACTTCTTCAAAAAACTCAATCAAGTTTGTGAGGTATGATTTCCCATGCACAAAGCCATGTTGACTATCCAGAATCAGTCCTTGCCTTTCCAAATACATGTATATCCTGTCCCTCAGGATTCCCTCCAACAAATTGCCCACCACTGAGGTCAGGCTCACTGGTCTATAGTTCCCTGGCTTGTCTTTACTGCCCTTCTTAAGCAGTGGCACCACATTTACCAACCTCCAGTCTTCCGGCACCTCACCTGTGACTATCGATGATACAAATATCTCAACAAGAGGCCCACAATCACTTCTCTAGCTTCCCACAGAGTTCTAGGGTACACCTGATCAGGTCCTGGGGATTTATCCACCTTTAACCGTTTCAAGACATCTAGCACTTCCTCCTCTGTAATATGGACATTTTGCAAGATGTTACCATCTACTTCCCTACAGTCTATATCTTCCATATCCTTTTCCACAGTAAATACTGATGCTAAATATTCACTTAGTACCTCCCCCATTTTCTGTGGCTCCACACAAAGGCTGCCCTTGCTGATCTTTCAGGGGCCCTATTCTCTCCCTAGTTCCCCATTTGTCCTTGATATATTTGTAAATACCCTTTGGATTCTCCTTAATTCTATTTGCCAAAGCTATCTCATGTCCCCTTTTTGCCCTCCTGATTTCCCTCTTAAGTATACACCCACTTCCTTTATACTCTTCTAGGGATTCACTTGAGCTATCCTGTCTATGCCTGACGTATGCTTCATTCTTTTTCTTAACCAAACCCTCAATTTCTGTCGTCATTTCCGCCACCTCCAAACAGACCCCACCACTAAGGATATATTTCCCTCCCCTCCCCTATCAGCGTTCCGAAAAGACCACTCCCTCCGTGACTCCCTTGTCAGGTCCACACCCCCCACCAACCCAACTTCCACTCCCGGCACCTACCCTGCAACCGCAAGAATTGCAAAACTTGCCCCACACCTCCCCCCTCGCTTCCCTCCAAGGCCCCAAGGGATCCTTCCATGTCCACCACAAATTCACCTGCACCTCCACACACATCATTTACTGCATCCGCTGCACCCGATATGGCCTCTTCTATATTGGGGAGACAGTCCGCCTACTTGGGGAACGTTTCATGTAACACCTCTGGGACACCTACACCAACCAACCCAACCACCCTGTGGCTCAACACTTTAACTCCCCCTCCCACTCCACCAAGGACATGCAGGTCCTTGGACTCCTCCATCGCCAGATCATAGCAACACGACGGCTGAAGGAAGAGCACCTCATCTTCCGCTTAGGAACCCTCCAACCACAAGGGATGAACCTAGATTTCTCCAGTTTCCTCATTTCCCCTCCCCCCACCTTGTCTCAGTCAAATCCCTCGAACTCAGCACCGCCTTCCTAACCTGCAATCTTCTTCCTGACCTCTCCGCCCCACCCCCACTCTGGCCTATCACCCTCACCTTGGCCTTCTTCCACCTATCACATTTCCAACGCCCCTCCCCCAAGTCCCTCCTCCCTACCTTTTATCTTAGCCTGCTGGACACACTTTCCTCATTCCTGAAGAAGGGCTCATGCCCAAAACATCGACTCTCCTGATCCTTGGATGCTGCCTGACATGTGGCGCTTTTCCAGCAACACATTTTCACCTCAATTTTTTAGCCATCCAGCATTCCTTATACCTACTAGCCTTTCCTTTCACCCTGACAGGAATATACTTTCTCTGGATTCTCGTTATCTCATTTCTGAAGGCTTCCCATTTTCTAGCAGTCCCTTTTTACCTGCGAACATCTGCGCCCAATCAACTTTTGAAAGCTCTTGTCTAATACTGTCAAAATTGGCCTTTCTCCAATTTAGAGCTTCAACTTTTAGATCTGGTCTATCCTTTTCCATCACGATTCTAAAACAAATAGAATTATGGTCACTGGCCCCAAAGTGCTCCCCCACTGACACCTCAGTCACCTGCCCTATCTTATTTCCCAAGACTAGGTCAAGTTTTGCACGTTCTCTAGTAGGTACATCCACATACTGAATCAGAAAATTTTCTTGTACACACTTAACAAATTCCTCTCCATCTAAACCTTTAACAATATGGCAGCCCCAGTCAATGTTTGGAAAGTTAAAATCCCCTACCATAACTACCCTATTATTCTTACAGATAGCTGAGATCTCCTTACAAGTTTGTTTCTTAATTTCCCTCTGACTATTAGGGGGTCTATAATACAATCCCAATTAGGTGATCATCCCTTTCTTATTTCTCAGTTCCATCCAAATAACTTCCCTGGATGTATTTCCGGGAATATCCTCCCTCAGCACAGCTGTAATGCTATCCCTTATCAAAAATGCCACTCTCCCTCCTCTCTTGCCTCCCTTTCTATCCTTCCTGTAACATTTGTATCCTGGAACGTTAAGCTGCCAGTCCTGCCCATCCCTGCCATGTTTCTGTAATTGCTATGATATCCCAGTCCCATATTCCGAACCATGCCCTGAGTTCATCTGCCTTCCCTGTTAGGCCCCTTGCATTGAAATAAATGCAGTTTAATTTATTAGTCCTACTGTGTCCCTGCCTGCCCTGACTGTTTGACCCACTTCTGTTCTCAATTGTACCAGTCTCAGATTGATCTCTTTCCTCACTATATTCCATCCTCCCACCTTACTAGTTTAAATCCTCCTAAGCAGTTCTAGCAAATTTCCCTGCCAGTATATTAATCCCATTCCAATTTAGGTGCAATCCGACCTTCTTGTACAGGTCACTTCTACCCCAAAAGAGATTCCAATGATCCAAAAATGTGAATCCTTCTCCCATACATCAGCTCCTCAGCCATGCATTCATCTGCTCTATCCTCCTATTCCTGCCCTCACTCACTCGTGGCACTGGCAGTAATCCAGATATTACTCCTTTTAAATTTCTGCCTAACTCTCTGTAATCTCCCTTCAGAATCTCAACCTTTTCCCTTCCTATATCGTTGGTTTCAATGTGGACAATGACCTCTTGCTGGCCCCTCTCCCCCAGGAGAATATTCTGCACCCTCTCTGAGACATCCTTGATCCTGGCACCAGGGAAACAACACAACATTCTGCTTTTTCTCTGCTGGCCACAGAAACGTCTGTCTGTCCCTCTGACTACAGAATCCCCTAACACAATTGATCTCTTGGAAGCCGACGTACCTCTCGTTGCATTAGAGCCAGTCTCAATACCAGAAACTTGGCTGTTGGTGCTACGTTCCCCTGAGAATCCATCACCCCCCACATTTTCCAAAACAGCATACCTGTTTGAAATGGGTATATCCACGAAAGACTCCTGCCGTAGGTGCCTACCTCTCTTACCCATCCTGGAGTTAATCTATCTATGTGACTTGAAATATGAGGCAATTTTAATAGAGAAGGACGACCGTGTGTTAGTCACAGACTGTTGCTTAAATCCAGCTGCATTCCTGTGGGGTGGAGAGGGGGAGGCTCCTGGTAATCCAGAACACGACTGCCTTGATATTAATGAATATCAGACTAAAGTACGGATGGACTTAAGGGACATCCCGCGGCATGTGGGAGCTCGGTTGTTTATTGATGGGTCCTCTCGGATGATTGAGGGTAAAAGGCACAATGGATATGCTGTGGTAGACGGGATAGAGGGAAGCATTATTGAGGCTGAAAGACTGCCTAACGGCTGATCAGCCCAAACTTGTGAACTCTATGCCCAAGAAAGAGCTCTCAGAGCCTTAGAAAACAAGGAAGGAACGGTGTACACAGACACCAAATATGTATTTGGAGTGGTACACACATTCAGAAAATTTGGCAAGAAAGAAGACTAATAAGTAGTCGAGGAAAAGAACTAGCACATGAGGAATTGATAGAACGAGTACTAGAATCCCTGTTATTCCCGAAGGAAATAGCAATAGTTCATATAGATGGACATCCAAAGGGGAATGATCCGGAAGTAAGAGGAAATAGACTGGCCGATGAGGTAGCTAAAGAAGCAGCCATGAATCCACAAGGAGCCCCAATATAGTCCCTAATACTTGTAATTCTGAATCCTCAGGGTACCCCATTGTTTACTGCAAAGGAGGAAAAGGAACTAAAACATTTAGGGGCCGCAAAGACAGTGGTTGTGTGCTGCATGTTACCCAATGGGAGGGAGATGTTCAATAAAATGATGATGTGAGAGATTATGGCTGTCCTACATCAGGGGAGTCATTGGGGAATGCAAGCAATGTGTGATTTAATCTTACGGAAGTATGGATGCAAAGGGATATATATGATAGCCAAACTTGATATGTGAGGGATGTATAACATGCAGGAAGGTAAACAAGAAGGTGCTAAGGAAACTAGTCCCAGGAAGGAGAGAACCTGGGCTAAGACCATTCCAGAGCATCCAGGTAGATTATACTGAATTACCCAGAGTGGGAAGACGAAGATATATGTTGAGAATAGTTGATCATTTATCTGGATGGGTGGAGGCGTATCCTCTGGCCACTGCCACCGCAAGTGAGGCGTCCAAGATAATACTTGAACACATAGTTCCTAGATACAGGATAGTGGAGTGTATAGATTCAGATCAGGGAACTCACTTTACTTCCAGGGTACTCCAGAACAATAAAGGGGTTAGGGATCTCCTGGGAGTTCCACACCCCTTGGCACCCACCCTCATCAGGAAAGGTTGAGAGAATGAACCAGACATTCAAGAGGTAGTTATCTAAATTTATAATAGAAACCAGACTCCCTTGGATTAAGTCTTTACCTATAGCCCTCTTGCGAGTGCAGACGGCCCCAAGGAAAGATTTGGACCTGTCCCCTTATGAGATATTGTTTGGCCTGCCCTACTTGGGAACAAAAGGGGAACTGCCAATCTCAGAAACTAGAGATTTTCTCTTAAAGAAGTATATACTGGGCCTGTCCTCCTCTTTGTCTTTCCTCAGGAAACAGGGTTTATTGGCACAGACTCCATCCCTTTAATTCACCATTCATCCCATCCGACCGGGAGATTGTGTCCTAATTAAGTCATGGGCAGAAACTAAATTGCAACTGGATTGGGAGGGGACCGTACCAGGCTCTTTTGCCTACCGAAACGGCGATAAGAACGGCGGAGAAAGGCTGGACTCATTACACCATGATTAAGGGACCAGTGGAATCCCCAGTTGAGAAAGAAGTCTGGACAGTCGAATCAATGCAAGAACCACTGAAACTCAGGCTAAAAAGCCTTTAAGTGACTGATTATACTGTGGCGACTTGAGTGCTGGATGGTTTTTTAATAGATTACATGTAAAGTCTCTCGGTGCTTCAATCCTATTGTAGAATGCTGGGAATGCTTAGGGTTATAATATTAGCTCTCTTAGTATTGGAATTTTGTCAAACATCGTCTTCATACTTAGGGCAACTGTCTGTGTGGAGTTTGCACATTTTCCCCGTGTCTCCGTGGGTTTCCTCCGGGTGCTCAGGTTTCTCCCACAGTCTAAAGATGTGCTGGTTAGGTGAATTGGCCATGCTAAATTGCCTGTAGTGTTAGGTGAAGGGGTAAATGTAGGGGAATGGGTCTGGGTGGGTTGCTCTTCAGAGGATCGGTGTGGACTTGTTGGACCGAAGGGCCTGTTTCCACACTGTTAGTAATCTAATTTTTATTAACGGTCTCTGAGTCTGATAATCCACAAGTAATAGACGCCGATGCATGCAGTTTAGTAAATTGTGGGGATGTAGATAATCAGAGACAGTACAGCAGCTCAGAGATACATCTTACGTCCTATAGTGATGGCCTTGGGGATGGTACTGGTATAATGGTCTCGTCACAGTACACCGGGTCCCCTTCCGATCAACCCTCGATTGTCCCGATAAAAAGTGTAACCCAAAATACTTAACGATAAAGAAAACCACATGGCATGAAGTGATTGTAGGGGGAGCACCTATCAGATACAATTAAATGAAACATTTGGGATGGAAATGAAAACAAACGATAATTATTTCTCGGGTTGTTGTTTCCAAATTAGTGTAGAAAAGGGAAAATGGGCTGAACAACTGGATGATAAGATGCAACCTTTCACCCCTCCCGATGAACCCTAAGTTGGTAAAAATTATAGAAGTGAAGAAATTGAAACAGACCATCGGAATAGAAACTGGATACGGGGATGCAAATGTCTGGGTTGTATGGGTAAAGTATACTGTAAAAAGTCTGAATAAGAGCAATTGCTATGCATGTGCCTCCGGTAGGCCAGTGGCCCAGGTCGTCCCCTTCTGATTGGGTGGAAGCGAGACAGAAAGGGCATGAAATGTATGATAGCCCTGTATCAGGATGAGACTGCATGGGGTAATAAAGATTGTATGCCCCTTCTATTAATGTTCCCTCCTTTAAAGAAGGAAGGTTTAAAGACAGCCCCTCCACGTTTTCTGCCGTGGTCGGAAATCACACATGGTGTGTAAACAGGCAAGGAACAAATCGGTCCAGATATTTGGGGGAGCTGAAATCATGTACCGAAATTGAGTAAATGATGGAAAAGGGAGGGAACTACTCAGCACTGTGGATCTGTGGTGGTACTGTGGAGGCAAAATATTGAGACCCACACTACCTCGGGATTGGAGAGGGATATGTGCAATTGTACAATTGGCAATCCCATTCACCTTGGCATTTGAAAAGGAGAAGATTGCAACAAAAAGAGGGAGGAGTAAAAGATCATTATTAGACACCTCTTTTGATGATAGGATTTATCTAGAGGGGTACCGGATGAGTACAAGGCTCGTATCCAGATTGCAGCAGGCTTTGAATCAGCTCCATTCTGGTGGGTAACGGTCAACAAGAATGTGAACTGGATAAACTACATTTTCTATAATCAGCAAAGATTCATCAATTACACTAGGGACGCAGTCAAAGGCATAGCAGAACAGCTTGATGAAACCATTAGAATGGTCTGGGAAAATAGAATGGCCATAGATATGATCTTAGCTGAAAAAGGGGCGTATGCGTGATGTTAGGAGGGAACTGTTGTACTTTTATTTCAAATAATACAGCACCTGATGGGTCAATCACTCGTGCCTTGTGAGGATTGACCACCTTGGCAGAAGAACTTGCTGAAAATTCAGGGGTGGACTCATCAGTCACGAGATAGCTGGAATCATGGTTTGGGAAATGGAAGGGAGTGGTAGTCTCCATCCTCACCGCCCTGATAGTGGTAGCAAGGGTACTGGTAGCAATTGGCTGTTGTATCATATCTTGTGTACGGGGACTAACCCAATGGCTGATTGAGACAGCCTTGGCAAAACAGATGCCCCTAAAAGGTAATCAGGCAGAGGAACTCTACCTCTTGAACAATGAGGGGATGGGTGACCTTGAGGCCAAGATGGATGAAGTCTCGAGGATGATGCTTGCAAATTTGGGGGCAACATATGAGAGAAATGCAGAAAACAACAATTATTTTAAAAAAAAGAAGGGGGGATTGTGAGAGGCACTTGCGAAGGTTGTTGTTTCTGCAAAAATCACAAGGCTGAGTCATGGAATGGGGGTTGTATGTTGTGCCTCGGGAAAAGCACAGCAGATCAGGCAGCAGCCAAGGAGCAGGAGAGTCAACATTTCGAGCTTAAGCTCAATGAAGTTCTATTCCTAATGAAGAGTTTATGCTCAAAGTATTGACACTGCTGCTCCTCACATGCTGCTTGGCCAGCTGTGCTATTCCAGCACCACACTTTTTGACAAGAAAGGATTCCTCTGCTGAAACAGGTAGTCTGAAGGTCCCATTAGATTCTGAGTATATTGCAACTTGTAGCGCAGTTGATAGCACTGTTAAGCCTCACTGGGGTAGGGTGCTGGAAATCAAGCCCCGCTATTACTGGAGTCATCACAAACATAAAGATTTTATCAAAGTATGCACAATTCCCCAATTAATCTCTCTATTAAGATCTGGTTTAAAAGAAAGCAGAGGCCAGGTTTCTGTAACAAGAATATGTAACAACGTTTTTAACAAGAATGGCGATTTATGACAATTAAATAGATTTGAGCTTCGGATAAATAACTATGAATTGTCGACATATATCTTTATTGGTTTAAAATCTAGTCTTGTTATAAAGTCATCCTAAACACACACAAACACACTCAAACATGCACACACACTTTAAACACACATATGGGTGTTATGGGTGGAAGGATAAACTGGGAAGGCAGTTCAATGGTGACTACCCACAGAGTTTGTCAGGGTGATAATTGCAGCTTTTCAGGACTTGCTGCTCCTCAATCTCTCTTCTCCAGGTAACTCCGAATTGCTCTCAAGAGATTTGGTATGATAGGTTCTGTAAGAATAAATATAGCTTACCGGTAAACTTTCGAATGGGCGTGTCCTCGGCGTTCGGAGGTCACGTGGTCCTCTGATGCGTGCGCAGAGGATGATCACGTGATGCTCCGAGACGCGGGCGCGGTCACGTGGTCTCCCTGTTTCTCATTCCGGAAGAGTGCCAGGAGGTCACATGATCGGCTGTTTCGCGCCCGAAAGGAGGCCGCGTGGTGCTCCTTTTCAGAGACAAAGGAGGGTCACGTGGGATCGGACATCCGGGAATGCGAGGAGGCGGGGAATGGAGTCAGAGCAACTGCCAATTAGAAGACAATTTCACTTGAGTGATGGTATGATGTTTTGTATGGTATAAAAGACTGGGCCAGAGACAGATATACGTCTTTTGTTCTTTGTGAACTGACTTACTTAGTAGTTTGTCAGGGACAGAAAGGTTAAGACCCAGAGCTCTGTATACTTTATCCACTTACTGATAGAATAAAATTAAAAGTGTAAGATTAAATATTTTTTCCTATTGCTTTATTTAAAGAGCACGCAGGACTTGGCTCACACATAGAAGAAAATAAGTTTGTAGATTGAGCCTAAAGTCCTTCAGTTCACAACTTATAAAATCTCTGTCTTATTGGTTAGCAAAAACAGTTTACAGCAATTTGTGAGGAAAAATAAATTGGTTTTCTCAAGATTTAGGGGTTGCAACTTGTAGTGCAGTTGATAGCACTGTTCAGCCTCACTGGGGTAGGGTGCTGGAAATCATGCCCCTACAAGTTTCACTGCTGAGCCTCACACACCATCTCTTTTTATGATCTGGAAGTTTCTAGCTATCCCATCCCAAGATGTTCTGCTTCCTGGGGCAATCACATAGTGGGAGAAAGTGAGGACTGCAAATGCTGGAGATCAGAGTCGAGAATATGGTGCAACACACTCTCAATGGCAATCACATAGTGTCAGTTGCTTAGTTCGCTGATGGGTAGGAAAGTGAATTGTGAAGTGGACATAAGGAGTCTATAAAGGGATATAAATAGTTTAAGAGAGGGGGCAAAGATCTGAGAAGTATAATTCAATGAAGTATGAAAATGTCCATTTTGGCATAAAACTAAAAATGTAGCATATTATCTAAGTGGTGAGAGGTTGCAGAGCTCTGAGGCATAAAGAGATCAGGGTGTCCAAGAGTGTAAAACACAGAAGGTGCAGCTTCAGCAAGTAATCAGGAAAACTAATAGAATATTATGTGCTATTGTGAGATCAATTGAATGCAAAAGTAGGGAGATTATACTTCAGTTATACAATGCATTGGTGAGACCAAACTGGAGTATTGTGTACAGTAGTGGTCACTGTACTTACAAAAGCATGTTAATGCATTGGGTGAAGTTCAGAGGAGGTATATCATAGAATAATAGAATCCCTACAATGCAGATAGAGGTCATTCAGCCCATCGCCTCTACTCCGACCCTCTGGAGAGCATCCCATCCTAACCTCATAACCTTGCATTTTCCATGGTTAATCCACCATGGTTAGTGCGTATCCCTGGGCACTATGGAGCAATTTATCATGGCCAATCCACCTTTGGACTGTGGGAGAAAACCTGAGCACCCAGAGCAAACTCAGAGAAAACCCATGCAGACATGGAGAAAACATGCAAACTTCACACAGCCACCCAAGGATGGAATCGAAGCTGGGTCTCTAACGCTGGGTTGGTTGTGATAGCAGCCCATGTGAAGACAAGGCCTGATGGGTATGAATCAAGGACATAGAATAAAGTGCTCAAGCCCTCAAATTGTTGAACCAATATTGAGTCTTGAAGACGTCATTACACACCCACTGATTCCCACAGTTACCTGGACTATACATCCTCACAGCCTGCTTCCTTCCAATCTCCATCACATCAGTTCAACGATGCCACCTTCTTCCTCAACTGAGGATTCCCCACTGTCATTGTTGACAGGGCCCTCAACCCCCTCAGACCCATGTCCAACACATCTACCATCACACCTTCTCTTCTCTTCCACAACAGCGATAGTGTCCCCCCGTTCCTTACTTATCATCCCCTGAACATCCACATTCAAGGTATCATTATCCACCATCTCTACCATTTCCAGTGGGATGCCACCATCTCTCCTCCCCTCCACTGTCAGGCTTCTGCAGGTACTGTGCCCTCTGGGACACCATGGTCTACTCCTCCAATCCCAACACTTCTCCACACCCCCATGACACCTTCCTCTGCAATTGTAGAATGCGTAACTCCTGCCCATTTACTTCTTCCTTCTTCACTATCTAAGGCCCTTGAGACACGTTCCAGGTGAAGCAGCAACTTATCTGCACTTCACCCAATCCAGTCTACTGTATTCACTGCTCAAAATGTGGTCTTGTCCATACTGGGGAGAATAGAATGCAGATTGGCTGAACATTGTGTAGAACACCTATATTCTGCCAAAATGATCTCAGGCTTCCAGTTGCTTGCCACTTCAACAAACCACTGTGCTCTGCAGCCAACATCTCTGTCTCAGGCTTGGTGCAATGTTCCAGTGAAGCTCAGTGCAAAGTGGAAGAACAGCATCTCCTTTTCCTCATGGGGATCCTGAAGCCTGCAGGAGTCAATATTGATTTCAATCATTTGAGGGCCTGAACACCTTCTTCTATGTCCTCACCCTAACCCCCACACACCAGGTCTTGTCATCACATGGGCTGCACCATAACCAACCCATTGTCAGCTAATAACGGTCCCCATTAGCAGCTATTGATTTTCCCAGGCTGACCTTTACCCATTTCTTTGTATGTTCAGTTGTTGTTTTCTCTCTCTCTAAGCTCCATCTCCGCCTATTATTTACTCCTGTCCCTTCCCCCAAACCCATCTTCAGCATATACAATAGAACCTCGATTATCCGAACATCAAGTATCCTAATTTCGGATTATCCAAACAAGATCTTAAGGTCCCATAAAAACAACATTAGGCGACTCAGCATTCAGTTATCAGTTAAATGGCATTATGGTGTGTATTGCAGGATAACCCAGAAATATTCGGATAACCGGCATTCATAAATTACCGCTTGTTTCTGGTTATCCGAACAATCAATTATCCAAACAAAATACTCCCCACCTGTCTCTTTCTGATAATCAAGTTTCTATTGTAAACCAACCTTGTCCTAGCTACAATCAACTAATTTCTTTCCATGGATGCTCCCAGACCTGCTGAGTTTCTCCTGAAATTACTGTTTTTGTTTCTTGCTGTGTGTAAATTGGCTGCTGTGTTTTCTCCATTACAATTGGTGACTACACTTCAAAAGTACTTAATTAGTTCTAAACTACTTTGGGCTGTCTGTTATTTAATTGAAGAATGCAATGTAGAAATGTGAATTCGTAATTTCAAGCACTGGGTGCCTATTGCATTACTCCACACAAGTTGCTAGTGAAACAGAGATGAATTTTGAGCAGTTACAACTCTAGCAGCACCTGATAGGAAAGCTTTGGGAAGATGATCAGCAATAGAAGGAACGCTGGCTGTCAGCAGCTCATAGCATTATTGCGGAAGGAGGATGGAGCATTCTTGCTGTTCCTGTCTCTGCAATAGTTAATTTAAAACATTTAAAAGACCAACCGTATCTGGCCTCTAGTGATCTGCTCCAGTGTCTGCATAGCTTTTGACCAATTTCGGAACGGGGTTCTAAATGCAGGTATTAGGCCCCTTTGTGGTTTAGTCAATTTACCATACATCTGTTTTCAGCTAACACTACAGCTATAGGTTCAACGGGAGGAGATGGCTTTAACCTCAGTGTCATCTCTTCAAAGTAAGAAGTACTTATATTTATACAGTGCTTTTTAACTCAGGATGTCCCAAAGCATTTTACAACCAATAACACTTTGAAGTCAGTCATTGTTGTAATGTGAAGAATGCGTAGCAATTTATACAGAGTAAATAAACAGGATGCGGTGATGATATGATAATCTGTTTCTCAGTGATATTGACTGAAAGGTAAGTATTGGCCATGGCACCAAGAAAAAGTCCCTTGACCTTCAAAGCATTGCCACTGGATCTGTTACACCCTGCGCTTGGCAAAAAAATCATGGGTCTTCATACCTCTCCTGTTTCTAATCTGCCTTTATCATCTGGTTAACCCACCCCCTCAATCATGTTTTTTATTTCCTTTCCCTTTCAAAATTCACCCATCAATTTTGTTTTAATTTTTGCTTGGTCATAGCATCCAAGAATTTCAATTATCCACAGTTTTTATTCATCCATTATTGTCGAAACATAAGAGTTGCTTTTGTGGTTGAGCATTTATTAATACAAGTGAATCTAAGAAGTTACTTAGATTGATAATTCAAAGAATTTGGAATATTTTATTTGAAACAAAATTTACTTTCAATATTTGAGAATAAGGTTCTTACACCAGGATAAGCATTAAGCATTAAGATTAACATTTAAAAGGCATTTGGATGGGTACTTGAATAGGAAGAGTTTAGAGGGATATGGACCACATGCTGGCAAATGGGATTAGATCAGTTTAGGATATCTGATCAGCATGGGTAGGTTAGACCAAAGATTTCTGTGCTGTATGACTCTCTGACTCTATGAGTTGAGTGTATTTACAGGAAAGTGATTTTTTTTCTAAGCTTTCATGGCAACAAATAAGTCAATAACATCATCAAAATGAATACTTCTTGCCAATTCACTCACAACACTTAAATTGTCAAATTAGATAATCTTTCTTGGGTCATGTTGCTCCTCAGATGATTTTTAATCAGGTTCAACTTACAGCAAGACCTCTCGGTTGACACAATGGTTATGAGTGGCATATTATGGGCGGCACGGTGGCACAGTGGTTAGCACTGCTGCCTCACAGCGCCTGTAGACCCGGGTTCAATTCCCGACTCAGGCGACTGACTGTGTGGAGTTTGCACGTTCTCCCCGTGTCTGCGTGGGTTTCCTCCGGGTGCTCCGGTTTCCTCCCACAGTCCAAAAATGTGCGGGTCAGGTGAATTGGCCATGCTAAATTGCCCATAGTGTTAGGTAGGGGTAAATGTAGGGGTATGGGTGGGTTGCGGGTCGGTGTGGACTTGTTGGGCCGAAGGGCCTGTTTCCACACTGTAAGTCTAATCTAATCTAATTCCTTGAATATTGGTTAAAAAAAACTAATTGAGAGTAGTGCACATTTATTTCACTTGAAAATCTTACACAGGTTTATTTAACAATGTACAGATAACTACATATTCTCCTCCGAGCATGAGTCTGTTGGACTGCACAAGGCAGCTGGTCATGTGGTTTCATCATAGTCCTTGGCTTATCGGCATACCAGCTCTTACAGTATTAAGGTTGCATCCCCTTTATTTTCAAATGACATGCACAAAGAGTGAGAATACATAAAGGAGGGAATTGTAAAACTATTTTCACAGAAAGACAAACTGAAAAAAAATTGGCATTCAGGGATCTATATGTAAGATTGGCCTTTTGCCCCTTGGTCCTCACCTTCCACCCTACCAACCTTTGCATACAAAGAATCATCCTCTACCACTTCCGCCACCTCCGAACGGACCCCACCACCAGAAATATATTTCCCTCCCCACCTCTATCAGCGTTCCGAAAAGACCATTCCCTCTGCCTTTCCCTGCTACCACAGGAAGTTCAAAGCCTCCACTCACACCACTCCCCTCATCTCTGCCCAAGGCCCAAGGGATCCTTCCACATCTATCAGAAATTCACCTGCACCTCCCCAATGTCATCTACTGCATCCATTTGCACCCAGTGTGGTTCCTCTACACTGGGGAGATGGGACGCCTTCTTGTGGATCATTTCAGAGAACATCTTGGGACACCTGCACCCACCAACCCCACCGCCCTATGGCTGAACACTTCAACTCCTCCCCCCACTCCAGCAAGGACATGCAGTTCGTGGCCTCCTCCACTGCCAAACCGTTACCACCCGGTGCCTGGAGGAGGAATGCCTCATATTCAGCCTTGGGACTCTGCAACCACATGGGATAAATGCGGATTTCAACAGCTTCCTCATTTCTCCTCCCCCCACATTATCCCAGTCCCAAGCCTCCAACACAGCACCGTTCCCCCCCCCCGACCTGTACAGCACTGCTCCGTCTGACCTATCACCTTCTCCCTCACCTTCATCCACCTATCGCTTTCCCAGCTACCTTCCCCCAGCGCCACCCCCCCTCCCATTTATCTCTCAGCCTTGACCCATACGCTTCATTCCTGATGAAAGGCTTATGCCTGGAATATCGATTCTCCTGCTTCTCAGATGCTGCCTGGCTAGCTGTGCTTTTCCAACACCACACTCTCAACACAGGCAATAGTTTGGCAAGAAATATAATCAGAAATTGCTGGAAAAACTCAGCAGGTCTGGCAGCATCTGTAGAAGGAAAACAGAGATAATGTAAAGTGAACATAAACTCTGTGTTCTCCCCACAGATGCAGCCAGACCTGCTGATTTTTCCAGCACATTTGGATGTTGTTTCTGATTTCCAGCATCAACAGTTTTTTGGCTTTTTTTTGTTTAATAGTTTGGCCCGATTGTCCTAACTTGCCTTTCAAACACGGTCTCTGCTGGTGACAGAAGCACAGATCCAGAGGTGTGGGCATTTTAGCACTAGATTTGTAGCAGACATTGAAATCACATCCTTTCATTCTTAAAGAAAGTTGTTTGAATCCAGATGGCGTACTTGTCAGTGGTTTACACCATATAATTTCCAATGGTTTGTGATTAGTTTCCACAGTGACTTGTTTATGAATAGTTACGTATGGAATCTTGTCATACTGAATATGAAAACAAGTGTTTCACTCTTCAGGTTGGAATAATTGAATCACGCCTAAGATAGATTTTTGGACCCAAATGGAATTTGATTGCCATCTTGTACAGTGATTGCCCCTAGTGCTTTTTGAGATGATCAACCTCCAGGAATGTCTGCTTCCTTGATTGTCTTACTCTGCAATGCACGTTTCTGCTGACAATGCTTTCTTGAGTGTTTCACACACATGTGATGGTCCTCTTGCTGGAGGTAAGATGTATTCTCTTAGTAGCAAGGTTTTGTCAGAAAGGTTTGTATGTATCGTGGTAGAGTGTTGAAAAGTCCAAGAGATCCCTGCAGCTCATCTTTATGGTCATGTGACTTATTTTCAATTTTGTCTGGGTAAGGATAAATCCCATAACTTGAATTGATAGAGCCAAAAAAGTGGTTTGACCTGGCAACTTCTTGCTGTTGAAAACTAACACCTAACAATAATCTGCTGTCACTAGTCAATATAGATTTTAGTTGTGCTTTTCTTTGGCTTTGCTCGTCATTGTAATATTTATGTAATAATACCAACACTTCCAGGAATATTTTCTCTAATTCTGTCCATATGCTGCTGGAACAGATCTTTACTGGCAGATATTGAATCAAATTAATTGAATTGGAATAAGCTTATTGTCACGTACTCAAGTAGTACAGTGAAAAGTGTCCAAGGCGCCACTTACTATGCCATCTTAGATACAAGGTACAGATTCTTCACTGCAAACTCTTAGGAAAATAAAATTAGAAAAATAAAGAAATAAGAAGTCCAGCATTACAGATTGTAGGAATAAATTAGGAAATAGAAATATACAAAGTTCAGAACAACAGTCCTTCCAACTCCAATCACACCGGGTGTTGGCTCACTCGGCTTCATCTCAAGGCTCTCGAGACTGGGAGCTGGCTCTGGAATCACTCCATGGCTGGAAGTCCACACCAAGGACACACCAGGCCAAAAGATTACTGGAGGTTGCTAAAAGACCATCAACCAAGGCCGAGATTCCACCATATGCTGCAGAGGGACCACCATGTTAGGCAGCTGAGACACCTCCATGCTGAACCAAGGAACAACCAAACCAGGCCAAGAGACCACCATGCTGGGCAGAGAGACTGCGATGAATTGAAAAGTAGACTCAGGATGCTACTATCTTTCAAATGGTTTCAGAAACTAGTGATCTCCTGAGTTTCTTTTGCTGAGAGAACTTGGAGAAGAACATAGCTGGTTAGCAAGCTATTAGTGTTCAGAGTGGAAGAGACGTATACTTGCAAGGCAGTGATGTCTAGGAGTCAGTCTTTAACTGTGCACTTTTCAGCACACTAGTGTTAAAACAAACCTAGTAAATCTGACTATCTAAGCCCATTGGCAACTATGAGTAATTCAATTCATGAGCACACCTTCTACTAGCTAATACAGATGAAAGTTGAACTGACTTTCTATGTATTCTTGAAAGGGAAGAATACAAACCATCACTCTAGTGTAGACTGCAGTCTTTTCTCCCATCATACTCCAGTCTAAGATAAGTCCCGCATAACTACAGTTCAGGTTGGTGTACATATTTCCCTTTTATGTCCATTTGTTTCAATTTTCTTGACACCTTGTCAGGTGTGACATTCCAGAATCTCTCTTTGTCCAGGCAGCAATTGAGTTTGCATCCACAGTCATTATATAAAGAGGGAAAAAGAATTAAGCATGCAAAACAACCAACACACTCACACATACACATTCATTTCTCTAACCTTGGTCAATTATATCGTTTTGGTCTTAACTGGGAGTTCTAGACAGAGAATCTGCAAATTATTTTCAATTTCCTGGCAATGTGGATGATTTTCAAGTGCTACAGTTAAAAAAACAACCTGCAATGTTATAGTCTGGCATTATGAATCTTAAACTTTTTCACAAAAACTAATGGGTTATGGTCAGCATAAACTGATCATTCTGTACCCATTACAGACTTGTATTTCAAAGTGTTTGTGTACCAAAAATGTCTATTTCTTTCTTGAATGTGGGGTTCTATTTCTGATGCTTGATTGGTTTACTGCTAGTGTACTTGTGTGGTCTCCGTGTTCATCTTCATGGTCAGCCTAAACCCGAAGTCACTCACTTGGTTAAAGTTAGGAGCTGCAAGCATAGGCTTGCTTTTTAAAATGGCCTCAGTTTCTCAAAAGCTCTCTGGCTTTCAGTCCATGCTACTTTTTTGTCTATAGCAGGTCTGTCAGTGGCATGGCTGGTAACTGTGCACCTACGTCTACCTTTGCAGACTTTCATTCTTGATCCATTACATGTCCTAGACATATTATTTGAGCCTTTACGAACTTGCTGTTTATGAGATTGAGCACAGGTCAGCTGACTGTATAGATGACAGAATAGTGGTTCTGTATGCATTTCCCAGTTGTCACTATTACTCATACAAATGATCAGCTTGCCAGATTATTGTTCATCAGTTTGTGAAAGGTCTTTGAAGCATATTGGCGTCCAAAGATCTTTGTTGTGTCATGCCCAGACTACCCATAATTTTCCAGATCTATTTTGGACATGATTTTTGAGCCCTCATCTAGCAGCTTTAATATTTCTATATGTCTCCGTGAGAAGCACTCCCTAATGGATCATTGCTTACATCTCATTTACAGGTTTGTGAGGGGATCTCCATTTCATTATCTGCCCCATATTTTCAAATGTAGCAGTATTCAAGGGCTGCCACTGCCTCAGCCTCAGCTTCAGCTTTAACATGAGCAGTCTGAGCTAATATTTTCAAAGAGGAGGGGATGGTCTCAGATACCACGGAAATTCTATTCCCTCTTTGAGGTCTCTCTAGACTCCATAAAACAAGGTTTCAGATAACCAAACCATTGAATCTTCTTTTTGCAGTACAACTATAGCTTCCATTGGTTGACCTTATTTAACCATGTACAGCGGGACCAAGGTAAGGGAAATTAGTTTGTTCTGTTGCTGTTTGCTCTCTCTGATGACAATAGGCTTCTCAGAGATCATTGGTATATTATTACCTTTGATGCCTTCAGCTCATTATCAAGGAGCAGTATGACTCTCATGGTTACTGGCCCCGACACAAGACTAAGTTCCAGATGCACGTCGTCAAACGAAATGGGGACATTCTTTCCCACAATCCCTTTCACCAGCAACTTGGCACTTACAGCACTCTCTGATGGGAAGGTCATGTACAGAGAATTAGATCAACATGAAATTTAAAATTCGAGAGGTCATTCAGAGATTTACGAGAACATTGTTCGTTATTCTAATAGATGTAGGATTGAGGTTTAGAAGAGCAGAATGCTACAAGATATGTAAGAATAAGAACTTGTAGACAGCTCGCAAAATGTTAACACACTCTAGTGCCATCTTGAATCACTCTGGGAATATCAATTAATTGTATCTTCTTGGAGATGCAATGCAGCATCATATTTGAAGTTTACTTTTGCAGTAACTCTGTCTAAGTACGACCATTACAAGTTGACTTCTGATTAAAGGTTCTTCCACTCCGATTCTTCACACTGTTTGCTCTTGCTGCTAACTGCGTGTCCTGAAGAAGGGTACACTGAAACATTGACTCCTCCATCTCCTGACGCTGCCTGGCTTGCTGTGTTCTTCCAGCCTCTTGCCTGCCTACTTTGGACTTCAGCATCTGCAGTTTTCTTTGTTTCTAACTTCATGTACAAGTCTGTGTTTATGCAGGTTTCTGATGCATTCCCTGTTGCTGCCAGCATGCTGCACATGATTTTTGCTTGCTTGCATCCTATTGTAGCCTTTGGTTTTATCCTTGGATCCAGATTTCTTGCATGGACAAGCCCAGTGTAATTTCTACCACATGACATACAAAGGTCTCAGGATAAGGACAGCTCTACAGTGGGTGCAACAGATCACTCTTCTAACACAGCTTGCTTTCTTTCTGTATCCTTCCTACTGAGCCAATATAAGTAACTGCCCCTACTTGCAGATGTTGTTGTCTGGCTGCAATGGCATCACATTTTCATTCTTCTCTTAGTGATGTGTTGATGTTGAAACCTTTCGCTTTCTCCAAGTGGTCCTTTTGGAAAACTCTCTCTGAAAAATCACAGTCTTCAGTCATGTCACAACATCCACTGAAAAACTGATGTGTTCCTTCTTGTGGTTGTTGCCTCTAGATGCTGAATTTTGGAATTTACTTTAATATTAAGTGGATTTTCCACCTTGCTCACATTCCACTTAATTCAGTTGCCATCTGTAAGACCATAAGACCATAAAATATAGGAGCAGATAGTGAGTCTGCTCTGTCATTCAATCATAGCTGATGTGTTTCCCAACTCCATTCTCCTCCCTTCTCCCCATAACCCTTGAAACCTTCACGAATCAAGAACCTATCTGTCTCAATCTTAAAGACACTCAATGGCATGGCCTGTACAGCCCTTTGCAGCAATGAATTCCACTGATTCACCATCCTCTGGCTGAAGAAATTCCTCCTCAACCTTTCATTCTGAGGCTGTGTCCTCAGGTCCTAGCTTCCTCTACTAGTGGAAACATCTTTTCCAATATATCCAGACCGCTCAGTATTCTGAAAGTTACAACCAGATGCCCCCTCATCCTTCTAAACTCCATTGAGTAGAGACCCAGAATCCTCAACTTTTCCTCATATGATAAGCACTTCAACCCAGGGGTCATTCTTGTAAACCTCCTCTGGAACCCCTCCAATGCCAATGCTTCCTGCCTTAGATAGGACTTAAAACTGCTCACAATATTCCAAACGTGATCTGACCAGAGCTTTATTCAGCCTCAACTTACATTCCTGATTTTGTATTTTAGCCCTCTTGAAATGAATACTAATATTGTAGTTGTCTTCTTTTAACTGAATTTGCATGTTAGAGTATAGAGAATAGAACATAGAACAATATAGTGCAGAACAGGCCCTTCGGCCCTCAATGTTGTGCCAACCTGTGAACTATTTTCAGCTCGTCCCCCTACACTATCCCAAAATTATCCATGTGCTTATCTAAGGATTGTTTAAATCTCCCTAATGTGGCTGAGTTGACTACATTAGCAGGTAGGGCATTCCACGCCCTTACCACTCTCTGCGTAAAGAACCTGCCTCTGACATCTGTCTTAAATCTATCATCCCTCAATTTGTAGTTATGCTCCCTTGTACATGCTGACATCATCATCCTAGAAAAAAGTCTTTCATTGTCTACCCTATCTAATCCACTGATCATCTTGTATGTCTCCATCAAATCCCCTCTTAGTCTTCTTGCCAATGAGAACAGGTTCAAGTCCCTCAGCCTTTCCCTCCAGACCAGGCAACATTCTGGTAAATCTCCTCTGCACGTTTTCTAATACCTCCACATCCTTCCTGAAATATGGTGACCAGAACAGTACGCAATATTTCAAGTGTGGCCGCACCAGCGTTTTATATAGCTGCAGCATGATATTGCGGCTCCAGAACTCAATTCCTTTACGAATGAAACATAACACACCATATGCCTTCTTAACAGCACTATCCATTTGGGTGGCAACTTTCAGGGATCTATGTACATGGACACCAAGATCCTGCTGCACATCCCCACTACCAAGAATCTTTCCATTGACCCAGTACTCTGTCTTCCTGTTATTCTTCCTAAAGTGCATCACCTCACATTTAGGTGCATTGAACTCCATTTGCCACCTCTCAGCCCAATACTGCAGTTTATCCAAGTCCCCCTGCAACCTGTAACATTTTTCCAAACTGTCTACTACATCACTGACTTAATATCGTCTGCAAATTTACTAATCCATTTACCTATGCCTGCATCTAAGTCATTTATAAAAATGATAAACAGCAGTGGTCCCAAAACAGATCCTTGTGGCACACCACTAGTAACCTCCAGGTTGAATATTTTTCATCAACCATCACTCGCTGCCTTCTATCAGAAAGACAGTTTCTAATCCAAACTGCTAAATCACCCTCAATTCCATGCCTCTGCATTTTCTCCTACAACCTACCATGTGAAAACTTATCAAAGGCTTACTGAAGTCCATGTATACCACGTCAACTGCCCTACCATCATCTACATGCTACATCCTGAACTAGGACTTACAATTCTATTTCTGCTTCAGATTGCTGAAGCCTTATTCCATTTATAAAGTAGTCTATATTACAATTCTTCCAAAAAATGCATAACTACACCATTTCCCATATTGTATTCCATCTGCCTCTTCTTTGTCCAGTCTCCCTGCCTTTCCAAGTCATTCTGCAGCATCCTCACTCCCTCAACACGACTTGTCCCTCCACCTATCTTTGTGGCATCTACAAACTCAGCAGCAATTGCCCAGAGTTCTTTCATCCAGATCATTCATGTACAACATGAAAAGTTGTGCTACCAACACTGACCCCTGTGGAAATCCACTGATCATCAGTTGCCATCCTGAAAAAGATCTCTTTATCATCATTCTCCACCTTCTGCCACTCAGACAATCCTCTATCCAAGCTAGCACCTTTCCCTGAATCTTATTCAGGGCTCTTATCTTATTTAGCAGCCTCCTGTGCAGTACCTTATCAAAGGCCTTCTGGAAGTCTAAATAAATGCACTGGCTCTGCTTTGTTTGACTTGCTTATTATCCCCTCAAAGAATTCTAACAGATTTTTTGGGCATGGCCTCCCCTTGAAAATGCTGTTCTAGCTCAGCCCTATTTTACCCTGCACTTCCTAGTAATCCACAATCTTATCCTTAATGATGGACTCTAAAAACTGATCAACAACCAAGGTCAGGCTAACCAGCCTATAATTTCCTGTCTTTGACTCCCTCCTTTCTTAAATAGGAATGTTACTTTAATCATTTTCTAGTTCTCTGGCACCACCCTTGATTTCTGAATGATTACCATCCATGCCTCCACAAGTTCTTCAAGGTGCAGTCCATCTGTTCCAGGTGATTTTTCTACCTTCAGACCTGTCAGATTTTCCAGCACCTTTTCCTTATTGAGGACCATTAAATTCACCTCTGCCCCCTAATTCTCTTCAAGTTCTGATGTTCTTAAAATTCACACCCACTTGCTAAGCTGACTGTTTAAACTCTGTTCACCTATCAGTTCACCCACTTGTCACCCTACCCATTTACCTCACCCATCTCCCCACACTCGATTCCTACATATTCATAAATCCATCCACTTACCAATTCACCCATTATGATCATCGTGAAAATGGTTTAGAATATTCAACTTTTGTCATTGAACTTCACAGACATTACCTGACAATCCCATTTTTAAAAATGGTTTTATGAAAAAGCAATGTTAACCTAAAATAGCTGCGGTGATCACCTGACAAGGCCAGGAAACCCACACAGTTTTTATAAATCCAGCTACCTCTAAAGAAACATATTAAATAAGAAGCACCAAGATTCTTTAACATGTACAGAAATTCTTATCTTCCTAGCTCTTGCATAATAAATTCACTTTTGAGAGGCAAAATATAACTGGTGAGAGCTGTGACCCCTCTTCATCTGGTTGTAAAAGATCTGGAGGCTCATCAAGTGAATTGAAGCCTCAACTAACCAAGAATTGGATTTCAGAAGCAAAGTTTTACTTCAAAAGTGTTTTTAAAAGACAAACTGTGAAAAGTTTTCTTGGGTCTCCAAAATTAAAAGTGCTAAGACATACATGTTTGATGTTAAATTTTTCAGGACCAAACAACTTAGGAAAAGCTTTGCCTTGGAAGAATTAAAAGTAAGTAGCTCTACAAGGGGAAACAACCATTAGAGATGAAATGGATAAAGAAGAGTCACTCAAATTAAACCAGTAAGAAGCAGCAAAGGGATCAAGGTCCAAAAGAGATTTGGAAGCCGTACTGGGGGGTTATTAATCCTCGGGGTTTTGAAGTAGCCCAGGAAGGACCACTTGATTTAAACTGGGCTATAGTCCATGTCATAAAGGATCAGGACATCTCTGCAAGGAGGTAAATGGACCAGAGTTAAGTCAATAGCAATAAACAGAAAAAAACTGAAAGAACTTTGGAACAAAAACAGAAATTGCTGAAAAGCTCAGCAGGTCTGGCAGCCTCTATGGAAATAAATCAGAGTTAATGTTTGGGGTGCAGTGACCCTTCCTTGGGGCTGCTGTCGGGAGGCACAGTGGCTCAGTGGTTAGCAATGCTGCCTCACAGCGCAGAACCCCAGGTTCAATTTCAGCCTTGGGCAACAGTCTGTGAGGAGTTTGCACAATCTTCCCATGTCTGCGTGGGTTTCCTCCGAGTGCTCCAGTTTCCTCCCACAATCCAAAGATGTGCAGGTTAGGTGAGTTGGCCATGCTAAATTATCCACAGTGTTCAGGGATGCGTAAGTTGGGTGCATTAGTCAGAGGTAAATGTAGGGGTGCGGGTCCGGGTGTGTTATTGTTTGGAGGGTCAGTGTGGACATGTTGGGCCAAAAGGCCTGTTTCCACACTGTAGGGATTCTATGATTTGTCAGCAATAAATAGAAGATAAGATGACAGCAGATAACAGGGCAGAACAAGAGACCTGATTAACAGATACGTTATGGTATATGCCATGAGAACACCAATGGAGTTGTCAAACAGGCCAGGAGAAAGTGAAAATGAAGCATCACTTTTTGAAAGTTTTGCGGGGAAAATAATGGAAGCTGAATCTCCTCCTGGCAGCAATTGTGTTCCAGGGAAAGTGAAACAAATTAGTGGAAAACTAATTCCCAAGACACAGGGAAAAAGGAAGAGAACATATCCCCCAGTAGACACCACAGATGGACACCACCAGTGACCAATCAGTGAATTAAACATAGAGTTGCCCACAAGTAGCATGAAGAAATAGAACCAAGTCTCAAACCTCAAGTCAGATCAGATTAATGTAAAGTTAAATGAGGGGAAGTGCAGGTTGCAGGTCCAGCCATGCTCCCCCACCCATTCCATCCAGGAAGGCAAACATCAGAGTGTTAGCTATCAATCTCTGAGAAATTGCATTTGTAAACATGCCGAATCTGATGCAAGTCAGAAGGGAAAACCAGTAAAACCAATGGAGATGACATTCTATTTACTTCGCATAATTCCAAAATGGCAGAGAAATATGATCAGCATGTTCATTTACAGATATGAATTTTTTTTACTAGATTTTAACTCTAAGTGGGCAATGAAGGGTTAACATTTGGAAATATGGCATAGGGCAAGGAACCAGTCTGACTGCTAGCACCCACAGCCAGTTTTGAATTGAAGATAGGGCAAACAGACTGAACGTGAAACATATGAGTTGTCATCCCATTTCCTTTTATATTATTCTGTTATATTCCTTTTATATTGATACCGTAATGGAACGCTTATTGGAAACAAAATGAATAAAAATTGTTCACTTTATGTTGTTTGTGGAAGGAATTGTTGCAATCATAGTGAAAATAGACAATCGGTATTCAACTTCCAGTATTTGACTTTAATACCCGTGATTTCCATGAACTGAAAATTGTTTCTAAAATTGTGCTGCTGATGTAAAATAGCTGCAGCGATCACCTGACAATCCCAGAAAATCCAAGTAGAATTTATGAATTCAGCTATCTCAGAATTACCATTTTAATCAAGAAACACCAGAACATGGTGGAGTGTCAAGAAATTCACATCTCTAGTTTTACTCATACTGGCATTATAATTGCCAATATTTTTATTCATTCACAGGAAAAAGACATCACTGGCTAGCAGCATTTATTGCCCAGATGGCTGTTAAGAGTCAACCATCTATTGTAGGTCTGGAATCTCATGCAGACCAGACCTGGTAAGGTTAGCAGTTTTCTTCCCTAAATGACATTAGTGAACCAGATGGGCTTTTTCCCCAGCAATTGGCAATGGGTTCATTAGACTCTTAACTCCAGACTTTGTTTTAATCAATTCAAATCCCACCATCTGCAGGATTCAAACCTGGGTCCCCAGAACATTAGTTGCATGAATAGTCCAGTGATAATACTATTTGGCCATCATCCCACCATGTAATATAAAATAATACCTATGGAGTGTTCAATTTGGAGATGACAATGAAGCTAAGCTTGAAATGAACAAATGAACCTTTCTTCAATTGCAGCAAAGGGAGAGAAACTAATTTGCATTTACGTCAACAAGGATACAGAAAACTCTCTGTCTCTATCTCATCAGAAACAGTGCTTGTGGAAACAATGGTTTAGGGAAATATCTGTGGACTAAGAAATCAGGGGTATTTGTAAGCTTTGCCATTCCAGAGCAAACAGGAGACCAGCTCATCATTTGGAACTCAGCTTTCACACATGCAACTCAAAGACTTCAAAAAACTGTTCTTAATTTCCTGTGTGAACCTTCCACCCCCACCTTCTTTGGGCATTAATTGCCTGTATTTGTATGTCTGTTTGTTATCGTGTTGTAGTTATTTTGGGATAATAAAACTTCACTCTCTTTCACCTAAGACAGGTGGAGAATTAGTTTGGCTTAGTTTTTACTAAGTTCAAATAAAGTGTGATAGTTCCATTCTCAAAAAAGATGAAATATATTAGATGACCACAAAGGGGTTAAACAGAGAGGCAAATGACCTCTCCTACCTGGTCATAACAATTAATCTTCACACGGGACATTTAAACTTACCTTAAACTTACAGCTAGAGCTGTAAAAGGGATTGTGACCCATTGTTGTGACATGAGGCTACATTATTGTGCTGGAACTCTTTGTGGGACAATATACTCTGCATTTCTGTCGAAGGTGGGCTTGTTGCCTATTCGTGGAATATAATATAGCTAATCTTCTGTCTTTATTAGAACTTTTTCTAGTTTCTACTATGGTTGCCTGCAAATTGGGCCTAATGGCAGAGGTCACAAGGGTTAGGGTGATTTATTGGGTTAAACAGAGGATTGGCTAACCAACAGAAAGTAACATGTTGGATGGTTATGGAGGAACATGTTGTAAAGAGGCCGAGATGAGATCAGCCATGATTCTATTGAATGATGGAGCAGGCTCGAGGAACTGAATTGCTTATTCCTGCTTTTATGTTCTTACATGACACAGGAAAGCCAGGAAGCATCTTAGGACAATTCCTGTCAGTTTAGCTTCAAAGCATGCCTTCAAGGCTTTCAAAATTCTATAGTCTGCTTTTTTTCTCTGTACTTATAAAGGTGTTAATGTTAAATACATACTTTAACAGGCTCTCCCCATTGTTATGGACCAGGCCAGACTCCTCAAAACATTTCAAGAAGGTAGCCCAGACATGAACTTTGCTAGTTGTTTTAAGCAGGTGTGAAGTGGATATTCCAGGAGAGAATCAGCTGTTCAAGTCACTTAGTTTTAAACAAAACAGAATTTATTTACAAGATTACTGAATGAAACACAAACAACAGAAAACAAAATGCTGAATAACTTAACCTCTCTGAAAAGCCAACAGATTATCCCATTTTAATGATGCTGTTCCAAATACTTGCATCAATCCCCATAAACACTTCTTGGGACAAAAGGTAAACTACAAGTTCTTACAGGATAGAGTTCAGAGAGGGAGTACCAGCCTGGGCCGGCTTCTGTGGGTCCAGCTGCCTTTCTTCACACTACTGCTAAAAAAGACCAACCCAGAGCAAAGCTGAGCTGGGAGAAATGGCCACACCCTTTTCATTGTACAAGTTTTTTTTTAAGCTTGAAAGCCTCTGCCTGAGGCAGTATCTGTTAGCTATTATCAAATTGGCCCTAAAACCCTCCACCCAGACATTTTGGAGTCTGTGTCATTTATGCCCTCTCTAATAAAAAAATGACTGCATAACCTTGTTAAAGGAACAGCGTTGACACACCTCCCCCCCTTAAAAAAAAACCCATCAATTTCCAAAGATGACTTCATTTTAAAACTCCTTAAAAAAATGTGTTAGTTCTCCAAAACACACAAATACATTACATTGACTATAAACAGAAAAACATGCACAACTATATTCCATTTCAGTCTGTTGTACTCCTGCCACCGAATGCCTCCATTTCCTATTTGAGCCGTGACATTGCATCGGCAATCACGTTTCCTCGTCCTGCCACATGCACAATTCTCAAAGTGAATGGCTGTAACGACAAACTCCATCTAAACTTTCTGGCATTTTTGTCATTATATGTCTCCACAAACTTCAATGGGCTTGACCCATATGTATATGATTGTCTTAGATATGTTAATGGGAACATAAACACTGAAATGTTGTAATAGCAACAACAAGCTCAAAGTCTCCTTCTCAACCATCGAAAGTTTTTGTTGATGCATGTTCAACTTCCTGGAGGATTACCCGATAGGTCTTACTTGTCATCTACTTGCAAGAGCCCACCATCAACACTCACATCACTTACATCGATAGCCACCTAATTAGGTATGGCTTATACCAGGGCAGTGGTTAACACAACTTTCAGACATCAAATACCTTCTAACAGTCTGCTGTACACTGAAACTTTTCACCTTTCTTCTCTAACTCAGTGACTGGAGCAGCCACATTGCTAAAATGTGGTACAAATTTTCGATAAAATCCACTCAATCTCAGGAACCATACTGCAGCTGTTTTTGTCAGTTGTATGGGAAACTCCCCAATTACCTTTGTTTTTGCATCCCATGGGGCCATTTGTCCGTGTCCAATAACATGGCCCAGGAATGTGACTTGGGTTTTGACAAATTCACTTTCTGATGAAGGGTTTATGCCTGAAACATTGATTGTCCTGCTCCTTGGATGCTACCTGACCTGATGATCTTTTCCAGCACTACACTCTCAACTCTGATCGCCAGCATCTGCAGTCCTCACTTTCTCCAAATTCACTTGTAGCCAGGTTTATCACCAAGGCTGCCTTCTGAATTTGATCGAACAAGTCTGATAAGTGTTGTCAATGTTCCTTCCATCTGTGACTAAAAACATCACCAGGTCATCAATATATATGACACCGTTGGGTAATCCGGCAATGACTTTCTTGTTTCGTCTCTGAAATGTGGCTGGTGCATTTTTACTGCCAAATGGCATGACTTTAAACTGACTCAGTCCATTTGGCATTATGAAAGCTGAAATTGCCTTTGCTCTTTCTGACAAAGGTAACTGCTAGTATCCTCTGAGCAAGTCCAACATAGAAATATAAGTTGCTTGTCCCACATTCTCAACATTGTCTTCCAAACACAGAATTGGATATTCATCTGTCTTTGTAACTGCATTGAGTTTGTGATAGTCCCCCCATAACCATTGGGTACCATCTTGTTTTGGCACCATGAATATGGGTCAGCTCCAATCACTGTAACTGACTTCAATTATGCCACTTCAATTATGCCATCTTGGAGCATGCATTCAATCTCCTTTTGGAACCTGTGCAAACTTTAGAGGGTTATATCTGTAAAGATGCTGCTTAGTCAGAACAGCAGCTCCTATATCCACATCATACATAATTAGATTGTACTTCCCAGCTTATTTCCACTTATCTCCCCGTGTGACAGTAATAATTCTTTCAGGTCATTTCAATTTTCCTCTGGAAGGTAACTCAATAATTTATCCCATTTTTTGACAACTTCCTCCTGTCCAATTTAATTTGAGGTATGTTCAATTCAGAATCTTCTGAACTTGATTCTTCCTTCTGTGTTGTAATCATTAACACCTTCTCCTCTTGCTTTCCTTCCCTGTCAAAATACCTTTTGAGCATATTCACATGACACACTCTGTGAGATTTCTTTCTGTCTTGGAGTCCCTATCAAGTAGTTCACCTCACTCAATTTCCTTTCAACTTGATAAGGTCCACTAAAGCCTGCTTTTAAAGGTTCGCCTATCACTGGAAGTAACACTAATTGAGAATTTTTGATTTCTTGTCTGCTTTCTGTTTCATTGTATGCTGTGATACTTTTAAATGCTGTCTAGAAAACTCCCCTGCTCTCTTGAATTGTTCCCTGAAATTTGACTCATGGTGCAAACTCCAAATTCTGACTTACCAGTTTCTCCATAATCAATTTTAATGGTACTCTCACTTCATGCCCAAAAATTAGTTCAAATGGTCGATTCATTTGGTGTATCTCTGATCGCAAAAAGCTCAAACAGAATTCCCTTATCCCAATCATCTGGATAGTCTTGACTATAAGCCCTCAACATGGCCTTTAATGTCTGATGCCAACTTTCTAGTGCTCCCTGCGATTCTGGATGGTACGCAGTAGATTTGAATTGTTTTATTCCTAAGCTGTCCATAATTTCCTTGAATAATTTTGATGTGAAGTTTGACCCTTGATTTGACTGTATCTCTGTCACTAGTCTGTACCTAGTGAAAAATTTGAGTAATTCCTCGCCAATCCTTTTAGCTATGATATTGCATAATGGAACAGCCTCTGGAAATCTAGTCGACAATTCTATTATTGCGAACAAATACTGATTTCCACCTTTTGTTTGACGCAGGGGACCTATGCAATCAAAGAAGACTCTTGTTAAAGGTTCCTCAAATGCAGGAATATGTATGAAAGGAACAGGTTTTGTTATTGCCTGTGGTTTTCCAATTGCCTGGCATGTATGACACATTTGGCAAATTTCAACTACATCCTTGTACAGTCCAGGCCAGTTAAAATGTCTTTGTGTCTTGACTTGTTTTTCCTCACTCATAAATGACCCCATTTGATAGTTCATGTGCCACTCACAACACCTCCTTCCTATATTTCACTGGCAGTACGATTTGATAAACTTCTGCCCATTTCTCACCTGCTTGAATATTTGATGGTTTCCATTTCCACATTAAGACATCTTTTTAAGATAACAACATTCAGGGATACATTCAGATTATTTTTCTGTGTATGCTTTTTGATACAATCGCTTTAAGTTTTCATCTTTCTGCTATAACTGAGTTAATTTACCTGAGCTAAAGATGCCTGCTTTGTCATCTATCTGCTCCTGGTTTGTTCCAACCATCTGATAAAACAACTTGTATTCCTGGAGGTAAGAGGTTGTCCAGTACTCCTACCACAAATTCTCCACTTTTCTCTTGACACTCTAACCTTGCTTTTTCTCTCACCCTGAATTCCCGTTACTAGTATCTTTTCTGGCAATAAAGTTCAGAAGTATATATCTGCTTATCTTTCAGCATCACAGACTAAGAGGATCCTGCTCTTTTAAAATTGTAACCTAGTTACCTGCTGCTCCTGGCCTGTGCGAATAAAGTTTACCTTCACAGGTATATGGTTTAAGAAGATCTGACACTTCCTACTTAACCAACGTCTGACCAGCTTGTACATTCTGGTGCAGCTTTCTAGCCTCCACTGTGCTTTCTGTTACCACTCCAACAAAATGCACTGGCTTATCCTGTTTTCCGACATCTGCCTTCCCAGTGCTGCTCCTAGCCCACCAACACTGTGATTTCATGTGACCTTTAGATTACTTACTTTCAGTATGGAAACAGGCCCTTCAGCCCAACAAGTCCACACCGACCTGCCGCAGCGCAACACACCCAGACCCTACTTTATTGCTGTGAAAACACAAGACTTTTTAATTTCTCTGTCCCCTTCAAGGGTTTCCTTTTTACCCTGCAGTAAGTTATCCTTATGATCTTCACTGAGATCCATCTTTCCATTTCCATGTGAGGATTTCTCTTTTCCCCAAGTTCTATCCCTCAGGGATTGAAATTGATTCTGGAAGCCAAACTTCGCTTTCTAATCCAACTCATAATCATCAGCCATTCCAGCTGTTAATCTTGCCGTTTTAACTCTCTGTTCTTCCACAGAAGTTCTCCCTACTTCAGAATGTAAATTTTCGAACTCCTATCTAAGTTTCAATTTCTAAAGTTCAAACTCTCTCTCTTACTTCCTTTCCTCTCTCTCTCTTTTTCTCTCTCTTCTCTCTCTCTCTCTCTCTTTCCTTTCCTCTCTCTTCTTTCTCTTTCTTTTTCTCTCTCTTCAGCTTTTAATCATAATTCCTTGTCTTTTGCCTCTAACTCAAGCTGTTTCATTCTCAATTGAAGTGTGGACATCTCTAAAGATTCTGATGGCATTTCCAGCAAATTTAACTGCTGAGCAATAGCTGTAATCATCTCTTCTTTCCTCACGGAAGGAGGCAGCTCCAACCTCAGCTTGTCCGCTAATTCCAGCAGCTTGGCCTTAATCATCTTTTGTAAACCCCCCAAGGTCACTCTTCCACCCCAGAAAACTTTTGGTGACTGAAAGGGCCATTCCTATCCCAAGTTATGTTTACCCAATCAAATTCAACACCCAGAACAAGAAACACTAACACTTACCACTCGCTGCCTTCAAGACCAACAACTCTAAATCCAATTTGGAACTTCAGAACAAATCCCACAAAGAGCCCCCAGTCTGTTATGGACCAGGCCAGAACCTCAAAACATTTTAAGAAGGTACCCCAGACTCTAACTTTGCTAGTTGTTTTAAGCAGGTGTAAAATGGACATTCCAGGAGAGAATCAGCCATTCAAACCATTTAGTTTTAAACAAAACAGAATTTATTTACAAGATTACTGAATGAAATACAAACAACAGAAAACAGAATACCAAATAACAGTCTCTCCAAAAGCCCAACAGATCATCCTAGCTTAATGATGCTTTTCTAAATACTTGCATCAATCCCTATAAACATGCTTTGGCACAAAAAGGTAAAATCAACTACGTGGTCTGACAGGATAGAGGTCAGAGAGAGAGTATCAGCCTGGACCTGCTTCTGTGTTCCAGCTGCCTTTCTTCACACTACTGCTGGAAAAAACCAGCCCAGAGCAAAGCTGAGCTGGGAGAACTGGCCACACCCCTTTCATTGTACATGTGTTTTTTTTAAAGCTTGAAAGTCTCTACCTGAGGCAGTATCTGATAGCTATTATCAAATTGGCCCTAAAACCCTCCACCTCAGACTTTTTGGAGTCTGTGTTACTTAGGCCCTCTCTAACAAAAAAGATTGTATAACCTTGTCAAAGGAACAGCTTCGTCACACCATCCTCCTGAAAAAAAATGAACCATCAATATCCAAAGATGATTTCATTTTAAAACACCCACTCTAAAGAAAACCAAGGACTGGATAAACTTGTTAAAGGAGCAGCTCCATCACACCATCAATAATAGAAGTGTAGCTACTTGTAGCTGCCTTGATTTGTTAATGACATTTGTCACCATTACATGGATTTGCCATTGTAAATGACACAACTGCTAGTTCTGTTTTATATCACTCTTCCTTTCACCAGGAGCCAGGACAGCACAGTTTACAGTTATTGCGATTCAACAGCAGCGTACTTCTTTTGTTTTCAGTGCCTTTCATTGATTTTTACCAGCTTCTAACCACGCTGAACATTTCTATGCTGTACCTATTGTAGCTGTCCTTCTATTACAATTCTTCAACACTCAATTCCAACTCTACTTCTGACCTGGTATGCGTTCATGGAACTCCCTCCATATGGACATTGGGAGTTTATCTACAGCACATAAACTGCAGCGGTTCAAGAAATCAGGTGAGCTACTGGCATGGATTGAGGATTGGCTGTCTGACAGAAGGCAGAAAGTTGGGATAAAAGGTTCTTCTTAGGAATGGAAGCTGATGACAAATGGTGTCCCGCAGGGTTCAATGTTGGGGCCTCAGCTGTTCCCTTTATATATAAAAGATCTAGATGAAGAGACTAGGGGCATTCTGGTGAAGTTCGCTGATGATACAAAGTTACATGGACATGCAGGTAGTAATGACGAGGTGGGGAGGCTACAGAAAGATTTAGACAGTTTAGGAGAGTGTAAAAACAATGACTGCAGATGCTGGAAACCAGATTCTGGATCAGTGGTGCCGGAAGAGCACAGCAATTCAGGTAGCATCCAACGAGCAGCGAAATCAACGTTTCGGGCAAAAGCCCTTCATCAGGAATAAAGGCAGTGAGCTGGAAGCATGGAGAGATAAGCTAGGGGAGGGTGGGGTGGGGAGAGAGTAGCATAGAGTACAATGGGTAAGTGGGGGAGGAGATGAAGGTGATAGGTCAGGGAGGAGAGGGTGGAGTGGATAGGTGGAAAAGGAGCTAGGCAGGTCGGACAAGTCTGGACAAGTCATGCAGAGTGGTCCAGGAAATGGCTGATGAAATTCAATGTGAGCAAATGTGAGGTCTTGCCCTTTGAAAAAAAAGAACACAAGCAAGGATTATTTTATAAACGGTGAGAAAATTCATAAAGCCAAAGTACAAAGGGATCTGAGAGTGCTGTACAGGATTCTCTAAAGGTTGACTTGCAGATTGAATCCATGGTTAAGAAAGCAAATGTAATGTTGTCATTTATTTCAAGCGGGTTGGAATGTAAAAGTAGTGAGGTGCTAATAAGACTTTATAAACTCTGGTTAGACCCCATTTAGAATACTGTGTCCAGTTTTGGGCCCCACACCTTAGTAAGGACTGGCACTGGAGTGTGTCCAGCGGAGTTTAACACAGATGATCCCTGGAATGGTAGGCCTATTATACAATGAATGGCTGAGAATCCTGGGATTGTATTCATTAGAGTTCAGAAGATTGAGGGGCGATCTAATAGAAACTTACAAGATAATGCATGGTTTAGAAAGGGTGGATGCTAGGAAATTGTTTCCGTCAGGCGGGGATACTAGGACTCATGAGCACAGCCTTAGAATTAGAGGGGGTCAATTTAGACCGGAAATGAGGACACATTTCCTCAACCAGAAAGTGGTGGGCCTGTGGTATTCACATTAAATATCTTCAAGGCAGAGATTAATAAATTCCTAATCTTGCAACCAATTAAGGGATACAGGGAGAGTACGGTAAGTGGTGTTGAAATGCCTATCTGCCATGATTGAATGGTGGGGTGGAATCGATGGACTGAATGGCTTTATTTCCACTCCTATTTCTTATGTCTTATGGTCTTATTCCGGCCTATGCAACTAAAAGCTAATCTATCAATGGAGCAGCACTTATCATTGGGAAAATTCAAAAGGCCACACTAGAATAGACATCTGAGGGGCTGGAGGGGTTTACCGAGGTAGAGATAGGCTGTGGAGAGATTTGAGAAGAAGGATGCAATTTTAAATGCAGATGTTTGTTGATCGAGAAGCAATGGAACTAGTCATTGGTGTGACAATGGACCCTGGATGTCCATTAGACAAGGATGACAGAGGTTTGGATAACATCAAGTTTAAAGATGGAAGAATTTGACAGATCAGACAAACAGCCAATCCTCTATTCATCTTTTTATATTATCCTCAATTCTATGAGCCTTATTTTGTAGACAAATCTTTGATCTGGCATTCATTGCAATTTGAAATTCCAGGTAAGATTCTTGTGAACAATACACAACTTACAAACAATGTGTTTAAAAGAACTTCAGCCAGTTAGAAGCCACCCATTTTCCAGTTCTGTCTCACATACGTAGGCAGGAGTATTTTAGGTGAGCCACAGGTTGTTGAAGTGAGAGAATCATTAGCGTGATGAATCACTGCAAGTGGAGGAAATTTCTGACAATGTCTTCTTTTAGGTTTGGCGATTTAGGGTCGGTGTCCTAATTTAATTTTCTCCATCTCGAATCCATCATAAATTGGGTGGTAGTCCGGAGGAAAGTCTAGGCCAATGCTTTTCGGCTGTCTACTTTGAGAGGCTTTCTTCAGGAAACAGATATACAACAGCTGTTAGCAAATTCCTTACAATTCCATTCACTTTGCCAGAATTACTTTGCTGCAAGTTCTGTGCAAATCCAGTTTATGTGCATCAATTGGGTTTTCACCAAATTTCAGCTGATGTAATGTTGGTGGCACAGAAGCAGTTCGATGGAAATTGTTGTTCATCATTATAGGGTACCATTAATGTCAGCATTGTAAGTTGAAAGCTATAAGATACAAATGCATACCAGGAAAGCTGTACAAAGATTTCTAATGACTAAAATGATTATGAATTTTAAATATAAGCTTAGTATAAAACCAGATTACAGTTAAGTAAACATACGTAAATTATGAGTAAGTCACAGATATAGCACAAGAAGAGACATTTTACGGATCACTCATGCCTCAATATGAAGAGGAGTAAAGCATATTTCAAGGGGTCTTCTAGCACTGCTGCCACATTAAATTCTTATCTAGCTTTTAGTTGCCAAATTAATTAACAGAAAAAATCATAAATAGATCCAGGAACCACATTTTACGAACAGTGTCAAGAATAGTTATCACTCAGAGGCCTTTATGTGCAGGAGAGTGTAGCAGGATATTGGAAGGAGCCTTTATTTTTCAAAATCACAGTTCAATATGCCTCTGCTGCACATTCAGAGACCACTTTTCAGATCATCACCACTAGTTGCATCAAACAATTTCCTCCGTACTGCCATTATTCTTCTGCCATTTATCTTATATTGGCATTCTCTGGTTCTTGATCTGGGCACCAACGGCTGGTCCTTGTGGCATCTCTGGGTGTCTGAACTGCCTGGCTTCCTTCTACTGCTTGTCCTTTACTTCCTGAAAAGACTTAAATGAAGAGATTCCCGGTGACAAATGTTTGCACATTTCAAAAGTGTGAACGCAAAAATATTTGAGTAATGAATTGTCAAAATGGCAAACAACCAACAAAAGACTGGAATATAGTACAAAATACAGCAATTTGACATTCCCTTTAAAAGCAATTCCACATACTATCAATCTGCTCATATAAATGAATTCCTGTGACTTTGTGATGTAGTTTCATTAGGACACATGGAAAGTTTTCCAACTAAGCCAATAATGGATGCAATCAGCAATACTGAAAGAACCTGATGCACTAAATAACCAATGAGATGATGTAGGTCAGATCTACCTATAGCTTTAATTGGCTGTGCTCAATATGTCACTATTTAAGGTTGGTAACAAACTCAGAAAGCTGTCTCATTCTGTACGTCAAACAGTTCTTCTGACAGCATAAAAATGGTTTGCTTTTCTGACTCATTCAAAAATTGTGTATTTAAACATCCTTTTGTAGAAAATAACCTATTTGTAGAAAATTGGTATTGAGACAGAAGCACAAAAAGCTTGTGAAAAATTGCTCATAAAATGTTGATTTTATGTCCAGGCCCAGATCAGCATGTTCATTTCCAGATTTTTATTCATTTGTCCAGAATACCCAAATTTTTGTTTGTCACAATGTACAATCTGGTCTCCTTGTTATAAAAAAAGATAAAAGTTATTACTAAGTTGGAAAGGGTGCAAAAACAGATTTACAAGGATGTTACTGAGACTGACGGGTTTGAATTATAAAGAGGGATTGCATAGGCTGGGACATTTTCCCCTGAGTTGTAGGAGACTGGGGGGTGACCTTTTAGAGATTCTTAAAATCAGAAGGAGCACAGATAAGGTGACTCAACAAGGTCTTTTCCTCAGGTTCGGAGAGACCAAAACCAGGGGCATAGATTTAATTTGAGACAAACAAGATTTAAAAGAAACCTGAGGAGCAACTTTTTCACAGTTTATATGGAAAGAACTGCCAGAGGAAGTGGCAGAGATGAGTACAATTATGACATTTAAAAGACATTTGAACAGATACATGGATAGGAAAGGTTTAGAGGGATATGGGCCACGTACAGGCATATGGAACTAGTTAAATTTTGAAACCTTGGTCAGTACTGGATGTATTGGACCTGTTTCCATGCCTTACGACTCTGACTCTATAACTTGTATAAAATAAAAGTCCACTATACTTCTTTCGGTAGAACGCATTAAAAACTACAAATTTGAGGAGTTTGTAGATTGTGTATAGCTCTGAGTGTAAATGTAAGGAGATTGCATAATATCATAATTTATATTAAGCAAAATCAATTTGGAGACAAATTTGGAAAACGCTAATACATCTATAATTAGCTGTCATCATATTTCTCACCCTCTAAGTGCGCTTTTGTGATGTTATCATTATTTCACTCATATTTATTGGTACAGTAATGAGCTAAATCTTCATTCAGTAGATAGTTCTTATTCAATGGGCCTGCACGATGTGGTTTAGACACACCCACCACTACTTTCAGATGGAAAAGGCCAAGGTTTCAGATGGAAAAGGCCAAGGGTTCATTATTCAATTGAGAAGTGATGGTAGGGACTGGTGGAGAAGGATTGGCTTGTGATATTGGAACAGCAATGGTACCCTAGATCACATGTCCATAAGATATAAGAGCAAAATTAGGCCATTTGACCCATCGCATCTGATCTACTATTGAAACATTGCTGATATTATTCTCAGCACTATCCTCCTGCCTTCTAACATAATCTTGATCCCCTTACTAATCAAAAACTTATCTATCTTGATCTTGCATGCACTCAATGATGACCTCCACAGCCTAATGTGGCAATGAGTTTCACAGACTCACCACCCTTTGCCTGAAGAAATTTCTTATCTCAGTTCTGAAAGATTGTCTCTTCAGTCTAAGGCTGTGCTGTTGAGCCCTAGCCTCTCCCCCTGGTCAAAACATTTTTGCCATGTCCATTCAATCCAGCCTTTCAGTATTCTGTAAGTTTCAATGAGATTCCCACCGTCATCCTTCTAAACCTCATTGAGTACAGATGTATACTCTTCAATTGCTCCTCATATGACAAGTCCTTCATCTCTGGGATCATTCCTGTAAATCTGCACTGGACCCCTGCAATGCCAGCAGATCTTTCCTTAAAAAAAAGCCCAAAACTGCTCATAATATTCCAAATGCAGTATGAACAAAGTTGTTAATGGCCTCAAAAAATGCTAACATTGCATTTGCCCTCCTAATTGCCAACTGAACCTGCATATTTACCTTAGGAGATTCCTGAACTAGAACTCCTAATCCCTTTGCACATCAGCTTTCAGAAGCTTTTCCCCTTTTAGAAAATAGTATGTGCCTCTGTTCTATTTACCAAAGAATGTAACATCACACTTTCCATTATTATATTTCATCTACCACTTCTTTGTCCAGTTTTATGGCCTATCCCACCTCCTCAACTCTACCTGTCAGCCCACCCATCTTTGTGTCATCTGCAAACTTAACAACAATGCTCTCAGTACCTTTCTCAGATTGTTAATGTTAAGTGAGTAGTTGTGGTCCCAATGCTGATCCCTGCAGAACTCTTCTGGTCATTGTCTACTACCCTGAAAAAGACCTCATTATCCCCATTCTCTGCCTTCTGCCAGTCAACCAATCCTCTTTCCATGCCAGCACCTTGCCCCTAACACAATGGGCTATTATCTTATTCAGCAGCCTCCTGTGCAGTAGCTTGTGAAAGCTTTCCAGAAATCTAAAGAGATCACACCTCATGGAGTCATAGAGGTGTACAGCATGGAAATAGATCCTTCGGTCCAACCCATCCATACTTGCTCATTGTCCCCTCAAAGAATTCTATCAGATTTGTCAGGTACAGTCAGTTCTGATATTATGAAATAGTTCTATTCTCGGGCGATCTCACGTTATAAGAAAATCGTGCAATAACCTTGCCATTTAAACTAATGTGGCCAGAATACAGGTAAGGAAAGTTCACATTCAACAAGTAATGGTCGCATTTCTTCAATCATGTTAAAACCAATTCGCTATAACAGAAGAAACACACGTTATAGCAGAATCAACTGTATGACCTCCTCTTGACGAAGCAATGCTGTCTCAGCCCTATTTTGAGAATGAATTTACTTTTGCGACACTGATGTGAAAAAAAAACTCCATTTTCCAACAACTTTTTTTTGGTTTTGGAAAGCACATTAAATATGATTGCAGTCATGTGAGGCATTGTTATCATTTATACTTCTGTAATTTGAATCTTTGGTGACATAATGAGTTACAACTTCTGAGACCCAGTATTAAATATAGTCTATAGTGAAGAAATGTATGTCTTCTCCTTCCACTCACTGTGTGCACAATAAATGGAAGAACTGTGCACAGGGTGGTCCATTTTTTATACTAATTCATAAATACTACTGATGGAAACCATAATGATAGTCAATTTAGAAAATAAAATGTTAGTGCCTGCTGTGCTCTTTCAAGGAAGGACTTTTTTTTAACATACTCTTCTATAGGATTTGAGCATGATTGACAATTTTAGCATTTATTAGCCATCTTTAACTTCACTTGAGAAAATAGTGATGCATCATCTTCCTGAACTGCAATGGTCTATCTACAAGGAGGTGCAATGGCCCTAGTGGTGTTATCACCAAATTCTTAATCCAGATATCCAAGAAACCTAGGTCTGAATCCTGCCAAGGCCAATGGTAGAATTTGAATCAAATAAAAATCTGGAATCAAGATTCTGATAATGGTTATGAAGTGATTGTTGTAAAAACCTATCTGGTTTACTGACATCCTATAGGAAAGGTAACTGCTGTCTTTACCTGGCCTGAACTGCATGCGACTCCAGCCCACAGCAATGTGGTCAAATTTTAACAGATCAATGGGTAATTAGGGATGGGTAATAACAGTTGGCCCAGCCAGTGATGACCACATCCCTTGAATGAATAAAAAAAATACTCCAAAGTGCTTTAGGAAGGAGTTTCAGAATTTTGACACAGCAACAATGAAGGAATGGTGCTTTATTTCCTATTCAGGATGGCCAGTGACCTGGACATGAGAGATCACCTTCATCTCCTCCCCCACTCACCCATTGAACTCTATGCTACTTTCTCCCCACCACCACCTCCCTCTAGCTTATCTCTCCATGCTTCCAGCTCACTGCCTTTATTCCTGATGAAGAGCTTTTGCCCGAAATGTTGATTTCGCTGCTCGTTGGATGCTGCCTGAACTGCTGTGCTCTTCCGGCACCACTGATCCAGAATCTGGTTTCCAGCATCTGCAGTCATTGTTTTTACCCCTATGAGATAGCACATGTTGATGTTCCCATGTATCTGTGGTTCTTCTTCTTCTTAAAGGTATAGATTGCAGGTTTGGAAAGTACTGTCAAAGGACTGGATAATTGTGAAGCATTGCATTTTGGTACAACAAACATGGGTAGGGCTTATACAATTAATGGTAGGGTCTTGGGTGATAGGATGGGATAGAACTTCTAAGACCTGTTATTAAATATAGTCTGAACTCAAGAAATATATGTCTCCTCCTTCCACTCAGCAATGCTATTTAACAGAGAGACCTGTACTTAGGGATGCAGGTACAGAATTCTTCAAAGCTAGTGTCACATATAGACAGGGTGGTTAAAAAGGCATTTATCGTACTTGTCTTGTTCAGTCCTTTGAGTGTAGGAGCTGGGAAGTCATATTGAGATTGTACAGAACATTGGCGAGGCCTCTTCTGGAATATAGTCTCCAGTTCTGGTCACTCAGGAAAGATATTATTAAGCTGGAGAGGGTTCTGAAGAGATTTAGCAGGATGTTGCCAGGTATGGAAGGTTTGAATTATAAAGAAAGGCTGGATAGGCTGGGATGTTTTTCACTGGAGCATAGGAGATTCAGAGGCGACCTGATAGAAATTTGTAAAATAATGAGTGGTATAGATAGAGTTATCTTCTTCCATAGGATGGAGGATTTCAAGACTAGTGGGCATATTTTATAAGGCGAGAGGAGAGAGATTTAAAAAAGACCTGAGGTGCAAATGTTTTACACAGTGGTTGATTTGTGTGTGGAATGAACTTCGGGAAAAAGTGATGGATGTGGGTATGATTACAGTGTTTAAAACACATTTGGATAGATATATGAATAGGAAAAGTTTGGAGGTATATGTGTCAGAAGCAGGCAGGTGGGGCTAGTTTAGCTTGGGATTATGTTCGGCATGAACTAGTTGGATCAAAGGGTCTGTTTCCATACTGTATAGTTCTGTGACTCTTTGCTCCTGATTGAGTTAAGGGACGCTGTCAAAATTATGTTGTCAACATATTGTTTTTAAGACCCAACAATGAAAGTTCCTGAATATGACATTTTGTGTAGAATTCATTACTTTCAAACTGCAACTCTAGATTTCTATGACCACTGTCCTTCACAAAACTTCTTCCCACCTTGAAAGAATAAATCATACATCATGTCAAATCTGTTTTCAAATATTTGATGGAGTTCATGAAATATAGAAGGCAGTAAAATGCCTGACATTATGATCATGTCTTCAGATTTAAATATTCAAAGTGGAGCTGTATTGACTGAATCATCTGCAAAGCTATTTACTACTTGATGTCATTTCTTGAAAATTACTAGTGTGGATGTTTTACAAAAGAATAAGCTCGCGCCAGACCAAAAGAAAATGAACACACATTCTACTTTTACTGTTATATTGTAAATTCTGGCTGTTCAGTACGTTTCATATCTGGCTTCAGTGACCAGATTCAATTTTATAGACTATAGCTAATGTTGACCAAATTAACAGAGATCCCTAAAAATGTTTACAAAAAGACTCAATTCTGCAGTTAATCTCATTTATTCCTTTACTATTTGCAATTCAATGTGACCTTGTGTTGTATTTCCACAAACTAAATTCAAAAACAATTTGTCAGAATTTTGAACTGTTTTCAAAGTACTGTCTACAGTAGATAGAACTGCTTCCTGTTCACCTTTGTCCCCACCTTTCACATTTTCATTCTTGGAAAAGAAGATGGACCAGTATTTATTTCTCAATAGCCCTCACAGTTGTTTACATCACCAAGACACTGCAACAATGGTTTACTGTTGTCTGTCCAACAGCTGCACTGGCAGTGTTGGGAATCAGGAATGTACACAGCTAAAGAAAGTATGAAAACAATGTGCAGACTGCTGTTTCACACCTTACATCCAATCATTGTTAACTGTTTCCTTGCTATATAAGATGTCACTGATCTACCTAAAAGGGTGCCTTGCAGGCAAAAAGTACCCATAATTGTTTTAAATGTTAAATTATCAGCTTTAAGCATCACCAGTAGTGCAGCACTTAACACACTGTGAGGAAACTGTCAGCAGCCCAGTTATATGCTTGATTTCTTCGCAGGACAAGATTTGCCAAGATATCTATTTGGACCTCCTAATGATCCCACACAGAGAGTTGAACTACAAGACTTTAAGAAAGGTGAGATTTAAATTCTTAGCAGTTATTTTTCAATTCTTAACATTATATAGGTTTTATTGATTTTTTTACTTCATAGGAGAAAGTGAGGACTGCAGATGCTGGAGATCAGAGCTGAAAATGTGTTGCTGGAAAAACGCAGCAGGTCAGGCAGCATCCAAGGAGCAGAAGAGTCGACGTTTTGGACATGAACCCTGATTCCTGAAGAAGGGCTCATGCCCGAAAGGTCGACTCTCCTTCTCCTTGGATGCTGCCTGACCTGCTGCGTTTTTCCAGCAACACATTTTCAGCTTTTTTACTTCATATACTTTTATTAGTCAGGCAATCATTTATTTAACTGAAAGCAACCATACAGCAAACATCACAAATGGCCATTGTGTAGTTGATTTCTTAACTCATTTATTACTGCATAATTATTTTAAGCAAAGTGGCATATATTTTACTTTGGACAATTCGTTTTAATCCCACAACCTCTGAAAAAGATTCTGTAAAGTTGCACACATCACAAGCTATGCTGTGTGACAAAAGGCCATGTCATTGAGTTTTATGCTTCCTCTAGTAGGGATGATGTTTTCCACCAGGGAAAAATGTTGAGAATCTAAATGAGCACAAATAAAATTTGACTGTAGATTATCTCAACGATGTGAGTTGAGTTTTAATGGATTCAGTTTTTGGATTTGGTTTGTGCTCAGTCTTGTTGAAGATCTTGCTGACAGCTCGCTCCAGTTCATACTCATTAGAGGACACCAGATTGCACAGTTTGCAAATACATGACATCTAGCAATATGATTACATGAAATGCCATACAAAATTAACAAAGAATCTATAAAATTAATTAATTTTAAAAAGTTGCACCAAAGAAAAACGTAACATTTTCTTCTTGTTGCTGTTTTGAAAAGTAAATACTTAATGTGCAACCTTTTTATGCCTTAGGATTTGTGAATAGAAGAGTTTGAAGACTATTATAGAGTCATCGAGATGAACAGCACAGAAACAGACCCTCCAGTCCAACTAGTCCATGCCAACCAGATACCCGAACCCAATTTAGTCCCATTTGACAGCACTTGGCCCAAATCCCTCTGAACCTTTCCTTTTCATGTATCCGTGCAAATGTCTTTTAAATGCTGCAATTGTAGTAGCCTCCACCAGCCTTCCTCTGGCAGCTTATTCCATATACACAATACTCTCTGTGTGAAAACATTGCCCCTTAGGTTCCTTTTATATCTTTCCCCTCTATACCTAAACCCATGTCCTCTAGTTCTAGAATCCCCCACTCCAGAGAAAAGACCTTGTCTATTTATCCTATCCATGCCCCACCTGACTTTATAAACCTCTATAAGGTCACCTCTCAGCCTCTAACGCTCCAGGGAAAACAGCCCCAGCCTATTCAGCCTCTCCATATAGCTCAAATCCTCCAATGCTAGCAACATCCTTGTAAATCTTTTCTGAACCTTTTCAAGTTTCACAACATCCTTCCGATAGGAAAGAGACCAGAATTGCACACAATATTCCAAAAGTGGCCCAACCAATGTCCTGTATAGACCTGACATAACCTCCCATCTCCATTGTTCACTATTAGTATGTTCTATCTTAAATACACAAAATTCATTGAATTTGTAATATTAATGTAATTCTCTGGTTAATTTATTTGTAATTTCACCATAAATGTACCTTAGGTTTTACATTAATTAGTTTGAAACTCAAATAAAAACAAATTCTGTGGATGGTTCCTATTTTTCAATTTACAAGTGCTGTCAGGCCTTCTCCAGCACTTTCTGCTCTTATTTATTAATCAGACCTGGTGGTGGGTTGGACAGGGTACTGATATTTAAATAGCTCTTGTGAATATTCTCTGTTTTGCGGCCATCTGTTTTTCACTGCAGGATGCCAAGCCAACTAGCCTAAAGCTTTCTGTTTTCTACCTGTCTTGCTTCTAGAAGAGAGGGTTATATTTGCTATATACCAGTCTAATTGAATCTTCTGGAATCTAATGAATTTTATAAAATTAGCACCAATGGATCTACTATTTCACTAGCCTCTCTTAGGACCCGAGGATGAGATCCATCATGTCCTGGTGACTTATCATTTCACAAATCCATCATTTTCTTCATGATTAGAATTTTGCAAAGTTTCTATCTCTTAATCCTGATTTATAGACATTGCTTGTTTTTTTGTATCCTCTACAATTAAAACCGAAGCAAAATATTTATTCATTACATCCATCATTTCTTTATTATTTACTAATTACCCAACATCCTCACCCTCCAGAATACCAACAGTCAATTTATTTGATCTTTTCATCTTTAGTTACCTATTGAATCTTTATCTGTTTTACATTTCTAGTTAGCATCATCTCATGCTTTAAGATTAGCCTGATTAACTTACTAACCTTTTCACTTTAAATCTGAGTAGTCATCTGAACTTGCATGCATATTTGTATTGTTTTGTTTTCTTAAATTTGATGCTCTCCTCAGCTTTTTAGGTTAATCACAGATGGTGGGTCCTCCCTTTGAATTTTTTCTTTTTGGTAGCAATGTACTTACTTTGAGTTTTCTGAAATATCCCTTTACATGCTTGCCATTGCTTTTCTATTATCTACTTCCAAGCCTTATATCCCAGTTCACTTGTGCTAGCTTAGCTTTTTGCCCACAGAGCATCTTTATTAATGTTTAAAATGCTAATCTTAGACCTGCTCTTCCTGCTTTCAAAATGGATGTAAATTTCAATCATATTATGATCACTGATTCTTAGATAGCATCAACTAATCATGTCGCATTACACAATACCAAACATACTATAGTCTGTTCCAGAAGTTGCTGCTCTAAGAAATTATTTCAAAAGTATTCTCCTCATTGAGCGACTATTAGCAATCTGATTTTTCCAGACTATAAATAGATCAAAGCCAACCATAATCACTGTAGCCCCTTTATCACAAGAACTGAATATTTCATCTTCATATTTTATCCCACAATTTGGCTACTATTTAGAGTTCATGCCCACTTGTGATTTCTTTTCGTTTCTGTTCTTCTTTACCACCCAAGCCAATTGTATATCCTAATCTCCTTGATAATCCTCATCTCTAATTATTGGACCAGTAATATTTTTAAGAAGGAAAGCTATCAATCCACTTTTGCTATTCCACCTTTTTACTGTTCTTGATGTCATATATCTAACAATAATTAGTATCCAATCCTTGTCATTCTGCAGCCATGATCATAGTTATTTGCTTTAATGTGCGCCTATCAATGCAATATGAATGCTAATAATAATCAGATAGAGTGCCTTTAGTTTTTTTATTACCTTTACAGCATCTATTCTTGTCTACTGGTATGTGATTAGATTTTATTCTTTCTGTTATTCTCTGACCTTCATTTTCCACATTAGTATTTTTTCTGCCACAAACTATTCCTGATTTGCTGTATTTACTCAAGCTTGATCCTTCACCCACCTTCAGAGAATCCCTACAGTGTGGAAACAAGCCCTTTGGCCCAACAAGTCCACACTGTCCCTC